>NC_138771.1:3836579-5036579 GCF_965119305.1 Pelophylax lessonae | reverse complement strand
GCGTAAAAATTATGAAGGTGTGCACCTGTGGAACAGGTGCGCAAACATGGTAGTTTTGGTGTTGGCGGAGCCTCCCCACCATAACCCCAAAGAGCTGGCTTTGAAGGAGGCCCAAAAATTGTAAAGGTGTGCACCTGTGGAACAGGTGCGCAAACATTGTAGTTTTTGTTTTAGCATAGCCTCCCCACCTTAACCCCAAAGAGCTGGCGTTGAAGGAGGCCCAAAAATTGTAAAGGTGTGCACCTGTGGAACAGGTGCGCAAACATTGTAGTTTTTGTTTTAGCATAGCCTCCCCACCTTAACCCCAAAGAGCTGGTGTTGAAGGAGGCCCAAAAATTGTAAAGGTGTGCACCTGTGGAACAGGTGCGCAAACATTGTCGTTTTTGTCATAACCAAAATGAGGTTCTGTGAACGTAAAGAGAATGAGAGGAGGGTTTGAGGGTGGCACCATGGTCCAGGCTTAAACTGAGGCTCAACTGCCACATCACAACGATAGCCTAGTCTACAAGGTCTGCATCAGGTGCATCAAAGCTTGATATCCACGACTGATTCATCTTAATGAATGTCAAACGGTCGACTGAGTCGGTGGAGAGTCTCGTTCGATGGTCTGTGACGAATCCTCCTGCTGCGCTGAATGCCCGTTCCGATAGGACACTGGAAGCAGGGCAGGCCAACAACTCCATGGCATACTGGGCCAGTTCTGGCCAGTGGTCTAATCTTAAGACCCAGTATGCCAGTGGATCGGATTCGTCACATGAAAAGCCCTCTGTGTCACTTTGTGCCCTCACGTAATCGTCCACCATGTGATGCAGACGGTGTCGATGCGATGTGGCAGCTGAGAGGCCTGGGCGGTGAGGACTAAAAAAAGACCGAAAGGCATCCGTCAACCGCACGCCTTCTCCAACGCTCCTCTCGTGACCACCAGTAGAATCCATGGTAGGTTGTCCCCGCCCCTGCACCCTACGGGAGTCGGGGAACATGTTCACCAGATTCCTCTTGAGACTGTCCTCAAGGGATTTGATCCTGTGGACTCTATGGGTGGATGGGAAAAGCTCCGAGACTTTACACTTGTACCGGGGGTCAAGTAGGGTGGCCAACCAATAGTGGTTAGTCTCTTTAATGGCCTTGATTCTGGGGTCCTTTCGCAGGCTCTGGAGCATGATGTTTCCCATGCGTCGCAAATTAGCGAAGGCCTGAGAAGCTGACTCCTCGGGGTCACTCATAACGACATTATCTTCAACGGGCTCCTCCTCCACCCAGCCACGTACTACTCCAAAGTGTCCCGAGGGAGTCAAACTAGGCCTTGCAGATTGCAGCATGTCTTCCTCCTCCTCCTCCTCAAACCCTGCAAAAGTTCCCGCAGAATCGTCCTCCTCCTCCTCTTCCACCCCTGGATCCTGCTCGGGCCTCTGGGAGCTAGGCATAATGGGGTCAGGATTCTCAGGATAAAGGGGGCCTTGAGAGGCAAGGAAGTCCTCCTCTTCCTCCTGCTGCTCTGCCTCCAGTGCCCTGTCCATAATGCCACGCAGAGTGTGCTCCAACAAAAACAGTACCGGTAGGGTGTCACTGATGCATGCGCTGTCCCGGCTGACCATCCTTGTGGGCTCCTCAAATGGCGAGAGGACAGCGCATGCATCCTTAATCAAAAGCCACTGCCGTGGTGAAAAGAAGCCCAGGCGCGCAGAGCCAGTGCTGGTGCCGTACTCGCATAGGTATTCATTGAGGGCCCTCTGCTGCGTGTACAGGCGCTGCAGCATAGCCAAGGTGGAGTACCAGCGGGTGGGCATGTCACAGATGAGGCGGTGTACCGGCAGGTGAAACTCGCGCTGCACTTCGGCCAAACGTGCAGTGGCACTGTACGACCGCCTGAAGTGACTGCACACCCTTCTTGCCATCCTTAGCACATCCTGCATTCCCGGGTACGAGTTCAAAAACCGCTGTACCACGAGATTCAGGACATGCGCCAGGCATGGCACATGGGTTAACTTTCCCTGACGAAGGGCGGCCAGGAGGTTTGACCCATTATCAGTAACCACCATCCCTGGCTGCAGCTGGCGTGGTGTCAACCACCTCTGGGCCTGTGCCTGCAGAGCCCCAAGAATCTGAGGGGCAGTGTGCTGCCTGTCCCCTAGACACACAAGCTGCAGCACTGCGTGACACCTTTTGGCCTGAGACATAGAATAGCCCTTTGAACGTTTACGTGGTATCTCATCATATTCAAAGGACCATTCTGCAGAGGAGGGCATGGAGGAGGTAGAGGAGGAGGAGCAGGAGGGGGTAGAAGTGATCGATCTACCCGGATCAGCGACACCACCAGCTGTTTGCAGACGTGGGGGCAACACTGGCTGCAGCACCGAGCCCTGGCTACAATCCCTTCCACTGGCAAGCAGTGTCACCCAGTGAGCAGTGACAGAAATGTACCGTCCCTGCCCATGTTTGCTTGACCAAGTGTCAGCCGTCAAGTGTATCTTACGGCTGACTGACTTGGCCAGGGATGACACTACATTGCCTTCCACATGTTGGTATAGGGATGGCAGGGCCTTACGGGAAAAGTAATGCCGACTTGGCACCTGCCACTGTGGAACTGCACATTTTGCGAAGTCACGGAAGGGAGCAGACTCTACCAGGTTAAATGGTAATAGTTGCAGAGCCAGTAGTTTAGCCAAACTACTGTTTAGACGCTGGGCATGTGGGTGGCGGGGAGTATACATTTTTTTTCGTTCCAGCATGTGTGGAATCGAAATTTGGCGTCTAGATGATACAGCTGGTGGTGTGCTGGAGGTAGATGCGACACTGCCTGCTATATCATCATCCCTGCCAGTGGAGGCTGCCAACAGGTGACGAGTGACTATAGCAGGGCCAGGAACAGACTGATGTGCAGGTGGAGCAGGTGGAGCAGATGGAGCATGAGGAGGAGCGCGAGGAGAACTAGGAGGCCGACTGACCAATCTTTGGCCCTTTTGTGGGTTCTTTAAATGCTCCTGCCAACGGGCCGAGTGGTGGGTTGTCAAATGCCTGTTTAGGCAGCTTGTACCCAGGTGGTTGACATTTTTGCCACGTTTTATACCCTTCTTACAAATCTTGCAGATCGCAACTGTTTTATCTGCATGGGATGTCTCAAAAAAGGCCCAGCAAGATGAGGTGTGTATAGTGGCCCGGGAGACAACAGGTGCGGCCTTAGATGGAGTAGGCCGTCTGCTCTCCCCTCTTGCTTGCTCTGCCTCCTCCTCAACCTCAGACCCAACATCTGACTCCATCAAAGACTGAGCATCAGGCCTGGCCTGGGAGACAACAGGTGCGGCCTTAGATGGAGCGGGCCGTCTGCTCTCCCCTCTTGTTTGCTCTGCCTCCTCCTCAACCTCAGACCCAACATCTGATTCTATCAAAGACTGAGCATCAGGCCTGGCCTGGGAGACAACAGGTGCGGCCTTAGATGGAGCGGGCCGTCTGCTCTCCCCTCTTGTTTGCTCTGCCTCCTCCTCAAACTCAGACCCAACATCAGACTCCATAAAGGACTGAGCATCAGGCTGGAGTAGATGGCCGACACTGTGGTCAAACAGCTCAGCTGACTCCTCTGCCATGTCTGAAATTGGGTCTAAGGGAGGACATGAGGTGGACATGGACTCATCTGTATTTGTTCTGACAACTGCAGAAGACTGACCACTTTTCTCTGCCTGGGTCACTGTAGTTGCAGATGATGCCGATGATGAGGGTTTGTTCATATAGTCCACCACCTCCTGTACATACTGTGGACGTATAGCTTGGCCACTGCCGGAGAACAATCCAAATGGTGGCCTGGCTGAGGACTGACCACCACGTCCACCCCTGCCTCTAGACACCCTAGAAGCTGTGCCCCTTTCCGCAGCAGGGCCACGTATGTCTTTTCTTGGTCTACCAGGCATATTTCTCAATGATGCGTTGGCAACTGTGTGCGGTGAAAAACGCACACTGCTATGCGACCCACAGTTGTCGCTGGATACAGCACAGCAGTTGCGGTTCACGCACAGTAGCAAAGCCTTTTGCACAGTGGACCTAACGCTTTGAACAACAGGCGTTAGGTTGTCACTGATGCGTTGGCAACTGTGTGCGGTGAAAAACGCACACTGCTATGCGACCCACAGTTGTCGCTGGATACAGCACAGCAGTTGCGTGTCACGCACAGTTGCAAAGGCTTTTGTACAGTGCACCTAACGCTTTGAACAACAGGCGTTAAGTTGTCACTGATGCGTTGGCAACTGTGTGCGGTGAAAAACGCACACTGCTATGCGACCCACAGTTGTCGCTGGATACAGCACAGCAGTTGCGGTTCACGCACAGTAGCAAAGCCTTTTGCACAGTGGACCTAACGCTTTGAACAACAGGCGTTAGGTTGTCACTGATGCGTTGGCAACTGTGTGCGGTGAAAAACGCACACTGCTATGCGACCCACAGTTGTCGCTGGATACAGCACAGCAGTTGCGTGTCACGCACAGTTGCAAAGGCTTTTGTACAGTGCACCTAACGCTTTGAACAACAGGCGTTAAGTTGTCACTGATGCGTTGGCAACTGTGTGCGGTGAAAAACGCACACTGCTATGCGACCCACAGTTGTCGCTGGATACAGCACAGCAGTTGCGTGTCACGCACAGTTGCAAAGGCTTTTGTACAGTGGACCTAACGCTTTGAACAACAGGCGTTAAGTTGTCACTGATGCGTTGGCAACTGTGTGCGGTGAAAAACGCACACTGCTATGCGACCCACAGTTGTCGCTGGATACAGCACAGCAGTTGCGGTTCACGCACAGTTGCAAAGGCTTTTGCACAGTGGACCTAACGCTTTGAACAACAGGCGTTAGGTTGTCACTGATGCGTTGGCAATTGTGTGCGGTGAAAAACGCACACTGCTATGCGACCCACAGTTGTCGCTGGATACAGCACAGCAGTTGCGTGTCACGCACAGTTGCAAAGGCTTTTGTACAGTGCACCTAACGCTTTGAACAACAGGCGTTAAGTTGTCACTGTATTTTGCTGCCTAGCAAGCACGTACACCTGCTGTGATAGAGCAGCACTGTGCCACGTGCTCACTAAACAGAACCCTCACACTTTCCCTACAGAAACTACATTTTCAAATCTAACTAATGTAGTACAAAGTTCCCTAACTACACTAGATATCCCTTTCCACTAAATAGAAAGCTCCATACAGCAGAAGACTGACACTGTCCCTTAAGTTTTTTTTTTTAACTCTAAGAACCAGCACAATCGCTGTATCTAACTACACTGGCTGTAAGCTAAATACAATTCTGCTATATGGAGCTTTAGAACCACTCGATATGTAGGAAATGTAGTGTAGCAAGCAGGAGTCAGACAGAACTGCTTCAACTCTCTTCAACAGGCTCTGGATAACTGTGCTAGGGGTTAGGCGGGGCCATCTTATATAGTGTGGGGCGTATTCACTCCTGATTGGCCTCTGGTCCCCGTAGTCACTCCAATCACGTTCCTAGGAGACTCCTGCCCCCTCATTGGCTTTTGCAGACGTTTCTGGGCCAATCACGGGCTTTTAAAGCCCAGTTCCTGTCCCAGTGCATTTTGGGCGGTTCTGGTGGCCGAATACCGAACTTTTGCCGCAAAAAGTTCGGTATTCGGCCGAATATCGAACATCCAATGTTCGGGTCGAACCGATGGTCGACCCGAACCGTTCGATCATCCCTAAAAAATACCCCCGGGACAGTCAGGGCCGTGCATTTCAGCAACAATAGCCTCTGAACTGTCCCCTGTTTCACTTACCTTTTAGAAGAAATACCCACCTTGAAAATGTCTTTCCAGCGCTGCCATCTCAGGTGTAGCCAGCTGAAGCCGGAGCGTCCTCTTCGGTGACATCGGAGTCCCAGAATGCCCTGCTCGTTACTTCCGGTGCAGGCGAGTCATCCCTGCACAGCTTCTGGGCAGGGCCGGTGCAGGCGCATTGACTCCTGGGATCGATGATGCTCATCTCCCAGGATTCAATGCGAGGAGGAAGTGATGGCACGGGCCGCGGCCGCAGAGGGAGGAAGAGGAAGGAAGGAAGGTAAGTATATTTTCATTAAAAACAAGGTAAGTGAAAAAAAAAAAAATTATCCAATTCTTTTTCAGGTTCATCTAAGCTAGCAGACGGTGAAAAAATATTTTTTAGGGTGGAACTCCGCTTTAACCACTTAAGCCCCGGAAGATTTGGCTGCTCAAAGACCAGGCCCTATTTTGCGATTCGGCACTGTGTGAATTTAACGGACAATTGCGCGGTCGTGCGACGCTCTACCCAAATAAAATTGACGTCCTTTTTTTCCCACAAACAGAGCTTTCTTTTGGTGGTATTTGATCACCTGTGCGATTTTTACGTTTTGCGCTATAAACAAAAAAGTGCGACAATTTAGAAAAAATAACAATATTTTTCAAATTTTTTTATATGAAATTCCCCCCCAAAAAATGTAAAAATCAAAATTTTTTAACATTTTAGGCCAATTTGTTTTCTGCTACATATGTTTGGTAAAAAAAATCATAATAAGCGTATTTTGATTGGTTTGCGCAAAAGTTATTGCATTTACTAACTACGGGAAAGATTTATGTCATTTTAATTGTTTTTTTTTTTAACGAGTAATGGCGGCGATCTGCGATTTTTTTTTTTTTTTGCGGGGCTGCTACATTGCGGTGGACAGATCGGACCCTTAACTGACATTTTTGACACTTTTGGGAGTACCAGTGACATTACTACAGTAATCAGTGCTATAAATATGCACTGTTACTGTAAAAATGACACTGGCAGGGAAGGGGTTAACTTTATTAGAGATCCAGGGGTTAAGTGTGTCCCTAGGGGCGTGCTTCTAACTGTCAGGGGGCGTGGCTTGTGATGTAACCACAAAGACATGCGATCCTACATAGCAGGATCGTATGATCTCTGCAGTTACACCAGGGAGAATGACAGTTGGTTGTGTTTACATCAACCGCCTGCCTTTCTCCCTCTCCAGCGGGAGATCGCGAGTGGCCGGCGGACATCGGAGCCACCGGTCACTCACGCGGGGATGTTTAATAAAAGGTTTGATGACCCAATCATTAGGAATCTATTGGGACTTTAAATGAAGCCTTTGTCCATCTTGGAAAAAATGCTTCCATCCCTGTAAATAATGAGGAAGGGGGGGAGGGGAATAAAAACAGGATAAAATAGATAATAACAGCTGGCAAGTATAATATATAGGTATGGTCATACAGATCCAAATGTAATATCACTATAGCCAGTTGAAAATTGTAGATACAGGGTAACATAGGATAAAAAGGGGGAAAAATGGGACTTTGAATGAGGTGTGTGAACATGATAGGTGGTTTAGCAAGATAATAAAGGCGGGTCTCACATGATGTAAAAAATGATTTAATACAAATTATAGCACGCAGTTATATATAAAAAACGCGGGGATGAACGAGCGGGGGCGGGAGCACGCCTCCGGCGGCGCGCGCTCGCCCCCTACAGGCTCGTGGGCGAGCGACGTATATATACGTCACTTTGCCCGGGAGGGGCTGACTGTCGCAGTAAATGTACTTGCGGCGGTCGGCAAGTGGTTAAGGACATCAAATTGCAAACACACAACATTGTAGACGTCACATCATACAACGTTTATTAACAAATGACAATGTAATCCTAATATAAAAATGTGCATATGTTGATGAGATTTAATGTCTTTATCCTTGAGTTGACGCCATTATGCACTGAGGATAAATAATAAACCCCAACAAATGTCTTTTAACCGCACAATAAATAGAAGGTTAGAAATGATGGCGGACATATAACAAGCACAGTAGATGAAAAGGTTTTATCATTCATCTGAAATGATTATTGAAGTCTTCTTATGAATCATTGAAAAGTGTTCTGTGTAATGAACCAAGTGTATAAAAAAATCACTGCGGTACTGTCATGGAGACCAGCTGCAGGCACTGCAACACAACAATGCTGTAAAGGACTAAGGAAAGAGATAAATGCCGCGCTAATGAACAAATCATACTAACAATAAAGTGCTGCATATAACCGTAGTATATCTGTGACTAAAGCACCATATAAAGTGCAAAAATGGTGCAATATATGCAAAAAGCAATATAATAGATGTGCAATAAACAGCATCAATCAAAGTGCAAAAATGAATAAAGTTAAGTCCTCTGTTATATAAAAAAAAGGGCTCTGAGAATTAAAGTCCATATCCAAACAAAGGAGGAACTTCATATGTTCCAAATGGAGAATTGTCACCCTGGGTGCAACCTTCACTAAAGGAAAGAGTCAGGTTGTGGCGTAACTCCTGCCTGCCTGAGCTGGGCTCCCTACCTGGGGCTGAGCTGTGGGCGGCGAAGGGAGTACTGTTCCTGCATCAAGTGGTGCAGGGTTCCAGTGTTTGCTCCTTTCGGTCCCAGTCAACGCGGTTTGCGCTCCTGCCCCACATGTACTTCGGGTATCTTCAACTCAGACACGCTTTATTAGCTCAGTTTCCCGTCTGGGTCCCCGACCTGTTTGAGGCCCCAGCCCTCACCATCCTTATGGGAGATGATCCCTCTAAAATGATCTCGGCCGTGTATGTGGAGCTGCGTTCGCGGGCTGTCGAGGGTGTGGTGGAGAGCCTACAGCGTAAGTGGAGCTCTGACGTCCCTCAACTGGACGACTCTGACTGGGATAATATTCTGGACAAACTGTCCTCCCCTAAACTCTCGGACCGTTTGACGCAATTATATATCCTGCATAAATCTTATCTCACCCCTCTTTGCCTGGCTAGATATCGGGACGGGGTGGAGACTGACTGTCCCCGATGTCATGCTCACCCTGGAACGTTTCTGCATATCCTCTGGTCATGCCCTGTGGTGCAAACCTTTTGGCTACAGGTCATCACGTTTCTCCATGACCACATGGGTTCCCCA
This sequence comes from Pelophylax lessonae, assembly GCF_965119305.1. Classification (NCBI taxonomy): domain Eukaryota; kingdom Metazoa; phylum Chordata; class Amphibia; order Anura; family Ranidae; genus Pelophylax; species Pelophylax lessonae. Next base: position 5,027,680 of record NC_138771.1, on the reverse strand, counting down.
CTCTAGTTGGACCTTTCACAATGTGTTCTAGGCCTTTTTCCAGATGATATAGCTGATAAGTTCCTTACCACTTTTTTACATGAAACACTCTTCCATGCCCGTAAGCTTATAGCAAAACTGTGGATGCCAACGCAGCCCCCTACTCTCCGCCTCTGGATGGCCGAGGTTAACTCCACTTTCCATACAAACGCTTGATTTATCTACACAGGGGTTGCCCCAAAAAATGTGACCGAGTTTGGGGCCGTTGGGTGGAGGACTCCCGCACGTGCACTGGCCAGCTGTAACCACACCATTCCATGGCTGGATCCACTCTGCAGATGTGCTACTATGTCCCCATCTGTGGGTCCGAGTGTTGGATCTTGGTTTAGGTACTCTATTGCTCCTCTAGGATGAGTCCCCTGGATTAGTTGTTCCATGCCCTTACTGTTACTTGCTCATTTACAGTTTGCTGTATCGAGATGATGCTCTTTCCTGTACCTGTTATGTTATTTTGTTTTGTACTTCATTATTTTTGTGTTACGATACTTGAATGCTCGTGATTATGTTTGTCTTTTCAATAAACTGCATTTTGAAAGTCATAAAAGAAAGAGTCAGGAGCGCTTACCGGAGTCCATGGACTCAAATACCATCGGTAAAGGGTCATTCAGGCAGGAAGTGGTGTCACCTGTGGCGCAATAATCTCTCAATGGTTGTCACCGTCTCTTCAAATCTTTTGATAAGCATATAGGAAGCCGGGTACCCAAGGAAACAAAAAGCCTCTTCATATCAAAGCCTTTTCCATCAAAGACAGACTTTATTTAAAAGTAGAAAACTTACATTCTCTTAGTAGTTAACAAGCGATTCTGGTACGAAATAGTGTGATCACAAGGAAATCCAATTGGTGAATTGTTATGGAGCAAACTTGAGTTTTGTACATAACATTGGGCCAATTGGATTTCCTTGTGATTACACTATTTCGTACCAGAATCGCTTGTTAACTACTAAGAGAATGTAAGTTTTCTGCTTTTAACCACTTTATGACCGCTCACTGTGCTGCTACTGTGGCACAGCGGCAGCCCTGGGTCCAGCAACGTAGACCTACGTCACTGGACTCCTAGCTGTCTCGGCAGCACGCGTGCGCCGCCGGATGCTCGCTCCCACTGTGTTTAGACACAACGGGAGTCGGGCCGGAGGAAGATAGGCGGCGATCACCGCCTCTCTTCTCCAATCGTCAGGGAAAAGTGTGAGAAAATCCGCCTGCTTGTGAGGCATACATTTAACCCCTTGATCACCAACAGTGTTAACCCCTTCCCTGCCAGTGTCATTAGTACAGTGACAGTGCATATTTTTAGCACTGATTACTGTAGTGATGTCACTGGTCCCCCCAAAAGTGTAAAAAATGACAGTTAGGGGTCCGATCTGTCCACCGAAGTGTCGCAGTCCCGCAAAAAAAATGGCAGATTGCTAGTAAAAAAAAAAACAATAAAAATGACAAATCTTTCCCGTAGTTATTAAAAACACGATAACCTTTGCGCAAACCAATCAAAATTCGCTTATTGAGATTTTTTTTTACCAAAAATATGTAGCAGAAAACAAATTGGCCTAAAATGTTAAAAAATTTAGATTTAACATTTTTTTTTTTTTGGGGAATGTTATACATCAGAATGTGAAAAATATTTTTTTTTTTTTCAAAATTGTCTCTTTTTTTAAAAAATTTAAAATCGCACAGGTGATCAAATACCACCAAAAGAAAGCTCTATTTGTGAAAAAAAAAGACGTAAATTTAATTTGGGTACGGCGTCGCACGACCGCGCAATTGTCCATTAATTTAACGAAGTGCCCGAATCGCAAAATATGGCCTGGTCAGGAAGGGGGTAAAAAAAAGTGGATAAAAATACGCTCATTGAGAATTTTTTTGTCAAAGACATGTAGCTAAATACATTTCGGCCTAAATATATGACAAAAATTGAATATATTGGATATTTTTTAACTGTCAAAGTAGAAAATGTCAATTTTTTGCAACATTTTTGCCGTTTTATTATTAATAAAGCAAAAAATAAAAAGCGCACAGGTGATCAAATACCACCAAAAGAAAGATCTGTCTGTGGGGGAAAAAAAGAAATTTAGTTTGGGTACGGCATTGCATGACCACGCAATCGTCAGTTAAAATTGTGCAGTGCCAAGTTGAAAAAACTGGCCTGGTCATTGAGCAGCCAAATCTTCCGGGGCTAAAGTGGTTAAATAAAGTCTGTCTTTGATGGTTTTACTCTATGAATAGGATTTTTGTTCCCTTGGGTACCCGGGTTCCTATATGCTTATCAAAAGATTTGAAGAGACGGTGACAACCATTAGGAGATTATTGCGCCACAGGTGACACCACTTCCTGCCTGAATGACCCTTTACCGATGGTATTTGAGTCCATGAATTCTGGTAAGCGCTTGTGACTCGTTTTTTTAGTGAAGGTTGCACCCAGGGTGACAATTCTCAGTTTTGAACACGTGAAGTTCCTCCTTTGTTTGGATATGGACTTTAATTCTCAGAGCCCTTTTTTTTTTTTTTTTATAGATTTGAGGACTTTATTCATTCATTTTTTGCTTTTTTCTTTTTTTCTTATTGCACAAATTTTTGCACTTTGTTTGATGTTGTTTATGTTAGCATACAAGGTTTGTATTTAATCAGCAACAACCACTGTATGTCATTGCTGTGTGCCTATTACATTGTATGACCACTATATGGCAGTGTTACATTTGTGAGTTCATGTTTTGTCTATGCCTCAAAAGAGTAATAAAAGAGAATAGTTCCTGCTCCGAAAGAAGCAGCAGCGTTCAGTGAAACAACAGACTGTCTGCCTATACTTTGTTTAGCCCCAAAAGGTTATATCTAACAGGTTATGGGCCCAGGACATGTTACAGAAGCCCAGGATATAATACAGATTACCGCTGGATATAGCCAGATACAGTGAGCTAAAGCAAGTGAGTACAGGAGACAGCAACAGAAAGACAAACAGCAGAAATGGCTGCTGCCATCCCCTCAGCAAAGTTCTCTATTGCAAATCTGACAAATCAGAACTACCAATCTTGGAAATTCAAGATGAAAATGCTGCTTATAAGAGAAGGTACGTGGAAATGTATAAATGAATCAAGACCTGCACAGCCCACAGAGGAGTGGTTAGACAGAGATCAGAAAGCACAGAGCACAATTTCCCTGTGCATAGATGATGATCAAATCATACATATATGTAACTGTCAGACTGCTAAAGACATGTGGGAAGAGTTACAGAAAGCGCATGAAAGAGTTAATCTCAGCAATAAACTGTATTTAATCAGAAAGCTCTATCAAACTAAGCTACAGAAAGACCAGGACATGCAGGACTATATAAGACAGACCTTAGAGATGGTGGAGAGACTGAGAGGGATTGGAGAAGAGATAAAAGATTTCCATGTTGCAGCACTGTTATTAAGTGGACTTCCTGAAAGTTATGAGACACTTGTCACAGCACTAGATGCACGTCCAGATGATGATCTGACACTGGAATATGTTAAAGGCAAGCTTGTGGATGAATACAAGCGCAAAACTGAAAGCATGAGTAATGTGAGTGTGTGTTCAGAGACAGCTTTAAAGACAAAATTCAAAAATAAACACAGTAACGTGCAGCTAGAAAAGCGGGAATGCTTTGTGTGCAAGAAACCAGGACACCTAAAAGCAGATTGTAGAATCTGGAAAGCTAGAATGCAAAAACAAAGTGCATTACAACAAGCTAAGAATGTCATAGAAACAAAGGAGTATGCATTCGGATCCAAAAATGGTGTCACCTCTGTGCAAGCATGGTGTGTGGACTCAGGTGCTACAAGTCACATGACAAATGACCGAAGTTTCTTCACTCAGCTTGATGAAAGCAAAACAGAAGGGATAACTACAGCTAATGGACAATTTATGAAATCAGTGGGAATAGGAGATGGCTTTCTATACTGTCCTATCTCTCCAGATATCACTAAAAAGATCCATATGAGGAATGTTCTGTATGTGCCAGATCTTGAAAGCAACCTTTTGTCAGTAAAGAAACTCACTAACCAAGGCAATGTAGTCACATTTCAGGGTGACAGTTGTATCATAACAAAAGGGGATTGCTTGCTTGCAAAGGCTTAAATCATAGATGAACTGTATCAGCTGAACTGCAGTGAAATGGTTAAAATAGCCAAAGAGGATAAACATTCAAACTGCATCCACACTTGGCACAGACAATTGGGGCACAGAAATTCTGATACAATAAAGAAAATTGTTGAGAATAACTATGCAAGTGGTATTAAGATTAATCCATGTGATCACATGGATTAATCTTAATACCACTTGCATAGTTATTCTCAACTATTTTCTTTATTGTATCAGAATTTCTGTGTGCTCAAAGTTTGAACAACAGACTCAAACTTTTCAAACTGAGAAAGAATCAACATTAGTCACTCAAGAAAATAAGGAAAGTGATACAGAAATAGAAATAACTGCAGAAGAATCAAAACCTGAAACTGAACCAGAAATACTTTCAGTCAGAAAATCAACCAGAATCAATAAAGGTGTTCCAGCTGAACGTTTATCTTACATAGCTCGCAGAGCTGTTCAAACTGAACCAGGTTCATGGAAAGAGATGCAGAAACTGCCAATGCAAGAGAAACAAGTATGGTATAAAGCCGCTGATGAAGAAATTACATCACTCAAAGATCTCCAGACATGGACACTTTCAGAGCTACCTCAAGGTAAACATGCCATAGGATGTAAATGGGTTTTTAAAACCAAATGTAACTCTGAAGGGAAAGTCTGTCGGTACAAGGCAAGGCTGGTTGCTAAAGGTTACTCACAGAAGTTCGGTGAGGACTATGATGCTACTTTTGCTCCAGTTGCTAAACAAAGTACTTTCAGAACACTAATGACAGTGGCTGCCATGCGTACAATGATTGTGAAACATTACGATATTAAGACAGCTTTTCTTAATGGTGATATTGAAGAAGAAATTTACATGTCACAGCCAGAAGGATATTTGAAAAAGGGACAAGAGCATCTTGTTTGCAAGTTGAATAAATCTCTTTATGGCCTTAAACAATCAGCTCGAGCATGGAACCTGAAGATTAATCAAGTTCTACTAAATTAAGGATTTACAAGAAGCAAAGCTGATCCGTGCCTATATGCTAAACAAGTAGACACTGAGTGGATGTATCTGCTAATTTATGTAGATGACCTGATCATTGCTCACAAAAACGACAATGAAATTGCAAAGTTAACAGGAGTACTCAACAAGCACTTTGAAACTAAAGACCTAGGTGAAGTGACATATTATCTTGGAATTGACATCCAGCGTGAGAAAGATGGAAGTTTCCTGTTGAATCAGAGTGCAAAAATTGAATCTATTCTTCAGCAATTCAACATGACAGAGGCGAAAGGAGCAAGCACACCTATGGATACAGTCTATCCAAAGTTAGAAGGAGAAGATGATCTTCTCACATCCAATGAACAATACAGACAAGCAGTGGGGGCACTTCTCTACATTGCAACCACTACACGTCCAGACATTGCAGCCAGCATGTCTCTTCTTTGCAGGCGAGTTGATAAACCACGCCAAAGAGACTGGAATGTGATCAAAAGAGTTATGAGATATCTGAAACAGACAAAAGACTTAAATTTGAAACTATCAGCAAGTGGTGGTTTAAACCTCGTGGGATATGTGGACTCCGATTGGGCAGGTGATCACAGCACACGCAAATCCACAAGTGGTTACTTATTAAAATTGGGAGACAGTCCTATATCATGGTCCAGCAAGAAACAGATGTCAGTGGCATTGTCCTCTACAGAAGCTGAATACATATCTGCAGCTTATGCCAGTCAAGAAGTTGTGTGGTTACAGCAATTACTCAAGGATCTTGGAGAAGCAACATCAGAACCTACCGTCTTATTTGAGGATAATCAGGCTTGCATTAAGCTTGCAACAAGTGAGAAAATTAATGGAAGAACCAAGCACATCGATGTCAGACATCATTACATTCATGACTTAGTTGATCAGAAAGTGATTGTACTTGTGTATTGTGAGTCGGAAAAAATGATTGCTGATGCTTTGACAAAGCCACTAGCTAGAACCAGATTTGTGGATCTTAGATCAGAAATGGGATTGACATAGATAGTAGTTGTTGAGTGGGGGTGTTAGCATACAAGGTTTGTATTTAATCAGCAACAACCACTGTATGTCATTGCTGTGTGCCTATTACATTGTATGACCACTAGATGGCAGTGTTACATTTGTGAGTTCATGTTTTGTCTATGCCTCAAAAGAGTAATAAAAGAGAATAGTTCCTGCTCCGAAAGAAGCAGCAGCGTTCAGTGAAACAACAGACTGTCTGCCTATACTTTGTTTAGCCCCAAAAGGTTATATCTAACAGTTTATTGCACATCTATTATATTGCACTCTTGCATATATTGCACAATTTTTTCACTTTATAAGATCCTTTAGTCACAGATATACATAACTGTATATGGTTATATGCAGCACTTTATTTGACTATTTGATCATTAGCGTGGCATTTATCTCTCTTTCCTTTGTTCTGTGTAATGGGCTGCATGCTTCTAGATGTTTTATTTAAATGAAATGTATTTGTTTCCTCTACAGTATCTCACAAAAGTGAGTACACCCCTAAGTGACAATGTCCAGATTGGGCCCAAAGTGTCAATATTTTGTGTGGCCACCATTATTTTCCAGCACTGACTTAACCCTCTTGGGCATGGAGTTCACCAGAGCTTCACAGGTTGCCACTGGAGTCCTCTTCCCCTCCTCCATGATGACATCACAGAGCTGGTGGATGTTAGAGACCTTGCGCTCCTCCACCTTCTGTTTGAGGATGCCCCACAGATGCTCAATAGGGTTTAGGTCTGGAGACATGCTTGGCCAGTCCATCACCTTTACCCTCAGCTTCTTTAGCAAGGCAGTGGTCGTTGGAGGTGTGTTTGGGGTCGTTATGTTGGAATACTGCCCTGCGGCCCAGTCTCTGAAGGGAGGGGATCATGCTCTGCTTCAGTATGTCACAGTACATGTTGGCATTCGTGATTCCCTCAGACCAAGTTTATCTTGGTCTCATCAGAGCACAGGAGATGGTTCCAGTAATCCATGTCCTTAGTCTACTTGTCTTCAGCAATCTGTTTGCAGGCTTTCTTGTCCATCATCTTTAGAAGAGGCTTCCTTCTGGGATGACAGCCATGCAGACCAATTTGATGCAGTGTGCGGCGTATGGTCTGACCACTGACAGGCTGACCCCCCACCCCTTCAACCTCTGCAGCAATGCTGGCAGCACTCATACGTCTATTTCCCAAAGACAACCTCTGGATATGACGCTGAGCACGTGCACTCAACTTCTTTGGTGGACCATGGCGAGGCCGGTTCTGAGTGGAACCTGTCCTGTTACACCGCTGTATGGTCTTGGCCACCATGCTGCAGCTCGGTTTCAGGGTCTTGGCAATCTTCTTATAGCCTAGGCCACCTTTATGTAGAGCAACATTTACTTTTTTTCAGATCCTCAGAGAGTTCTTTGCCATGAGGTGCCATGTTGAACTTCCAGTGACCAGTATGAGAGAGTGAGAGCGATAACACCAAATTTAACACACCTGCTCCCCATTCACACTGGAGACCTTGTAACACTAATGAGTCACATGACACTGGGGAGGGAAAATGGCTAATTGGGCCCAATTTGGACATTGTCACTTAGGGGTGTACTCACTTTTGCCAGCGGTTTAGACATTAATGGCTGTGTGTTGAGTTATTTTGAGGGGACAGCAAATTTACACTGTTATACAAGCTGTACACTTACTACTTTACATTGTAGCAAAGTGTCATTTCTTCAGTGTTGTCACATGAAAAGATAGAATAAAATATTTACAAAAATGTGAGGCGTGTACTTACTTTTGTGAGATACTGTATACTGTATTGCAGATACAAGTAATTAATGCACATCAACATCTCACCCATTAATAATTAACATTGTCTTCACTGGTATCTGGCTGCCATTGGCGTTATCAGAGCCGTCCTGAGCTCTCCTGATTACAGCTGGATCTGTAAGGTACCATAGCTATGATAATCATGTTCCCAGTGTTTTCAGATGGGGCAAGGTCTATGGAAATATATGCAATGCCATAGAAATAAGAGGCACTGAAGTTATATCATAGCTCCCAACTGTCCCTAAATTTCAAGGACTGTCCCTTAAGGGGCGGGGCAGGGGGTGTGTCCTGTGACTACAAACTTTTGGTAATGCTCGTTCCCATCTAGTTAGGAGGTATGTTAAATGATTATTCTGACAAAACATGTCACAGGAATCCTGAACAGCTACACTATTTTGTCAAAAGAATTGGGATCAGTGGCGGCCGGTCCACAAGGGGCGCAGGGGCGCCATCCCCCCCCCCAGCCCACTCAATCCACACTGTGCGGGGTGCCGGACCAACAGGTCACCTGGTCCGTCATCCCTTCACAAACACGTGACCAGAGCCCGAGGCCCCATTGACCTGTTTCATGTTTTCCTCCGGGCGCAGAGCACTGCACCCTGAACCCTCCCACTTTGTGATACCAGCAAATCAACACTACCCCATCGGCTTACGGCCAATCAGGACAGGAGGCCAAAGACCCAGAACCCAGAAAGAAGACCAGGTCAACACAGAAAATGCAAGGCCAAGCACCAAGGGAGCCGTGACCGCTGGAGGGCTCTGCCCATAGGGTCATTGCGGACATGGAGGAGCCTATCTGCGCCCCCTAAAAATCCTCCAACATCAGCTTCCACTGATTGGGACACCTGCCTTTACACACACATGAACTTTAATGGCATCCCAGTCTTAGTCCGTAGGGTTCAGTATTGAGTTGGCTCCGCCCTTTGCAGCTATAACAGCTTCAACTCTTCTGGGAAGGCTGTCCACAAGGTTTAGGAGTGTCTATGGGAATGTTTCACCATTCTTCCAGAAGTGCATTTGTGAGGTCAGGCACTGATGTTGGATGAGAAGACAAAAAAGAAAAGAGGGCGCACCGACCTAGTGCATCACCACTAAAACCATTTATTAAAATATTAAAAAGTATACAGAATACTCACAAGGCAGGTGTGATAATACACACATCAACATTGCATATACAATCTCCAAGGTAGCCAAGGTCCCATATGTAGCAAATAGGCATGCAGATTGTAGCATGGGATTACTGTATGTGACGAGACCCTTGCTCGCCCTGTCCGCTCTCCCGACACTCCTCTGTTTCTAGTCAGTCAGCTTGCAGATCGCATCGTCTGATGGTTCGGTCAACCAAGGATCCGGGATCCGAACTACAGCTATGTGCCGTTCGGAATCCATTAGAACAAAACACCAAGCAGGCTGTATGTAAGTTCAAGCAGGAAGACGATTTATTGGAAGAACACAGCACACTTTATACAGAAAGTGGAATATCCATGCAAATGAGGGCTTGAAATGAGTCAACAGGGATTGGTCAGATAGCTTTGACCAATGCAAATGAGGGCTTGAAAATGAGTCAGTAGTGATTGGTCAGATAACTTTGACCAATGCAAGGAGACAGAAGCCCCAGGGGGCAATCAATGTACACAATAGTCAGACACAGAACAATGGTTGTCTAACGAGCCCTGAGTACACATTACTCTGTGTCAATACCTCCCTTAGCAGACAACAGGTACGGTCATTAGCATTAGCCCACCTGACAATAGTTGAATGGGGAGCCACCCCAGACAGTCCGGCTCCTCAGAACTTCCTGGGATGACCATATTAGGAATGGGCTTCCTGCTCAGAAACCTCATGGCAAAGGGAACAATTGACCTTGCTGACAAAAATGAAGCAATTCAACCCCTCACCCATCTGTCCTTAAATTCCAGTGATGGTGAACACCATCACATATCTTCCCCCGGGTAAACAGTCCAACAGCCACAGTGGGACCCCGAACGGGTCAACTCGAGGATGTTGGAAAAGTAGTCTTAAGGTTCTAGGTCTGTCTGCCGGGATAACCCATCCGCATTCCCATGTATATTCCTGGTGTAGGGGTGTGGGGCCTTTGTGTAATTGAGAAATCTACACGTATGTGTCTTCCATCAAGTTCCATGCCATTTGCATGTTCTTTTGCCTCCTTTGCGTCTTCAACATTTTCAAAGCAGACAAACGCGAAACCCCTGGAGCGCCGAGACTGCCGATCATACACAATGGATACATCAGCCATTGGACCATATGTTGAAAATACTTCTCTTAGATCTCGCTCCGTTGTGTAATGACTTAGGCCAAACACGCCCAAACAGCAGTTAGGATCAGGATTTACCGGACGTACTCTACTTCCTATATGCCGCCTTCGATTTGACATGGGAGAGCGACTGTGGCTGTGACGTCTGGTGGTCCCGGCCATGGTGGCCTCTGGGGCATAAGAGGAAGTTAAATGGCCCAAATCGTTTCCCAAAAGTACTTCTGCGGGTAACTCGCGTAGCAATCCCACCCGCACATATCGCTCCCCTGAGCCCCAATCCAAGAGGACTTGGGCGGTGGATAAACGTAGCACCTGGCCCCCTGCTACCCTGACTGCAACAGTCTGGCCGGTCCGGGCTGACTGGGGAATCATGTGAGGCTGGATGAGGGTAATCGTAGCCCCGGAATCGCGGAGTCCCTGGGCCGGCTGCCCATTAACCCATACTGCCTGGCGATGGTGCTGCCAATTATCTCCGGCAGCAGCTTGGACAGGATCCGCTTCGAAAAGTTTGCCGCACTCTTCCTGAACATCTCGATGGATGGGCTCATTCTGGTAGCAATGAGCCGCTGGTCTGGATGGATGATTAGTCTCTCGATACCTCGTGGATTGGCTAGGGCAATGTCGTTGCAGATGACCAGTTTGGTTACAGGTATAGCACTTAGGTCCGGTAGGAGGGTTGGGTCGGGCTGGGGGTCTCGAGGCAGACCACGGAGGTACTGAAGTCGGCTTAGAGGCTGGTAAACTGGGCCGAGATAGTGGATAGCGCTCGTTTTCGCCTGACCTTCGAGAGTCCAGATATTCATCGGCCAGAGTAGCCGCTTGTTGTACCATCTGTGGTTGTTTATCTCGCACCCAATCCCGTACTACTGGAGGGGTGTGGTTAAAAAACTGTTCCAATAGTACTAGCTGGGTGATGTCCTCTATGGTATGAGCGTGGCTTCCCTGGAACCAGCTCTTAAGGTTCCGCTGCATATGATGTGCCCACTCCACGTATGTTGTGTTGGTTTGTTTCCGGGATTCTCGAAACTTAATCCGGCTGGCTTCGGGTGTAATGGCAAATCGGGCTAGCAAAGCTTCTTTTACCCGGTCGTAGTCTTTAGCGTCTTCGTCCTCCAGGGCCCGAAATGCATCCGCCGCTCTGCCAGTTAAATTACTCGCCAGTAAAACGACCCAATCTTGGGACAGTACTTCATGTATCTGGCATAGTCTCTCAAAGTCCTGCAGGAATGCGTCAATTTCCTCCTCTCCTTCCTTAAATAGTTTGAACGCCCGAAAGGGCAACTTACGGACAGTCGCTGCATCTTTAGGCGTTTTCTCCGATTGACGTATTTCTGCCATTTTCTGCTCATGTTGCCGCTCTCGTTCCCTCTCTTGCCGTTCTCGTTCTTTCTCTTGTCGCTCATCCTGCAGCTGGATGTCTCTAATGGCATTCTGTATGGCGGTCTCTGATGGGTTAGCACCATATAATGCCAACCGCTCCCGAACTCGTTGCTGAAAAAAGTCTTCAACTGACCGGGGTCCTGCATCACCCTCCCTCTGATCCATCTCGGCTAGCTCACTGATCAGGGTGGCCTTGTTCTTTGTCCCACCGGTCCCTCCGCGGCTCTCAAGTAAGTCTTTCAGCGTGGCTCTCCTGCATGCTGCATAGCTGGTCATTGACTCTGGTGGTTTGGAGTGTCCCGGTAACTGGAGAGCAAATCCCACCGCTGCCAACCAATGTGACGAGACCCTTGCTCGCCCTGTCCGCTCTCCCGACACTCCTCTGTTTCTAGTCAGTCAGCTTGCAGATCGCATCGTCTGATGGTTCGGTCAACCAAGGATCCGGGATCCGAACTACAGCTATGTGCCGTTCGGAATCCATTAGAACAAAACACCAAGCAGGCTGTATGTAAGTTCAAGCAGGAAGACGATTTATTGGAAGAACACAGCACACTTTATACAGAAAGTGGAATATCCATGCAAATGAGGGCTTGAAATGAGTCAACAGGGATTGGTCAGATAGCTTTGACCAATGCAAATGAGGGCTTGAAAATGAGTCAGTAGTGATTGGTTCAGATAACTTTGACCAATGCAAGGAGACAGAAGCCCCAGGGGGCAATCAATGTACACAATAGTCAGACACAGAACAATGGTTGTCTAACGAGCCCTGAGTACACATTACTCTGTGTCAATACCTCCCTTAGCAGACAACAGGTACGGTCATTAGCATTAGCCCACCTGACAATAGTTGAATGGGGAGCCACCCCCAGACAGTCCGGCTCCTCAGAACTTCCTGGGATGACCATATTAGGAGTGGCTTCCTGCTCAGAAACCTCATGGCAAAGGGAACAATTGACCTTGCTGACAAAAATGAAGCAATTCAACCCCTCACCCATCTGTCCTTAAATTCCAGTGATGGTGAACACCATCACAACTGTGGCTGGGCTGACGCGTTTCAGGGGCGAACCCCCTTCCTCAGAGCCAGAGAAATTGCTTCTGAGCCCGCGCAAACGCAGAGATGTGAACCTAGGGTGTAAATGACACATCTAATCTGCTGACTACCTATCACATTTGTGGAGACCATGAAGCACCAGAACAGTAGAAACATCCACAAAATGACCACATTTTGGAGAGTGAATAACCGAAGGTGTTTTCTGAAAGGCGCGGTGAGGCTTTTGAAGACTTCATTTTTTTACCACAAGTTTTTGTAAAATGAAAACAAATTCTATACACAACAATGTTAATGTATTAAAATATTTCTCACATATGGCATGGGCATACTTAGAATTACAAATCCGATTCCAAAAAAGTTGGGACATTGTACAAATTGTGAATAAAAACAGAATGCAATGATGTGGAAGTTTCAAATTTCAATAATTTATTCAGAATACAACATAGATGACATATCAAATGTTTAAACTGAGAAAATGTATAATTTTAAGGCAAAAATAAGTTGATTTTAAATTTCATGGCATCAACACATCTCAAAAAAGTTGGGACAAGGCGGCCATGTTTACCACTGTGTGGCCTCCCCTCTTCTTTTTATAACAGTCTGCAAACGTCTGGGGACTGAGGAGGAGTTGCTGAAGTTTAGGAATAGGAATGTTGTCCCATTCTTGTCTAATACAGGCTTCTAGTTGCTCAACTGTCTTAGGTCTTCTTTGTCTCATCTTCCTCTTTATGATGCACCAAATGTTTTCTATGGGTGAAAGGTCTGGACTGCAGGCTGGCCATTTCAGTACCCGAATCCTTCTTCTACGCAGCCATGATGTTGTAATTGATGCAGTATGTGGTCTGGCATTGTCATGTTGGAAAATGCAAGGTCTTCCCTGAAAGAGACGATGTCTGGATGGGAGCATATGTTGTTCTAGAACTTGGATATACCTTTCAGCATTGATGGTGCCTTTCCAGATGTGTAACCTGCCCATGGCACACGCACTCATGCCACCCCATACCATCAGAGATGCCGGCTTCTGAACTGAGCGCTGATAACAACTTGGATTGTCCTTGTCCTCTTTAGTCCAGATGACATGGCGTCCCAGTTTTCCAAAAAGAACTTCAAATTTTGATTCCTCTGACCACAGAACAGTTTTCCACTTTGCCACAGTCCATTATAAATGAGCCTTGGCCCAGAGAAAACGCCTGCGCTTCTGGATCATGTTTAGATTTGGCTTCTTTTTTGGCCTATAGAGTTTTAGCCGGCAACGGTGAATGGCACGGTGGATTGTGTTCACCGACAATGTTTTCTGGAAGTATTCCTGAGCCCATGTTGTGATTTCCATTACAGTAGCATTCCTGTATGTGATGCAGTGCCGTCTAAGGGCCCGAAGATCACCGCCATCCAGTATGGTTCTCTGGCCTTGACCCTTACACACAGAGATTGTTCCAGATTCTCTGAATCTTTGGATGATATTATGCACTGTAGATGATGAGAACTTCAAACTCTTTGCAATTTTTCTCTGAGAAACTCCTTTCTGATATTGCTCCACTATTTTTGGCCACAGCATTGGGGGAATTGGTGATCCTCTGCCCATCTTGACTTCTGAGAGACACTGCCACCCTGAGAGGCTCTTTTTATACCCAATCATGTTGCCAATTGACCTAATAAGTTGCAAATTGGTCCTCCAGCTGTTCCTTATATGCTTATATGTACATTTAACTTTTCCGGCCTCTTATTGCTACATATCCCAACTTTTTTGGAATGTGTAGCTCTCATGAAATCCAAAATGAGTCAATATTTGGCATGACATTTCAAAATGTCTCACTTTCAACATTTGATATGTTATCTATATTATATTGTGAATAAAATATAAGTTTATGAGATTTGTAAATTAGTCCATTCCTTTTTTACTCACAATTTGTACAGCGTCCCAACTTTTTTGGAATCGGGTTTGTACATCCCCCTCCTCCTGAGTATGGCGATACCACATGTGGGAGACTTTTTCACTGTCTGGACTGATTATGTACCAAGCATTGTATCTTATGTATAATAATAATCAACCAATTGTATCAAAACCAGTGTACTGTAACAGTCACCTCTATATGAGTGGTCAGGGAATATAGCTGAGTGTAGCGTCACCTATAGCAGTCCAGGTTTCTATAAGCCAAGCCTACTGGTACATGGTGTCCTCCAGGAAGTACAGGAAAGTGAAGAAAAGCCTTCCTGTGATTCCAGGAGGAGTTCAGTTGCCCCCAGGGGGTGGCTAGGACTGGTGTCTCACAGGAACGCAGTTAGTGGGACCTGCAGATGGGTCAGTTTAGGCGGCAGGCAGAAATGGGGACAACAAACAGGCCAGGGTCAGTACAGAAGGCAGACAGAGGCAACACTACACTGGTATGGAACACTGTTGCTGGCTTACAATGATTTGGTGACACTGTACTTATATAGCGGCAAACATAAACCCTGTTGCTGGTTGCATTGTATCTGGCGACATTGGCATTGGAGTGGCTAGCAATCCGGAATATTGATGCTGGTTGCACTGGTCTGCCGACACTGGCACTGGTGTCACTAGCGATGAGGAACATTGTTGCTGGCTGCACTGGTCTGGCGACATTGGCACTGGTGTCACTAGCAATCAGAAATAATGTTACTGGCTGCACTGGTCTGGCGACACTGGCACTGGTATCACTAGCGATCAGAAACATTTATGCTGGCTGTACTGGTCTGGCGACACTGGCACTGGTGTCACTAGCGATCAGGAATAATGTTGCTGGCTGCACTAGTCTGAACACTGGCACTGGTGTCATTAGCGATCAGGAACATTGTTGCTGGTTGCACTGGTCTGGCGACTCTGGCACTGGTGTCACTAGCGATCAAGAATAATGTTACTGGCTGCACT
Source organism: Pelophylax lessonae (assembly GCF_965119305.1). Classification (NCBI taxonomy): domain Eukaryota; kingdom Metazoa; phylum Chordata; class Amphibia; order Anura; family Ranidae; genus Pelophylax; species Pelophylax lessonae. The sequence continues at coordinate 5,012,143 of NC_138771.1, read as the reverse complement.
GGTCTGGCGACACTGGCACTGGTGTCACTAGCGATCAGGAACATTGTTACTGGCTGCACTGGTCTGGCGACACTGGCGTCACTAGCGATGAGGAATATTGTTGCTGGCTGCACTGGTCTGGTGACAATGGCACTGGTGTCACTAGCGATCAGAAATATTGTTGCTGGCTGCACTGGTCTGGGGACACTGGCACTGGTGTCACTAGCGATCAGGAATATTGTTGCTGGCTGCACTGGTCTGGTGACACTGGCACTGGTTTCACTAGCGATCAGGAACATTGTTGCTGGCTGCATCAGTTTGGCAACATTGGCACTGGTGTTACTAGCGCTGAGGAATATTGTTGCTGGCTGCACTGGTCTGGCGACGATGGCACTGGTGTCACTAGCGATCGGGAACATTGTTGCTGGCTGCACTGGTCTGGCGACACTGGCACTGGTGTCACTAGCGATGAGGAATATTGTTGTTGGCTGCACTGGTCTGGTTAAACTGGGACTGCTGTGGTGGCAATCAGTAACGGTTTTAGATTGCACCTAATATGTTTTGACACAGACCTTTCACAGACTAATTTTGACGTGTTTACTGCACTACTCTAAAAGTATGTTAATGTAACTTTGGATCTAAAAATACTTTATAATTGCTTCTGAACGATGCTAAATATATCGTTTTCAATCAGCGGAATGTTTTTTTGCCAGAAAACAGTGCATATGTTAAATTCTTTGATTAAGTCAGCATGGCGCACGGTAAATACTAAAAATCTTGTGATCTTCTTCATGGGACGCAGGTCTTCTCTCTTCTCTGTACAGAACTGGATATCGCCAGGCATGCTTCCAACTTTCTTTGGCCAAAACATAAAGTAAAAAAACTTCCCCTAGGAAAAAAAGAGGAGTCACCGAATATTCTTAAGTATTAAACTCATTCTCAGTGGGCATTGGATGGAGGAACAAAGTCTCCGCTGGAAAGGTTCTTCTGGTGCTGTGTCCTGAACGTCCCAATTAGCATTTGGAAGTACATCTGTAGTGTCCCCGTTATTATAAAGGTCTGCCAAGCACACTCTTCTGAAGACCTATTGCTAAACAAACATGGCTACAATCAGGTGCATTAATACAAAATGTGGATAGGGATTTCCTACAGACATTTCTTGGTGGCACCTGGCACTTTCTATCATTGATTGCAACATCGGAAAGTCAGGCCCGGAGCAAAAAAAAAAATAGGCGCAGGGCCTCATGATAGGGTTGATAGGGGACACAGGAGAAGGAGGCAGGATAGGGTTAATAGGTGGGCTGTGGCTGGTGGTGCCTGTAAAGGATTGGACTAGGCCAGGTTGGGTGGGGGCTCAGGGGTGGTGACACTGGGTGGGGCTGCTTTGGGGCCAAGCAGAATCGTGTGGAGCAGCAAAGAAGAAGGAGGAATCCTCTGTGCTGCCCCTTACTGAATATGGCTGACTTTGAATTGTTGCTGGGGAGGCTTCGGGAGGCTGCCGCTTCGCGCGGCTCCTCCTGGCTGCAGGCGCAGGTCTCCGCTCTGCTTGGCGGGGAGCCTGCGGCAGCGGGGGACGGGCGTTCCCGCGCTCGGAGGTCACGGCCTCCGGAGCGTTACAGCCCGCCAGTGTCCCCTCGTGCTGAGCGCCGTTCCGGGAGCCCCCCTGTGGACCCTCCAGGCTCGCCGGCCCGGCGCTCTCCTGCCAGGGCCGGCGGTGCGGCTGGGAGGAATCCCCCTCTTCGACGGAGCACGTCCGGGCGGGGCCCTGCCCGTTCTTCCTCTCCGGCCCCGCCCGCTCGTCGGATCACATCGGGCTCTGCGGCCGCCCCGACTGGTGAGGAACGATCGGTCGGGGCGGCTCGGCGTGGGAGACGGCCGTTGGCGGCCACCAGCCAGTCGGGTGGAGCGGCTGGTGGCTTGAGGCTGCGGGCATCCCGGTCGGGGGTGGAGCCTGAAGAGTCGGAGGTGGATGGCTGTGGATCGGGGCCTAGCGAGAAGCGGCCCAGGCGCGCCGAGGCTGGAAGGTCGGCTTGTCTGCGGCAGGGGGGGGATGGCAGTCGGTCAGCCCCCTCGGTGCTTGCTGTTCCTGTTCCTGCTCCAGTGGAGGATCGGGTCGGTCTGGAGGAGCGTTCGGATGGGGAGCTGTCGGGCTCGGATGTCGGTGAGGTGCCTGTTCCTGTGCCTGCGGGGGATGCCGGATCTGCGGCGGTGGGGCCTAGCCCTGCCCGGCCTGGTGAGTCTTTCAATGTGCACTCTTCTTTGTTGTCTGTGTTGCAGGCGTTGTCCGGGGGGGCGGGGGCTGGGCCTGGCCGGGGGGGGTCCGGGGGGTCCGAGGGTGTGCCGTTGGGGTCGGGGGTCTCCTCCGCCCGCGGGGGGCCGCGGGGCCCGCGGTAACGGGCGCCGGGGCCGGGCTGGAGGGCCTGCTGGCGGGGCTGCGATCTTTGGTGCAGCGCTTTGAAGGGGGTTCGGGTGGCGGTTCCCCGACCGCGGCTTGGGGACAGGGGGCGGCCGCTCGCACTGCGCAGGCGGGAGCGGCCTCAGGTGGATTGGGGGCGGCGGCTTCCGCCACGGAGGTGCCGGTCTCTGCGCCGGTCGTGACGCCGCCCGCGCAGGCGGTGGGGGACAAGGCTGCGGATCCCAAGTCCACAGGTAAGGATGCGGATGCGGTTCGGCTCGCGGATGCGGCAAAATGTGAGGTATATGTTTGCTTTGAGGGGCCCTTGGGGGCGCACCTCAAGCCCGAGGTCAGGGAGAAGATTTGGAAGGACGAATACGTGGAGATCTTCACGCTGCTTCCGTTGGAGAAGTTCAACTTAGATCGGGTGAAGCCGGAGGAATCCAAGAAGGAGGATGAGGAGCGGCGGCGCTACAGGTTGATTCCGCGCACGTTTAGCAACTGGCTGCAGGCGTTCACCATCTTTGCGAGCGTGGTGGGTGAGAAGCGGCCGGAGCATTGCTCCGCCTTATTCTGTTATTTGGACGCCATTGGCGAGGCGTACCGGGTTTATGGCGGGGTTGCTTGGCTTCGGTATGACGAGCAATTCCGCCAGCGCAAGGCGGTCCGCCCTGCGCTGCGTTGGGATCATAAGGACATTAGTCTGTGGATGCGCCTCATGACGTCGGCGCGGGCGTCGTCTTCCTTTTTTCCTGGGACGGCCGGAAGTCCGGGTACCCCGGGACAGCCGGCCGCAAAACTTCGGGGGTTTTGTTGGCACTTTAACGAAGGGACTTGCAAGTTCGGGTCCTCGTGCCGCTTTAAGCACGAGTGCTCTGGCTGTGGGGGTGCGCACCCCCTCTCCCGTTGCTTTAAGCAAGGCAAGTCGCAGGCCGGAGATGCTCAGCAGAAGAGGGAGGACGCTGGTGATGGTGGAAAGGATGCGTCCTTTTCTAAGTAGGTATCCGGATCGGGCGGCTGCTCGTTTGCTGGAGGCCGGGTTCTCGGGGGGTTTCGTTATTCCTTGCGCCATGTCCGCCGTTCCCCCGTTGGCGGACAATTTGCGGTCAACCCGGCTTAACCCCGGGGTGGTGTCGGACAAGCTGGCGAAGGAGGTTGCGTTGGGCCGCATGGCGGGTCCTTTTCTTCGGCCCCCGTTGGCCGACTTGGTGGTCTCCCCTCTGGGATTGGTGCCCAAGAAGGAATCTGGCAAGTTCCGCTTGATTCATCACTTGTCCTTTCCCAAAGGGGGGTCGGTTAATGACGGCATTGATCCTGAGGCCTGTGCGGTGTCTTACACTTCTTTCGATGCGGCCATATTTTGGGTGCGTCAGTATGGGCGGGGTGCGCTGCTGGCGAAGACGGACATCGAGGCCGCTTTTCGGCTGCTTCCCGTCCATCCCCAAAGTTTCCATCTGTTGGGCTGCCGGTGGCTGGGTTCCTTCTACGTGGACTTGTGCTTGCCCATGGGCTGTTCGATCTCGTGCGCTTTCTTTGAGCAGTTCAGCTCGTTCGTGGAATGGGTTTTGCGTGATGTGGCGGGGGTCAATTCGGTCATCCACTATCTGGATGACTTCTTGTGTGTGGGCCCTCCTTCGTCCAATTTGTGCGGGGTTCTGCTGGCCACGGTACAACACGTGGCGGAGCGCTTTGGCATTCCGTTGGCGGCCGATAAGACGGAGGGCCCTAAGACGGTGATTAGTTTTTTGGGGATCATAATTGATTCCGAGGCCATGGAATGTCGCTTGCCCGGCGACAAGCTGCTGGATCTTAAGTCTGAAATTTGCTTGCTGGTGGGGAAACGGAAGGTACAGCTTAGGCGACTGCAGTCGCTCCTTGGGAAGCTGGCCTTTGCGTGTCGGATTATGCCGATGGGCCGGGTTTTCAGCCGGCGTCTGTCGGCTGCCACGGCTGGGGTGCAGTCGCCGCACCACTTCGTTACGTTGTCTGCGGAACATGTGGATGATCTGCGGGTTTGGCATGTCTTCTTGACGTCATTCAACGGGCGGTCGCTTTGGCAACGAGGCCCGGTCAGCAGCTGCGATCTGGAGTTGTATACGGATGCGGCTGGCTCTACGGGCTTTGGCCCTTTCCTCGGTGGCCGGTGGTGTGCGGAGCGGTGGCCGGCAGCATGGAGCGAGGCTGGGTTGTTGCGGAATTTGGTTCTGTTGGAACTTTTTCCGGTGGTGGTGGCAGTGGAGCTGTGGGGGGCTGAGTTCAGGGATAAGAAGGTCCGTCTGCATTGTGATAACATGGGTGTGGTGCAGGTTATCAATCGGCTTTCCGGTTCGTCTGCGCCGGTTGTCAGGTTGTTGCGCCACTTGGTCTTGCGTTGTCTGCAGTTGAATGTTTTCTTATATGCTGTTCACTTGCCCGGGGTGGAGAATTCGGTGGCTGACGCTTTGTCTCGGTTTCAGCAGGTCCGTTTTCGGGAGCTGGCGCCGGAGGCGGATCGCCATGGGGAGCCTTGCCCGACGGATCTGTGGCACATTGTGTCGGGATCGCCGCTGGTTTGCTCCGAAGGTCGCTGAGTGATGTCACGTGGGCTGCGTATTCCAAGGTGTGGAGGGAGTGGTCGGTCCTTCTGGATTGGGCTGGATCGGATGCGGTGAGTATGCTTTCTCCGTCCCTGGTGCTGTATTTTCTGTGCGTGAATTTTGAGCGGGGGGTGTCGGCGTCGGCAGTCGGCCGCAAGCTGGCGGCCTTGGCCTTCCTGTTTAAGGTTTGCGGCCTTCCGGACTTTACAAAGGACTTTGTGGTCTCCCAGGCCTTGAAGGGTTATAGGCGGGGTTCGCGTCGGCCGGATGGCCGCCGCCCGATATCGTTCGAAATGTTGGGGGAGTTGGCACGGCAGGTGGGCAGCTCCTGCTCCTCTCCGTATGAGGCGTTGTTGTTCAGGACGGCCTTTGTTTTGGCCTTTTTTGGGGCGTTCCGCATTGGAGAATTGGTGAGTGCTAATAGGAAGGTTCCTGGGGGCCTTTTGGTGGGAGAGGTGAGTCTCTCCGCTTCGGCGGTTGTGATCTTTCTTCGGAGGTCCAAGACCGACCAGGCCGGTAGAGGTACGTATGTTCGTTTGTATAGGGTGGGGGGTTCCCCCCTCTGCCCGGTGGCGGTGGTAAGGGAGTTTCTGGGAGCGCGCCCCCCGGTTGGGGGGTCTTTCTTGGTACACCTGGACGGCTCGTCCGTGTCCAGGTTTCAGTTCAGGGCGGTGTTGGGCAGGTGTTTAGCTGTGTTGGGCTACAAGACCGGGGATTATTCTTCGCACTCTTTCCGCATCTGGGCGGCTACGGAGGCTGCCAGGTGGGGTGTGGATGACTCAGTGTTGAGGCGTATTGGTAGATGGGAGTCTAACCGTTTCAAGTTGTACGTTCGTCCTCATTTGTTGTGATTTGTGGTACGTCGGGGGGGCTCTGTGCTGTGTCCTGTTTTGTCATGTTTTCTTCCTGTTTCATTACAGAGGGAGCAGCGTGCCTGATATGGATCGTGGGGCATTCATATGTGTTCTGGGGGGCCAAGAGGGCTGAAGTGTGGCCCAACGGGCGCCAATTGGGTTTTTTCTCGGGAGGAGGCTGTTGTCCGCTGGATTGGAGTGCCGGGTTTGATCTGGTGCAAGGTCCTCCCGGAAGTGCATCGTTTTGCTCGGTTGGACCGGGCCCCGGGCGTCCTGGTGCTGCATGCAGGGGGCAACGATCTGGGGGTCCGTTCTATGCGCCTGCTCATACGAGACATCAAGTTTGATTTTCTCAGACTGCGCACATCTTTTCCCGACATGGTTATAGTTTGGTCGGACATTGTGGGTCGGACCTCTTGGCGTTTTGCCAGGTCCGCTGTGAGTCTGAACAAGGCCCGGATTAAGGTGAACAAGGCGGTTGGCCGTTTTGTTTGCCGTAATGGGGGTGTGGTAGTTAGGCATGGGGAGCTGGAGGTGGATACGTGGCGTTATTTGCGGGGTGACGGTGTGCATCTGAATGCGGTTGGTACCGACTTGTGGACTCTTGGGATTCAGGATGGAGTTCAACGGGCTCTGCGAGTGTGGCGGGGCTCACAGGTGTAAGGTGTCACACCTGTGTGCTGTGGCGGTTGGGGGTCTTTGGAGGCGGTAACAGGTTTTTTGGTCAGTGCATAGGGTGACCCATCTACGGTATGGAGCCCTATAGTGTATCCCGGTTAATAGGGGTTTAACCGGGATGTGTTAACAAAGGGTATCAGTGGAAAAGTGGGTTGTTCCTGAGCTGGTGTTTCGCGGCTGGGGACCGTTGGGTTTTCTTGGATACTGATACCATTTTTGAATTGGATTTTTGGTGCCTCCCAAGTCCAACAACCCCTGATTCTCTTATGTGTACTGAAGTATTTATTGGTTTACTGTTTACTATGTTTAAATTGGTTGTTAATAAAATGGCCTAACAGGCCACAATTTTATCCAAAGTCGTTGTCAGTATCATTTGTTTAGAGGATTAGAAGGTGGGTGGTTTTATGGTAAGAACAGGAGTGGGCATCGGTCATACCCTAATCAAGTCAGGCCCGGAGCAAAAAAAAAAAATAGGCGCAGGGCCTCATGATAGGGTTGATAGGGGACACAGGAGAAGGAGGCAGGATAGGGTTAATAGGTGGGCTGTGGCTGGTGGTGCCTGTAAAGGATTGGACTAGGCCAGGTTGGGTGGGGGCTCAGGGGTGGTGACACTGGGTGGGGCTGCTTTGGGGCCAAGCAGAATCGTGTGGAGCAGCAAAGAAGAAGGAGGAATCCCCGCCCTCCCGCCCTGAATTTGGGATTTCGGGATTTCGGAATGTGCACGTGGAGGATGTCGATTCGGATTTGGAGTTTTGGGATGCTGTTTTTATGGTTGGCGGTTGGGGGTCTTTGGAGGCGGTAACAGGTTTTTTGGTCAGTGCATAGGGTGACCCATCTACGGTATGGAGCCCTATAGTGTATCCCGGTTAATAGGGGTTTAACCGGGATGTGTTAACAAAGGGTATCAGTGGAAAAGTGGGTTGTTCCTGAGCTGGTGTTTCGCGGCTGGGGACCGTTGGGTTTTCTTGGATACTGATACCATTTTTGAATTGGATTTTTGGTGCCTCCCAAGACCAACAACCCCTGATTCTCTTATGTGTACTGGAGTATTTATTGGTTTACTGTTTACTATGTTTAAATTGGTTGTTAATAAAATGGCCTAACAGGCCACAATTTTATCCAAAGTCGTTGTCAGTATCATTTGTTTAGAGGATTAGAAGGTGGGTGGTTTTATGGTAAGAACAGGAGTGGGCATCGGTCATACCCTAATCATGCCTAAATCAAGGACATTCTACGAGGAGGTGAGCTGTGAGCTAGATAGGGGGAGACCAGTGGATGTGGTGTACTTGGATTTCACTAAGGCGTTTGATACAGTTCCCCACAAGCGCTTCATTTATAAAATAAGGTCTGCAGGTATCGACAGCAGGGTTTGCTCTTGGATACGGAACTGGCTAAAAGGGCGTGTCCAAAGGGTGGTAATAAACAGCGCATACTCAGACTGGTCTGGGGTGGTAAGTGGGGTCCCCTAAAGCTCAGTCCTGGGACCAACCTTGTTCAATTTATTCATAAACAGCATTGAGGACGGGATCAGTAGTTCGTTATCAGTTTTTGCAGATGACACAAAATTGGGCAGGGCAATAACAGCACAGCATGAAGCAGATACCCTACAGAATGACCTGGACAAAATAACGGAGTGGGCAACGACATGGCAAATGAGGTTTAATGTGGAGAAGTGTAAGGTTTTGCACTTGGGGACCAAAAACATAAAACACAATACACGTTAGGAGGTTGGTTGATGATAGATTAGGCAACAGCATGCAATGTCAAGCGGCAGCTGCCAAAGCCAACAGAATATTAGCATGCATAAAGAAAGGGATGTATTCCAGAGATAAGACTATAATCCTTCCACTTTATAAAACTCTGGTCCAGCCACATCTGGAGTATTCTGTCCAGTTCTGGTCACCAGTCCTCAGGAGCAGAGGCGGCTCTCTAATTAGGCAAATTAGGCGGTCGCCAAAGGCCTCGCACTCACAGGGGCCTCGCGGCCGCCTAATATGCCGAGTTACAGAGCCGCCTCTGAGGCTGGCAGCAGGGATCTCCCTGCCATCAGTACAGTCCCGACTCTGAGTCCCGGCCAGTCTGTAAGCAGGATAATCTGCTACGATTCGGGGCTGTGATCAGGAGCAGCTCACCGCGGAATGGGAGCTCATTGACATCTCCTGATCACAGCCAAATACTGGAGCCGCAGCGCTGACACTTCTCCCTCACAGACCACAGATGGGGGAGGAGAGAGAGCTGCTTCTGCTCCTCCACCCGACCTCTCCACCTGTGCTTGCCCCGCCCACACTCCCCGACAGTTTTCATCTCAGAAGATGAGGTATGGGCGGGAATAATTTGCAGACCAGGAACAAGAAGAGGAAAGATGGTGCCTGAATCCTGATCCCTCCATCCGTCCATCCATCCCTTCCAGTGAGTACTCTGATCTAAGGGGCACCCTTCCTCCATCTCTTTCCATTCCATTCTTTCTCCCTCTCCTCCTTTCTTTCTTTTCTGTCTGTCCCCCTGTCTGTCCATCTGTCTGTCCCCCTGTCTGTCCATCTGTCCCCCTGTCTGTCCATATGTCTGTCCCCCTGTCTGTCCATCTGTCCCCCTGTCTGTCCCCCTGTCTGTCCATCCGTCTGTCCGTCAGTCTGTCCGTCAGTCTGTCCCCATCTGTCCATCCATCTGTCCCCCTGTCTGTCTGTCTGTCCGTCTGTCCCCCTGTCTGTCTGTCTGTCTGTCCGTCTGTCCCCCTGTCTGTCCGTCCATCTGCCCCCCTGTCTGTCTGTCCATCTGTCCCACTGTCTGTCCGTCCGTCTGTCCCCCTGTCTGTCCGTCCGTCTGTTCCCCTGTCTGTCTGTCTGTCTGTCCCCCTGTCTGTCCCCCAGTCTGTCCCCCTGTCTGTCCCCCTGTCTGTCCCCCAGTCTGTCCGTCTGTCCCCCATCTGTCTGTCTGTCTGTCCCCGTCTGTCCGTCCATCTGTCCCCCCGTCTGTCCGTCCGTCTGTCCCCCCATCTGTCTGTCCGTCTGTCCGTCCGTCCGTCCGTCCCTCTGTCCGTCCGTCCGTCTGTCCCCCCGTCTGTCCCCCTGTCTGTCCGTCCGTCCGTCTGTCCCCCTGTCTGTCCGTCTGTCCGTCCGTCTGTCCCCCCATCTGTCCGTCCGTCTGTCCCCCCGTCTGTCCGTCCGTCTGTCCCCCTGTCCGTCCGTCTGTCTGTCCCCCTGTCCATCCGTCCGTCTGTCCCCCTGTCCATCCGTCCGTCTGTCTCCCTGTCCGTCCGCCTGTCGGTCCGTCCGTCCCCCTGTCCGTCCGTCTGTCTGTCCCTCTGTCCCCCTGTCCCCCTGTCTGTCCCCCTGTCCCCCTGTCTGTCCCCCTGTCTGTCTTTCCCCCTCATGCAAGCACAAATCCTTCTTTTTTTTTTTTTACTATACAGACCAGGATCCCTCAGTTTCAATCCAGTTCTCCTCTACCCATCCCTCATCATCTACCCACTCCCCCCTTTTACCCCCTCCTCCTTCTCCCCTACCTCATGGTTCCCAGTCCCATCCTTCTCCTATTCATCCCATGTGATTTCCACAGTACACATCCCACCCACACAAGCAGCAGTAATTAGATGCTCGGCCTTGGGGTTCTTCCTTAACCTCTGCGAAGGGGGTGAGTGGGGCCTCATGTCTAAATTCTGCCTAAGGCCTCACAAAGCCTAGAGCCGCCTCTGCTCAGGAGGGATGTGTTGGAGCTGGAGAGGATCCAGAGAAGGGCAACTAAACTGATTAGGGGGTTGGAGGACCTTAATTATGAAGAGCGTCTGCAATCGCTTGATTTATTCTCCCTGGAGAAGAGACGCCTGAGGGGGGACATGATAGCAATTTATAAATATCTCAATGGGGATCTCAGCTTAGAAAAAAAGCTGTTCATTCGAAGGGATTGCATGAGGACTTGAGGGCATACAATGCGATTAGAGGAGAAGCGTTTTAACCTCAGGCAACGTGGGGGGTTCTTTGCTGTTAGGGCTACAAGATTGTGGAATTCTCTACCACAAGAGGTGGTTTCTGCGGGAAGTATGGTGGCTTTCAAAAGACTCTTAGACTTACATCTCAAGGATCAGGACATTCAGGGGTATGTGAGATGAGTACAGCCACACACACCTACACAGGGGGAACTGGATGGACTATTGTCTTTATTCAACCTCACCTACTATGTAACTATGTAACTATGTAAGGACAGATGTCAGGAGTGCTGTCAGGTGACACGGGCTCAACTGAGGAGTAGAGTGTAAGTGACAACTTGGCCCTTGCCAGAGCACCTCACAAACATTGATGGGCCGGTGATCCTAATGGCCCCAGGTTTGGCTACTTTGCTGCAAGCTGACACCAGATCACTGCCCTCTGGATTGCCCCATTAAGGAGTTGCACAAAAAGGATGTCCACATCACTGACTGTGGAAACCTCACACTGGACCTCATGCAACTTGGATTCTGTGCCTCTCCACTCTTCCTCCAGACTCTGGGACCTTCATTTCCAAATAAAATGCAAAATGTTCCACAGTCCGTGATGATTTGGGGTGTCATCTGCTGGTGTTGGTCCACCAAAGTCAGCGCAGCCCTCTAGCAGGAAATTCTAGAGCTCTTCATGCTTCCCTCTGCTGACCAGCTTTATGGAGATGCTGATTTCATTTTCCAGCAGGACTTGGTACCGCCCACACTGCCAAATCTACCAATACCTGGTCACATGATCATGGGATCACTGTGCTTGATTGGCCAGCAAACTGGTCACAATTAGCACTTGGAAGAACATCTGTAGTGTCCCCGTTATTAGAAAAGTCTGCCAAGCACACACTTCTGAAGACTTATTGCTAAACAAACATGGCTACAATCAGTGCATTAATACAAAATGTGGATAGGGATTTCCTACAGACATTGCTTGGTGGCACCCGGCACTTTCTATTATTGATTGCAACATCGGAATGCCTAAATCAAGGACAGACGGCAGGAGTGCTGTCAACATAGTCAGGTGACACGGACTCAACTGAGGTGTAGAGTGTAAGTGACAACTTGGTCCTTGCCAGAGCACCCCACAAACATTGATGGGCCGGTGACCCTAATGGCCCCAGGTTTGGCTACTTTGCTGCAAGCTGACACCAGATCACTGCCCTCTGGATTGCCTCACTAAGGAGTTGCACAAAAAGGATGTCCACATCACTGACTGTGGAAACTTCACATTGGACCTCATGCAACCTGGATTCTGTGCCTCGCCACTCCTCCTCCAGACTCTGGGACTTTGATTTCCAAATAAAATGCAAAATGTTTCACAGTCAGTGATGGTTTGGGGAGCCGTGTCATCTGCTGGTGTTGGTCCACTGTGTTTTATCAAGTCCAAAGTCAGCTCCGCCCTCTAGCAGGAAATTCTAGAGCTCTTCATGCTTCCATCTGCTGACCAGCTTTATGGAGATGCTGATTTCATTTTCCAGCAGGACTTGGCACCGCCCACACTGCCAAATCTACCAATACCTGGTCACATGATCATGGGATCACTGTGCTTGATTGGCCAGCAAACTCACCTGACCTAAACCCCTTAGAGAATCTGTGGGGGATTGTCAAGAGGAAGATGAGAGACACCAGACCCAACAATACAGAGGAGCTGAAGGCCGCTATCAAAGCAACCTGGACTTCCATAACACCTCAGAAGTGCCACAGGCTGATCGCCTCCATGCCACGCCGCATTGATGCAGTAATTCATGCAAAAGGAGCCCCGACCAAGTATTGAGTGCATCCTATACTGTACATGGACAGACTTCTCATCCTATACTGTACATGGACAGACTTTCCACTAAGACAACATTTCTGTATTACAAATCCTTTTTTTTTTTTTTGGTCTTATGTAATATTCTAATTTTCTGAGATACTGAATTTTGGGGTGTCACTCGCTGGAAGCCATAATCATCAAAATTAAAGAAAGAAATGCTGGAAATATATCACTCTGTGTGTAACATCTATAGAAAATACAGGAGTTTAACTTTTTGAATTGAATTACTGAAATAAATTAAACAAGATAGAATGGTCAGAGGAATTCTCAAGGCCACCGCGTCCCACATTGAATAGGAAAAGGACATTTGGGATACTCTTAGTAAGAGCTGATAAAACCTTACTCAAAATTACAAGTTAAAATTTATTACATTTTATTCACAACTTTGTTAAAAGCCAAAAGATAAAAAAGATATGTATACATTTGTTAAAAAAAAAACATGAAGATAATTCATATTTAACCTCCTTACCATGTACTGCGCAGGCAGCCGCTCCTGCGTGAATCGCCGTAAATGTACGAGGTCATGAGCAGGAGGCTAGGGGGCGAGCGCTCGCCACCGCCGGTGCGCTACCGCCCCCGCTCATCAGCGGGGAAGCCGCTGCAGCAGGCAGGCAGCTCTGATTGCCCCCTGACACCCGCAATCGCTCCCCGCTGAGAGAGAAGGACGGTCGGATGTTTTAAACACAGCTGACCGTTCTTCTCCCTGGAATGATCACAGAGAGCCTTCTATATAGGATCACATGTCTCTATGGTCATTTCACAATCCCACCCCCCCCCCCCCCCGCCCCACAGTTAGAATCACTCCCCTAGGCTCACATTTAACCCTTTGATCGCCCACAATGTTAACCCCTTCCCTGCCAGTGTCTTTAGTACAGTGACAGTGCATATTTTTAGCATTGATTACTGTAGTAATGTCACTGGTACCCCCAAAAGTGTCATAAATGTCAGTTAGGGGTCCGATCTGTCCGCCGCAATGTCACAGTCCCGCTAAAAATCGCAGATCGCCACCATTACTAGTAAAAAAACAAAAAAAAACAATAAAAATGACATAAATCTTTCCTGTAGTTGGTAGACACGATAACTTTTGCGCAAACCAATCAAAATACGCTTATTGCGATTTTTTTTATGTAGCAGAAAACAAATTGGCCTAAAATATTTAAAAAAATATATATATATATTTTGGGAATGTTATATAGCAGAATGTGAAAAATATTGATTTTTTTTTCAGAACTGTCGCTATTTTTTTGTGTATAGCGCAAAAAATAAAAATCGCAGAGGTGATCAAATACGACCAAAAGAAATCTCTATGGGGGGGGAAAAAAGGACGCAAATTTCATTTTGGTACGGCGTCACACTGACAGCGCAATTGTCAGTTAAAGTTACGCAGTGCCAAGTTGTAAAAAAAAGTGACCTGGTCATTAAGGGGGCAAATCCTTCCGGTCTTAAAGTGGTTAATGTTCATATAGTTGGTTCATCGCAGTCGTTTGTCCCGGTGTAGCATTCCCTGCATGTTTTGCCGTATTAATGGGCTTCCTCAGCAGATGTGCACCACCACGCCTGGACAGATTCATTGCATACAGAAAATAAGTGATAAGTACATACCAGCTATACAAAAAAATATATAAAGATATTATTCAATGTACTGTGATGTTCAGAACTTTAGTTGTACCAAGAGCTGAAAATCAAATAAGAAACATTTGTACAGTGTGCATAAGTATAAATATAGAGGTTGGTGAAGGGTATCTTACCATGAAGACACTATTAGGTTCACATTGGGTTAACAAAGAATGTTCAAACAAGGGTGATTTACCTGTCCAGGTGTGGCAGTGCAAATCCCTTGAGGAAGCCCATTAACCACTTTACCACCGGAGGATTTTCCTGCTTTACGTCCAGGCCACTTTTTGCAACTTGGCACTGCGCGACTTTAACTGACAATTGCGCGGTCATGCAACGCCGTACCCAAACAAAATTTACGTCCTTTTTTTCCCACAAACAGAGCTTTCTTTTGGTGGTATTTGATCACCTCTGCGCTTTTCATTTTTTTCGATATTAATAAAAAAAGAGCGAAAATTTTGCGAAAAAATTGACATTTTCTACTTTGACAGTTAAAAAATATCCAATATATTCAATTTTTGTCATATATTTAGGCCAAAATGTATTTAGCTACATGTCTTTGACAACAAAAATTCTCAATGAGCGTTTTTTTAACCGCTTTAAGCCCGGAAGATTTTACCCCCTTCCTGAACAGGCCATATTTTGCGATTCGGCACTGCGTGACTTTAACGGACAATTGCGCAGTCGTGTGACGCTGTACCCAAATTAAATTTATGTCCTTTTTTTCCCCAGAAACAGAGATTTCTTTTGGTGGTATATGATCACCTGTGCGATTGTTAATTTTTTGCGATATAAACAAAAAAAGAGCGACAATTTTGAAAAAATAACAATATTTTTCACATTTTTTTATATGAAATTCCCCGCAAAAAAATGTAAAAATCAAAATTTTTTAACATTTTAGGCCAATTTGTTTTCTGCTACATATTATTGGTAAAAAAAAAATCGCAATAAGCGTACTTTGATTGGTTTGCGCAAAAGTTATCGCAGCTACTAACTACGGGAAAGATTTATGTAATTTATGTCACTTTTATTGTTTTTTTTTAACGAGTAATGGCGGCGATCTGCGATTTTTTTTGCGGGACTGCGACATTGTGGCGGACAGATCGGACCCTTGACTGACATTTTTGGGGATACCAGTGACATTACTACAGTAATCAGTGCTATACATATGCACTGTTACTGTAATAATGACAATGGCAGGGAAGGGGTTAACTTTATTGGTGATCAAGGGGTTAAATGTATGCCTGGTGCTTACTGATGTGTGTGGGAGACACAGGCACAGATCGCAGGTTGAGCTATGCTGAATCCTATAATCTGTCCCTGCCTGTCACAGAGAAGATCCGCCTGCTTTGTTTACACAAGCGGGCGGATTTCCTCACTCGATCCCCGACGATCGGGGAAGAGCAGCGGTGATCACTGCCTCTCCTCCCCAGGCCTGACTCCCGCTGTGTCTGAATACAGCGAGAGCGAGCCTCCGGCGGCGTGCACGCACCGCCCATAAGGGGAGGAGTCCAGCGACGTAGGTCTACGTCGCTGGATGACAACGAGCCACTATGCCGCAGTACGCTCAATGTGAGCGGTCGGCAAGTGATTAAAATGGCGAAACATGTAGGGAATGCTATACCAGGACAAACAACTGCAATTAACCCACTTTATGAACATTAAACATGAATCATCTTCATGTTTTTTTTTTTAACAAATGTACGGTATAAGTATCTTTCTGATCTTTTGAAATAAATTAACTTTTTGAGGATTTTCCAATTTTATGAGATGCACCAGTATATCGCATAGTTTGTGGACTCTATAAATAATATACACTGATTGGGGTTATTTTTGCCAAAGAAATGTAGCAGTATACATTTCGGGCTAAATTTATTAAAAACAATTATTTATTTGCAAAATTCTATAACAGAAACAAAGAAAAATGCGTTTTTTTCAAAATTTTCAGCATTTTTTCGCTTATTTAGTAAAAAATAAAAAACCCAATGGTGATTAAATAACACCAAAATAAATCTCTATTTGTGTGAACAAAACAATACAAATTTAGTTTGGGTAAAGTGTAGCATGACCGCGCAATTGTCGTTCAAAGTGTGACAGCGCTGAAAGCTAAAAAATTGGCCGGGGCAGAAAGGGGCTAAAGGTGCCGGGTATTGAAGAGGTTAATTTTTCTAGAATATACCAGAAGGTCGAAAACTTCCCGTTTTGAAGCTCTCTATGGTATAGTTCTAAATAAATAGAAATCATCGTTCAGACTGCGGCAATCTTACAAATATTGTTTTAATTTTTGTCCCTTTGGCGGTGCAGGTGTTCCAGGATGTCATTGTCATCCATCAGAATAGCGCGCTGTCACGTTCCTTATATGGCTGATATTTGAGTTTAAGTGCCAATAAACACTTCATGAGCACAATGCTCTTCCTTTATACCGACATCTCATTGTCAGGAGTTGCCAAGGCAAAGTGACAAAACCGGAGTGTGAATTCTGACTGACTGTATAAATGGGATGTCACTCATTGTGTGTATGGAGGACGTCAATCAGGGATCAATCAGAAGCTTTCCAAGGGCACCAAAACCTACCTGAGACATTGTTCACTTCTTGTCTACCGCAGTCACTGAAACACAAAAGAAACATTGATTTCCATGATTTATTCATTTTTTATCTACAAAAAGATTATACACATTTAAACTGTGTTGGCAGAAAAAAAAAAAACCACAATGGACTCTATATGTATGTATGTATGTAGGAGGTCCATACTGTCCACAATTGGCTCTGTATGTATGTAGGAAATCCATACTGTCCACAATTGGCTCTGTATGTATGTAGGAGGTCCATACTGTCCACAATGGACGCTGTATGTATGTAGGAGGTCCATACCGTCCACAATGGACTCTGTATGTATGTAGGAGGTCCATACTGTCCACAATCGGCTCTGTATGTATGTAGGAGATCCATACCGTCCACAATCAGCTCTGTATGTATGTAGGAGATCCATACTGTCCACAATCGGCTCTGTATGTATGTAGGAGGTCCATACTGTCCACAATGGATGCTGTATGTATGTAGGAGGTCCATACCGTCCACAATGGACGCTGTATGTATGTAGGATGTCCATACTGTCCACAATGGACTCTGTATGTATGTAGGAGGTCCATACTGTCCACAACGGATGCTGTATGTATGTAGGAGGTCCATACTGTCCACAATGGACTCTGTATGTATGTATGTAGGAGGTCTACACCGTCCACAATGGACTCTGTATGTACTGTATGTATGTAGGAGGTCCATACTGTCCACAATGGACGCTGTATGTATGTAGGAGGTCCATACCGTCCACAATGGACGCTGTATGTATGTAGGAGGTCCATACTGTCCACAATGGACTCTGTATGTATGTAGGAGGTCCATACTGTCCACAACGGACGCTGTATGTATGTAGGAGGTCCATACTGTCCACAATGGACTCTGTATGTATGTATGTAGGAGGTCTACACCGTCCACAATGGACTCTGTATGTACTGTATGTATGTAGGAGGTCCATACTGTCCACAATGGACTCTATATGTATGTATGTAGGAGGTCTACACCGTCCACAATGGACTTTGCATGTATGTAGGAGGTCTACACTGTCCACATTAGACTCTGTATGCATGTACAGTCGGGTCCATAAATATTGGGACATCGACACAATTCTAATATTTTTGGCTCTATACACCACCACAATGGATTTGAAATGAAACAAACAAGATGTGCTTTAACTGCAGACTTTCAGCTTTAATGTGAGGGTATTTATATCCAAATCAGGTGTACGGTGTAGGAATTACAACAGTTTGTATATGTGCCTCCCACTTTTTAAGGGACCAAAAGTAATGGAACGATTGGCTGCTCAGCTGTTCCATGGCCAGATGTGTGTTATTCCCTCATTATCCCATTTACAAGGAGCAGATAAAAGGTCCAGAGTTCATTTCAAGTGTGCTATTTGCATTTGGAATCTGTTGCTGTCAACTCTCAATATGAGATCCAAAGAGCTGTCACTATCAGTGAAGCAAGCCATCATTAGGCTGAAAAAACAAAACAAACCCATCAGAGAGATAGCAAAAACATTAGGTGTGGCCAAATCAACTATTTGGAATATCATTAAAAAGAAAGAACGCACCGGTGAGCTCAGCAACACCAAAAGACCCTGAAGACCACGGAAAACAACTGTGGTGGATGACCGAAGAATTCTTTCCCTGGTGAAGAAAACTCAATTCACAACAGTTGGCCAGATCAAGATCACTCTCCAGGAGGTAGGTGTATGTGTGTCAGATCAAGATCACTCTCCAGGAGGTAGGTGTATGTGTGTCAGATCAAGAACACTCTCCAGGAGGTAGGTGTATGTGTGTCAAAGTCAACAATCAAGAGAAGACTTCACCAGAGTGAATACAGAGGGTTCACCACAAGATGTAAACCATTTGTGAGCCTCAAAAACAGGAAGGCCAGATTAGAGTTTGCCAAACAACATCTAAAAAAGCCTTCACAGTTCTGGAACATCCTATGGACAGATGAGACCAAGATCAACTTGTAGCAGAGTGATGGGAAGAGAAGAGTATGGAGAAGGAAAGGAACTGCTCATGATCCAAAGCATACCACCTCATCAGTGAAGCATGGTGGTGGTAGTGTCATGGCGTGGGCATGTATGGCTGCCAATGGAACTGGTTCTCTTGTATTTATTGATGATGTGACCGTGCAGATGGACAATGACCCGAAGCATACTGCGAAAGCAACCAAAGAGTTTTTTAAGGGAAAGAAGTGGAATGTTATGCAATGGCCAAGTCAATCACCTGACCTGAATCCAATTGAGCATGAATTTCACTTGCTGAAGACAAAACTGAAGGGAAAATGCCCCAAGAACAAGCAGGAACTGAAGACAGTTGCAGTAGAGGCCTGGCAGAGCATCACCAGGGATGAAACCCAACGTCTGGTGATGTCTATGCATTCCAGACTTCAGGCTGTAATTGACTGCAAAGGATTTGCAACCAAGTATTAAAAAGTGAAAGTTTGATTTATGATTGTTAATCTGTCCCATTACTTTTGGTCCCTTAAAAAGTGGGAGGCACATATACAAACTGTTGTAATTCCTACACCGTTCACCTGATTTGGATGTAAATACCCTCAAATTAAAGCTGAAAGTCTGCAGTTAAAGCACATCTTGTTTGTTTCATTTCAAATCCATTGTGGTGGTATATAGAGACAAAAAGATTAGAATTGTGTTGATGTCCCAATATTTATGGAACTGACTCTATGTATGTATGTATGTATGTATGTATGTAGGAGGTCTACACCATCCACAATGGACTCTGTATGTATGTAGGAGGTCCATTTTACCACCATGGACTCTGCATGTATGTAGGAGGTCCATTTTACCACCATGGACTCTGCATGTATGTAGGAGATCCATTTTACCACCATGGACTCTGCGTGTATGTGGAAGGTCCATCTTACTACAATGGACTCTGCATGTATGTAGGAGGTCTACACTAAATACAATGGACTCTGTATGTATATAGGAGGTCCATACTGTCCACAATGGACTCTGTATGTATGTATGAAGGAGGTCTACACTGTCCACAATGAACGCTGCATGTATGTAGGAGGTCTACAATGACCACAATGGACTCTCTATGTATGTAGGAGGTCCATACTATCCACAGTGGACTCTGTATATATTTACCGTAGGTCTTCACTGTCCACAATGGACGCTGTATGTATGTAGGAGGTCCATACTGTCCGCAATGGACTCTGTATGTATCTAGAAGGTCCATACTATCCACAATAGACTCTGTATGTATGTAAGAGGTCCATCTTACCACAATGGACTCTTCATGTATGTAGGAGGTCTATTCCAATCACAATGTACTCCTCAAGCATGTAGGAGATCTACTCCGGCCACAATAGACTCTGTATGTATGTAGGGGGTCCATCATACCAAAATTGGCTCTACATTTATGTAGTTGGTCCAGCTTACCACATAGGACTCTGCATGTATGTAGGAGGTCCATTCCAACCACAATGGACTCTGCATCCATGTAGGAGATCTACTCCGACCACAATGGACGCTGCATGTATGTAGGAGATATACTCCGACCACAATGGATGCTGCATGTATGTAGGAGATCTACACTGACCACAATCGACTCTCTATGTATGTAGGAGGTCCATACTGTCCACAATTAACTCTGTATATATTTAGGAGGTCCACACTGTCCACAATGGACTCTGTATGCATGTAGGAGATTCATGCTGACCACAATAGACTCTGCATGTATGTAGGAGGTCCATCTGTATGTATGTAGGTGATCTATTCTGAACCACAATGGACTCTGTATGTATGTAGGAGATTTACTCTGACCACAATGGACTTTGAAAGTATGTAAGAGATCTATTCTGACCACAATGGACTCTGTATGTATGTATGTATGTATGTATGTAGGAGGTCCATATTGACCACAATGGACATGTACCTTGTATTTGTCATTTAGCAATCGTAAAGCAAAATCCTTTAAGGAGAAGCACATTCAAAGCTTGTTCTGCACTCCTGTGACCCATTTTCATCAGACAGCGGGCTGAAGCCCATTGTCAGCTGACGCCACAGAGACGATCCAGCCTGAGCTAAGATCGCGACCATATGATCGAGATCCACCCTGATGCCTGGACCAGCACCTCAGACTCTCAGCGATCCCTGGCAAGACTGAGCCAGCTGCTCCTGCCCCCTCCACAGTCCAGAATTCCAGTGAGTGCAGGGGGGCAGAGCAGAGAGACAATAACTGACAGTCACCAGCTCTGAGAACTGAACGATCAGCAGTTTTTGATCCCTCGGTTCTCAGTCTTAGAGCCGCCAGGGGACAGATGAAGTATTCACCTAGGTAAGTAAAATTCCTAGAAAAAAAACAAAAAAACTTCTCTTTTAATCAAGAGATACCCAACTAGGACCTGGACTCTTTATGGCCGGAACTTGTGCCGAGTCTTATAGCCCCTCTATAGGTGATACTAAGAACTCCCAGTACTCCCAGTACCTGTAAGGGCTGGAAAACTTATCACTACACTACCTAACCACCAATTGTGTTATGTTGATCTGTGGTTTTGCCAAGAGTACACTGATATTTGGACAACAATAAAGCCACGGCTTCCCTTGGACAGATGAATACAGGAAAGAGAGAGATGAATATAGGAAATAAAATCATGGTTTCTATAACCATTCATCCAAATTTAGCCAATGACATCACCTGGGAAACTCCACTCTTTTGTTTATTTATACTGAACTGTCAACTGACAGATTTTTCAGCGGGCATTGATATTGACAATGCTTTACATCTATTTGTGAAGTACTTGATTGTGGATTTATATCATGGCGTACCACCACTATGTTGAGGGCACGTGGCCTGGCATAGTTCAGGTGAGGGGTGGTGCATGCTCGTCTTTTCACCCTTTTCCTTGCCTGCCTTTGCCTGCCAGGAGGCATGCTCAGTTAAGGGTCTGGTATACAAAAGGGGGGATATGATCTCCATGTATAAATACATAAGGGGGGATATGATCTCCATGTATAAATACATAAGGGGGGATATGATCTCCATGAATAAATACATAAGGGGGATATGATCCCCATGTATAAATACATAAGGGGGGATATGATCACCATGTATAAATACATAAGGGGGGATATGATCTCCATGTATAAATACATAAGGGGGATATGAACTCCATGAATAAATACATAAGGGGGATATGATCTCCATGTATAAATACATAAGGGGGGGGGGGATGTGATCACCATGTATAAATACATAAGGGGGGATATGATATCCATGTATAAATACATAAGGGGGATATGATCACCATGTATAAATACATAAGGGGGGGATGTGATCACCATGTATAAATACATAAGGGGGGGATATGATCACCATGTATAAATACATAAGGGGGGGATATGATCTCCATGTATAAATACATAAGGGGGGATATGATATCCATGTATAAATACATAAGGGGGATATGATCACCATGTATAAATACATAAGGGGGGGATGTGATCACCATGTATAAATACATAAGGGGGGGGGATATGATCTCCATGTATAAATACATAAGGGGGGGATATGATCACCATGTATAAATACATAAGGGGGATATGATCTCCATGTATAAATACATAAGGGGGGGTATGATCTCCATGTATAAATACATAAGGGGGGGGAATATGATCTTCATGTATAAATACATAAGGGGGATATGATCTCCATGTATAAATACATAAGGGGGGATATGATCTCCATGTATAAATACATAAAGGGGGGGATATGATCTCCATGTATAAATTCATAAGGGGGGATATGATCTCCATGTATAAATACATAAAGGGGGGGATATGATCTCCATGTATAAATTCATAAGGGGGGGGGGGTATAAGCTCCATGTATAAATACATAAGGGGGGGGGTATGATCTCCATGTATAAATACATAAGGGGGGATATGATCTCCATGTATAAATACATAAGGGGGGGTATGATCTCCATGTATAAATAAATAAGGGGGATATGATCTCCATGTATAAATATATAAGGGGGGGGTATGATCTCCATGTATAAATACATAAGGGGGGGTATGATCTCCATGTATAAATACATAAGGGGGATATGATCTCCATGTATAAGGGGGAATATGATCTCCATGTATAAATACATAAAGGGTCCATATAGTGAACTTGGTGTTGAGTTGTTCACTTTCAGGTCATCAAAGAGGACAAGGGGGCGCTCTTTACATCTAGAGGAAAAATCTCCAAATCCGGAAAGGTTTATTCACAGTAAGAGCTGTGAAAATGTGGAATAGACTCCCTCCAGAGATGGTTCTTGCCAGCTCAGTACATTGCTGTAAAAAAAAGTCCTGGATTCTTTCCTGGGTGTACATAATATAAATGGGTACTAATATTTATAGGTAAAGTTGATCCAGGGAATATCCGATTGCCTCTCGGGGAATCAGGACAGATTTTTTTCCCCTACTGTAGAAAATTGGATCATGCTTTGCTGGGGTTTTCACCTTCCTCTGGACCACCTGCGGGTATAGGATTGTGTATAGGGGATTGTATGGTTGGGGTGGGTATAGGATTGTGTATAGGGGATTGTATGGTTGGGGTGGGTATAGGATTGTGTATTGGGGATTGTATGGTTGGGGTGGGTATAGGATTGTGTATATGGGATTGTATGGTTGGGGTGGGTATAGGATTGTGTATATGGGATTGTATGGTTGGGGGGGTATAGGATTGTGTATATGGGATTGTATGGTTGGGGCGGGTAAAGGATTGTGTATATGGGATTGTATGGTTGGGGCAGGTATAGGATTGTGTATATGGGATTGTATGGTTGGGGTGGGTATAGGATTGTGTATATAGGATTGTATGGTTGGGGTGGGTATAGGATTGTGTATATAGGATTGTATGGTTGGGGAGGGTATAGGATTTTGTATATGGGATTGTATGGTTGGGGGGTATAGGATTGTGTATATAGGATTGTATGGTTGGGGTGGGTATAGGATTGTGTATATAGGATTGTATGGTTGGGGTGGGTATAGGATTGTGTATATAGGATTGTATGGTTGGGGCGGGTATAGGATTGTGTATATGGGATTGTATGGTTGGGGTGGGTATAGGATTGTGTATATGGGATTATATGGTTGGGGAGGGTATAGGATTGTGTATAGGGGATTGTATGGCTGGGGAGGGTATAGGATTGTGTATATGGGATTGTATGGTTGGGGCGGGTATAGGATTGTGTATATGGGATTGTATAGTTGGGGCGGGTATAGGATTGTGTATATGGGATTGTATGGTTGGGGCGGGTATAGGATTGTGTATAGGGGATTGTATGGTTGGGGTGGGTATAGGATTGTGTATATGGGATTGTATGGTTGGGGTGGGTATAGGATTGTGTATATGGGATTGTATGGTAGGGGCGGGTATAGGATTGTGTATATGGGATTGTATGGTTGGGGTGGGTATAGGATTGTGTATATGGGATTGTATGGTAGGGGCGGGTATAGGATTGTGTCTATGGGATTGTATGGTTGGGGTGGGTATAGGATTGTGTATAGGGAATTGTATGGTAGGGGCGGGTATAGGATTGTGTATACGGGATTGTATGGTTGGGGCGGGTATAGGATGGTGTATATGGGATTGTATGGTTGGGGCGGGTATAGGAATGTGTATATGGGATTGTATGGTTGGGGCGGGTATAGGATTGTATATATGGGATTGTATGGTTGGGGCGGGTATAGGAATGTGTATATGGGATTGTATGGTTGGGGCGGGTATAGGAATGTGTATACGGGATTGTATGGTTGGGGCGGGTATAGGATGGTGTATATGGGATTGTATGGTTGGGGCGGGTATAGGAATGTGTATATGGGATTGTATGGTTGGGGCGGGTATAGGATTGTATATATGGGATTGTATGGTTGGGATGGGTATAGGATTGTGTATATGGGATTGTATGGTTGGGGCGGGTATAGGATTGTGTATATGGGATTGTATGGTTGGGGGAGTATAGGATTGTGTATATGGGATTGTATGGTTGGGGAGGGTATAGGATTGTGTATATGGGATTGTATGGTTGGGGCGGGTATAGGATTGTGTATATGGGATTGTATGGTTGGGGCGGGTATAGGATTGTGTATATGGGATTGTATGGTTGGGGTGGGTATAGGATTGTGTATATGGGATTGTATGGTTGGGGCGGGTATAGGATTGTGTATATGGGATTGTATGGTTGGGGCAGGTATAGGATTGTGTATAGGGGATTGTATGGTTGGGGCGGGTATAGGATTGTGTATAGGGGATTGTATGATTTATTTATTTTTTGGTTGAATTAGATGGACTTGTGTCTTTTTTCAACCTGACTTACTATGTAAGTGTCCCTTTCATAGGATTTTAGATTAATGGTTGCATATTCTGCTGTAGTCATTTCTCCAGCAATAGGACATTTGAAATAAATGCATGATGACATTCGCTCCAACAGTTGGAAAGGTAGAGGTGAGATAATAAACGGCCGTTCATTCTGCCCAGATTGTGTCCTGCCAAACCCCATATCCCTTCCAGCCAGAGCCATCCAGGTCTTCACGGTTCTCGGAGCGAGTGTCAGGCTTGGCAACTCATTCATCTAATTAAGGGTAGACATGAAATACAAGGGGGTCTGTAGATGATTAAATGGAGGTGAGGCAATAACTGCGTGAAATGAACTATGGGGCATGTATAATGTTCACCGTCAGAGCGTTCTTCTAGACCATTTGAATGTCGGAAATCATATTTTCTGCACCTCTAAGCCCAATGTACATAGAAGCTTAGAACTGATAACCGGGAGGTGTGCAATGAAGGCAACGCTGGTGTCCCTTTCATTCCGTCATTATTACCTTTTATTCAGCTCCAGAATACTGCACCGCGCTTTACAACCCCCAGAAATCACAGAATAAATATGAAAGGATTAGCATAATCGAACAAAAAATGAAGCAGACAGTAAAACGGCCCAGCCTGCCAGAGCTTACAGAAAATTGTAGCACATCCTAAGGAGGAATTGCAGTTTAAGGGGATCCCCCACTTCTGCACAGGGAGGCACCCCAAATCTTCACCAGCACTCCAGAGACAGAGAACAGTCCATGGCTTTGTTTTTATGTTTAGGGAGTTTCAACTTGGATAAGGATGGGAAGTTATTGGATGCAACTTGGCTTAATCACTTTGGCTGCTCAATGACCAGGGCCTTTTTTGCGATTCGGCACTGCGTGATTTTAACGGACAATTGCGCGGTCATGCGACACTGTACCCAAATGAAATTGACGTCCTTTTTTTCCCACAAACAGAGCTTTCTTTTGGTGGTATTTGATCACCTGTGCGATTTTTATTTTTTGCGCTATAAACAAAAATAGAGCGACAATTTTGAAAAAATAACAATATTTTTCACATTTTTTTATATGAAATTCTCAAGAAAAAAAGGTAAAAATCAAAATTGTTTAACATTTTAGGCCAATTTGTTTTCTGCTACATATTTTTGGTAAACAAAAATCAAAATAAGCGTATTTTGATTGGTTTGCACAAATGTTATTGCCTTTAATAACTACGGGAAAGATTTATGTCATTTTTATTGTTTTTTTTTTAACGAGTAATGACGGCGATCTGCAATTTTTTTTGTGGGACTGCGACATTGCGGCGGACAGATCGGACCCCTTGTAACGCTGAGCGCTCCGGTCCCTGCTTCTGGACCGGAGCGCTCACAGCGTTCGTTCCAGATCCACTCACCTGTGCCCGCTCCAGCTCCCTCCTCCGCTCCCCGCTCACATGGTTCCCGGAGCGCGCGCCCCTGCACCATAGGGCGCGCACGCGCAGGTCGTTTGAAATTTAAGGGGCCTGTGCACCAGTAATTGGTGCCTGGTCCAAACCTCCCTTCCTGTGACCTGTTTCCTGTTTCCTGTGACCTGTTTCCTGTGACCTGTTTCCTGTTTCCTATATAAGTGACCTGCCCCTTCCAGCCATTGCCGGATCTTTGTTGACTTGTTGCCTTAGTGAAAGCGTTATTTGTGTAATCCTTTGCCTGTTGCCGAACCCTTTGCTAACGACTATCGCCTCTGAACCTGTGCTGCCTGCCCTGACCTTTGCTACGTCTGACTACGCCTCTGCCTGTCCCTTTTGTACTACGCCTATATCAGCAGTCGGTGAGGTTGAGCCGCTACCAGAGGACACGACCAAGTTTACTTGGAATATTAGAAAAAGGTTGCCCCTTGCGGCGGGCTCTGGGGAAAACCAGTAACTACTTAGAACCGATCCTCCGGTACGGTCCACGCCAATCCCTCACTGACACAGCGGATCCACTCCCTGCACCGCTCCTGCTACCAGTCCGGACCCTGACAGTAAGATCTGGCCATGGATCCCGCTGATGTGCCTCTGCCTAGTATCGCGGACCTTACTACAGTTGTGGCCCAGCAGTCGCAGCAGATCGCTCAGCAAGGTCAACAGCTGGCACAGTTGACCGCCATGCTGCAGCAGCTTCTTCCAGCACAGCAGCAGCCGCCTCCACGCCTGCATCTGCTTCACCACCGCAGCCTGTGGCCGCCGCCACTTCTAGAGTCCGTCTGTCCATGCCGGCCAAGTACGACGGTGATCCCAAGTTGTGCCGCGGATTCTTATCCCAATGCTCCCTTCACCTGGAGATGTCGGCTGACCAGTTCCCCTCGGAGCGAGCCAAGGTGGCATTTGTCGTTAGCCTGCTTTCGGGGGAAGGCCCTGGCCTGGGCTACACCACTTTGGGACCGCAACGATCCTGCCACTGCCAGTGTCCAGAGTTTCTTTGTGGAATTCCGGAGTGTTTTTGAGGAGCCAGCCCGGGCTGCCTCAGCAGAGACTGCGTTATTGAACTTGTCCCAGGGGAGTTCCTCTGTCGGAGACTATGCTATCCGTTTCCGCACCCTGGCTTCGGAACTCTCCTGGAATAACGAGGCGCTCTGTGCTACCTTTAAGAAAGGCTTGTCCAGCGCCATAAAGGACGTCCTGGCCGCACGAGAAGTCCCTACCAACCTGAGTGACCTCATCCATTTGGCCACCAGGATTGACCTGCGTTTTGCTGAGCGACGAGAGGAACTGCTACAGGAAAAGGGAAGTGCTCGTCCCAGACGCTTTCCTCGTCTGGCTCCTATCTTCCAGCCTCCACCGCAACCCTCTTCTGGGCCTCCCGACGAGGAAGCCATGCAGGTGGATCGGTCTCGCCTGACCACGCAAGAAAGGAACCGCCGTAGAGACGAGAACCTCTGTTTGTACTGTGCCAGTACTGAGCACTTTCTAAAGGACTGTCCTCTCCGTCCACCGCGTCAGGGAAACGCTCGCACCTAGTCAACGTGGGAGAGGCGTTGCTAGGTGTGAATACCTCCTCTCCACGCATTACGGTACCCGTGCGGATTTCCGTGTCCGCCAAGATCTCCTTTGCTGCCTCTGCCTTTCTGGATTCCGGTTCAGCCGGTAACTTCATCGACGCCTCGCTGGTGAACAAGTTCCACATCCCTGTGGTTCGTTTACTGAAGCCCATCTTCATCTCCACAGTTAATGGAGAGAGACTCGACGGTATGGTGCAGTTCCGTACAGAACCCCTCCAGATGGACATCGGAGTCCTGCATTCTGAGTGATTGGAGTTTTTTGTGTTACCCCATTGCACCTCAGAACTCCTCTTGGGTCTGCCCTGGCTCCAGCGCCATTGTCCCGTTCTGGATTGGACCTCCGGAGAGGTTCGAAGCTGGGGTTCGGCTTGTTTCGGCAGATGTCTCAAGTCGGTACGAGTCAAGTCTGCACCTGTTATTTCTCCTCCTCCCGGTCTGCCTGAACCATATGCAGATTTTCCAGACGTTTTTTGCAAGAAACAGGCGGAGGTGTTGCCTCCACATAGGCCATATGACTGCCCCATTGACTTGCAACCTGGCACTACGCCGCCTAGGGGAAGAATCTATCCTCTCTCCCCTCCAGAGACTCTAGCCATGTCAGAGTATATCCAGGAGAACCTGCAGAGAGGGTTTATCAGGAAATCCTCTTCTCCTGCCGGAGCAGGATTCTTCTTTGTTGCGAAGAAGGACGGTACCATTAGGCCTTGCATAGACTTTCGGGGTCTGTACAGCATTACTGTAAAGAACCGTTACCCTCTTCCCCTGATTACGGAACTCTTTGACCGGTTACAAGGTGCCAAGTACTTCAGCAAGTTGGATCTCAGAGAGGCCTATAACCTTATTCGCATCCGAGAGGGTGACGAGTGGAAGACGGCTTTTAACACCCGAGACGGGCATTTTGAGTACTTAGTCATGCCTTTCGGGCTCTGTAACGCTCCAGCGGTCTTCCAGGAGTTCGTTAACGACATTTTCCGAGACCTGCTCTATACCTGTGTCGTGGTCTATTTGGATGACATCCTCATCTTCTCTACTAACTTGGATCAACACCGTGCTCATGTCCGCTTAGTACTCTCCCGTCTCAGAAAGAACCGTCTCTACGCTAAATTTGAAAAGTGTTTGTTCGACCGTACCAGCCTTCCCTTCCTGGGCTACATCATTTCTGCCAAGGGACTACAAATGGATCCTGCCAAACTGTCTGCCATTCTGGACTGGCCTCGTCCCTCTGGCCTTAAGGCCATCCAGCGATTCCTCGGATTCGCAAACTATTATAGACAGTTCATCCCGCATTACTCCACCCTTGTGGCACCAATTGTAGCCCTAACCAAGAAGGGGGCTAACCCGAAATCTTGGCCGCCCCAGGCCGAGAAGGCCTTCAGCGCTCTTAAGTCTGCCTTTGCCACCGCCCCAGTTCTGTCCAGACCGGATCCTACTAAGCCGTTCTACCTGGAAGTAGACACTTCCTCTGTTGGTGCTGGTGCTTTGCTCATGCAAAAGACTACGAGAGGCAAGTCGGTTACTTGCGGGTTTTTCTCTAAGACTTTCTCTCCCGCTGAAAGAAATTATTCTATTGGGGATAGAGAATTACTCGCCATCAAGCTGGCCTTGGAAGAGTGGCGGCATTTACTGGAAGGATCGGTACATCCAGTGAACATCTACACGGATCATAAAAATTTATCTTACCTCCAGTCTGCTCAGAGACTAAATCCCCGCCAAGCTCGCTGGTCTCTATTTTTTGCCAGATTTAACTTCCGGATCCACTTTCGTCCAGCGAGCAAGAACCTCAGGGCCGATGCCCTCTCTCGTTCATCTGATGTCACAGGAGAGGAAGTCAAGCCACAGCACATTGTGCCCCCGGAATGTCTGGTCACCGTGGCACCTATAGACTTGCGTAACCTCCCTCCCGGAAAGACCTATGTTTCTCCCCGTCTTCGCCTAAAGGTTCTTAAGTGGGGACATTCTTCTCTTCTCGCAGGACATCCTGGCGTCCGAAAGACTCTACAACTTATCTCCAGGAGATATTGGTGGCCATCCTTGGAGAAGGACATCTCTGAATTTGTACAGTCCTGCTCTGTATGTGCCAGAGACAAAACCCCTCGCCAAAGACCCGCCGGCTTTCTCCAGCCACTTCCCATACCAGAGACCCCTTGGTCCAATATCGCGATGGACTTTGTTACGGACCTACCACCATCTCACGGGAAAACGATAATTTGGGTCGTCGTAGATCGCTTCTCGAAGATGGCGCACTTCATCCCGTTGCCAGCCTTACCATCCGCACCTCAGTTGGCCAAGCATTTCCTCCGACACATCTTCCGGTTACACGGCCTGCCTTCACATATTGTCTCCGATAGAGGAGTCCAGTTTGTGTCCAAGTTCTGGAGGGCTCTCTGTGGACGGCTTAAAATCAAGCTGGATTTCTCTTCTTCATACCACCCCCAAACCAATGGACAAGTAGAGCGGGTCAATCAAATCTTGGGCGACTACCTTCGCCACTTTGTTTCCTCCCGTCAAGACGATTGGGTCGACCTCCTCCCGTGGGCGGAGTTCTCCTATAACCACAAAGACTCTTCCGCCACCAACAAGTCTCCCTTCTTCGTGGTTTACGGTCGTCATCCTCTGCCTCCTCTGCCGTTATCCTCCTCCTCCGGTGTACCTGCAGTGGATGACCTGGTGCAAGACTTTTCTGCCATCTGGCGTGAGACGCGCCTGTCCCTCTTACAGGCCTCATCCCGCATGAAAATCCAAGCGGACAAGAAACGTCGGTCTCCTCCTGTCCTGGTTCCTGGGGACAGAGTTTGGCTCTCCTCCAAGTACGTCCGCTTCAGGGTTCCTAGTTACAAGCTTGGTCCTCGTTATTTGGGACCCTACAAGGTCAAGAAGAGGATCAATCCTGTGTGTTACCAACTCCATCTCCCTCCCTCCCTTAAAATTCCCAACTGTTTTCATGTCTCCCTCCTCAAGCCTGCGGTCTTTAATCGCTTTTTCCCCAAGAATCTTCCTCCCACACCTGTATCCGGTACCTCGGATGTCTTCTCCGTTCAGGAGATATTGGCCTCTAAATTGGTCAGGGGGAGAAGATATTTTTTGGTGGACTGGGAGGGCTGCGGTCCTGAAGAGAGATCCTGGGAGCCAGAGGAGAATATCTTGGACCGTAACCTCATCCTCAGGTTTCTGGGTACCAAAAAGAGGGGGAGACCAAAGGGGGGGGGTACTGTAATGCTGAGCGCTCCGGTCCCTGCTTCTGGACCGGAGCGCTCGCAGCATTCGTTCCAGATCCACTCACCTGTGCCCGCTCCGGCTCCCTCCTCCGCTCCCCGCTCACATGGTTCCCGGAGCGCGCGCCCCTGCACCATAAGGCACGCGCGCGCAGGTCGTTTGAAATTTAAGGGGCCTGTGCACCAGTAATTGGTGCCTGGTCCAAACCTCCCTTCCTGTTTCCTGTGACCTGTTTCCTGTGACCTGTTTCCTGTGACCTGTTTCCTGTTTCCTATATAAGTGACCTGCCCCTTCCAGCCATTGCCGGATCTTTGTTGCCTTGTTGCCTTAGTGAAAGCGTTATTTGTGTAATCCTTTGCCTGTTGCCGAACCCTTTGCTAACGACTATCGCCTCTGAACCTGTGCTGCCTGCCCTGACCTTTGCTACGTCTGACTACGCCTCTGCCTGTCCCTTTTGTACTACGCCTATATCAGCAGTCGGTGAGGTTGAGCCGCTACCAGAGGACACGACCTGGTAGTTACCGCCGCAGCAAGCCCATCCCGCCTTGCGGCGGGCTCTGGTGAAAACCAGTAACTACTTAGAACCGATCCTCCGGTACGGTCCACGCCAATCCCTCACTGACACAGCGGATCCACTCCCTGCACCGCTCCTGCTACCAGTCCGGACCCTGACACCCCTGACTCACATTTTTGACACTTTTGGGGGTACCAGTGACATTACTACAGTAATCAGTGCTATAAATATGCACTGTTACTGTAAAAATGACACTGGCAGGGAAAGGGTTAACTTTATTAGAGATCCAGGGGTTAACTGTGTCCCTAGGGGCGTGCTTCTAACTGTCAAGGGGCGTGGCTTTTGATGTAACCACAGAGACATACGATCCTACATAGAAGGATCGTATGATCTCTGCAGTTACACCAGGGAGAATGACAGGCGGCTTTGTTTACATCAGCCGCCTGCCTTTCTCCCTCTCCAGCGGGAGATCGCCAGTGGCCGGCGGACATCGGAGCCACCGGTCACTCGCGCGGGGATCTCAGTGAACGAGCGGGTGAGGGAGCGCGCCTCCGGTGGCGCGCGCTCGCCCCCTGCAGGCTCCTGGGCGAGCGACGTAGTACTACGTCACTTTGCCCAGGAGGGGCTGACCGCCGCAGTAAATGTACTTGCAGCGGTCGGGAAGTGGTTAAATAAATTTAAGGACAACTTCCAATATACCAGTGGTCTCCAAACCGCAGCCTGGGGGGGGGGGGCAGATGTGGCCCTTTGCTTGCCTTTATCCAGCCTTTGAGACACACTTCCTCCCACTGATACGATACACTATTCTGCCAACTGACATCCACAATGGGGCACCATTTCTCTCGCTGACACCAACAATGGGGCTCTTTTCCTCCTATTGACAGCAATGATGTGGTACTAATGGGGCTCTTTTCCTCCTATTGATAACAATGATGTGGTACTATTCTTCCCCTAATACCAAATATGGCGATGTTTACTACTACTGATGCAAGGAAAATTTCCACTCCCGCTGGACACAGTCCAGCCCCCTTAAAGTCTGAAGGACAATAAACAGGCCCTTTGTTTAAAACGTTTAGAGACCCCTGCTATAGACAGTCTCTATATACAGTCTCTATATACAGTATCCTCTTCTTCAGCCACTTGCACACACTTGGTTCCTGCTGGCTCATTTCTTGAGGGGAGCTGAGAGGGCCTGACTGTCCGCTCATCAATAGCCCATTACAGGCAGGAACTCGCAGTTCCTTGACAATAGCACACTGGAGTGACACAGCTCACACTTTCACATCACTTCCTCCCTGTGGTCACCAAGCCCAGCACCACATCTTCAGGCAATGCCAACCCATCTGGCTGCATCTTCCCCTTTACACCAGTCCACCTGAATGACTCTTCACCAGTTCAACCGGTGACTCTCAGGAGATCTCCAGGGAATGGCAGAAGACTTAATCACACCGCTGTCTTCATGGGACACTGACTACATGTGGCAGTCTCCCCCCTTTGGCGTCCCCACAGTGCTATTCACTCTGTCTTCTCTTGCTCAGGTGCCCCCAGAAAGGGCTTCCTCTTGTGTGTTATGGCCGGATCCTTCCAAGCCCCACCCCGAGGCAGGACAACCCCCCCCCCCCCCCAAACTAGGGGCACATCTTAATGGCCACCGACAGCCTCCTCAGCACTGTATCTCCATCCTCCACCCAAATGAACATATCTATTTATAAGGTAAACTCTTCCCCCCTGGCAGCCCACTACTGGGGAGGCTCCATAAATATGCATGGCAGCTCTTCCCTGCTATGTGTATGGTGAACAAGATCGGTGCTAATTCAAAGTGACATCAAGTATAAATATAAATCCGTGCTTAATCAAATATAATATAACAATAATATGTCAAAACAACGATGCTGTGAGTAAATCCAAATGTGCAACAAATAAAAATAACTTAAAATATGCTAAATATCCAGAAAATCGTGAACCAATAAGAATCCAAAAATCAATCCTTATAATATGCAAATGAAAAGTGGAATGAATGTCCAAAATAGTTGTGCTAGAACATAAAGTCCTATATGCGTGAAACAATCTTCAAAAAAATATCAAAGTCGATCATTGGTGAAGTGAAGATACAATAACTAAATATCGGTCCAATCTCGGTGATATATAGTGTGTAGTGGCCGCTTACTCTCAAACACACAATGAAAGCGCATATGTGTGATCCAAAATACAGGCTCTGTGCTCCAAACCAAGCTCCACAGACGATCCTCTCAGATGGATGGATGGCGGGATCCCTGTGGTCAGCAATGGGCAAATCTCCTGATACAATGTGGGTCCTTCGCTGTGTCCTAGGCACCAATAAAGTGTCCCACTGTTAAAGGTGTCTTATAAATATCGCCATGCAAAGGAAGGAGAGAACCGCAGATCCCAAGGAAAAGGCAAATTTATCACGCAAAAAAACACTTGCAAGGAAGGTGTACATTAGCTCTTCACTGCTCCCGCCCTCCAGGTCTGGAAGTTTCTACAAACTTCCAGACCAAGAGGAACTACCAGAGAGAGCTGCCAGATGAGCCATCCGGCCCTGGGTTACTGAACCCTGACCTAAATTCACAGCTCGGGCTTAGTCCTGAGCTAAATAAATGTATCTATGCTAACAAGCCTACACTACAAAACCTAACCTACATCTAGCACACATTAGAGGGTGCTACACAATCTATGCCTTCCAGAGCTTACAACCAATCTATTCATTCATCAGAAGCATTCCCTAGAACTAAACTCTGTGTTTTGTAGGGATAATTTAGGTTTGCTTCAAAAAAATACACTGAGACCTGAGGAAGAGAAAATGGACAGATGGTCTGCATGACTAAGGGGAGGAACAGGTCAGAAAAGGGTTACAAAATGTGATTTCAATGTGGAGAGTGTGTAGGTCTTACTAGATTGGGTGCTGAAGGACAGACAGGCAAGGTGGAGCCGCAAGGGTTGTTTGTGTGAAGGGTGCAGGGTATTCATTCTGGAAAGTTCAGGTAAAGAGGAAGTCCCCTCACCCAACCACTCTAGAATTGGGTTCATTGTAAGCAAATGACTGTGGGGAGGTATTCATTATAAAAAAAGAAAAAGAAATTGTCGCAGCAGATTGGTGGGTCATGGGGTCTTTGGTGGTCAGTAAACACTTGAATTGTTATAAAACTGGGGGCCCATCTGGGTTATGGCACTTCCACTTGAATGGTTATTTGTGGTTCTCTCAGGAGCTCGGTCCCCCAGGGAAAAAGTAAAAACGCATGAGTTCATAATAACGTCTTCGAGATGGTTGGGGAGTGGCTGGGATTCTAGTTATAAATTGTGCCTTTAGTTACACCCAAAGATCCCTCCTGGTTGCATTGTCAAGATTGTTTATCGTTATGTTATTTGTGATTTTATTTATTTCACTTTGTAAATAGAATGGCTGCTGTGGTCATCTAAACCCATGTCATGCTGTCCATGTTATTATTTTATTGGTTGATAGAAGGACCAAGGATGAGGAATCCTTTAGTCATGACTTTTCCTTAAAGGATAAGTTTGCCTTTTTTTTCCCCCCCCAAATTCCAGCTCCCCTATGTATTAGTATATCATTAATGTACCTTTGTTGCAGAAAAGTAAAAACTGTCCTAAATTCTAGGGTAGGCTTTACCTCAGCCTCCAGGTATACGTCCATAAAGTGTTAGTAATCCCAGGAGCCTGCACTCACTATAACTGGTCTCCAACAGTACACAGAACATGGAAATGCAATTGCTTTAGTCAGGGCTTTTTTTCTGCCGAAACGTGCTGGAACGCCGTTCTGGCACCTATGGCTGCCCTCTCTCTTCTGACCTATCATGTAACACATTTGCCTGTAGAGGAAGTTTTCTGCACAACTTACTTCCTCTACAGGCTTCTCTGTACTAGCGAGCTCAGGTGAGTCCTGCCCTCAATCCCTAGTGAGTCAGGTCCCAGCACTGCAGCTGCTTATGGTGATCCAAGAGGCTGCTTGCAGGGTAGAGGTTCTCAGTCATTGCATTCCCACCTGCCACTGCTACTTTGACAGTTCTGATGGGCAGAGCTCTCTGATCATCACTGTACTGTGCTGAGTTTAAAAGTAAAGATCCCGAAATAGATGAGTAGTACAGGCACAAATTAATATGAGCCTTTCTGAACTCGGTTTCATGGAAGCCTTGAGTACTGGCTGTGTTTCTGGATGAAAGCAGGAAGCGGCTGAACGCCACCGTAAAAAGCGTGGAACGCAGTATGATGCCAGACTGGAGGTGTTGTCACAGGGAAGGCGTGCTGACGTATGGATGGGTGGTAACACGTTTTTGAAGCAACAGATTCTTCTTCAGACCTGATTGGCTGATGGGCATGTCAGTTTTATATACTGTAAGGAGAATGGATGGAGGGACAGTTGTGAAAGTTTTATTACGACTAGTGTGGACATTTTTCATTATGTATTTTATTTAGCTTGTCATTATGGCTCCTGTTGTCAATTTGCTTGCTTGCAATACGCTCATTAGAACGTGTACGGGCGAACCGGCATTGAGTAGAGACTACTGGCAGTGAAAACCTTCCCTTAGATGTTTAGATGCTTTCGTTCTACATATAAATCTCTGCCACCGAATACTCCATGTGTGGGTCTGTTTGCCAGTATAGATCTATGTGTATTGTGGTGCAGAGTTAATATTGTTTTGATATCTATCTGCCTCTATGAAGAGATGCACGCTCGTGTCTTTCTACTGTGCCTGATCACCATAGTGGAAACAGCATGGCTCTTTCCCAGCAGATAGCCTCACGTCTATGGGAACAGTAGTATAATCCTATTAGGCATTGT
This sequence comes from Pelophylax lessonae, assembly GCF_965119305.1. NCBI lineage: Eukaryota > Metazoa > Chordata > Amphibia > Anura > Ranidae > Pelophylax > Pelophylax lessonae. The sequence goes on along the minus strand of NC_138771.1, from coordinate 4,975,787 downwards.
ACTCTGAGCCTTGCTGAGTGGGATTCACACAAGTAGTAGTGGCAGGAATACATGCACGAGTTTGATCAGAGCAGCGTTCACAGTTCTATATGCTGGTTTCAATGTGTAGTGTTAGGCGGGTGTTCCAATACACGTGCATTTCATTGTTAATTGTGGTGTGTGGATTTCCACACACACTAATGGCAGGAAGCAGTACACGCTGTTCTGCTCATTCACGATCGGGTACTCGTACTCGTGTAATAATAGGCTGCAGTGCCACACTTATTAGCATTGGCAGCTGTCGGGCCAGTTTATGTCTCCAAATCTAAACCCTATTGAGCATCTGTGGGGCATCCTCAAACGGAAGGTGGAGGAGTGCAAGGTCTCTAACATCCACCAGCTCTGTGATGTCATCATGAAGGAGTGAAAGAGGACTCCAATGGCAACCTGTGAAGCTCTGCTGAACTGCATGCCCAAGAGGGATAAGGCAGTGCTGGAAAATAATGGTGGGCACACAAAATATTCACACTTTGGGCCCAATTTGGACATTTTGACTAAGGGGTGTAGTCACTTTTGTTGGCAGCGGTTTAGACATTAATGGCTGTGTGTTGAGTTATTTTGAGGGGACAGCAAATTTACACTGTTATACAAGCTGTACACTCACTACTTTACAACATTGTAGCAAAGTGTCATTTCTTCAGTGTTGTCACATGAAAAGCTAGAATAAAATATTTACTAAATAGTGAGGGGTGTACTCACTTTTGTGAGATACTGTATACATACTTATTTAGTTTTTTTCAGCTGTATGATATAGTGGTGAAAATTATGAGTGCCCCCCCCCCCCCCAGTTTTGACTGTGGTATTTTATGTGCCACCCCTCCCATATACCTTATTGTTTCTAGAGTCGCCACTGGTGCTGGGGCAGCTTTGTCCACATTGCTTTTTGCGTATTAAGGAAAACATTCAATTGAGATTCATTATTAATCAGGCCCCCGTCCACGACATTGCATTTCCTTCAGTGTAGCACAATCGGTTTCTGTATGCTGATGGTGATGCACATTCATACAGAAGGCAATGAAGCAAAAATAACATAAGATCAGTGGTGGATAGCAGCCGTTCATTTCCGTGGGCGGAAAACTTTTCATTGGACAAATGCACTTTATAATAAAAAGAAAGCTAATGATGCATTGGGCAGATATGAAGTCACGACTCGGGCCTAAACCTGCAACCTCTGCTGTGCCTGGCGACATCTCTTCTTGCTGAGCCACCTGAGAAGCTGAAAAGCTCCCTGCCTGATTGCTTAGACAACCTTGCCTTGTCTCTTATGTCTGGTGAACCTTGAACTCTTTGCTCCTCCCATGAACTTCCTGATTTAAGCCATGTCTCTGCACTCCCTGTTTGCCAGATTATTGTGCTCTCTTCAGCCAATATCTCACTCTTGTCCCTCTTGCTGCCACCCATATCTTCACTACCGCTTGTTACCGATCTTTGACTTGCTCCTCAACTACGCTTCTGCTTGATATCAACCTGCAACCACTTGTTACTGACCTTTGGCGTGCTTACTGACTACACTTCGACTTGATCCCAACTTGCTATATCTTTTACTGGACCCTGGCTTGTTCATCTCCTGCTGGGGGGATCCTGAGGACTGCAACCTGGTACTAACATACAGCAAAACCCATCCTCACAATCAGGAACTATAGTGAATACCAGTTAGTGCTTAGATCCCGCACCTTGGGGAATCCCGCATTATCCGCCAGGGTGACCTGCTTGTGAACTTATCCTGCTGGTCATTGGGAACCTCTCTACTGCTATAGCTATTGGTCTCCAAAGCCTAACCCCTGACCATGACATGTGAACTGCCTTTAAAGCCATAAATATCCTTTGAAAAATACCCCAGCATTTTAGGTCTCATTGCTCCTTTTACCAGCTCCAGGCTGGATGGGTTCTGCAGGATGATGGCCATTTTTCTGTGTAGAAGAGAAATATATAGTATTGAGGTATAGGCGAGGTACCCAGAGGATATTAACTAATAATGTTTAATGCATCATTTTTTAGGCAAAATAAATAAGGTTTACTTATAGAGGAGCCAACTTAGATTATACCCTCAACACTTTAAGGGTTGGAATTACATTTCTAGGGATTTATCCATTAAAAAGATCCAGGTTCTGGCTAATCTACACAAGAAGAGCCAATAGAAGGCCACCAGCACCAGCACCACAGCCAATCTGCAGCCAACCTCTGTGGTAAAAGGCTGGTCCATGCGTTGCTCAGCATTCAAAATAAAGTATGCTAGCTGCTGGACCCCCAGTGTCTCCAGAAGTTGTCTCACTTTCTGAAGATCCCTTATCACCTACTACATTCCTGTTCCCAGTGCTTCCTCTGGATTCCGATGTACCCCAGGAAAGCTCCAGGTTTCCTGCACCCGTGTACTCTGTGTATTCCGAGAGAACTCCAGGTTTTCTGCACCTATGTGCTCTGTGTACTCCAAGAGAGCTCCAGATTTCTTACACCTATGTGCACTATGTACCCAGGAGAGCTCCAGGTTTCCTGCACCTGTGTACTCTGCGTACCCCAGGAGAGCTCCAGCCTTCCTACACTGTAGTACTTTGTGTACTTCAAGAGAACTGCAGGTTTCCTGCACCATTGTACGCTGTGTAACCTAGGAGAGCTCCAGGTTTTCTGCACCTGTGTACTCTATGCGTTTCTAGAGAACTCCGGGTTCCCTGCACCTAAGTGCTCTGTGTACTCCAAGAGAGCTCCAGGTTCCCTGCATCCATGTACTCTGTGTACTCCAAGAGAGCTCCAGGTTCCCTGCATCCATGTACTCTGTGTACTCTGAGAGAGTTCCAGATTTCCTGCATCCATGTGTCTTGTGTACTTCAAGAGAGCCCCAGGCAGGTTTCCTACACCCGTGTACTCTGTATACTCCAACAAAGCTCCAGGTTTCCTGAATCAGTGTACTAAGTGTACTGCAGGAGAACTCCAGGTTTCTTGCAGCCATGTGCTCTGTGTACTCCAAAAGAGCTCCAGGTTTCCTGCACTCGTGTACTCTGTGTACTCCAAGAGAGTTCCAGATTTCCTGCAGCCATGTGTTGTGTACTTCAAGGGAGCTCCAGGTTTCCTAAACCCGTGTACTCAGTGTACTCCAGGAGAGCTCCAGGTTTCCTGCAGCCATGTGCTCTGTGTACACCAAAAGAGCTCCAAGTTTCCTGCACACATGTGATCTGCGTACACCAAGAAAGCTCCAGGTTACCTACACCCGTGTGCTCAGTGTACTCCAAGAGAGCTCCAGGATTCCTGCACCCATGTGCTCTGTGTACTCCCAAAGAGTTCCAGATTTCCTGCATCCATGTGTCTTGTGTACTTCAAGAGAGCCCCAGGTTTCCCACACCCGTGTACTCTGTATACTCCAACAGAGCTCCCGGTTCCCTGCACCCGTGTACTCTATGTACTCCAAGAGAGTTCCAAATTTCTTGCATCCATGTGTCCTGTGTACTTCAAGAGAGCCCCAGGTTTCCCACACCCGTGTACTCTGTATACTCCAACAGAGCTCCAGGTTTCCTGAATCAGTGTACTCCAAAAGAGCTCCAGGTTTCCTGCACACATGTGATCTGCGTACGCCAAGAAAGCTCCAGGTTACCTACACCCGTGTGCTCTGTGTACTCCAAGACAGCTCCAGGGTTTCTGTACCCGTGTACTCTGTGCAGGAAACCTGGGGTCGAAAGGGTTAATAAGCACTGGAGGGGAGGGAATTATATATGGATTAAACGTAGAATTTGATTTAAATTGCTTTATTTCTGATAGGTCATTTTTTTTTTATTCCTTTTTATATTTTGTATTTAAGGCTATTTGTGTTTTTTTTTTTTTAACCATGTTTTTAATGTTTGTATATTTTGATAGTGTGATGCTAGATTCAGCAGATAATAGGGAAAAATAATTTTCTGTGAAGGATCATTTCTTTACAGCTCTGGCTTTTCTGGTATATTGGGCTGAGGCTTGCACAGTTTTATGCTAGCCCTGACCTGCAGTTTTAACTTAACCCTCTGGAGTGACTGCCTAGGAGACCTCTGCCAGATAGTCTACTGATTCTTTTGTGCATAGCTGTGTTGGTTTGCCGCTTTGCCGTTTCCAGCGTCTTAGGTCTCCAAAACAACAGCCTGTACTCTTTATGAGACATTGGGTGACTAGGTAGCTCCTCCCTGCTGATGAAGTCCCGTTGGACGTAACGTGAACGGGAAAGGAGCTACCAGGGACAGGGGAGGGCTGGGCCTGGGGGAAGGGGGGCAATTGCCCCCCGGGCCACACTGATGCCCTGTAAAAAGGCTGCACCGCTTCTGCCACAGACATGCATAAAGGATTCCTGGTGAAGAGAAGTAAAAAGTCCCTGCCACTGACCTACTGAGTGCGGGTTGAAGACAAGGACAGAGAGCAGGCTTTCCCCCCAGCATGGATGGTGTAAACTGTGACTGAGCAGAGGCCAGTTCCATGCCCCATTGGAGACTCTTCTCCCTTGGCCAACCCTGACCCATCTGTCCCAGTTCCCCCCAACCACCCCCTGCTGGCCAGGTCGGGAACCCAGACTCAGCCGGTAATTTGAGAGTATCTGGAGCAGGGCTTCAGCTTAGAATGAAGGTTAGGAGGAGGAAGGGAAGAGGAAGAGTGGGAGGGGGGCTGAGTCGCTGCACCATGGGCCTCTGGTTTGTACTTGCCCCCTGGGCCGAAAGGTTGCCAGTCTGCCCCTGACCAGGGATGAGGTCACCTGCTGCCATCCTGCTTTACCAATCTTAGACTGGCACTCTGTGTACCATTATGTGCTTGTGAACAAGAGGACCTATTGTGAGTGTGTTTTTTTTTTACTTATTAAAGCAATACTTTTAGTCAGTAGAGAGCACTGACTTCTATACTTACCCCAAGGTGGGGCAAATGTTTATGACCTTCTGTTAATTCAGGGGCCCATGTTTTGAGGTGAGTGAGCAATCTACAGGATATATGTTGGTGGAGGGCATGGTCATCTGAAGTGTTACCGGATCTCTTTTCACTCGCTTGGATTTCTGTGCTGCGTCCTGGGCTCCATGGTTATACTATATTCAGCAAGCCGACCAGACGAAGTCCAATAGTGGCACCAACAGCAACCACAGACTTCCAACAGCTTCTCGTGAGTTTTCTGGTGAAGGGAAGTAGAAAACCCCCTGCTGCTGACTTACTGAGTGGGGGGTTAAAGACAAGGACACAGCGCAGGCCTACCGCCCCACCCTCCAGCATGGATGATCTAAAGTAAACTGTGTCTGAGTCCAGTTCTGTGCCCCACTGGAGACTCTCCTCCAACCCAAACTGAGCTGTCCCAGCTCCCCCATCCGCCCCCTGCTGGCCAGGTGGGAAACCCAGATTCAAAAAAGATATTGGGGGGGGGCACACCCTAAACGCACAATTCTCAGGTTGGTGCTGCTAAAAGACCAATATACAAATTGAACAATATAATAGCGCACACATACACAGAAAAAAATGTGTTTTCAAATCTTGCAATTTAAAAACACCGGCTCTTATGAAGTAAATATGGGGATTGGGTCCCACCATATGGCCATACTGTGCTTAAGCCCACCACTACGTCAAAGTACCCCATTCTCAGTGGGTCCTACACTATTCATAGAGAAGATAATCCCACTTCTCAAAACCATAGGGCAATACTCACTCCTGTCATAGGAGAAGTTTGCAGGCTGCAGACTCTTCTGCTGAAATTGCAATGAAGGGACCCCTGCTGGAACTACTCACAGGTGGACAATGCTAATGAGGTTTTGGTGTGGGGGAGTCGGATGCTCCACCCATAAGTCTGGTCAGGAAACCCAGATTCGGCTGGTAAGTAGAGAGTACCTGAAGCGGAGCTTCAGCCTGTAATGGGGGTCAGGAGGAGGCCGGGAGGAGGGAAAGTAGGAGGGAGCCGAATTGTTGCACCATGGGCCTCTGGTTTGTACTTGCCCCCTGGGCTGAAAGTTGCCAGTCAGGCCCTGCCAACAACAGTGTCCCAGCTAAGTTCTGCAAGCAAGCGAGTGCTGGAGGAAGCAGAGAAGTGTATATATGGCGCTTTTCCACTGCATGGAACCGAACGGTTCGGCTCGCTTATGCGCTTTTCCACTGCATGGTACCGCATGGTACGGTGTTGGAACGGTTCGGTACGGTACGGTACGGCAGCGCTTTTCCACTACATGGAACCGAACGGTATGGCTCACTTAAACAGTACCACCTCAGTTGTGGTTCCAAGAGGGCCGTACCGGTACCATATCCCACAATCCTTTGCATGCAGCCTTGACTGTTTGTCACTACTAGCTACTGATTGGTCAGAGAATCGTTGTTATACCACCCACTTACTACTTTAGTGGAAAAGCAAACTGTACTGAACTGTCCAAAAACCTTGTGGTACCATGCAGTGGAAAACCAATGCGAGCCAAAACAGGGCCAAGCAGGGCCGAGTGGAGCCGAGCCGGTACTTGCAGTGGAAAAGTGCCATTAGACTGAATATAGGAAAGGTTGTCCCTGGAATTGTTCTGAAGTCAAGTGGGCATTAGGGATGATCGAACTTTTCAAAAGTTCGGTTCGACCAGAACACCCGAACTCCCCTAAAGTTCGGCCCGGATTTCAGAACCCCATTAAAATCAATGGGACCCGAACTTCGGTAATCAAAAAACACCATTTTGAAGCCCTAAAACCCAATAAATGCCCCTTAAAAAGTGCCTAGGGTTCTGGGTCATGCCCCAGGGACTACTATTAATCACACAAAAAAAGTTCTTAAAAATTGTCATTTTTGATAGAGAGCCAATTATTGAAAAAATTATTGAAAAAAAAAATGAGATTTCTTTGGATTTAGTGTCTGGGGGGTCTAAAAAGTGTACCTGTGAAGTTTCAGCTCTGTAGCATGTCCAGAACCAGAGAAAAAAGTTTGTTTGTATTAGAATTAATATAGAACAGGGATATGGCTCCGCTATTTTCACACCTTGCCGGTTTTGTAGCAAGCGTTTTTTTGGGCATTTTTTGGGGGTCTTTGGAGGCAGGCATAACATCAGAACTTCTGTGTAGGGGTATATATACACACACATGTATGTATATATACACATATATAGGTGTGAAAGTAGCAGAACACTATGCTTGCGCTAATGAAATAATTAACACCCATATGGCTTCTCTGCTATAACACCTATATGTGTGTATGTGTATAAATACATATAAGTGTGTGTGTATATATACCCCTATACAGAATTTCAGATGTTTTGCCTGCCTCCAAAGACCCCCAAAAAAGCCCAAAAAAACTCTAGCTACAAAAACGCCCAGGTGTGTTTTTGCAGCAGGCGATTTTTTTGGGGTCTTTGGAGGCAGGCAAAACATCTGAAATTCTGTATAGGGGTATATATACACACACACACTTATATGTATTGTAACAGGACGTCAAGTAAATGTGACAGGAAGTCAGGTAAATCTGTGAGTGTTGTCGCAGATGGGAGATACAATTCACCAATTACTATAGGGTGTCGGCTGCAGAAGCCAGAAGAAATGTCTAAAGACGTTGAACAGACTTCAGCTGTTCAGAATGAGGAAGTTAAGGCCTCTATAATTTGTCCAGAGAAAGTCTATAGAGGGCTGCCTCCGGAAGCTGTCTCCTGAAGCTGTGTGAGCTGGGGACAAGAGAGCAGTCAGATGTGTGCCTCCTGACGCTGTGTGGGCATGGGAGAAGACCCCCTGAAGTGATGTGCGCTAAGGAGGGTAAACAGTTGTGAAGACTTCTCAAGGTGAGAAAACGAACTATTTCTATGTGGAAGAAATAAAGGAATGTTTGCCATGTGAAGAGACAAGCAAAGGGACATTCTCAATGTGAAGAGTAAAGGGACATGTTCAATGGACATTTGTTGTGGGAAGATAAAACATGGACTATTGAGTGTCCGCTGTAGGATAAGAAAGTCTGCCCAACAGTAGGTTGGAGACAGACTCTTAGGTAGGTTCCTGTGTGAGAAGGTAGCCGCCCACAGTGGCAAGGATTTATTTTGTGTTTTATTTTATTTTGGATGTTTTTTGCTGCATGCAGTCTGGTGAAGAAAATTGCATGAATAAACCACACTGTTTGCAACCACTGCTCGGCTATCTCCTTGTGTAAACGCACCCCCAAAGGGGTCATCCACGCCCGCCACGAGCTAATCCCTTACATATGGTGGAGGTATGCAGTGGGCAGAAGCAGAGATCCCTGTAAGGAAGTGCATATGTTCTATGAACTTTGTCTGGTGCATGAGATTGCACAATCTATGTGTGCAGGAGAGGAGATCCTGAAAGGAAAAAAAAATATATATTTTTTTGAACTTTGTTGTGTCTGGTGCATGAGACTGCACAAACTGTGTGTACAGGAAAGGAGATCCTGCAAGAGAGAGAAAAACGACTAAGTTTTAAAGAGACAGTGGTCTTAAAAGTTTTGCTGGACTTTGAAACATTTTTTTGTGGAGTGACTAAAGATGCAGCGGTCAAAGCGCCTGAAAGAGGCAAAGATAGCTGAAATGAGAGACCGGATTCTATGGATGGAGGGGATGTTACCGCCTGAACGAGCCCCACCCATGCCTGAACGGAGTCTGCCAAAGAGAAAGGTTATTGTCCCTAGCAACACTGCGGCAAATGCAGATTTTCAGCGGAGCTTTGCAGCTCAACAACAGGCTCACCCAGAGAGCATGGCAGGCCGGAAACAGAGACGCCAGCAGCAAATGGAGGAAATCGAGCAGGTGTGCAGGGCTGAGCTGGATGCCGTGCAATGGAAAATGGAAGAAAAAGAACAACCCCTGGGGGTACAGTTACAGTGGGAAGAAACCACTGCTCTTCTTTTTTCCGAGTTGAAAAACCCTAGAAAGGCTATAATGGAGAAAGATACCATCCTCATGGAAAAGGAAATTGAAATTCAGACTTTGCAGAAGCAAAGTATGTGTGAAATGTTGGAGTTGCGTAATCAACTGGAAAAAAGTCTTCAGTGTTTGGAAGCTACAACAATAGACCTGCAGGGGGCGCAGGAACAGAATGTCTCTCTGAAAACTACATTGTCTCAGCGACAAGGAGAAAAATGAGAAAGAGGCTAAATTACTGAGTACTGTGTATGAGCTCACCACTTTGAGCAATGTGGTAGATGAATTGCGTACGGACTGTGAAAGTTGGAAAGGGGAAGCCCAACGTGTCCAGCAGCAGTTAAAGGAGAAAGAAGCCTGTGTGGCAGAATTACAGTCTCATTCCCAGAAGCTAGCCAGTGAAGTGAAAGCTCTTATGCAGGGAAAAGGAGATTCGGAACACAAGAGAAAAAAGTAGAGGCACAGCTTCTGGAATCGCAAGTCAAAGTGTTAGAAGGTGACCGATTGTGTGCTAAGCTGTCAGAGAAGGCAAACCGACTTGAGTTTGAGTTGAGGTTGAGTTGGACAATGTTACAAATCAGCTTTCTCAAGCAGACAGCAAATCTAGAAAAATTGCCAAGGATTTCTCTATCTTGGAATCGCAGCTGCAAGACACGCAGGAACTCTAACAGGAAGAGAGGTGTCAAAGGCTGAGTTTTAGCACAAAGCTCAAACAAATGGAAGATGAGAAAAATGGCTTCCTGGAACAATTAAAAGAGGAGGAGGAAGCAAAGAAAAACCTATCAGAGCAAGTCGCAACATTGCAAGCTCAGATAGGAGATATGAAAAAACGCATGGAAGAAAGCGTTGGTTCATTAGAAAATGTTGAAAATGTGAAAAAGAAGTTTGATCAGATGCTTGGTGAGGAGAAGACTGTGTCTGCAAAATATGCAGAAGAACGCGACCGTGCAGAAGCGGAGGTGCGTGATAAAGAGAGCAAAGCCCTGTTCTTGGCTTGCTCCTTGGAGGAAGCTCTAGAGTGTAAGGCTGAACTAGAAAGAGTTAACAAACAGCTGTGTACAGAGATGGAAGATTTGGTCAGCTCCAAGGATGATGTTGGGAAAAGCGTTCAGGAGCTAGAAAAGTCTAAGCGAGCCTTAGAACAGCAAGTAGAAGAGATGAAGATTCCGTTGCAGGAACTGGAAGAGGAATTACAGGCAACAGAGGATCTGTCCCAAAGAGGGGATAGTGTGCCTGATACAGTTTTTAAAAGGATCAGTGTTTTGGGGTTTGTCCTGAGTGAGCATCAGAAATGTGATGACATGTTGTTTGAATCACCCCTCTGGAATAAACCGTTCCTTCAAAAACGCCACCTAGTGGAGAAAACTAAGGCTGTTGGTGAAAACGTGAAGCAAATGAAAAAGGGCCTTTCAGGGAATATTTCCAAAATGGAACTGGTGAAAGATAGGTGGCAGAAGTTTGATCGTGATCTTGAGATACATTCCATGTGGAGTTCAGATTAAGAAAAGGAAACAGGTGACCTTGAGCGTTCAAATAGTTCAGCAGAAAGTGCATTGAAGAAACCTGTAATAGACTGTGTTGTTGCCTTTGACCCCTATGTTGGTGGAAGGAAAGTTGATGATGTTCTGGTTGGCTACTTCTGTGAAGAGTTTGGCAAGAAATATAAACTGGATATCAAATCAAATAGTAGGCCTTTACTGCGACTCGCTCAGGAGGGCGAAAAGTTTAAGAAGTTGATGAGTGCAAATGCTTCAGATCTGCCTCTGAATATGAAATGTTTTGTCAATGATATTGATGTCTCTGGAAAAAGGAACAGGGGTCACTTTGAAGAAATGTGTGACAGCCTGTTGTCACAAATGGAAAATCCTCTGCACAGCATCTTAGAGCAAGCCAAGCTCAAGAAGGAAGATCATTCCCTTTTACAACAAAGAGTCAATGATTGTGTACAGCTGTATGGAGAGGCAATTCAAGTCACAAGAGTCCCTGTCCAAATTAGGAGAATTCTTAAGAATACATGCAGACTCTCTAGGAGTCCTTCAAACCTTAAAAGAAACAGTAGTAGGAACAGTCAGCGGGGATAAAGACAAAACGAGTCCACCAGAAAAAGTACAGATATTACTTGGAGCAAAGCTAAGTGAAGCAGAGGTTCTCAAAGTTTTGTGGACATCATTTGTTGATTGCAGAGAAAGGCGACTCAAGACTGGTGAATACATTAAGACTAGCACAATTGAGTTGCCTATGGATCACGGTCCTCCATGGCGGATAGGACAGACGGTTATGCAGGACAAACTTGAGAAGGAGCTAAATGATGCCAAAAATGCAGTTGAGGAATATGTATATGAGAAATCTGTCAATGAAGATGACAGAAACAGTTTCATCCTGAAGCTTGAAGATACAGAGAATTGGCTATATGAAGATGGAGAGGATCAGCCAAAACAAGTGTTTGTGGACAAGCTGACGGACTTGGAGAGAGAGCCACCCCTGCAGGCGTTTCAACAGAGGTTGGCAGTTGTAAATTCATGTCGGCATGGAGGACAGTGGCTGATGGAGAGAGCAGAGCGGATTGCTCAGAAGGATGTATCTCTGGCAGCTGAAGCAGACAAAGAATTGAATGGACTGAACATTACTTGGGAAGATACTGGGAGGCTAATCAGTGAGAGTCAAGAGCAATGCCAGACACATGCGTGCCTGGAAAACTGTGTCCCAACCCCAGGGTTGAGACAAGGGGGGGGGGGGGATATGTAACAGGACGTCAAGTAAATGTGACAGGAAGTCAGGTAAATCTGTGAGTGTTGTCACAGATGGGAGATACAATTCACCAATTACTATGGGGTGTCGGCTGCAGAAGCCAGAAGAAATGTCTAAAGATGTTGAACAGACTTCAGCTGTTCAGAATGAGGAAGTTAAGGCCTCTATAATTTGTCCAGAGAAAGTCTATGGAGTCCTGCCTCCGGAAGCTGTCTCCTGAAGCTGTGTGAGCTGGGGACAGGAGAGCAGTCAGATGTATGCCTCCTGACGCTGTGTGGGCATGGGAGAAGAACCCCTGAAGTGATGTGCGCTAAGGAGGGTAAACAGTTGTGAAGACTTCTCAAGGTGAGAAAACGAACTATTTCTATGTGGAAAAAATAAAGGAATGTTTGCCATGTGAAGAGACAAGCAAAGGGACATTCTCAATGTGAAGAGTAAAGGGACATGTTCCATGGACATTTGTTGTGGGAAGATAAAACATGGACTATTGAGTGTCCGCTGTAGGATAAGAAAGTCTGCCCAACAGTAGGTTGGAGATAGACTCTTAGGTAGGTTCCTGTGTGAGAAGGTAGCCGCCCACAGTGGCAAGGATTTATTTTGTGTTTTATTTTATTTTGGATGTTTTTTGCTGCATGCAGTCTGGTGAAGAAAATTGCATGAATAAACCACACTGTTTGCAACCACTGCTCGGCTATCTCCTTGTGTAAACGCACCCCCAAAGGGGTCATCCACGCCCGCCACCGAGCTAATCCCTCACAGTATTTATACACATACACACATATAGGTGTTATAGCAGAGAAGTCATATGGGTGTTAATTATTTCATTAGCGCAAGCATAGTGTTCTGCTACTTTCAAACCTATATATGTGTAGGTGTATATATACATACATGTGTGTGTGTGTATATATACCCCTACACAGAAGTTCAGATGTCATGCCTGACTCCAAACATGTCCTCAAAAAAGCCCTATAAACGCCTGCAGCAAAAAGCAGGGTGACCGGAGAGAAACCATATCCCTGCTCTGTAAGTGTTCTAAGAGAAACAATCTTTTCTCTACAGCGGTCACCCTGACATGGAAGGGTTTTTCTCACAATGCCATAGCAGTCAGATTCAGTTCACCCTACACTACACTACGGTCCCCTTACACTTAACACTTTCCCTACAGAAACTAGATTATTAAATCTAACTAAAGTGGAAAATAGCACCCTAACTACACTAGATATCCCTTTCCTCACACTAATAATTGTTCAATGACACTTTGAAGCAGAAGTAACAGAACTGCTTCCACTCTCTTCCATGTCCTGTATTACAATGCTAGGAATTTGGCGGGGCTATCTTATATACTGGGGGGCGTATTCACTAATGATTGGCCTCTGGACCCTCTAGTCACTCCAATCACATTCCTAGCATTCTCCTGCCCCCTCAATTGGCTTTTACTGATGGTTCTGATCCAATCACAGGCTTTTAAAGCCCATTTCCTGTCCCATTGCATTTTGGTCGGTTCTGGTTGCCGAATTCCAAACTTTTTCAGCAAAAAGTTAGGAATTCGGCCGAACCTCGAACAGTCAATGTTCGGGTCGAACCGATGGTCGACCCGAACTGTTCGATCATCCCTAGTGGGCATCCCATAACTCCCAATTCCTATCCAAGTTCTAATCCCTCAATTAAAAAAAAAAAAAAAAGTGGTAGAGTGTTTTCTGACTGTGAAAATGTGGTGTGCCTGGCTGTGCAGGGTGGGGTATCCCATTCTACTTGCGCCTCCCTAGCGGGTGCGCTACCAAAATGTATAATAATGGGAGAGCATCCAACCTGAGGGTGCCTTGTTTTTTTGTTTGGAGTGCATTTGTTTTAGAGATGTTTAGTCTTTAAATCGGATGCTTGGTCAGAATATCTAACAGACTGTAGAGCCCGGGGGTGGGGGAGGGGATCTTTTTTTCAATGTATATTTCCATGGGGGTGCAGTGATGTATTGCACTATTGCACAGGGCGAGTAGTTACACATAAATCGCGATGTGAGGCAGGATGATGAATTGGCCGCATACACCGTTCATTTCCTCGCACCTCCAGCCCCTCTTTTCTATTTATTAACTGTAAAGCAATTTCAGGAATGGAAGTGATTATCTGTAAATACACGCTTTATATTTATTCCCATTATACTTCCCTGACAGAAGCAATAAAACAGATTTAATTGAAAGTAAAAATGTATCTGGATGGGGCAGTTGTGGTTATTTTAGAATCTTCCGTTGGAAACATCATCAGCTTTAACACCTTTAAGAGCGCCCGCCGGCTGCCTCTCCTGCGCGAACCGACATAGCCCTACGTCGGTCACACGCGAGGTGCTGGGGGGCGAATGCCCCCACTAGGCAGCAGGGATGCCGATGCACGGGGGGCAATTCCTGCCGGGCACCCGCGATCGCTCCCTGCTGAGAGAGAAGGACGGTCGGATGTTGTAAACACAGCTGACCGTTCTTCTCCCTGGAATGATCACGCCGTTGATCCTTCTATATTGGAACACACGTCTCTATGATCATTTCACAAGCCCCTCCCCCAAGTTAGTAAACACTCCCCTAGGCTAACACTTAACCCTTTGATCACCCCTAGGTTAACCCCTTCCCTGCCAAGTGTCATTAGTACAGTGACAGTGCATATTTTTAGCACTGATTACTGTAGTAATGTCACTGGTCCCCCCCCAAAAGTGTCAAAAATGTCAGTTAGGTGTCCGATCTGTCCGCCGCAATGTCGCAGTCCCGCTAAAAATTGCAGATCGCCGCCATTACTAGTAAAAAAAAATAACAAATAAATGAAAATGGCATAAATCTTTCCCCAAGTTTTGCAGATGCGACAACTTTTGCGCAAACCAATCAAAATACGCTTATTGACGAAAAAGGACACGCAGCACAAATCGGAATATATAAAGTGACTGGTGCCAAAATTCTTGTGTAGGTGGGTGAAAACTGTGCAATATTGCAAATAAATAAATGAATAGTAAATTAATAAATTAAATAATTCATCCTAATCTGAATCATACAGTACTGTGAAATCAAGTGCAAATACATATGCGTGATAGAAGGCAAATCAATATACCATACAATGGTGCATAAATAATTTAAATATGAATAAATGAATAAATAAATAAATAACGTTCCATAAAAGTCCCAAAAATGTCCTTAAGCAAGTAGCCAGTGAAGGTGCAATTTGCTTAAGTGCTCTTTATTGTACAAACTGGTGTACAATTTTTTTTTTTTTTACCAAAAATTACAAATTGGCCTAAAATAATTAAAAATACTGATTTTTATTTTTTTTTGGGGAATGTTATATAGCAGATTGTGAAAAAAAATATATATATATTTTTTCCAGAATTGTCGCTCTTCTTTTGTTTATAGCGCAAAAAAATAAAAATCGCACAGGTGATCAAATACCACCAAAAGAAAGCTCTGTTTGAGGGAAAAAATGGACATCAATTTTATTTGGGTACAGCGTCGCACGACCGTTTTCCATTAAAGTAACACAGTGCCAAATCTGTCCACTGCAATGTCGCAGTCCCACTAAAAATCGCAGATCGCCACCATTACTAGTAAAAAAATAAATAAATAAAAATGACTTAAATATTTCCCCTGGTTTGTAGACGCAATAACTTTTGCGCAAACCAATCAAAATACGATTATTGCAATTTTTTTTTTTTTTTTACCAAAAATTACAAATTGGCCTAAAATAATTAAAAATATTGATTTTTTTTTTTTTTTTGGGAAATGTTATATAGCAGATTGTGAAAAATATTGTTTTTTTTTTTTTTTTTCAGAATTGTCGCTTTTTTTTGTTTATAGCGCAAAAAAATAAAAATTGCAGAGGTGATCAAATACCACCAAAAGAAATCTCTATTTGTGGGAAAAAATGGACATCAATTTTATTTGGGTACAGCGTCACACGACCGTTTTCCATTAAAATAACACAATGCCAAATCTGTCCACTGCAATGTCGCAGTCCCACTAAAAATCACAGATCGCCACCATTACTAGTAAAAAAATAAATAAATAAAAATGACTTAAATATTTCCCCTAGTTTGTAGACGCAATAACTTTTGCGCAAACCAATCAAAATACACTTATTGCAATTTTTTTTTTTTAACCAAAAATTACAAATTGGCCTAAAATAATTAAAAAATATTGATTTTTATTTATTTTTTTTTTCAGAATTGTCGCTCTTTTTTTGTTTATAGTGCAAAAAATAAAAATCGCACAGGTGATCAAATACCACCAAAAGAAATCTCTGTTTGTGGGAAAAAATGGACATCAATTTTATTTGGGTACAGCGTCCATTTTCCATTAAAATAACGCAGTGCCGAATCGCCAAAAATGGCCTGGTCAGTCAGGGGGCAAATCCTTCCGGTCCAGAAGTGGTTAATAAATAAGGCGAGGGAGAACGGATATAGAGCCGAAGAATGTGGGAACCAATCAGCACTCATCTCTCATTATTCTTCTGATGACTATAAATTTGATATGGGATTGATTACTGCGAGTTTCTGCACTTTGCGCCATTCTCTTCTATAGACTGACATGGCTGTATTGTATTTGGATCTGACGCGCCATTATTATTAAATGCGATTAGTGGCGCTTTTTCAATGAGCGGTGCAAAGATCAAAGAACGCAATCAGAACTCACTTCAGGACGGTCACATCGTAGCGGGCGGCTTCTGATTGGACCTCGATGGTTTTATTGAATGAACGTGTCAGGGGTCAATTTACAGAAGCGGCACAGCGTGGGTTATGTGGACTTTACCGCGCGTCAATTTTTACGTTCGATACGTTCTATGGCTGCTTTAACCGAGTAACCTTCAAACATTAAAGGCATCAATCAATGGAGAATTACAATAGGTAGAGAAAGACAAAGTCATCGACAACTAGTAATCAGTATACAGCTTGTTACATTGTTATATTAGAATGGAAGCTAAGGAATCAAAGGAAAGAAAACATTATAACATTGAAAAGTATAGACGGCTCAGGCCGGAGGAAACATTGACTGCGGGAGAATAAAGAACTCTGACATTGGGTCTGAAATACTAAATAAGAAAGAAAAAAGTGGCAATAAATAAATAAATAAAAAAGGAGGGGGGATTTAACCACTTCAGCTCCGGAAGATTTACCCCCCCCCTTAACCACTTCTGGACCGGAAGGATTTGCCCCCCCCCCCCCCCCCCATGACCAGGCCATTTTTTGCAATTCAGCACTGCGTTACTTTAACTGACAACTGAGCGGTCGTGCGACGCTGTACCCAAATAAAATTGAAAATTTAAAAATAAAATTCCCCACAAACAGAGCTTCCTTTTGGTGGTATTTAATCACCTCTGCGGTTTTTTGATCATGCGCTATAAAACATTCCCAATAAAGAACATTTAAAAATCTAATTTTTTCATCATTTTAGGGCAATTTGTTTTCTGCTACATATTTTTGGTAAAAAAAAATAAAAATTGCAAAAAGCGTATTTTGATTGGTTTGTGCAAAAGTTATCACGTTTACTAACTACAGGAAAGATTTGTAATTTTTACTGTTTTTTTTTTTTTTTTTTTACTAGTAATGGCGGCAATCTGCGATTTTTAGTGGGACTGCCACATTGCGGCGGACAGATCTGACCCCGTTATCGCAGTGAACATGCACAGGACCCTTTTTTTGGTTATTATTAAACAGAGCTTTCTTTTGGTGGTATTTGATCACCTATGCGATTTTTACTTTTTGCGCTATAAACAAAAAAAGAGCGTAAATTTTGAAAAAACAACAATATTTTTCACATTTTTTTATATGAAATTCCCCCCCAAAAAAATGTAAAAATCAAAATTTTTTAAAATTTTTGGCCAATTTGTTTTCTGCTACATATGTTTGGTAAAAAAAATCACAATAAGCGTATTTTAATTGGTTTACGCACAAGTTATTGCGTTTACTAACAAAGGGAAAGATTTTTGTCATTTTTGGTGTTTTTTTTTTTTAACGAGTAATGGCGGCGATCTGCGATTTTTTTTGCGGGACTGCGACATTGCGGCGGACAGATTGGACCCTTGACTGACATTTTTGACGCTTTTGGGAGTACCAGTGACATTACTGCAGTAATCAGTGCTATATATATGCACTGTTACTCTAAAAATGACACTGGCAGGGAAGGGGTTACTTTTATTGGAGAGGGAGGGGTTAATGTATGCCTGGTGCTTACTGACGTGTGTGGGGGGGAGGTGACTGAGTGACACAGGGACAGATCGAGGGTTCAACTATGCTGAACCCTGCAATCTGACCCTGTCTGTCACTTAGGAGATCCACCCGCTTGTGTTTACACAAGCAGGCGGATCTCCACACTCGATTCCCCGACGATCGGGGAAGAGCAGCGGCGATCGCCGCTGCTCCTCCCCTGGCCCGACTCCCGCTGTGACTGAATACAGCGGGAGCGAGCGAGAGAGGGGAGTGTCTGGCGATGTAGGTCTATGTCGCCAGACGATAACGAGCCACTTTGCCGCAGTAGTGCTCTAGTGAGCAGACGGCAAGTGGTTAAACACACCCCCTCCCAGTTACAGCCTGCCTCTTGAACACACCCCCTCCCAGTTACAGCCCGCCTCATGAACACACCCCCTCCCAGTTACAGCCTGTTTCTGATACAACACCCCCCCCCCCCCCATGACAGCCTGCCTCTGGCACATACCTCACCTCCCCCCAATCACAGCCTGCCTCTGGCACCCACCCACCACCAGTTACAGCATTCCTCTGGCACACACCCTCTCCCAATTACAGCCTGCCTCTGGCACATACCCCGCCTCCTCCAATCACAGCCTGCCTCTGGCACACACCTCCCCAACAAAGCCTGCCTCTTAAACACACTTCCCCACAATCACAGCCTGCCTGTGGCACACACCTCCTCCAAATCACAGCCTGTGTCACATACCTGGTAGGTAGAGCCTGGATGTGCGGAGGAAAGCCTCTCTTACACCTCTGACTCAGAGCCCCTGATAGAGTAAACAGGAGGCGCAGAGTGCAGAGTCGCACGAGTGTCGGTGGAGGTGCAGGCTGCAGGACTGCTGGCAGAGTAGAGTTCCAGAAGGAGGCAGGTGTCCAGGGAGTAGTTGGACCAATGCAGCAACTAGGGAGCCTCTGGGAATACTGGAAGATAAGCAGAGTCAGACAAGCCGGGTCATACACAGAGAGGTCAGATCAGGTACAAGTGGAGAGACTGGAGAATGGTCAAAGAACAAGCTGGGGTCGGTGCAGGCAGAGAACTTGAGTAGTCAGAAGCAAGTCGGGTCAAGATTTCAGGAACAAACACAGGTAACAGGAAGCAGGACTGGCACGGAACGCTATAGACGAGACAGCACTGATCCTGGGAGCAGATCCAGCTTAAATAGCCCTTTTGGCGCCTAAACTGTCATGAGGTGCGCCGCACACTCACATTCGCATCCCGGCGCTTCTGCATTCGCCAATGCGCCAATTAGCACGCGCTAACGCGTTGGTGTTTGCTAAGTGTTCCTCTTCTTTGGGAGATTCGAGGGGCAGGACCTTGCCTGCGGTTGCCAACTTGTCTTCTGGCACGACCTTCCTGACAGCCTGCCTCTTGAACACACCTCCTCCCAATCACAGCCTGCCTCTGGCACACACCTCCTCCCAGTCACAGCCCGCCTCTTCAACACACTTTCTCCCAATCACAGCCTGCCTCTGGCACACACCTCCTCCCAGTCACAGCCCGCCTCTTCAACACACTTTCTCCCAATCACAGCCTGCCTCTGGCACACACCTCCTCCCAGTTACAGCTTTCCTCTGGCACACTCCTCTGGCACTAACACCCTGCCTCTGCCATATACCCCACCTCCGCCCAATCATAGCATGCCTCTGGCACACACCTCCTCCCAATCACAGCCTGCCTCTGGCACACACCTCCTCCCAATCACAGCCTGCCTCTGGCACACACCTCCTCCCAATCACAGCCTGCCTCTGGCACACACCTCCTCCCAATCACAGCCTGCCTCTGGCACACACCTCTGGCACTAACACCCTGCCTCTGGCACATACCCCACCTCCTCCCAATCACAGCCTGCCTCTTGAACACACCTTCGCCTAATCACAGCCTGCCTCTTAAACACACCCCCTACTAATCACAGCCTGCCTATTGAATACACCTCCTCCCAATCATAGCCTGCCTCTGGCACACATCCCCTCCCAGTTACAGCCTTCCTCTGGCACACACCCTCTCCTAATGACAGCCTTCCTCTGGCACATACCACACCTCCTCCCAAACACAGCCTCCCTCTGACACAAACCACCTCCCAATCCCAGCTTGCCTCTGGCACACACCTCCTCCTAATCACAGCCTATCTTTGACACACATCCCCTCCCAATCACAGCCTACCTTTGACACACACCCCCTTGAGCACACAACTCCTCCCAATCCCAGCCTGCCTCTGGCACACACACCCCCTCCCAATCAAAGCCTCCCTCTGGCACACACACCCCCTCCCAATCAAAGCCTCCCTCTGGCGCACACACACCCCCTCCCAATCAAAGCCTCCCTCTGGCACACGTCTCCTTCCAATCAAAGCCTCCCTCTGGCACACACACCCCCTCCCAATCAAAGCCTCCCTCTGGCACACACACCCCCTCCCAATCAAAGCCTCCCTCTGGCGCACACACACCCCCTCCCAATCAAAGCCTCCCTCTGGCACACGTCTCCTTCCAATCAAAGCCTCCCTCTGGCACACACGTCCGCTCCCAATCAAAGCCTCCCTCTGGCACACGTCTCCTCCCAATTACAGTCTGCCTCTTGCCCCAGTCTTTGGAATACAGGCAAACAGCATGTCTGCACAGTGTCCTGTAACCCCACCCCCCACTATCAGGAAGAAGAGATGCATGGTCACATGACAAAACTTTTTCATTTTGTTAAAAAAAGTAAGAAAATTATTTCTGCACCTAAGCACTAGCAGTTATGGTGCCGGCACAGTTAGACCTTGGTTAGAAAGTCTTCATAACATTGGATGGTCACAATGAATTTAAGGACTGATGACTTGCACCAGGGACATCTGTCCACACCCACACCAGCTGGAGATTCTTGCCGTTGGTGGGAAAGCCGGGGGAAGGGCTGCTGGACATAATTCTAAGCGTGGCTGATATTTGCAATTTTCGTGAAATTCACAATTCCAAAATAAACGCAGAGAATTTTAATTACCGGAATGCTTTTAATGTAAACAAAAATGAACAAACTGACCCTTAATTAAGTTATCCCTTCAAATAAAAGACAGTGAAGTGATAATTGATTAGACATAAATGCTATTCTGTAGAATTCCAATTCAACCAGTTCATTCCATTTCCCTCCATTAGTGACTATCAGCCGGGATTTTGCATATTTCTCAGCATTCTGCAATAAATGGTCGGCTTTAATCAGATCTTTAAACACGCCTGAAATGCCCACTAATACCACTAATTAGTCAGCAGCTTTCACATTTTCATATCATTCTTCTCACATTATATGAGACATAAATATTTAAAACATCATTAAGAATCTTTATTGAGTTGTGGAACATTTTGACTTTCATGAGGCTGAAAAGAATTCTCTTTCCCTCTCCTGTCCAAAGCTTTTCCTTCTTTTAAAGGAGATTGGAACTTTTCTGACTTACGTGGATTACAGTGGCGGCCCGTCCATTGGGGGCACAGGGGCGCCTCCCCCCCTATCCATGTGTCCGGCCCCCTGATCTACATGCAGGGTGCCAGATGCATGGATTCCAATGGGTTATGTTTTTTGAAGCATGTGATTAGAGGCTCTAATAGGCTTTAAAAAAGGATGGGCTTGGGGCGCAGAGCACTGCGCCCTGAGCCCACCCAGTTGCGTGACAATTGCGAATGAATATTCGCTATTTTCACATGGATCCTCCACCTGGCCAATCAGGAAGCGGGTCCTGAGACCCTTTTCCCGATTGGCTGAAAGGAGAAGCTTTGCCATTGGCCAAAGAGGAGGAGGAGGGAGGAGACGCAGAAGACTGAGGGGGAAGCCGCCGCTGCAGCTGCTGCCTGCTTGCCCTCCACATGTCCAAGGTGAGTGAGCCGGCGACCGGGGGGGTATGGTGTGTGGGCTGGTGTGGTCCAGGGAAGGGGGGAGGTATGGTGTGGTTCGTCTGCCACATGGAGCACCAGCCACCACTGGTGGTCTAAAGGAAATCTTTAAAAGTCCAAAGTAAATTCTACTACCATAGGAAGGTATCGAATAATATCTGACCATGGTTGCTCAAACACTGGATCCAAGACTAAAACCCCAGACTTTACACCACCTCCACATTATCTATATTACAAAGTTTGTAAGGTTGAATAAGTACACCAGTCCATCCAGTTCAACTTATGTATATGTCACTACCATATACCATATCCCTGTACATTGTGTTCACTAAGAAACACATCTAAATGTTTTTTTTTTTTTTTTTAATTTATCTATACTCCCCACTGACACCACCAACTGTGGGAGGGCGTTCCATAACCTAACGCTCTAACAGTAAAGAAACCCTTACACAGTTGAAGATTGAACTGCTTCTTGCCCAGCTTCATTGTGTGTCCATGTGTCTTCTTTAGAGACATAAGAAGTTTCCTCCCAATGCCAGAGTCACCATTTAAAGATTTGTTTATTGTGATCATATATCCTCCCAATAATCTCTTCCCCAGGGAGAGTGAATGTATTGTTTGCAGTCATTCCTAATAACTGAGGTCCTCCAGCTTTCATAACTGAGGTCCTCCGTCCCCCTAGAACAGAGATCCTCCATAACTGAGCTCTTCCATGCCCCATAACTGAGCTCCCTCATGCCCCATAACTGAGCTTCTCCATTCCCATAACTGAGCTTCTCCATCCCAATAACTGAGCTCCTTCATCACCCATAGCTTAGCTCATCCATGCCCATAACTGAGCTCTTCCATGCCCCATAACTGAGCTCCCTCATGCCCCATAACTGAGCTTCTCCATTCCCATAACTGAGCTTCTCCATCCCCATAACTGAGCTTCTCCATTCCCATAACTGGGCTTCTCCATCCAAATAACTGAGCTCCTCCATCACCCATAGCTTAGCTCATCCATGCCCATAACTGAGCTTCTCCATCCATATAACTGAGCTTCTCCATTCCCATAACTGATCTTCTTCATCCCAATAACTGAGCTCCTCCATCACCCATAGCTTAGCTCATCCATGCCCTATAACTGAGCTCCTCCATCCCCAGAAACTCAGAATTTCCATTCCCCATAACTGAGCTCATCCATCCCCCATAAATGAGCTCCTTCATTCTCCATAACTGAGACCCTTCACCCTCTATAACTGATTTCCTCCATCCCCCCATAACTGAGGTCCTCCATTTCTCCTAACTGAGCTCCTTCATCCGACATAACTAAGCATCTCCACTCCCCATAACTAAGCTCCTCCATCCCCCATAACTGAGCTCCTCTGTCCCCCTTACCTGAGCTCATCCTTCCTCTATAATTGAAGCCCTCCATCCCTCCATAACTGAGGCTCTCCATCCCTCCATAACTGAGGCTCTCCATCACCCCATAACTGAGCTCCTCCATCCCCTATAACTAAGCTCCTCCATGCCCCATAACTGAGCTCCTCCATCCCCTATAACTAAGCTCCTCCATGCCCCATAACTGAGCTCCTCCATGCCCCATAACTGAGCATCTCCACTCCCTATAACTGAAGTCTTCTGTCCCCCATAACTAAGCTCCTCCGTCCCCCTTACCTGAGCTCATCCTTCCTCTATAACTGAGGTCCTCCCTCCCCCAATAACTGAGGCTCTCAATCCCCCCATAACTGAGCTCCTCCATCCCCCATAAATTAGATCCTCCATCCCCCATAACCGAGGCTCTCGATCCCCCATAATTGAGCTCCTCCATTCGCATATCTGAAGTCCTCCAGATTCCTTATTAACTTTGTTGCCCTTCTCTCCCAGTTCCAGCACATCCTTCCTGAGGACTGGTGACCAGAACTGGACGGTATAGTCCAGTTGAGGCCAGACCAGAGTCATGTAAAGCGGAAGAAGTGTAGTTTTATCTCTGGAGTAATTCCCCCTTTTAATGAATGCTATTATTCTGTTGGCTTTGCTTGCTGCAGCCTGGCGTTGCATGCCATTGCTGAGTCTGTCATCTATTAGGACTCCCAGATCATATTCCATTCTGGATTTCCCCAGGGGTTCTCCCCCTAGCAAGTAACTTGCATTCATACTTTTAGCTCCCAAATGCATTACTTTAAATTTCCTACATTGAATCTGATCTAACATATAGCTGCCCCCCCCCCCCCTATTTTATTAAGGCCTTCTAGTAGAGTTGCTATATTCTGCTGTAAACTTATTGCTCTGCTTAGCTTTGTGTTGTCAGCAAACCCTGAGATTGAACTATTTATTCATTGTTGAATTCTGAACTATTTTTACATGGTTTGCTCAAAAACTATCCCACTCACAGGGTGGCTTTACCTTTACTAAATAAACCTGCCAAGGCATCAGACAGCCCAGGGCCATGATTGTATATAAAACAAGCGCCTGTGCACCCCTGTACAGCCCGGGACTGATAGTTACAGTAATTATTATTATTATTTTTTGTGCCTTCTAAATGTTTCTTAAGAATAAATAAATAAATATATGAAATGAATAAATATACAGTATCTCAGAAAAGTAAGTACACCCCTCACATTGTTGTAAATATTTTATTCTATCTTTTCATGTGACAACACTGAAGAAATGAGACTTTGCTACAATGTAAAGTAGTGAGTGTACAGCTTGTATAACAGTGTAAATTTACTGTCCCCTCAAAATAACTCAACACACAGCCATTAATGTCTAAACCGCTGGCAACAAAAGTGAGTACACCCCTAAAGTAAAAATGTCCAAATAGAGCACAATTAGCCATCCCCCCCCCCCCCCGGTGTCATGTGACTCGTTACAAGATCTCAGGTGTGAATGGGGGAGCAGGTGTGGTAAATTTGGTGTTATCGCTCTCACTCTCTCATACTGGTCACTGGAAGTTCAACATGGCACCTCATGGCAAAGAACTCTCTGAGGGTCTGAAAAAAAGAATTGTTGCTCTACATAAAGATGGCCTAGGCCAGTGATGGCGAACATTGGTACCCCAGATGTTTTGGAACTATATTTCCCATGATGCTCAAATACACTGCAGAGTGCATGAGCATCATGGGAAATGTAGTTCCAAAACATCTGGGGTGCCAAGGTTCGCCATCACTGGCCTAGGCTATAAGAAGATTGCCAAGTCCCTAAAACTGAGCTGCAGCACGGTGGCCAAGACCATACAGCGGTTTAACAGGACAGGTTTTACTCAGAACAGGCTGGTCGACCAAAGAAGTTGAGTGCACGTGCTCAGCGTCATATGCAGAGGTTGTCTTTGGGAAATAGATGTATGAGTGCTGCCAGCATTGCCGCAGAGGTTGAAGGGGGGGGGGGGGTTAGGGGGTCAGCCTGTCAGTGCTCAGACCATATACCATACACTGCATCAAATTGGCTTTCGTCCCAGAAGGAAGCCTCTTCTAAAGATGATGCAGAAGAAAGGCCACAAACAGTTTGCTGAAGACAAGCAGACTAAGGACATGGATTACTGGAACCATGTCCTGCGGTCTGATCAGACCAAGATAAACTTATTTGGCTCAGATTGTCTCAAGCGTGTGTGGCAGCAACCAGGTGAGGAGTACAAAGACAAGTGTGTCTTCCCTACAGTCAGGCATGGTGGTGGGAGTGTCGTGGTCTGGGGCTGCATGAGTTCTGCCAGCACTGGGGAGCTACAGTTCATTGAGAGAACCCAGAATGCCAACATGTACTGTGACATACTGAAGCAGAGCATGATCCCCTTCCTTCAGAGACTGGGCCGCAGGACAGTATTCCAACATGATAACGACCCCAAACACACCTCCAAGAGGACCACTGCTTTGCTAAAGAAGCTGAGAGTAAAGGTGATGGACTGGCCAAGCATGTCTCCAGACCTAAACACTATTGAGCATCTGTGGGGCATCCTCAAATGGAAGGTGGAGCTCTGTGATGTCATCATGGAGGAGTGGAAGAGGACTCCAGTGGCAGCAGGGCTTTGGGAGGGCAGAATCTCAGGGGCAGGGCTCTGCTAGGGTGGGATCTGAGGGGCAGGGCTCTGGGAGGGCATAATCTGAGGGGTAGGGCTCTGGGAGGGTGAATCTGATGGGCAGGGTTCTGCTAGGGTGGGATCTGAGGGGCATGGCTCTGGGAGGGCGAGATCTGAGAGGGAAGGGCTCTAGTAGGGTGGGATCTGAGGGGCAGGGCTCTGGGAGGGAGGGATCTGAGGGACGGGACTCTGGGACGGTGGGATCTGAGTTTCAGGGCTCTGGGAGGGTTGGATCTGAGTGTCAGGGCTCTGGGAGGGTGGGATCTGAGTGGCGGGGCTCTGAGAGGGTGAGATCTGAGTGGAGGGGCTCTGGGAGGGTGGGATCTGAGGGGCAGGGCTCTGGAAGGGGTGGGATCTGAGGGGAAGGGCTCTGGTAGGGTGAGATCTGAGGGACAGGACTCTGGGAGGGTGGAATCTGAGTGGTGGGGCTCTGGGAGGATGGGACCTGAGTCTGAGTAGCGGGGCTCTGGGAGGGTGGTATCTGATTGGTGGGGCTCTGGAAGGGTGGGATATGATTGGCGGGGCACTGGGAGGGTGGGATCTGAGGGGCAGGGCTCTGGGAGGGTGGGATCTGAGGGGCAGGGCTCTGGGCAAGTGGGATCTGAGGGGCAGGGCTCTGGGAGGGTGGGATCTGAGTGTCAGGGCTCTGAGAAGGTGGGATCTGAGGGGCAGGGCTCTGGGAGGGTGGGATCTGAGGGGCATGGCTCTGGGAGGGCAGGAACTCTCCCAGTTCACACTGGTCGGCATATTTAACTGGACAGGATTGCATTCTAATTGTGATCCATTCCATCCTGCCCAGCAGCAGCACGGCAAGGCTTTCATACCAGGCTGTGTGTGTGTGTATATAAAGGGGTTTCCTTCTTGAATAATGCTATGATCTGTGAGGTGGAGCTTGGGAGATTTGGACGCTTCATGTGGATGTGACTGGGCGGGATTGAATGCTAATTAGGATGTATTTAATCCCACCCACCATGAGAGCTGTGAAGGAAGTACATCATTTGCAGAGCCTGAAAGACTACAAAGGGGAGTGTTATAGACTCTATCTGTTGCAGAAAGTGGCTGTGGAAGGGACAGAGTCTATCAGCAGGATATACAGAGTGTCACGTGATACAAAACCACAACTAAACCCAGAATATCAGAGGATTTGCAGACAACTGAGCAACATGGTACAGAGGTTTAATCAATGCTGTAACTGATCACTCTATTCAGTTCTAGTGAAAATAAAGTTGGAGTTCAGCTTTATTGAGCACTCCTTCCCCCAGCTTTAATCAGCTACATTTGCCCCTAAATAAATGCATTTCATGTATTTTTTTCACATGAATTCAATAATTATTTAACTGATTTGTAGTGCAGAGCATTATGGGAATGTGTATGTTGGATCAGAATGTATAGTTTGCAGCAAAGAATTGCAGCGATAATGTACACAGATATTCTTCTGGAAGTAATACATCCGAAAAGGAAAAGAAGAACGCACGACGATCGCTCTGGCCCACTACTGAGCGTCTTCATCTGCCTGGAAATGTTCTGTGAGCCCAGAATACAAATGTAATGAGGAGATGCGTGGGGCGGTGAGAAGTCCCTCCTGGATTGTAGTGATGGGGAAATCTCTGCTCCTTGCCTTTCCTGCGGGGTCACAGCCAGTTCAGGATTACTCCACGCATCTCCATTTACATAAATGCTTCTTCACTTTGAACGTCTGTGTGAAAGTCTTAAAAGGATGTAGAGGAGAGGTGACCGGCACACGGGGGCACACCCCCATCCGGGAGACGAGAAATTAAAAAGTTCAGAAAGTTTTCAGAGAGTTAAAACAAGTGAAGTGCAAACAAAGGAGAGAAAACATGCAAAAGTCAACACTTAAAGCGGAACTCCAGGTAGGTATACTAAACCGGATTAAAGCAGTTCTGTATTTATTAAAGGAGAAGTACGACTAAAGCTCGTTTGGTTGTACTTCTCCTTTTGGATCAGTTCGTTCTGCACTCCTGGGACCTGTTTTTAACAGACTGGCTGACATCACAGAGCTGGTCCAGGCTCAGAAAAGATTGCGACCATATTGTCGGGATCCACACAAATGCCTGGACCGACACACAGCTCAGCCTCTCCAAGAGCATGAGCCGGCCGCTCCCTCCCCCTCCACTGCCCAACCCTCCAGCAAGCACGGGGGAGCAGAGCAGACAATGGTGGCTGACATTTACCAGCTCTCTGCTCTGAGAACCAAGCAATCAGGGCTGGTGCTAGACTATTTTACACCCTAGGCAAGACCAGCTACTTGCGCCCCCCCCAAAAAGGGGAAAAGGGTTAAAAACTCCTCTATGTCATACCTAGTAACCCTGATCTGATGGTTCCTCCATGTTATGCTGTCATACCCAGTGACCCCCATATTCCTCCATGTCACACCCGGGGACCCTAATATCCCTCCATGTCACACCCAGGGACTTTGATGTTTTTCCATGTCACACCCTGGGACCTCAATATTCCTCCATGTCATGCTGTCATACCCACTGACCCTGATGTTCCTCCATGTCACACTCAGGGACCCCCGTGTTCCTCAATGTCATGCTGTCATACCCAGTGACCCCAATGTTTCTCTATGTCAGACCCTGATGTTTTTCCATGTCACACTTGGGGACCCTGATGTTCCTCCATGTCACACCTGAGGACCCTGATGTTCCTCCGTGTCACACTTGGGGAACCCAATCCCCCATGGCACACCCAGGGACCTCAATTGCTCATGGCACACCTGGTGACCCCAAACCCCTGTTACACCCAGTGACCCCTGTCTCCCATGTCACACCTGGTTACTCCGATTCCCCATGGCACACCTGGTGACCCCGATTTCCTTTCATACCAGGGATGCTCCATGTAACACCCAGGGGCCCTGATCCCCTGTTCTGGGGACACTCACTGGACGGTATGAAGAGAGTGGCCCCCCACTCTGCCCTCTCTCACCATGCTCCTGCTGATTCCTTCTCCCAGGACGCTCCTCTCCTGGACCACAGTGCTCACCACAGCTCCAACTGGCTCCTGGTGGAGGAAGAAGCAGCAGTCAGAGAGCTCCGCATCTCCTTCATCACCAACCTCCTCAGACCATTCCGGTGCCTCGTCGCTTCTACCCCAATAAAGGTTCCGCCCTACAGTGCCGAGCTCCGGCTCAGGTTCAGCTCTCCTCTGCTCCCTGCTTAATACCGACCCAGTTAAATGAACGGCTGCCCACCAACTTAGTGCAGAGAGTCTCTTCCTGCCTGGGGTTAAGGCCACTCAGCTCCAGCCAAAGAGGATCATCATGCAGGTAGCACTCTGGTGGGCTCCATTCCTGCCTCTTGGGGCCCCTCCAACAGTGGTGGAAAGCCAGGACCTGATAGTTCCGCCACTGCCCAAGACACCTGGCATCTTTCTCTGTCCCTTCTTCCTCACCCACCACCACCCCTCCCCTCAGCTCACAATAATCATTCATGATGGAGAGAGAATGCCGACTCCTGGCTGCGCCCCTAAGTGGCAATGCGCCCTAGGCGCCGGCCCTGCAAGCAATCAATGATGTTTGATCGCTCAGTTCTCAGCCTTAGACCCGGCGGGGGACAATGCAGCTTCCACCTAAGTAGGATTCTAAAATGTAAAAAATCCCATACTTCTCTTTTAACCACTTGGTGCCCGCACTATAGCCGAAAGATGGCTAAAGCATGTGCTTAAATTGCCGGGAGGGCATAGATGGACGACCTCCCGTTTCGGGGTGTGTTTGGCGCGCTCTGTAATCACCGAGTTTTTTTCGGGATCTGCCCTTTACTATGAGATCAGCTGTCAGCCAATGGCAGCTGATCACATGATGTAAACAGAAGCTGGTAACCGATTGCCGGCTTCTGTAAAAGAGACATTAGTCCAACACAGTGACACCAGTGCCCCTAACTAGTGCCCACCAGTGCCACCTACCAGCACCAATCAGTATCAGTACTGCTAACCGGTGCCCACCAGAGCCATCTTTCAGTGTCCATCAGTGCTGCATATCAGTGCCCATCAGTGCCACCTATCAGTGCCCTTATGTGCTGCCTATTAGTGCCCATCAGTGCCACCTATCAGTGCGGCCTCATCAGTGCCTCCTGATCAGTGCCCACCAATACCGCCCCACCAGTGCCCATCAGTGCAGCATATCAGGGCCCGTCAGTTCTGCCTTATCAGCCCACATCAACGAAGGAGAAAAATTACCTGTTTGCAAAATTTGAAAACATTTTTTTTTGTTTGTTTAGCAAAAAAAAAAAAAAGGCCTCAGTGGTGAATGATAAAGAAATCTCTGTTTGTGTGGAAAAAAAGAAAAAAAAAATGTCATATGGGTACAGCGTTGCATGACCGCGCGATTGTCATTCAAAGTGTGACAGCGCTGAAAGCTGAAAATTGGCCTGGGCAGGAAGGGGGTGTATAAATCAAAAATAATCAGCGCAAGCCCACATTAAACAGAAAAAAAGAATCAAAGTTCTTGTGCACAAGGCTGCAAACAATCAGTGCCAAACACAAAAACACCTGTGAAAACTTAAAGAAAATAATATTGCTGCGCCAAGTCTTTCATTGGAGATAAATAAATGAATAAATATGTTTGGTGTACAAAATGTTATCACAATAACTCTAAATCAGTCCATCAACTGTGATACTAAAGTGATAAATCAATTTCTGAGCCGTGATAATAAAATCAATAATATTAATAGTCCCAATCCTCAGTGAAAAGAAAATCAAAAAATCTTCATCCACAAACGTGATGAAAAGTGCTGCATGCTTCACTCCAGGTGCTCCTAGTGACAGATTAGCAGCTCACCTTAGGAACTCCTGAGAGTCAATACACACTCTGGGATAATCACTGCAGTCTGGTTTGCCTTCCCATCACCGCCTCCGGATCGTCCCTCCAGGTTTATATGCCATCGGTGTGGAAAAATAAAAGCAAGATCTAGTGCTCTCTGATTTTAAGGCTGAATATGGACGTAGTAGCTCCAAGTTCCAATGAAATGAGAACCAGGCTGACCCAAGATACAGGATCCTTAGCTAAGGATCACCAGGTGAAAATAAAGAGAAAAAGGCTGAAGAAAACAAATGCATCCACCACATCTAAAGACTGGAATTGTTTAACTTGGATGCCCACCTGAATGTACACTGCTTTCGCTCTGCATATCGTGGATACTTACCTGATAAAAGCGTTGTGGGCCCTTCCGTTAGTTTGGAGGCCACATATCTTCTGATTTTGACCTTGTGTTCCAATCCCACCACATCATTCCTGGATCTTGGGTCAGCCTGGTTCTCATTTCATTGGAACTTGGAGCTACTACGTCCATATTCAGCCTTAAAATCAGAGAGCACTAGATCTTGCTTTTATTATCACGGTTTAGAAATTGATTTATCACTTTAGTATCACAGTTGATGGACTGATTTAGAGTTATTGTGATAACATTTTGTACACCAAACATATTTATTTATTTATTTATCTCCAATGAAAGACTTGGTGCAGCAATATTATTTTCTTTAAGGAAGGGGGTATATGTGCCCAGTAATCAAGTGGTTCACATCATATCATAATGCATCGGGGGGGGGGGGGGGGTAGCAGTGAATGTGCCTAAATTGAATTTGACATTAGTCTCTCTCACTCTTTGCAGAAGAGCTTAGAACGGAAGAGGGAGAAACAGCACAAGGAACAAGTTGTGTGTTGTGCTACCATACCGATAGGAGAAGAGAGCAGAGTGACAGGAAGATGAGCTCATCAATTTGCTGCTATTTTGTAGCAAACAATAGGGAGCTGATAAGAAGAGAAGGGAGGGTCCTCATAAGCCCCACCTTCCCCGTCATACAGTACAAGACACGGGATCTTTAAATCATTATGATTGGAACTTCCAAAAGCAGTTCAACAGAAAGCTGAGCAGTACAGAAACAGCACCAATAGGCCTGTATAACAGTTGGGTCAAGAAGGCTCAAGAGACTCAAAGAACAGCATGTAGAGCAGGGTTCACCAAATGGTGGACCACGGCCCAGATCCAAACTGAGCAACAGTCCTGTCCAGACTGTGGCCATGGTACTCATCAGCCTCTGCTGCTATCATACTGCCCCCCTTTTATTTGCAGCCTCCCCTGAACAGTCCTAACAGGGCAGAGGCACATAGCAGCTGGGTGTTCCCTCTCGGGTCTGCCGCTATCATGTTAACAGCCGGCGGGGCCAGGAAATGCTGCAGATCAGGATAGAGCGCGGGAGTCTTTTCATACTAATAAGCCGGTAATCACCTGCTTTTTAACATGTTAGGCATCTCCCACACTCTGTATCCAGGGATAGACTTGCAACTTTCAGCCCAGGGGGCAAGTACAAACCAGAGGCCCATAATGCAGTGACTCGGCCCCACTCTCCCTCTTCCCATCCTCCTCCTGGCCCCCATTCCAGGCTGAAGCCCTGCTCCAGGTACTCTCTACTGACCGGCTGAATCTGGGTTCTCAACCTGGCCAGCAGGGGGCGGTTGGGGGGAACTGGGATAGCTCGGTTGGGGCTGGCCAGGGGAGGAGAGTCTCAAGTGGGGCATGGAACCGGCCTCTGCTCAGACACAGTTTACATCATCCATGCTAGGGGGGAGGCCTGTGCTCTGTCCTTGTCTTCAACCCGCACTCGGTAGGTCAGTGGCAGAGAATTTTTACTTCCCTTCACCAGGAATCCTTTAGGCATGTCTGTGGCAGAAGTGATGCAACGTTTTATCAGGACATCAGAGCGGCCCAGGGGGCAATTGCCCCCTGGCTCAGTCCTCCCCTCTCTGTACTGATCTGCAGCACCTCCCATCTCTGCCCGCTGTGCATATGATAGCGGCAGACCCAAGAGAGAACTGTGCAGGGGAGGCTACAAATAAAAGGGGGACAGTGATGTAAAGGAGGAGAGGGGGGCTGTGACTGAAAGGGGACCTTGGATGTGAAGGGGCATGGTGATGTGTAAAGGGGGCACTGTGATGTGAAGGGGCACAGTGTTGTGTAAAGGGGGCACAGTGTTGTGTAAAGGGGGCACTGTGATGTAAAGGGGGCACAGTGTTGTGTAAAGGGGGCAAAGTGTTGTGTAAAGGGGGCACTGTGATGTGTAAAGGGGGCACTGTGATGTGAAGGGGCACAGTGTTGTGTAAAGGGGGCACTGCGATGTATAAAGGGGCAGTGTGATATAAAGGGAAACTGAGGACAATGTTGAACTGCTAGAAAGGGTAAACTGTGATGTAAAGGGAGTCTCTGGGCACTGATGTACAGGGGGAACTGTGATGTAAAAGGTCCCTGTGAAGTAGGATTCAAACCTCTGCCGGAAGAAAATTTCACCAACTGAACCTCCCGATGTAGAGCCTTACCCTCAGAACTGGTATCAGAGGAGGCCTAGACATCCACCTGGTAGATCTCAAAAGACATGGGAACAGAACACCAGGAGACAGCCCGGCAAATCTAAGAAACAGATGCCTAATGCCTGAAAGCCATGAAGGACTGACAGACCCCGTAGAATGAGCCTTCACAAGGAAGGAAGGAACCATACCCTTCAGACTTAAGTCTCTAATGATAACTTGTCTAATGCCCCCATCAATGGTAGGGTGAGGTGTGGGGAGACCATGGCAGGAGCCCTTAGGATAAACAAATAAAAAATCCACTTTCAGGGAGTAAGTAGTAGCTTAGAGGCACAGTACACACTACATCCAGACGGTGCAGGGAACTCTTTAGAGTGCTTTGGAGTAGAACATAAGGAGGAAAGGACAATATCCTGATTAAGGTGGAAAGCATAGACCTTTGGCCTTTAATGCCCTGTGCAACACTGAGTAGTGCTTTTTATAGGCCACTAATTCAGAGACTCTTCTGGAAAAAGTGATAGCAACAAGAGAAGCCACCTTGTGTAGCCAGAAGCCACTTGTGTAGCCAGGTGCTCTGCCTGTTTTGTGATCCTCTGCCCGCTTGCCCATCCCCCGCGGCTGTAAGCAGTGACAGAGCAGCTTAGCTGCAGGCTTCTTTCATCTGCCTACCCTTCCCCCCGAGCCCAGAGCTGGCTGCAATGGTGGTGGTGCCTGTGTGCATCCAAGGGGATCATAGGAGATATGATCCAGGAGGGAGGTGGCCCTGTACAGGAATGCAGCTGCAATGGATTTTGGAATATGTAGTCCTTAAAGGACTGCTGTGCCATGGAGGTGAATAGAGCTCTTGTCACGTACCTGATGGCTGAGCCTGACGTGCAGAGGGAAGGCCTCTCGTACAACCCTGGTTCAGGGACCACCGATGTTGTAACATTGGCCATGAGAGCATAGTGGTGTATAGGTGCCTGGATCAGCTTCCGTGTAGTGGATGTATCACCAGGGTGGACCAGAAGGTTAAAAAGCAGGCGTTGGCAGGCTAGCAGATTCCAGGCTGGTGGCAGCAGGGATCAGGCAGGTGCATGCAGAGCAGAAAAAACACAGGATGTGTGGTCAGAGAAGCCGGGTTGGTAACAGACGATCAGATGCAGGCATAGATGGTAGGCAAAGAATAGTCAGGGTACAGGCAGAGATCTGCAACGTGAGTTCAGGCAGATGAGCAAGAGACAAGAAGCAAAGTCTAGATACAGGTCAAGGTTGGAGAGATTTAACAATCAGTCAACGGCAAGCTGGGTCAACCACAGGAATAACAGGATCAGGTTTCCGGAACACAGGTACAGCTGCAGGTCAGACAGCAAAGCATTCGTACAACTGCTGCACTTATATATGGCACTTGGCGCCAACGTTTATTGGTGCGTATGCGCACATTCGTGTGCCTGGCATGTTAGGCACTTGCGGGATTGCGCATGCGCATTTGCGTCAACTTTTGAGCGTTAGTAGCAGTATGGCCAGCACCTCCCTAACAGCTCTACACACACGTACACCAAACTGTCACCTTTCCTCTGCTCACGAATGTCCTCTTTTCTTACAACTTCCTACTCTCACCTCCAGAACTTCTTCTCATGCCAGCGAACAATGAGAGATGGATTTAAGGCAAAAAAAACTGTTCACGTTGCAAGGGGGGTTTCTCTTTGCAAGGGCATTTTCCCCACAGCTTAGTGAATGAGTTGAAGCTCTGCTGACTTCCATCATCCAATCATGCACAAGCAAAAATGCTTTTTTTTTAGTTTTTCCTTGTATGTGATTGGGTATTCCTTGCAAAGTGAAATTTCACCTCATTCACTAATGTAGCATCCTCCTAGGTAGGTGCTAGGATTATTGTGTTAAAGTTTTTGGTTGCTCTGCTTAACAGGGAGACAGCTTGGTAAATGTATTTTCTGTCTGCTTAACAGAGAGCGGTGATCAGCAAGTGTAGGTTGCTCAGTGTGCTCTGGTGCTGCTTCTACTGTCTTTCACTGTGTCCTAGCAACTAAGGAAAATGCTGGACAGTAAGTAGAAACCATGCAGACGGGAGCATTAGTATTCATACGGCCCTGGCCAATTAGAAGGGAGGTGACTTTGGCATGATGGGTGCCTGTATTTATGTTCAAGGAGCACATAGGCTCTGGGTTATTCCTAGCAGAGGATTGGACCAGACTCTACCTCCCCCAGCTCTTGCTGCCATGTGGCCTCAGGTGGGCGATCTGAGAGCCTGAATTGCTGCCATGTGGCCTCAGGTGGGCAACCTGAGAGCCTGAATTGCTGCCATGTGGCCTCGGGTGGGCGATCTGAGAGCCTGAATTTCTGCCATGTGGCCTCAGGTGGGCGACCTGAGGACCTGAAGTCTGTGTGGCTGACCCTGGTCCTACTATAGCTGACAAAGGGAGAGTCTACAGTGCATCTGGTCTGGTATCATGGAGAGAGAAGGCTGCTGGTGGTGCTTCAGGAGCCTTGTGAGTACAAACACCCTAAGGAGCCTTGGATAGATATCCCCTCTTGTGTTCTAAGTCCACACAAAGAGAACGCTGGAGAGTGTTCTTAGAGCTTTGTCTAGGACTGTCCAATAATTTACTAAGGGACATTGCTCAGTTCTGGAATCAGTTTGCTGCTGCTGTGAAGAAGTCTGTATCTGCCTTCTGAAAGGACTTCAGCCAAGTTTCACTAAGAAAGGAAGATGGAGTCCTCAATGTGAATAGTTCAATTTGGAGTATTTTACTATATCCCTTCCCTATCTGAGTTCTCCAATAAAAGAACAATAGAAACCCTTAGAGTGGCCATTGTAGTAAGGAGCGGAAATGAGTGTGCACCTGGCTGTGTGAAGC
Source organism: Pelophylax lessonae (assembly GCF_965119305.1). NCBI lineage: Eukaryota > Metazoa > Chordata > Amphibia > Anura > Ranidae > Pelophylax > Pelophylax lessonae. The sequence continues at coordinate 4,939,906 of NC_138771.1, read as the reverse complement.
TACCTTGTTCCTGGCTGCAGAGTAAAAGTGGGGAAGACCTGGGCAACATACCAGCAGCTCCTGCGGAGGTAGCACTACGCTAAGTTCTTAAAAAATTCTCTTGCAAAGTGAACAGCCTATTTACCTTTAGTAAATCAACCCCAATGCCTAAATTTTTTACACAAACCATCAAGCACATCCTTTGAGGGGATCCCGAGGAAGAATCCTAGAAATACCCTGGACAGGGCATTTTGGCCACATGCTCATCTGACCTTTCTTTAACCACTTGCTTACTGGACACTTATACCCCCTTCCTGCCCAGGCCAATTCTCAGCTTTCCGCGCTGTCGCACTTTGAATGACAATTGTGCGGTCATGCTACACCATATGAAGTTTGTACAATTTTTTTTTTCACACAAATAGAGCTTTCTTTGGGTGGTATTTAATCAGCAATGAGGGTTTTATTTTTTTTGCTAATCAAACAAACAAAGACAAAAAAAAAACAAAACAATTTATTTTGGTATAAAATGTTTCAAACGGGTAATTTTTCTCCTTTACTCATGGGAACTGATAAGGTGGCACTGATGGGCACTGATAGGCTGCACTGGAGGGCACTGATCAGGAGGCACTGATAGACACTGATAGGTGGCACTGATAGGCAGCACTGATGGGCACTGATAGGTGGCACTGATGGGCACTGATGAGGCTGCACTGGAGGGCACTGATCAGGAGGCACTGATGGGCATTGATAGACTGCACCGATGTGCACTGATAGGTGGCACTGATGGGCGATGATTAGGCTGCACTGGAGGGCACTGATCAGGAGGCACTGATGAGACTGCACTGATGGATGGCACTGATAGGCACTGATAGGTGACACTGATAGGCAGCACTGATGGGCACTGCTAGGCATTGATAGGCAGGACTGATAGGCAGCACTGATAAGTGACACTGATGATGAGGCACTGATGGGCACTGATAGGCTGCACTGATGGACACTGGTAGGTGGCACTGATGGGCACAGATAGATGGAACTGGTGGGCACTGGATAGCAGCACTGGAGGAAACTGATTAGCAGCACTGGTGGGCACTAAGCGGACTGATGTCTCTTTAACAGAAGCCGGTTAACAGCTTTCTTCTTTTCTTCATGATGACAGTGTGAGGGAAAAAAAAAGTCTGTTTACTTCTGCGATCAGCTGTCATTGGCTGACAGCTGATCACGTGATAAAGGGCCCGCTGTGATGGGCCCTTTACTGCAATCAGTGATCAGCCGAGTCCCAAGGACGCACAGGAAGTGCGAGAACGAGAGGACTTCCATGGACTCCCTCCCGGCATTTTAAGCCCATGCTGTCTTTTGGCTATAGCGCAAGCGCCAAGTGGGGTAATTCCATTAAATCCATTAAATCTGGCAAGCCCAAATCTTGAATAGGTGGTGGTGTCATGGTCTGGAGACCCTTTTGGTGATTGGATGCACTCTATCTCCATCTCATTACCTGGGAGGAGAATTTGATCATCTCCATTCCTATCATATTATCTATGAGGAAGAATGGTCTTCAATTTTTTATGAACTTTTTTTTTCTTTTTGAGAGTTTCACTATATATATCAGTGTACAGAGCATCCGGAAAGTATTCACAGCGCTTCACTTCCACATTTTATATTACAGCCTTATTCCAAAATGGATTCAATTCATTATTTTCCTCAAAATTCTACAAACAATCCCCCATAATGACAACGTGAGAGAAGTTTGAAAATCTTTACAAAAATGAAATAAATCCCATTTACATAAGTATCGAAAACTTTGATCAATACTTTGGTGAAGCTCCTTTGGCACCAATTACAGCCTCCAGTATTTCTGAGTATGATGCTACAAGCTTGGCACTCCTATTTTTGGGCAGTTTCTCCCATTCTTCTTTGCAGGACCTCTCAGACTCCATCAGGTTGGATGGGGAGCGTCGGTGCGCAGCCATTTTCAGATCTCTCCAGAGATATTTAATCGGTTTTAGGTCTGGGCTCTGGCTGGGCTACTCAAGGACATTCACAAAGTTGTCCTGTAGCCACTCCTTTGTTATCTTGGCTGTGTGCTTAGGGTCGTTGTCCTGTTGGAAGATGAACCTTCACCCCAGTCTGAGGTCCAGAGCACTCTGGAGCAGGTTTTCATCAAGGATGTCTCTGTACATTGTTGCATTCATCTTTCCCTCCATCCTGACTAGTCTCCCAGTTCCTGCTGCTGAAAAACATCCCCACAGCATGATGCTGCCACCACCATGCTTCACTGTAGGGATGGTATCGGCCAGGTGATGAGCGGTGCCTGGTTTCCTATAAACATGACGCTTGCCATTCAGGCCAAAGAGTTCAATCTTTGTTTACTCAGAGCAGAGAATTTTGTTTCTCATGGTCTGAGAGTCCTTCAGGTGCCTTTTGGCAAACTCCAGGCAGGCTGTCATGTGCCTTTTACTGAGGAGTGGCTTCCGTCTGGCCACACCCATACAGGCCTGATTGGTGGAGTGCTGCAGAGATGGTTGTTCTTCTGGAAAGTTCTCCTCTCTCCACAGAGAAACACTGGAGCTCTGTCAGAGTGACCATCGGGTTCTAGGTCACCTCCCTGACTAAGGCCCCTCCCCCAATCACTCAGTTTAGCCGGGCAGCGCGCTCTAGAAAGTGTCCTGGTGGTTCCAAACTTCTTCCATTTATGGATGATGGAGGCGACTGTGCTCATTGGGACCTTCAATGTTGCAGAAATGTTTCTGTACCCTTCCCCCGATCTGTGCCTTGATCTCGGAGGTCTGCAGACAATTCCTTGGACTTTATGGCTTAGCTTGTACACTGACATGTACTGTTACCTGTGGGACCTTATATAGACAGGTGTGTGCCTTTCCAAATCATGGCCAATCAACAGAATTTACCACAGGTGGACTCTAATCAAATTGTAGAAACATCTCAAGGATGATCAGTGCAAACAGGGTGCACCTGAGCTCAATTCTGAGTGTCATTGAAAAAGAGTGTGAACACTTTTGTACATGGGATTTTTTATTTGTAATACATTTGCAAAGATTTCAAACAAACTTCTTTCACGTTGTCATTATGGGGGATTGTTTGTTGAATTTGAGGAATAATGGGGAGTACTCGGATTGGACGGGTGTGGAAAGTGGGGTCCCCCAAGGTTCTGTCCTGGGGCCAATCCTGTTTAATTTATTCATAAATGATCTAGAGGAGGGGATATCGAGTACAATCTCAGTATTTGGGGATGATACTAAACTAAGCATGCCAATATCTTCTATGCAGGATGTGGAAACCTTTCAAGCGGACCTAAACATAATAACGGGGTGGGCAACTACAAGGCAGATGAGGTTTAATGTTGATAAATGTAAAGTAATGCACTTGGGTGCCAGAAACCAGAAAGCAAGCTACTCACTAGGGGGGGAATCTCTGGGTGAGTCTAGGATGGAAAGGGACCTGGGGGTACTGGTAGACAACAGGCTTGGCAGTGGCATGCAATGCCAAGCCGCTGCAAGCAAAGCCAACAGAATACTGGGATGTATAAAAAAGGGGATTCACTCCAGAAATAAAGAGATTATTCTCCCTCTCTACAAGACTCTGGTCCGGCCACATCTGGAGTATGCTGTCCAGTTCTGGGCACCGGTCCTCAGGAAGGACGTGCTGGAACTGGAGAGAGTCCAGAGAAGGGCAACAAAAATAATTAGGGGAATGGAGGACATCAGCTATGAGGAAAGACTACAAGCATTGAACCTATTCTCTCTGGAGAAGAGACGATTGAGGGGGGATATGATATCAATGTAAAAATACTGTACTGGCGACCCTAGCATAAGGAACAAACTATTCAGAGAAAGGGAATACAATAAGACACGTGGCCACTCAATAAAACTAGAGGAAAACCGGTTTAACCTAAAAATACGTAAGGGGTTCTTTACTGTCATAGCAGTAAGGATGTGGAATTCTCTTCCACAAGCAGTGGTATCAGCAGGGAGCATCGATAGTTTCAAAAAACTATATGATGGGCACCTTAAAGACCACAACATACAGGGGTATACAATGTACAACATACAGGGGGTATACAATGTACAACATACAGGGGTATACAATGTACAACATACAGGGGTATACAATGTACAACATAAAGGGGTATACAATGTACGATATACAGGGGTATACAATGTACAACACACAGGGGTATACAATGTACAACATACAGGGGTATACAATGTACAACACACAGGGGTATACAATGTACAACACACAGGGGTATACAATGTACAACATACAGGGGTATACAATGTACAACATACAGGGGGTATACAATGTACAACATACAGGGGTATACAATGTACAAGATACAGGGGGTATACAATGTACAACATACAGGGGGTATACAATGTACAACATACAGGGGTATATAATGTACAACATACAGGAGTATACAATGTACAACATACAGGGGTATACAATGTACAACATACAGGGGTATACAATGTACAACATAAAGGGGTATACAATGTACGATATACAGGGGTATACAATGTACAACACACAGGGGTATACAATGTACAACATACAGGGGTATACAATGTACAACACACAGGGGTATACAATGTACAACATACATGGGTATACAATGTACAACATACAGGGGTATACAATGTACAACATACAGGGGTATACAATGTACAACATACAGGGGGTATACAATGTACAACATACAGGGGTATACAATGTACAAGATACAGGGGGTATACAATGTACAACATACAGGGGGTATACAATGTACAACATACAGGGGTATATAATGTACAACATACAGGAGTATACAATGTACAACATACAGGGGTATACAATGTACAACATACAGGGGTATACAATGTACAACATACAGGGGTATACAATGTACAACATACAGGGGCATACAATGTACAACATACAGGGGTATACAATGTACAACATACAGGGGTATACAATGTACAACATACAGGGGTATACAATGTACAACATACAGGGGTATACAATGTACAACATACAGGGGTATACAATGTACTACATACAGGGGGTATACAATGTACAACATACAGGGGTATACAATGTACAACATACAGGGGTATACAATGTACAACATACAGGGGGTATACAATGTACAACATACAGGGGTATACAATGTACGGTTAACAGCAAACACACACACATCATAGGTTGAACTGGATGGACTGATGTCTTTTTTCAACCTCACAAACTATGTAACTATGTAAAAAAATAATGAATTTAATCAATTTTGGAATAAGGCTGTAACATAACAAAATGCGGAAAAATTGAAGCGCTGTTAGTACTTTCCGGATGCACTGTATTTGCACTGGGACTTTGATGCACATGGATGTTAAAAACTGTCTATAAAGTTATCTGTTTACACCGAGATTTATAATGTTTAGTTTATGTGATTCACATGGTTAATCACTTGGTGAAAGCGCAGCTTAATTTATCTACATATATTGCTTATCTGTGAAAATATCTCTCAGCATGGCCGCTGCCCTTCAATATTTTGGTTCTGATGTTCTTCACAATTTTCCAAGCAAAGTTTTAAAGTTGAGATAAGTTGTCTCACCATGTGACTTTTCTGGGCTCCCCACAACTTATTTTACCCATAAATCCCATCCTGCAATTATATCTCCCTTCTTTATTCTTTGTAACGCTTCTTTTACATACTCCGTCCTCCTTCCTATTGTCTTGTTATTGTCACCTCAGCCCTATACAAGGTGTTTGTAATTCCCAGATTGGTCTCCTGATTGGAGTTCTCGTTCTCGTAGGTAAGGACGTGTGGTTGTCAGGGATACAAAATAATAATAACAGTATAAAAATATTAATATATCCATTGTATGGAGTGCAGTCCACCTACACATAGAGCGGCATCCACATAACAGAATGATGAGGAAAGTTGTCTCTAATCTAAAGGAAATCTCACCTCTCCGGAGGTCACCAACGCGCTGCAGCTGGTGGAAGTTTAATCCATGAAATGATAGTAAATGTAACAGGAGGACAAATATAAAGGTGGCTCTATCCAATTCCTGTAATTCATTTATATATACAGTATATATACCTTCTGTACACTGTATACATTATACTATATATATATACTGATCGACTACTTTATTAGGTCCCTTTTGCTAGTAGTGGGTTGGACCCCCCTTTTTCCTTCATGACCAGGGTAGGTCAGTGTTGCCCTAAACATATTCTACACCAACTCGATCCTCCTGTAACAATCCCACCTTAATAAATAATCATGCTACTCATACTTGGAGTTAAAATGGCCTTTTATTAACCACTTTAGGACCGGAGGATTTTCCTGCTTAATGACCAGGCCACTTTTTTCAACTTGGCACTGTGCGAATTTAACTGACAATTGCGCGGTCATGCAACGCTGTACCCAAACTAAATTTACATATTTTTTTCCCCCACAAACAGAGCTTTCTTTTGGTGGTATTTGATCACCTCTGCACTTTTCATTTTTTGCAATATTAATAAAAAAATAGCGAAAATTTTGCGAAAAAAAATTGACATTTTCTACTTTGACGGTTAAAAAATATCCAATATATTAAATTTTTGTCATATATTTAGGCCAAAATATATTTAGCTACATGTCTTTGACAAAAAAATTCTCAATGAACGTATTTTTATCCACTTTAAGACCGGAAGATTTTACCCCATTCCTGACCAGGCTATATTTTGCGATTCTAACATTATATATATATATTCCACTATATCAATAATAGAATAAGACTTAAAGTGGAGTTCCACCCTAAATTTATACTTACCTCCATCTTCTCGCTCTGGGTCACCTGAAAAACAAATGGATAATCGCAGTTTTTATTTTTTTTTTACTTACCTTGTAGAGAAAATATACTCACCTTACTTCCTCTTCCTCCCCTCGGCGGCCACAGCGATTCGTTACTTCCTGGCTTTCAATGATTCCTGGGAGCTGAACGTCATCGCTCCCAGGAATCAATGCGCCTGCACTGGCCCCGACGTCAGTTCCGGTGCGCACGGGTCATTCCCTTCTAAACAGCTTCTGGGCATGCCCAGAAGCTGTGGAGGGATGACGCGCGCGCACCGGAAGTGACGGCGGGGCCGGTGCAGTGCATCGTGGGACCGAAGAAGAAGGAAGAGGACGCAGAAGAGGATCGTGCTGGCTTCAAGCTGCCCACACCTGAGATGGCAGAGCTGGAGAATACTTTTTCAAGGTAAGTATTTCTCCTAAAAGGTAAGTGCAACCCGGGACAGATCAGAGGCTAGCCATTGTGGAATGTACTAGTCCTGACTGTCCCGGGGGTATTTTTATTAAAAAAAAGTATCCCCTGGGTGGAACTCCGCTTTAATTGTTGATATACAGTTTACACACAATATAAGGTATCTTTAACATTTATATAGTTAAATGTCTGATGAATACACTATTGTCCATTGTTAAATACCGACAGACTAACGTCTGGACATCATTGACTGTTGGTGTCTGGCTAAAATCAGCCTTATCTGATGAGATGTCCATGTACCACCTTTTTTATGACTACATAGATACAGAGATCTTCTGTTGAAACCATAGACCCTTTGTAAGAGACATATTGTAAAAGAACATATATGGACTTCCATTCACCTTCAAACAAGATGGAAGCTGTGCTGTTCAAAATCCCTATAGTCTACATGGCTTTTAAATATTTCAATTTTCTTTTATATTATTTAAACCCCCAATAATCCTGACATATGTGTGTGGACCTGAACTAAGAAAAAAATCCCTGTGGTGGGATGACTATTACACAACATAACTGAACCACAACTTGCGTAATGTTTGCAAAGAAAGTTGATCTGGTGTCATGCAATGCAAACTTGCTGAAATTGTGCAACAAACTTGTGAAGCCCGGCAAGTCTAGCAACAGCTTAGAAAGTAATTTTCAATCATTCAGCTCAATTGCTTGTGTAGCACTGCCCCCTAGAGGGCTGCTGAAGATTACACTTTAGGGATTCCCCTGGGTTACCTGTAGAAACAGTTTGCAGAAACTTAACACTTTAAGTTCTTGGCTCAGTCAAAGATCAGTCCAGTGGATGTTGTTTTTGTGGTTTTATTGTAATTGGGATGGGAGAAGGGGTGAGTGGGATACTCCAACTGTTAACTATTCACATGCTGAGGACTCTAAACTTGAGAATGCAGCAAGGCCGCTGCTTCATCCTGCCACTTGAATGCAGGTAAGAAATGTTTCCATTACATTTCTCTTCAGGGCACTCCCCTAGTACCCTCTTTCTCTGTGGGCTAACTGACACCGTCCACTGACTCTACACTCTAGAGTGGTCCCCCTCCTGGGCAGACCTTTGGGCACGTTCCTCTGTACTCACAGACACTGTTTTTCCAGATTCTGCTGTGCCCCAACTCCTGTAGGCAGCTTCTCCTGGACCTCTGGGTTCAGTCTCATGTCCCTGGTACACCAGGCCAACTGCCTGTGACCACCACCACCTGTTGCAGAAGAGAAGGCAGCTGCCACCCTCTTTCTAGGACCTTTCTTCCCACCCAAAGACCTCTACCTCATGTGCCTGTGGCTTTTTATACCCTGTCTCTTAACCACTTAAGCCCCGGAGGATTTGGCTGCTCAATGACCAGGGCCTATCTTGCGATTCGGCACTGCGTGACTTTAACGGACAATTGCGCGGTCATGTGATGCTGTACCCAAATTAAATTGACGTCCTTTTTTTCCCACAAACAGAGCTTTCTTTTGGTGGTATTTGATTACCTGTGCGATTTTCACTTTTTGCGCTATAAACAAAAAAAGGGCGTCACTTTTGAAAAAATAACAATATTTTTCACATTTTTTATATGAAATTCCCCCAAAAAAATGTAAAAATCAAAATTTTTTCTGCTACATATGTTTGGTAAAAAAAAATCGCAATAAGCGTATTTTGATTGGTTCGCGCAGAAGTTATTGCGTCTACAAACTACGGGAAAGATTTATGTCATTTTTATTGTTTTTTTTTTTTACTAGTAATGGCGGCGATCTGCGATTTTTTTGTGGGACTGCGACATTGCGGCGGACAGATCGGACCCTTGACTGACATTTTTGACACTTTAGGGGGTACCAGTGACATTACTCCAGTCATCAGTGCTATAAATATGCACTGTTACTGTAAAAATGACACTGGCAGGGAAGGGGTTATTTTTATTAGTGATCAAGGGGTTAAGTGTGTCCCTAGGGGCGTGATTCTTACTCTAAAGGGGCGTGGCTTGTGATTTAACCACAGAGACATACGATCCTACATAGCAGGATCGTATAGTCTCTGCAGTTACACCAGGGAGAATGACAGTTGGTTGTGTTTACATCAGCCGCCTGCCTTTCTCCCTCTCCAGCGGGAGATCGCGAGTGACCGGCGGACATCGGGGATGTCAGAGCGCGGGGATGTCAGAGAACGAGCGGGGGCGGGAGAGCGCCTCCAGCGGCGCGCGCTTCCCCCCTAGAGGCTCGTGGGCAAGTGATGTACCCCTATGTCACTTTGCCCAGGAGGGGCTGACTGCCGCAGTATATGTACTTGCGGCGGTCGGCAAGTGGTTAATGCACCACTGTTTGTGCTAACCCATGGCACAGTACTAAAAGCCTGTGTTTTACTGGTCAGGTTTCCTCCAGCCTCTAATGTGCCTCCCCATTGGATCAGCTGGGGACACTCCCTGAGTCCAGATGAATCACACACTGGGCACACTGAGCAGACCTGACTATCAATCCTCCTCCCTATTAGGCAGAGTGCACATATGATTTACCTGCTGCTCTTCTGGTAAGCAGTCAGAGACAAAAAAACGACACTCTTTTACCTAGCACCTGACTAGGAGGGTGCTACACTTTCTCTCTGGGATGCTGGGTCCTGAAGAAGCCCTATTTTGGTGAAACACTTTGACCTCTACAACTGGAAATGTATAAACCGCAGAACTCTGGCTATACTACCTATTGATAAGGAACTGTATACCTATACTTCCTGTTTATTGAACCATTCTATCAATATTAGGCCCTAATTATATTTCAGGTTACTAGTGGGCAATTTGTTGTCATTTAATACTTTGTGTTTTGTGATGTACATTTTATATCTATATGCTTTTAACATGTATAAATAAATGTATTACTTTTTATAACTATATGTTGTATCCTGTGCTGAGCCAATAAAGTCCACTATTGTTTTTTTTCCCCAGTCGACAAAACGTTTTTTCTGTTCTAAGAAGTAGTGATAAAGAGTAGGGTGCCCTCCAATCGCTGCTCAGCATTCATGGAGCATCCCACAGCTCCCTACGCCCTATCCAATTTATTCAGCAATACATTTGAAAAAGGCAATCTGTCAGAGACTGGATTTGAACCCAGAACCTCTGCTGTGTCAGGCAATGTCTCTTCTTACTGAGAGACCTGCATGGGTAGACACAAGGAGAGCCCGGTACCCAATTAGAAGCAAAATAAAGGTGAACATGTAGTTGTTTTATTGAAAGTAGCAAAACATGATAAAGCCAATGCGTTTCAGGGGAAAAAAGACTCCCCCCTTCTTCAGGGCTCCTAGAGAGCTCTATGCTGCCACCGCCAGAGTAAACAGCTACATCCCCGTTCACCATTAGCATACAGCAGCAGCCCTGAAGAAGGGGGAGTCTTTGTTCCCCCGGAACACATTGGCTTTATCATGTTTTATCAAAACAACTACACATTCACCTTCACTTTGCCCCTAATTGGATATCAGGTGCTCCTTTTACCTACCCTCACAAGTATATGTAGAAAAAAACTTGAGGCCGTAACCCGAGGTAGCAGCCCAAGCCTCTAAAAAGGGCTCACCCCCATCTTGCTGTTAAGTTGGGCCGGATTCATCGGGAGATAACTCTCGCAACCCACCCCCACCATCACCCGCTCACAGACCCTCAACTGAGTAAGTCAGTCCAGTGCCATATCCAACCTTTAAGAGCTACTGAGCCACCTGGAATGCTGGACAGTTTCTTGAATGACCCTGCCTTGAACTTTGCTTCCTGTTTGCCAGATCATTGTGCTCTCTCCAGCTAGTATCTCGCTTGTGTCAGGCAATGTCTCTTTATACTGAGCCACCTGGAAGGCTGGATAGTTCCTTGAAGGACCCTGTGTTGAACCTTGTTTGTCTTGAACCTTGAACTCTTTGCTCCTCCCATGAACTTCCTGATTTAAGCCATGTCTGTGCACTTCCTGTTTACCAGATCATTGTGCTTTCTCCAGCTAGTATCTCCCTTGTGTCAGGCAATGTCTCTTTATACTGAGCCACCTGGAAGGCTGGATAGTTCCTTGAAGGACCCTGTGTTGAACCTTGTTTGTCTTGAACCTTGAACTCTTTGCTTCTCCCATGAACTGTTTGCCAGATTATTGTGCTCTCTCCAGCCAATATCTTTAGCTTTTGTCTCTCCTGCTGGCTTCCATATCTTTGCTACCACTCGTTACCGACCCATGACTTATTCTTTGACTATGGGTTTGCTTGATCCCAACCTGTAACTAAGTTTTACTGATTTTTTGCTTGTTTACTGACTATGCTTCTGTTTGATCATTACCTGCTATATTCGCTACTGGACCCTGGACTGCTCACCTCCTGGTGGGGTGATCCTGAGGACCGCGAACTGGTACTAACATGCAGCTAAAAACCATTCCCAGCATCAGGAGCTCTGGTGAACCCCGGTTAGTACTTAGATTTTGCACTTTGGGTGAGCCTGCGATATTTGCCAGGGTGGCTGCCTGTGCACCTATCCTGCCGGTTGCTGGTAGTCCCCCTACTGCTATAGCTACTGGTCTCTGATGCTGACCCCTGACTATGACACAATTCCTAGACTGTTAATTGAGCCAGAAGAGTGACTGTTGTTGTGTGCCTGGCTGCTGTTGCACAAATTTGTGAAAAGAACCTGGGACAAACCAGCAGCTTTTATGGGGGTTAGCCCTACATAGGGAGAGTTAGATATGTTCATTGTGCCTAAGTAATACCTTAGGAAGCTTTTTTCCTAACTCTCTGGGAATCAGACATGAACGCAACTACTGATAAAATATAAAAGTGTATTTACACATAGAGCTTCACATAGTACAACATTAATAACATGAATAAAGACCCGGAATATAACCCACGGCGGGTTCGAATATAGTGTTATTCAAGATACCTCACACATTCCGACCTATAATAATATACAGTAATTTTTTATAATCAGATCTAACAATCAATACTGTAAAATACACAAATGGTTGTGTTACATACAGATGATGTCACATCTCTACGCGTTTTGTATTATACACTGAACAAAATTATAAACGCAACACTTTTGTATTTGCCCCCATTTTTCATGAGCTGAACTCAAAGATCTCAGACTTTTTCTATGTACACAAAAGGCCGATTTCGCTCCAAAATTGTTCACAAATCTGTGTAAATCTGTGTTAGTGATCACTTCTCCTTTGCCAATATAATCCGTCCACCTCACAGGTGTGGCATATCAAGATGCTGATTGGACAGCATGATTATTGCACAGGTGTGCCTTAGGCTGGCCACAATAAAAGGCCACTCTAAAATGTGCAGTTTTATCACACAGCACAATGCCACAGATGTGGTAAGTTTTGAGGGAGGGTGCAATTGGCATGCTGACTGCAGGAATGTCCACCAGAGCTGTTGCCCGTGAATTGAATGTTCATTTCTCTACTATACGCCGTCTCCAAAGGCGTTTCAGAGAATTTGGCAGTACATCCAACCGGCCTCACAACCGCAGACCACGTGTAACCACACCAGCCCAGGACCACCACATCCAGCATCTTCACCTCCAAGATGGTCTGAGACCAGCCCAGGACCTCCACATCCAGCATCTTCACCTCCAAGATGGTCTAAGATCAGCCAACCGGACAGCTGCTGCAACAATCGGTTTGCATAACCAAAGAATTTCTGCACAAACTGTCAGAAACTGTCTCAGGGAAGCTCATCTACATGCTCGTCATCCTCATTGGGGTCTCCACCTGACTGCAGTTCATCTTGGTAACCGATTTGAGTGGGCGAATGCTCACATTTGATGGCATCTGGCACTTTGGAGAGGTGTTCTCTTCATGGATGAATCCCAGTATTCCCTGTACAGGGCAGATGGCAGACAGCATGTATGACGTCGTGTGGGTGAGCGGTTTGCTGATGTCAACATTGTGGATGGAGTGGCTCATGGTGGCAGTGGAGTTATGGTATGGTTAGGCGTATGTTGCGGATGGAGTGGCCCATGGTGGCGGTGGAATTATGGTATGGGCAGGCGTACGTTGTGGATGAAGTGGCCCATGGGGGCGGTGGGGTTATAGTATGGGCAGACGTACATTGTGGATGGAGTGGCCCATGGTGGCGGTGGGGTTAAGGTATGGGCAGGCGTACGTTGTGGATGGAGTGGCCCATGGTGGCGGTGGGGTTAAGGTATGGGCAGGCGTATGTTGTGGATGGAGTGGCCCATGGTGGCGGTGGAATTATGGTATGGGCAGGCGTACGTTGTGGATGGAGTGGCCCATGGTGGCGGTGGAATTATGGTACGGGCAGGCGTATGTTGTGGATGGAGTTGCCCATGATGGTGGTGGCGTTAAAGTATGGTCATGTGTACGTTGTGGATGGAGTGGCCCATGGGGGCGGTGGGGTTATGGTATGGGCAGGCGTACATTGTGGATGGAGTGGCCCATGGTGGCGGTGGGGTTATGGTATGGGCAGGCATACGTTGTGGATAGAGTGGCCCATGGTGGCGGTGGAGTTATGGTATAGGCAGGTGTATGTTATGGACAATGAACACAGGTGCATTTTATTAAAAGCATTTTGAATGCACAGACATACCGTGATGAGATCCTGGGGTCCATTATTGTGCCATTCATCCGCGATCATCACCTCATGTTGCAGCATGATAATGCGCGGCTCCATGGTGCAAGGATCTGTACACAATTCCTGGAAGCTGAAAACATCCCAGTTCTTGCATGGCCACCATACTCACCGGACATGTCACCCATTGAGCATGTTTGGGATGCTCTGGATCGGCGTATAGGACAGCGTGTTCCAGGTCCTGCCAATATCCAGCAACTTCACACAGCCATTGAAGAGGAGTGGACCAACATTCCACAGGAACCAATCACCAACCTGATCAACTCTATGCCAAGGAGATGTGTTCACTGCATGAGGCAAATGGTGGTCACACCAGATACTGACTGGTTTTTGGACCCCCCAATACAGTAAAACTGCACATTTTAGAGTGGCCTTTTATTGTGGCCAGCCTAAGGCACACCTGTGCAATAATCATGCTGTCCAATCAGCATCTTGATATGCCACACCTGTGAGGTGGATGGATTATCTCGGCAAAGGAGAAGTGATCACTAACACAGATTTACACAGATTTGTGAACAATATCGGAGAGAAATCGTCCTTTTTGTGCTTATGAAAAATGGGGGCAAAAACAAAAGTGTTGCCTTTATAATTTTGTTCAGTGTAGGTTCCTCAGGAGGGATATGAGGTGCTGACAAATGAAATGAATAATGTCAGAATGTATCGCAAATACACATTGGGGTTGATTTACTCAAACTGGAGAGTAGAAAATCTGGTGCAGCTCTGCATAGAAACCAATCAGCTTCCGGGTTTTATTGTCAAATCTTAATTGAAGAAGCTGAAGTTAGAAGTTGATTGGTTACCATGCACAGCTGTGCCAGATTCTGCACTTTCCAGTTTTAATAAATCATCCCCATTGTCAGCAACATCTTTTAGTACATCAATATTCATAATCTGCATAATGTTGCCTACCGTATATACTCACGTATTGTGCAAGTAAGTCTCGAAGGATCAATGTGGTCCAAAAAACACTCAGCGGGATCTCCACATGTATAGGAGGGAAAGCTGCAGGAGCCAGAGGTATATGTTTGCCCCAGATACTACTCTGCTAATAAATGAATGGCCATAAAAAGTAAGAACATTAGGGCTTCTACCGCATAGGATACATTACATATACACTGTATATGTACACTGTGCCAAAGTCTTAGGCAGGTGTGATGCTAATGCTGTAAATGAAGAATGCTTTCAGAAATACAAGGGTTAATAGATTATTTTTATTAGTTAACAAAAATGGAAAATAAATGAAGAAAAGAGAAATCCAAATCCAATCAATATTTGGGGTGCCCCATTGGCCTTCTTCTAGGTAGACTTGCACACAGTTGGTGAAGGAACTCAGCAGGTAGGTTGTTCTATGTACATCTTGGAGAACTAAGCACAGATCTTCTATGGATGTCTGCTGCCTCCAGTCCTTCTGTCTTTCATGTCATCTCAGACAGGCTCCATGATGGTGAGAACAGGGCTCTGTGGGGGATCAAACCATCACTTCCAGGACTCCTTGTTCTTTACACTGAAGATAGTTCCTTATGACATTGGCTGGATGTTTGGGGTGGTTGTCCTTCTGCAGAACAAATTTGGGCCATTCACACTCCTCCCTGATGGTATGGAATGATGGAGAGGTATCTGCCTGGATTTCTCAGCATTGAGGACTAGACATGTGCGATTTGTTTCGTTAAAAATTTGTTTTTGGGCAAAATTCTGCATAATCGTTAATTCGGAAGCATCCAAATGAATGAAACTCTTTTTTTTTTTTTAAGTAGACTTTATTGAGAAAAAAAAGCAGAACAGAGAAGACTCTTTAACAAATGTGTACGAAAAGGAATTTTTAGAAAGAACGAAATAAGATTCAACCTTCAAGTGTCAAGCCATGTCTGGGATTCAATCCTTTGGACCTGGTGTTCCTTGGACGGTTCCCTATTGCCTGTGCCACTGGGGAACCTCCTTTTGAGTAACACCCTGTTTTTCTACTCCTTGGGTTTGGATGCTGGCCCCACCCTGTGTCCAGCTGTTGGCTGTCATCTAATCTAGTGATCCTATAAATCTTCACTTCCCCTTCCTGTCTTTGCCCTAGTATAGGTCTTATTCTCTGGGTGTAGGTGGTAAACTTGGATTTCGTTGATTGCTGTTGCCAACTCTGCCTGTTCCTGAATCCTGACCTTGCCTCTTGGACTACTCCTTTGGATTTCTTTGATTGCGTTGCCAACTCTGCCTGTTCCTGACCTTGCCTCTTAGATTACCCCTTTGGATTTTGTTGGTTACTGTTGCTGACTCTGCCTGTTCCCGACCTTGCCTCTTGGATTACTCCTTTGGATTTCGTTGATTGCTGTTGCTGATTCTGCCTGTTCCCGACCTTGCCTCTTGGACTACTCCTTTGGATTTCCTTGATTGCCATCGGTGACTCTGCCTGTTCCTGACCTTGCCTCTTAGATCACCCCTTTGGATTTTGTTGGTTACTGTTGCTGACTCTGCCTGTTCCCGACCTTGCCTCTTGGATTACTCCTTTGGATTTTGTTGATTGCCGTTGGTGATTCTGCCTGTTCCCGACCTTGCCTCTTGGACTACTCCTTTGGATTTCGTTGATTGCCGTTGGCAACTCTGCCTGTTCCTGACCTTGCCTCTTGGACTACTCCTTTGGATTTCGTTGATCGTTGTTGCTGACTCTGCCTGTTCCCGGCCTTGCCTCTTGGACTACTCCTTTGGATTTCCTTGATTGCCATCGGTGACTCTGCCTGTTCCCGACCTTGCCTCTTGGACTACTCCTTTGGATTTCGTTAATTGCCGTTGGCGATTCTGCCTGTTCCCGACCTTGCCTCTTGGACTACTCCTTTGGATTTCCTTGATTGCCATCGGTGACTCTGCCTGTTCCCGACCTTGCCTCTTGGACTACTCCTTTGGATTTCGGTAATTGCCGTTGGCGATTCTGCCTGTTCCCGACCTTGCCTCTTGGACTACTCCTTTGGATTACGTTGATTGCCGTTGGCAACTCTGCCTGTTCCTGACCTTGCCTCTTGGACTACTCATTTGGATTTCGTTGATCGTTGTTGCTGACTCTGCCTGTTCCCGGCCTTGCCTCTTGGACTACTCCTTTGGATTTCGTTGATTGCTGTTGCCGACTCTGCCTGTTCCCGACATTGCCTCTTGGACTTCTTCTTTGGATTTCGTTGATTGCTGTTGCTGACTCTGTCTGTTCCCGAGCTTGCCTCGTGGACTACTCCTTTGGATTTTTGCTGATCTTGGTTCACTGACTTTTCTCTCTACTAACCGTGAGTGCTTGTTTGGTGTTCCTTGATATTGCCTGTGTGCACTTTCTATTGAGGTCCCGTATTTCTGGCTGTAGGATCTCAACCGCCCTTCCACCTGATACTGGGATAAGACTACCGGTCGGGAAACCGGAGGGACGGTTAGAGTCTCCTGACAGACCTGACAACAAGTTTAACAAATCGATTACATTGGGATAATTTTGGTTTTCCTTATCACTGAACATAAAGAAATAATCAATGCATTTGTATTTCGTGGCACATTTAGTGAGAGAGAAACGATTATTATTTTCTAATTAAGTTTAGCTAAGCTTGCTATTATTTCCTTTCCTGCAGTTCTATATTTTTCCTTTTTATTACAACTAATGTCCGAATGAACAAATGGTCTGAGTCCTAAGTAACAAATGCCACATCTAAACGAATGGAACAAAATGAATACGAATGCATCCGAAGTTACGAATGATCTGAAGTAACAAATTATGATCATAACGAATAATCTGATAAATGGAAAAAAAAAAAAATGAATGTAATGAAAACGAAACAAAACAAAGTTTACGGCAGTGCACATGTCTATTGAGGACACAATTGATCCTGACCAAATCTCCAACTCCATTTGCAGAAATGCAGCCCCAAACTTGACAGGAACCTCCACCATGCTTCACAGTTGGCTGCAGACACTTATTATTCAGAGGTTGGAAATTTAACCAAGGAGTTTTCAGGGCAGGAGTCCTCTGTGGAACTACAAGGCTCATCACCATGTTTCTTCTTAACCAGGGGAGGCTTAGAGGAAGAGTATGCTGGGGACATTGCTACTCTCTTACCTCTTTTCCCTGGAGAGGAGTTCAGTTCCATTTGGCTCCCAGAAGCTTCCTCTATGACCGAGGAAGTCTCCTCCTTGGCAGCTTGCTGTGATGCTGGTAGTGTGAACTCCTCAGCTGGTCTGCCAGCACCATTATGGGGAGATTTCTGAGCGGGCTTCATGTAAAAGCCAAGGAGCCAGCACAATCTGTGAGGCTCGATCCTCTTGCAGGACATAGCCCGGGGAGAGACCAGAATGTGTGCCTCCCCTTTGGAGTTAGTAAGACGTGGCTAACAGGCTAGGAGTTGCTGGATGTCACCTTGGAGGAATGGAGCTCTAGTTCTCTAGTTCTAAACGGCCATCACTGCTCGTGGCCAGGCCATGCCCCCCTGCAGACACTCATTATTGTACTGCTCTCCATCCCTTCCCCCAACAAACTGCCATCTGCTACAGCAAAATATTTCTGCATCCCAGTTCTTATGTTTTCCTGCCTATTTGAGTGGCTTTGCCATATTTCCACATTGGAGTAGATGGGGGTACCTGGGTCCCACTGGTTTCCACCCGTTTTGTGCTGATGGCACTGCCGGTATGGAAGGAAAGTAAGCACAATGTGTCTTTATCTGCTGGCTGACCACTGCATCTACATTCCTCAGCATTACCCGACCACTGTATCTACACTTCTCAACATTACCCGACCACTGTATCTACACTTCTCAACGTTACCAGACCACTGTATCTACACTTCTCAACGTTACCAGACCACTGTATCTACACTTCTCAACGTTACCAGACCACTGCATCTATGCTCCTCCATGTTACCCGACCACTACACTCTCTCAGCAGCCAGCATTAGTAGACCCCTCCCTCAACATTAAATCCCTCCTATCAACCGTTGACTCCCCCTAGCAACATAAGACCCTACCAGCAACAGTAGATCTCCTACCAGCAATAATAGGCCCTCCAGACGGCAGAAATAGGTCCCCCAATGACAATTGATCCCCCAGCAGCCAACATCACTAGACCCTCCAGCATCCTTGCCATTATACTATATATAATCAGTCCTGGAGGTGCCAGAACTGGGTTACCCCACGTTCCTGCTGAAAAAAAAGATCTTTAAATACAGTATCTCACAAAAGTAAGTACACCCTCACAGTTTTGTAAATATTTTATTATATCTTTTCAACAACACTGAAGAAATGAGACTTTGCTACAATGTAAAGTAGTGAGTGTACAGCTTGTATAACAGTGTAAATTTGCTGTCCCCTCAAAATAACTCAACACACAGCCATTAATGTCTAAACCGCTGGCAACAAAAGTGAGTACACCCCTAAGTGACAGTGTACAAATTGGGCCCATGTGGTACTAGATGCGTGGACAATGTAACCCCAGCTCTGGGCATCATTGCATTTCATGATGTAGCACCCTCCTAGGTAGGTGTTAGTGAGAGTATAGTTTTTGGCTCTGTCTGCCTATCAGAGAGCAGGATCTGTGAGTTAGGTCTGCTCAGTATGTGATTCATTGGGTCTAGATAGTGTTTCACACTGGTCCAATAGGGAGGCATGTTGGACAGTGGGAGGAAAACTGACCAATGGGTACACAGGCTTTGATACAGTCCCGGTGATTGGCAGAGATCGGCTGTCTCTGTGCATTCTGGGATACTGTATAAAAGCCAGGAGCACATGTGCTGCGGGGTCTTTGGCTGGTGAGCAGAGTGGAGGGAGGATGGTGGCTGCCTCCTCCTCTGTAGCAGAGACCAGTGGCAGCCCTGAGCCCACCCAGTTCTGTGACAACAGCGAATGGATATTTGCTATGTCACAGGGATCCTCCTCCTGGCCAATCAGGAAGTGGGTCCTGAGACCTCTTTCCCGAATGGCCGAAAGGAGAAGGCAAGCCATTGGCCGAGGAGGAGGAGGGAGGAGACGCAGGAGACTGAGGAGAAGCCGCTGCCACCGCTGCTGCCCTCCCTCCACATGTTCAGGGTGAGTAAGCCAGCGACTGGAAGGGGGGGGGGGGTATGGTGTCCGGGAGGGTATGGTGTAGTTCATCTGCTTACATCCCCCCCCCCCCCCCCCCGGCGCATGGAGCACCAGCCACCACTGCTGGAGACCCTAGAAAAACAGTATCGTGAGTACAGGGGATTGTGTAAAGGGGCCTGAGCTGAGGGGTGAGCCACCCCAAAAGTAGGATAGTCAGAGGACGGGTGTCAGCAGTCCAGAAAGGGGATACTGAGGAGAGTGTCCCGAAGAGAAATGTAGTTCACCAAGTCTTTTGGCAAGAGACCTAAACCCAAATCTACCTAAGTGGTAAGGTGAATCAGAAGCCTTGCTGCATCTTCAGATAGGAGTCCTCGCAACTTGTGAATAGTTCAATTTGGAGTATCCCACTATTCCCTTCTCCCATCCCTATTAAAAATAAAACACCAAAAACAATGACATACCCCTGGACTGATCATTGACTGAGCCATGAAGTAAAGTGTGAATTTGTGAATGCCAGTGTTGCTAACAGTAACCCAGGGGAACCCGAGGGTGTGTTATCCATCAGTCCTCAAGGGGGCAGTGCTACAATGGAAATGTCAGTCAACCCTTGTCCACGCTGCAGTTACTCTTCAGAGTTTGTCACTCGCACAGTCCACCAATTGTCATTCCTTAACATGGAACACGTTAAACACCCGCAATACATTTTATTTGCTCTCCCATTGTATAACTAGGAAGTGATTGCCCTCCCTTGTATTTTTAGTCATATATACTCCATTCAATGCCTGCATAAAAATCCAATTTCCCGTGCGGTGTGCGGCTCGCTGTTTATTGGCCGGTATGCTGGCGGCACGCTGAGAATTAGCTTGTACATGAGACAAATTTAATGAGTTTTTTAAAACGGAGAACATGTGACGGGCGCACTGTAGATAGAGGAATCTATTTCTTCTACGACTCAGGAGTTCATTACTGATATTGTTTTCCATTAATGTATGATGAATGAGGATATTTCCGCCAGAAATCAGGGACACCAGAGGTGCCTTCAAACCGCGGCCGATCATTGCGTTTGTCACAATCCATAGACGATGCCTTGAAATTAGCATAGGGCAGCCTGAGCTAACCAATGGCGTGTCTACCTATTCCGTTGCTTAGTTATCTTTATAGCGGGGACGTGATATAAACTGGCATGTGGGAAAAAGAGCGCCCGTCGTGTGACACGCCACTTATGGTTGCGATAATTGCTCTTTATTTACTTGGAATTACATACCAACAGTTTAACCCTTTGCTGGGCAATGTAAATGAAAATGTAGGGAATTGCACTCAATGGGAGGCTTGCAGTCACAAATGCGGTTTTATTCCATGCATTTCTATAGGAGGAGGATGGAGAAGAAGTGCTGAACAATTATCGTTATAAGAAGGGATGCAACTAAACATGAATGCCAGGAGGAAATGATACAAATATAATAGCCAGGGCCATCTTTAACCACTTAAGCCCCGGAGGATTTGGCTGCTCAAAGACCAGGGCCCTATTTTGCGATTCGGCACTGCGTGACTTTAACGGATAATTGCGCGGTCATGTGACGCTGTACCCAAATGAAATTGATGTCCTTTTTTTCCCACAAACAGAGCTTTCTTTTGGTGGTATTTGATCACCTGTGCGATTTTTACTTTTTGCGCTATAAACAAAAAAGAGAAACAATTTTGAAAAAAAAAATATTTTTCACATTTTTTTTATATGAAATTCCCCCCCAAAAAATGTAAAAATCTAAATTTTTTAACATTTTAGGCCAATTTGATATCTGCTACATATTTTTGGTAAAAAAAATCACAATAAGCGTATTTTGATTGGTTTGCGCAAAAGTTATTGTGTTTACTAACTAAGGGAAAGATTTATGTCATTTTTATTGTTTTTTTTAACTAGTAATGGCGGCGATCTGCGTTTTTTTTTTCTTTGCGGGACTGCGACATTGCGGCGGACAGATCGGACCCCTGACTGACATTTTTGACACTTTTGGGGGTACCAGTGACATTACTACAGTAATCAGTGCTATACATATGCACTGTTACTGTAAAAATTACGCTGGCAGGGAAGGGGTTAACTTTATTAGTGATCAGTGGGTTAAATGTATCCCTAGGGGCGTGTTTCTAACTGTGGGGGGCGTGGCTAGGGATGTAACACCAAAGACATATGATCCTACATAGCAGGATCGTATGATCTCTGCAGTTACACCAGGGAGAATGACAGACGGCTTTGTTTACATCATCCGCCTGCCTTTCTCCCTCTCCAGCGGGAGATCGCGAGTGACCGGAGGACATCGGAGCCGCCGGTCACTCGCGCGGGGATGTCAGGGAACGAGCTGGATTCCTGCCTGTCTCTGCCCGCCCGAAGCTCGCTGCTGCTGTGTTTAGACACAGCGGGAGTCGGCCCGGAGGAGGCGAGGCGGCGATTGCCACCTCTCTTCCCCGATCGTCAGGGAAAGTGTGAGAAGATCCGCCTGCTTATGCAAACAAAGCAGGCGGATCTTCTCTGTGACAGACAGGAGGAGATCACAGGATTCAGCATAGCTAAACCTGCGATCTCTGTCTGTGTCACAGAACCCCCTCCCCCCACACACGTCAGTAAGCATGAGGCACACATTTAACCCCTTGATCACCAACAGTGTTAACTCCTTCCCTGCCAGTGTCATTATTACAGTAACAGTGCATATTTTCCCCTCCAAATGTCAAAAATGTCAGTTAGGGGTCCGATCTCTCCGCCGCAATGTCGCAGTTCCGCAAAAATATCGCGGATCGCCGCCATTACTAATAAAAAAAAAAAATTAAAAAATCTTTTCCGTAGTTCGTAAACGTGATAACTTTTGCGCAAACCAATCAAAATACGCTTTTTATGTTTTTTTTTTATCAAAAATATGTAGCAGAAAACAAATTGGCCTAAAATGTTAAAAAAATTAGATTGGGAATGTTATATAGTAGAATGTGAAAAATATTGTTTTTTTTTTTTCAAAATTGTCGCTCTTTTTTCAAAAATTAAAAATCGCAGAGGTGATCAAATACCACCAAAAGAAAGCTCTATTTGTGGGGAAAAAAAGGATGTTTGGGTACAGCGTTGCATGACAGCGCAATTGTCCGTTAAAGTAAGACAGTGCCGAATTGCAAAATATGGCCTGGTCAGGAATGGGGTAAAATCTTCCGGTGTTCCGTGAGAATTACCTACCCGTGAGAAAAACCTACCCCTCGTCACTTCCGGTACTCGGCACTGTATGTAATGCAGCGGGTACATTAAAACAGCTGTGCTGAAATACGAGTCATCTCCGCTCCTGTCCCGGTCACTTCCCTGCTCTCGGATAGTAAATATAAAAGCGGCGGCGGCTGTATGAAAACATAAATCACGGAGCCGAAAGCCGCTTTTATATTTACTTGCCGAGAGCAGGGAAGTGCCCGGGACAGGAGCGGAGATTACTCGTATTTCAGCACAGCTGTTTTATGTAAGCGCCGCGTCGGTAGGTTTTTCTCACGGTACACCGTGATCGTTTCATACTAGTGCGCATGCGCACTAGTAAGCTCCTCTGTTCTTCCATTAGGTATCCGGGGCTCTGAGCATGCGCACTGCTGTGCTGCTCAGCTGATTCTGGCCGGAAGTGACGAGGGTAGGTAATTCTCACGTTACACCGGTCTTAAAGTGGATAAAAATGCACTCATTGAGAATTTTTTTGTCAAAGACATGTAGCTAAATACATTTTGGCCTAAATATATGACAAAAATTGAATATATTGCATATTTTTGAACTGTCAAAGTAGAAAATGTCAATTTTTCGCAAACTTTTTGCAATTTTTTTATTAATATCACAAAAAATAAAAAGCGCAGAGGTGATCAAACACCACCAAAAGAAAGCTCTGTTTGTAGGAAAAAAAGGACGTCAATTTTGTTTGGGTACAGCGTTGCATGACCGCGCAATTGTCAGTTAAAGTCCCTCAGTGCCAAATTGAAAAAAGTGGCCTGGTCATTGAGCAGCAAAATCTTCCGGTCTTAAAGTGTTTAAAGTGCAAATAATGTCCCAATACTTATAAAGTGCATTGACCATGAATAATGATTCTCAGCAACTCAAAAGTCTCTTCAAGGTGCAACAGTGTATTTAACCCCTTCACGGGTGCAACAGTGCAAAGTGCTGTATGCCAAAAAAAATTGTGATGGTGACACCGTCCGCGTGCTAGGATTATGGGAAAGAATGCGCACTCACCAGATGTTGTTGATCTCTAATGCCATACGGCAAGAAAGATCAAATAAAACATATAGGATCGTCCAAGTCTGTACTCCAGCCACCCGTGCCTGGAGGAGGTTGGTCCTATAAATGGATGTATAAGGACACAAGAGACGGACTGCTCATAGTGTAGTAACTTTAAAAAGGTTCCAATGTTTTATTTAAAAATTGCTTAAAAAGGAAAAAACAGTGGTGGCATAGTGGCGAATCCCACAATACCCCAGCCTGTACAGTTCCTGTGTGGATGACTCACACAACTGTGAAAGGGGAAGCGCGCCGTGCCGTTCCGAGACTTCCTGGTGCGGCGTGCGTTTCGGGCTCAATTCCAAAACAAGGCTACATGCGTACCAGCTTGATGCGTTTCGTCATCAGAAGTTACGTCTTCGGAAGCCCAGGAGGAAATGGTGTCATCTTAGAGTAGCTGCTTAGGTAGGCAAAATAAAAAGAGGTGAAAGTGGGGGGTGTCATGGCGCTCTTCTAATATCCCAAGATGGTACAAGGAATGTGGGTGGATGGGAGGGGGGAGGTTATGGGGCTGCGTGGGGGGGGGAACAAAGTTTGGTACTGTAGGGAAGCTATAGTCCGCGGCAGCCGGCTGAAGCGCGGAGAAGCCCTGAGAGATGCAAGAAAGGAGAGAGCGGCGCCAGCTTAGTATAGTACAAGTTTATTTAACACTGTTAAAATTGGTGACTCACTGTCCGAGGTTGGGTGAGACCGGTACACAAAGACTGTTAGGGTCATCCATCTTTCTCTTCCAGGATAGTGGTCATAGGAGAAGGTGGTGAGGTTCCAGAGGTATAGCTGAGCCACTGTGGGGCTGCTAGTTGTCACTGGCCGCGGCGGAGCATGCACAATAGGGCTCCGGCTGCCGACTTCTGATCCCTGATGACATCACTTCCTGGCAGGAGAAAAATAGGGGTTGCACGCGTTCGAAGCATCCGTGCTCCTTCGTCAGGCGATGGGAGTGTCTCAGGTGGGGCAGGGAATTTATACCCTGTTGCCGGACTAATTGCAAAGACATCTGTCTGTGGGGGGGGCGGAGCCAAAAGACTCTAAGAAAGTCATCTCAGTAAAAACACAATTGGGGATACATGTCTCTAGGAAATCCATAAAAGTACATAAAAATACATAAAAATACATGATGGTATTACATAAAAGAGGACTTATAAGAATAAATCCCATAAAAACAATACTGACATGGCCATGGGGAAAATAGATCGGTAATGTGTGTATACATCTACATGAAAAAACGGTATTGGAGGGAAAAAATAAAAATAGAAATAAATGTAAAGATAAAAAAATGTAAATATAAAAAAAAAAAAAAAAAAAAAAAAAAAAATTAAACATAAAAATAAAAATAAAAATAAAAATGAAAATAAAAATAAAATAGAAATAAAAATAAAAATGAGAATAGAATACACACACATATATATATATATATATATATATATATATATATATATATATATATATATATATATATATATATATATATATACATATACACATATACATATAAAAAAATATATATATATAAAAATATTGATGGAAAAGAAAAATATATGTCACTGATAGGGAATGATGTGTGAATGTATGAGGTGTCACAAGTATATGTGCAATATTTTAGAGTGTGATATTGATTTCTAATCCCTCGTTTAGGCCTCCTGGCGCTAGAGTGTCCAGGGTATAAATCCAGTAGTTTTCTCTGGTACACAGTCGCTTGAACCGTTCAGCAGGGGGAAAGTGTGCCATACTAAGCTGGCGCCGCTCTCTCCTTTCTTAAAATAAAAAGAGGACCTGTATGGGCAGGACTGGCCCAAGACATTGTGCTGCCTGGGTCCAAGAATGAAATGCTGCCCCTCCCCCCAAAAAAAATAAAAAAAATAAAAAATTGCGCCTACCTAAAGGCTCCCACATCCATTATTTTATATCATAATAATTAAAACTAAAAAAAAAAATATCGGGAAGTCAGATTTAGCCTTGTTTATATGCAAAATCATGACATACCATTATGTTCAATTCCAATCCACAAACTCCAGTATTATTTTGTTTGACGTCATTCCACACACCGCAATCATGTGAGGGACATTCCCTGGAGGAGATGCTCCGCCTCCTCATACTCATCGATTTCCACTATGGGCGGCAGTATGAGATGGGGAAATGCCGCCCCTAAACGTGACACAAACTGACGACCCAAAACTGCTGGGAAAAAAATACTGGGTGTCAATTTGCCATCCCTCTTAACCGCTTCCATACCGGGTGATTTTTGGCACTCTGCTCCTAAAAATCATCAATTTTTTTTGCTAGAAAATTACTCGGAACCCCCAAACATTATATTTATTTATTTTTAGCAGAGACCCTAGGGAATAAAATGGCGGTCATTGCAAAAAAAACCCCCTAAAGTTAGCGCAATTTTTTTGTATAATGTGAAAGATGATGTTAACGCCGAGTAAACTGATACCTAACATGTTACGCTTTAAAATTGCGCACACTCGTGGAATGACGCCAAACTTTGGTACTTAAAAATCTCTATAGGCGACGATTTAAAATTTTGTTTCAGGTTACCAGTTTAGAGTTACAGAGGAGGTCTTGGGCTAGGATTGTTGCTCTCGCTCAAGCCTTCGCGGCGATACCTCACATGAATGGATTGAACATCGTTTTCATATGTGGCTGCAATGTACGCATGAGTTCGCTTCTGCGTGCGAGCACGCGGGGACGGGGGCACTTAATTTTTTTTTTTTTTTAATTATTGTTTTTTATTTTTACACTTTCCCTTTTAATTTTCTTTTATCACATTATCACATTTATTCCTATTACAAGGAATGTAAACATCCCTTGTAATATGACAGGTCCTATTTATAGGGAGATGTGGGGTCAATAAGACCTCAGATCTCTCCTACAGGCTAGAAAGCCTGAAATAATAAATAAAAAAAAAAAAACGATCTCAGCTGAATGGCGAGATCAGTGTAGTATTGAAACTGCCAGGCCGGGCGTGACGTCATCACGTCGTGCCCGGGCCTCCGAGAGTGAGCGACGTATACCTACGTCGCTTTGCCCAGGAGCAGCTGCCTGCCACAGCAAAACTGCGGCAGGCGTGCGTTAACTGGTTAATGGACTCTGAGAATATGGTTTGTATTACTTCAAATGGGACAGTACTATTTATCAACCATATATCTTAAGAACCATATGAAGACTATTCCTGGCCTGTTTGATTCTGAATATGTTCATTGAAAGAGCCGTCACATTGGCCTCTGTTCCATGTTTTTCAATGTAGGAGACGGACAGTCTGTTACTGGTGGTCTCCTGCTATTGTCTGGATAATACAGTGTTTTGTGTTTGTACTTAGGATAAGGTGTAATGTATTTTGGTTTAGCCTTGTTGCAGTGTTATAACATTGTCTAGATGTGGATTCCCATTCACCTATTGTTTCTGTCCATATGACCAGGTAATTAGTTCAGGTTAATTATATTTCTGTTCACAATTTCATCTGAATAGGATAATGTAGTCAGGTACCTGACCTGGTGGGGTAATCTGATCAGGAGGGGGATGTCCTCCTGCTGGATATATATTGTGTATGAGTTTGCTCAATAAAGGTTCCAGAACTTATACAAGCCATTCTCGGCTAGTTTTGTATGGGGGGGCGGCTGTAATATCTGATATCTCTGTTCAGACTGGAGGAAGCCATATTCTGACAGAAGCCCACAAACACAGTGTGGGTTGCGGTTCTGTTACAGGTACACTGTACTCATAAAGAGATGGACATGGTCAGCAACAATACTCAGGAAGGCCGTGGCGTTGAAACCATTCTCAATTGGTATAAAGGGGCCCAAAGTGTGCCAAAATCCCCCACACCATTACACCATCACCATCAGCCTGAACCATTACCCCCCCTCTCCCTCCCCACACCATTACACCACCAGCCTGAACCATTACCCCCCCCTCTCCCTCCCCACACCATTACACCACCACCACCAGCCTGAACCATTACCCCCCCCCCTCTCCCTCCCTACACCATTACACCACCAGCCTGAACCATTACCCCCCTCTCCCTCCCCACACCATTACACCACCACCACCAGCCTGAACCATTACCCCCTCTCCCTCCCCATACCATTACACCACCACCACCAGCCTGAACCATTACCCCCTCTCCCTCCCCATACCATTACACCACCACCACCAGCCTGAACCATTACCCCCCCTCTCCCTCCCCACACCATTACACCACCACCACCAGCCTGAACCATTACCCCCCCCCCCTCTCCCTCCCCACACCATTACACCAACAGCCTGAACCATTACCCTCCTCTCCCACCCCACACCATTACACCACCACCACCACCAGCCTGTACCGTTAACCCCCACTCCCCCCCCCACCTATACACCACCAACATCAGCCTGAACCATTACCCCCTCTCCTTCTCCCCCACCCCATTACACCACCAGCCTGAACCAGTGATACAAAGGCAGGATGGATCCATGCACCAAATTCTGACCCTCCCATCTGAATGTCGCAGCTATAATCCAGACTCATCAGACCAGACAACATTTTTCCAATCTTCTATTGTCCAATGTTGGTGATTCTGTGCCAATTGTAGCCTCAGTTTCCTGTTCATAGCTGACAGAAGTGGCACCTGGTGTGGTCTTCTGCTGCTGTGGCCCATCTGCTTCAAGGTTGGATGTTTTGTGCGTTCAGAGATGGTATTCTGCATACCTTGGGTGTAATGAGTGGGTATTTGAATTACTGTTGCCACACCATTACATGCACCATGTCACAAACCTCCAATCATCTCACCACTGGTTTCTTCACCATGACAATGAGGTCACTGTCCTCCAATGGCCTCCACACTCACCACATCTCATCGAATACAAGGGGGGCTATGGACCTAGGTTGAAAAGAGGTGCCACATCCCTAGTTAAATACAAGAAGAAATGGTTCCCCTAAGTGGGACTTTTGAGGCACATAGATAATGGAGAATATATTGTATAAAAAAATCTTGGATTTTATTAAATAGAGAATACAAAAGAGGAATTTAAAATAACACGTGCAGACATAAAATAAGCAACACAACAAAAACTCATGACGCTAAGATGGATAACCCGACATGTTTCGAAGCCAAAAAATTGCTTGCTCCTTCTTCAGGGGTTGTTTTCAAAGTGGTACTCTGATAATACAGAAATATTACAAAATATGGGTCTCATACCTTTATTTCTGTTCACCAGTGGTGGTCACCAGTACAGTATTTGTACATTGATATCATATCCCCCCTCAATCGTCTTTTCTCCAGAGAAAAAAGGTTCAGTGCTTGTAGTCTTTCCTCATAGCTGATGTCCTCCATTCCCCTAATTATTTTTGTTGCCCTTCTCTGGACTCTTTCCAGTTCCAGCACATCCTTCCTGAGGACCGGTGCCCAGAACTGGACAGCATACTCCAGATGTGGCCGGACCAGAGTCTTGTAGAGAGGGAGAATAATCTCTTTATTTCTGGAGTGAATCCCCTTTTTTATACATCCCAGTATTCTGTTGGCTTTGTTTGCAGCAGCTTGGCATTGCATGCCACTGCCAAGCCTGTTGTCTACCAGTACCCCGGGAACCTTTTCCATCCTAGACTCACCCCCCCCCCTCCCCCCAAGTGAGTAGCTTGCTTTCTGGTTTCTGGCACCCAAGTGCATTACTTTACATTTATCAACATTAAACCTCATCTGCCATGTAGTTGCCCACCCCGTTATTTTGTTCAGGTCTGCTTGTAAGGTTTCCACATCCTGTATAGAAGATATTGGCATGCTTAGTTTAGTATCATCTGCAAATACTGGGATTGTACTCGATATCCCCTCCTCTAGATCATTTATGAATAAATTAAACAGGATTGGCCCCAGGACAGAACCCTGGCCACACCCGCCCAATCTGAGTACTCCCCATTAATCACCACCCTTTGCAACCTCCCCTGGAGCCGGTTCTCTATCCAGGTACTCACCTTATGGTCCATACCTACCTTCCTTAGTTTGTACAGTAAGCGTTTGTGGGGAACGGTGTCAAAAGGCCTTTGCAAAATCCAGATACACCACATCCACAGGCTTACCTTTATCTAGGTGGCAGCTCACTTCATCGTAGAAGGTTAATAGATTGGTTTGGCAAGAACTATTTTTCATGAATCCATGCTGATTACTACTTATAATACCGTTTTCATTACTAAAGTCTTGTATGTGGTCCCTTAACATCCCCTCCAAAATCTTGCAGACTACTGATGTTAGGCTGACCGGCCTATAGTTACTCGGGATATATCTCGGCCCCTTTTTAAATATCGGTACCATGTTGGCTTTTTTCCAATCAGCTGGCACCATACCCATCTGTAAACTATCCTTAAAGATCAAGAATAATGGTCTGGAAATCACCTGGCTGAGCTCTTTAAGAACCCTCGGATGCAAGCCATCCGGTCCCGGGGATTTATTTATGTTAATTTTCTCTAGTTTAGTTCTAAGTCTATCTTCTGTTAGCCATGGCGGTATTTCCTGAGGTTGTTGTTTAGCTTGGCCTTCAAGCTAGATTTGTGTAGCCCCCTGATTCTTTTGTGAAGACTGAAGAGAAGAAATTATTTAACACTTCCGCCTTTTCTCTGTCCTCTGCGGCCAAAACTCCCTTATCGTCTTTTATGGGGCCAATGTGTTCTGGCCTCGCTTTCTTACTGTTTATATACTTAAAGAACTTCTTGGGGTTCTTTTTAATCTCCTCCGCTATATGTCTCTCGTGTTCTATTTTAGCCGCCCTGATTTCGTTTTTACATTTATTATTACACTCTTTGTAATGCTTAAATGCTGCCAATGACCCCTCAGTCTTGTATTTTTTGAAGGCCTTTCCTTTAGCATTAATATGCATTTTTATGTTGGATTTTAGCCACCCAGGGTTTAGTTTTGCTCTTTTAAATGTATTTCCCTTTGGAATGCACTGGCCAATCCCCTTGTTTAGTATGCTTTTGAAGCACTCCCATTTTTCCTCCGTGTTCTTTGTTCCCAGGGTTCTATCCCATTTGATATTTTCTAGCAGAGAGCGCAGTTTTGGGAAATTGGCTCTTTTGAAATTCAGTGTCCTTATATTGCCCTTGTGTTTCCTATTACTGTAATTAATACTGAAACTAATGTGACTATGGAGGAAAATCTCTGAGGAACGTTTCCAACACCTTGTTGTATCTATGCCACCCTGAATGAAGGCAAAAGGTGGTCCAACCCACTACTAGCAAGGTGTACCTAATAAAGGGGGTCCAACCCTCTACTATCAAGGTGTACCTAATAAAGGGGGTCCAACCCGCTACTAGCAAGGTGTACCTAATAAAGGGGGTCCAACCCTCTACTATCAAGGTGTACCTAATAAAGGGGGTCCAACCCGCTACTAGCAAGGTGTACCTAATAAAGGGGGTACAACCCGCTACTAGCAAGGTGTACCTAATAAAGGGGGTCCAACCAGCTACTATCAAGGTGAACCTAATAAAGGGGGTCCAACCCTCTACTATCAAGGTGTACCTAATAAAGGGGGTCCAACCCGCTACTATCAAGGTGGACCTAATAAAGTGGCCGGTGAGTGTAGATCACTGTACGTGTATTGAGGTTTACCGATCCTGAAATGGTGCCTATCGACCTTGCAAGCCTTCCAGATTGGATTTACAAACAATAAAGACTGAAAATGGGGATTTTTTTACCTTCTGACTCTCTACGGTAGTAAACATTGGACAGCACAGGAGAAGTTCTCAGCGATCGGCCATTAAGGTGGATATGAGCGGCAGTGGACTGTGGAGAATGAGGCTTAGTTCAGCAGCTGCTTGCCTTGCCATGAGTAATGCATTAGCCTTCTGCTAAGTATCAGGCTTTGTAATGTCTGCCCTGTTCTTCATAATCGCTGTCTACAATACACGGCTATTACCGCCATTAATTGTGAAAGGGATCAGGGATTTCAGCTGCTGTGTATGTAAGTCATCATCCAGCGGGCATAACATCAATTAACCCCGCATGTGTAGTCTTTTATATGGCACTCGTACAGCTTTCTGAGGGCAACGTGTGAATGAGATAGTGGGGGAGGGCGAGGGGGTGTCGTTCGCCTTTCTTTGTACCTGCACAGAAAAAAAAAAAGTGGTCATAACGGAGCGAGCCTGGATTCTATTACAAGCAGCTGCCTGGAGTCGCCTCAAATGTGACAACACTGAGACAAAGGCCAATGTACAGCGGACCCCGAATGTCCTTTCAGCTTTCTGGAGAGCTGGAAAAAAGAGTTTTGTTAATTAAAAGTTAAATAGCTTGGAGAAGTCGTCTCCAAGTTGTGGCCCTTGGTGCTCTATTCCTCCCACTGACACCAACAATGAGGTATCATTTCTTCCACTGACACCAATGATGGGGCACTATTACCCTCACTGACACCAATGATGGGGCACTATTCCTCCCACTGACACCGATAATGGGGCACTATTCCTCCCACTGACACCAATGATGGGGCACTATTCCTCCCACTGACACCAATGATGGGGCACTATTCCTCCCACTGACACCAATGATGGGGCACTATTCCTCCCACTGACACCAATGATGGGACAATATTCCTCCCACTGACATCAATGAGGGGGCACTATTCCTCCCACTGACACCAATGATGGGACACTATTCCTCCCACTGACATCAATGATGGGGCACTATTCCTTCCACTGACATCAATGATGGGGCACTATTCCTCCCACTGACACCAATGATGGGGGACTATTCCTCCCACTGACACCAATGATGGGACACTATTCCTCCCACTGACATCAATGATGGGACCCTATTCCTCCCACTGACACCAATGACGAGGCTCTTTTCCTCCCACTGACACCAATGATGGGGCACTATTCCTCCCACTGACACCAATGATGGGGCACTATTCTTTAAAATTGAGTTGGCCCACCCTTTGCAGCTATAACAGCTTCAACCCTTCTGGGAAGGCCGTCCACAAGGTTTAGGAGTGTCTATGGGAATGTTTCACCATTCTTCCAGAAGAGCATTTGTGAGGTCAGGCACTGATGTTAGACGAGAAGTCATTCCAAAGGTGTTCTATCGGGTTGAGGTCAGGACTCTGTGCAGGTCAGTCAAGTTCCTCCACCCCAAACTCGCTCATCCATGTCTTTATGGACCTTGCTTTGTGTATTGGTCCAAATCATTTGGTGGAGGGGGGATTATGGTGTGAAGTTGTTTTTCAGGGGTTGGGCTTGACCCCTTAGTTCCAGTGAAGGGAACTCTTAAGGCGTCAGCATACCAAGACATTATAGACAATTTCATGCTCCCAACTTTGTGGGAGGAGTTTGGGGATGGCCCCTCCCTGTTCCAACATGACTGCTCACCAGTGCACAAAGCAAGGTCCATAAAGACATGGATGAGTGAGTTTGGGGTGGAGGAACTTGACTGGCCTGCACAACTGACCTCAACCCAATAGAACACCTTTGGGTTGAATTATAGCAGAGACTGCGAGCCAGGCCCTCTCATTCAACAAAAAATTATTGAAAAAAAAAAAATGAGATTTCTTTGGATTTAGTGTCTGGGGGGTCTAAAAAGGTGTACCTGTGAAGTTCCAGCTCTGTAGAATGTCCAGAACCAGAAAAAAAAGATCATTTGTCTTAGAATTGCAGTAGAGCATGGATGGGGCTCCGCTCCTTTCACACCTGGCCGTTTTTGTTGCAGGCGTTTATTGGGCATTTTTTGGGCGTCTTTGGAGGCAGGCATGACATCTGAACTTCTGTATAGGGGTATATATACAAACACACACATATATGTATATATACACATACACACATATAGGTGTGATAGGAGCGGAGCCACATCCCTGCAAATAATTTCATTAGCGCAGGCATAGGGTTCCGCTACTTTCACACCAATATGTGTGTATGTGTATAAATACATATATGTGTGTGTGTGTGTATATATACCCCTACACAGAAGTTCAGATGTTATGCCTGCCTCCAAAGACGTCCACAAAAAAGCCCAATAAACGCCTGCAACAAAAATGGCCAGGTGTGAAAGGAGCGGAGCCCCATCCCTGCTCTACTGCAATTCTAAGAAAAATTATCTTTTTTCTATGGTGGTCACCCTAAAATGGAAGGGTTTTGTCACCCTGCCATAGCAGTCAGAGTCAGTTAACCCTACACTACACTACGGTCACCCTGACACTTAACACTTTCCCTACAGAAACTAGATTATTGAATCTAACTATAGTGGAAAATAGCACCCTAACTACACTAGATATCCCTTTCCTCACACTAATAATTGCTAAATGACACTTTTGAAGCAGGAGTAAAGCCCCATACACACGTACCGATCATCGGCCGAACGATCGGCCGTCTTTTGTCCGAGGGCTGTCGTGTCTGTTGAAAACTGCAAAAGACTGCACATGAATTTTGTCGGCCAACAACAGCCGACTGCAGAAGTGATGTCATGTGATGGTTAACTTTCCGTGTGTTTTTTCTTTTCTGAGCATGCCCAGTCTTGCAAATCTGCTGTCTGTCAGCCGAATTCTGTACTGACTGGCAAACAATCGGCCGTTCTGGTGTTGGCCAACAAAAATTTTAATGCTTGCACGACAGATTCTTTTCGGCCGAAAGTGCGCTGTCGGCTGTCGGAAGCATCATACTAACAAGCCGAAAATCGGCCGATCGTTCGGCGGCTGAACATTTTCGGCCAACAATCTGCACGTGTGTACGGGGCTTAACAGAACTGCTTCCACTCTCTTCCACAGCCCCTGTATTACAATGCTAGAGATTTGGCGGGGCTATCTTATATACTGGGGGTCGTATTCACTACTGATTGGCCTCTGGACCCCTAGTCACTCCAATCACATTCCTAGCATTCTCCTGCCCCCTCAATTGGCTTTTACTGATGGTTCTGGTCCAATCACGGCTTTTTAAGCCCAGTTCCTGTCCCATTGCATTTTGGTCGGTTCTGGTTGCTGAATTCCGAACTTTTTCCGCAAAAAGTTCGGAATTCGGCCGAATTTCGAACAGTCAATGTTCGTGTCGAACCGATGGTCGACCCGAACCGTTCGATCATCCCTAATTCTCATAGACACACTCCTAAACCTTGTGGACGGCCTTCCCAGAAGAGTTGAAGCTGTTATAGGTGCAAAGGGTGGGCCAACTCAATATTGAACCCTACGGACTAAAGCCATCGTACACACGCGTCGAAAATTGGCAGGGAATTTTCGTCCGACGACCGATCTGCCGATTTTCGGCTTGTTAGTATGATGCTTCCGACAACCAACTCCGACTTTTCGGCCGGAAAAAATCTGGTATGCAGACTATAAAATTTTTGTCCGCCGTCAAAACACGGCCGATTTTCGTGCAGTCAGTACAGATTTCGACAGGGAAAAATCTGATGAGCAAGTCTGGGCATGCTCAGAGAAGAAAAAACACAAAGAAAGCAAACCAACACATGACATCATTTCTGAAGTAGATTTTTGTTGGGCGAGAAAATTCGTGTGCAGTCTAGGCACATTCCAACCAACAAAACACAACTCTGGACAAAAGACGGACGATCGGTCGGCCGATAATCGTTGCGTGTGTACGGGGCTTAAGACTGGGATGCCATTAAAGTTCATGTGTGTGTAAAGGCAGGCGTCCCAATACTTTTGGTAATATAGTCAATCAAAAGCCACCCTTATCCCATTCTCTCTCCATGTCTTTAACCGGTTGCCGACCGCCGCACGACTATATACTGCGGCGGTCAGCCCCGGCCAGGCAGAGTGACGTATCGGTACGTCACTCGCCTGTCACTGACTTGCGAGCCTATCGCGGGCGGGCGCGCGCCCGCCGAGGCGCGCGCCCGCCGCGGCTCGTTCACAGGCAAGTCAGTGCGTGTGACCGGCGGACTCGATGTCCGCCAGTCACACTGCGATCGCTCCTGTGAAGGGAGAAAGACAGAGCAGCTTGTGTAAACAAGCTGCCTGTCAGTTCTCCCTGTGTAAAAGTAAAGATCTGACCGTTCTACTATGTAGAACGGTTGATCTTTGCTTTTACACCAATAGGAATGTCCCTACACAGTAGAAAGCACGCCCCTAGGACACACTTAACCCCTCCCTGTCCAATAAAGTTAACCCCTTCCCTGCCGGTGTCATTTTTGCAGTAACAGTGCATATGTATAGCACTGATTACTGCAGTAATGTCACTGGTAACCCCAAAAGTGTCAAAAATGTCAGTCAAGGGTCCGATCTGTCCGCCGCAATGTCGCAGTACCGAAAAAAAAATCGCAGATCGCCGCCATTACGCGTTAAAAAAAAAAACACCAAAAATGACAAAAATCTTTCTCTTTGTTAGTAAACGCGATAACTTTTGCGCAAACCAATCAAAATACGCTTTTTGCGATTTTTTTTACCAAACATAGGTAGCATAAAACAAATTGGCCGAAAAATGTTAAAAAATTTTGATTTTTACTTTTTTTTTTGGGGAATTTCATATAAAAAAATGTGAAAAATATTGTTATTTTTGCAAAATTTACGCTCTTTTTTTGTTTATAGCGCGTGATCAAAAAATCGCACAGGTGATCAAATACCACCAAAAGAAAGCTCTGTTTGTGGGAAAAAAAGGACGTCAAATTCGTTTAGGTACAGCGTCGCACGACCGCGCAATTGTCCGTTAAAGTCACGCAGTAAAAAATCGCAAAAAAACCCCTGGTCCTTTAGCAGCCAAATCCTCCGGGGCTTAAGTGGTTAATCCATTTTGGTTTCCTTGCCCAGAAATCTGCTGTGACACGCCCCTCTCTTCACCACAGCAAAATAAAACCCCAGCCAATCATAGATTTAAAAAAGCCGTTAGGTTCAGGTTTTTTGCTTCCATGGGTTTGAGTGTCCTCAGTGCACGGATCCGGCTAAATAATGCGGGAATTCGCCAGTAATCATAATGCAGCACCTGGTCTTTAAACTTAGGTCAGCTGGCTTAGAAGGGCCAATAAGGGGACTTTTCCGAAAGCAAACTCCCTAACTATTACAGGCGGGGTTCCCATCCGCCATACTGACAGGTTGGTTTAGTTGTGATAAGAGAAAATATAGGAAATGCTACTAATAAAGTGCAAAGGGTGAGGTTAGCCAAAGGTTTGTAGGCACGGATGGGAATACAGGGGGTGTATGGGGGTATATGGGGATATACAGAGGATGTAAAGAGGTACACAGGGAATGTGTGGAGGCATACAGGGTGGGTATAGATGTACTGTATACAGGGGGTGTATGGGGGTATACAGGGTGTGTATGGGGGTATACAGGGTGTATATGGGGGGTATACAGGGTGTGTAGGGGATATACAGAGGATGAACTGGGGTATATAGGGTGTATATGGAGGTATACAGGGGATGTACTGGGGTATACAGGGTGTGTATGGGTGTATGGGGGTATACAGGGGATGTATGGGGGTATACAGGGTATGTATGGGGTATACATGGTATGTATAAGGGTATACATGGTGTGTATGGGTGTGTATGGGTGTATGGGTGTATAGAGGGGGTGTATGGGGGTTATACAGGGTGTTTAAGGGGGTATACAGGGGGTGTATTGGGGTACATAGGGGATGTATGGAGTATACAGGGGGTGTATGAGGGTATACAGGGGATGTATAAGGTTATACAGGTTGTGTTAGGGTGTATACATGGGATGTATAGGGGCATACAGGGGGTGTATGGGGTATACAGGGTGTGTATGGGGGTATAAACAGTGCTGTATCCTGGCCTAGGCCAACAAGGCCCAGGCCTAGGGCGGCACTTTGCAGGGGGGCAGCAAAAAAATATTTAATTATTTGTATAATGACTATGGACTTCCTATTTATTATACAAATAAGTGAAATAATCCTATAATTACAATTAGTGGCAGCAAACACAAGTCCAAATATCTTAAAAGAGTAATCTTATTAAACCCGTGACATAAGGCTGTACTAATGGGCACTGATAAGGCTGCACTGGTGGCCACTGATGAGGCCACACTGATATGCTGCAATGACTGGGCAGTAAAGAGGCGGCACTGATAAGGCTGCACTGATGAGGCTGAATGTATGAACTGATGAAGCTATGCTGATGGGCACTGATAGACTGTGGTTATGGTCTGTGGTTTACAGATGACAGGGTGGGTCCTAAACAGGAAGGGGTGTGGCCTTTATAGGAAGGGGTGGGTCATATTTAAATTAGGGGGTGCACAAGTTTAGTCAGGCCTAGGGCAGCACAAAACCTAAATACGCCACTGGGTATAAAGGGTATTTATGGGGGTATACAGGGGATGTATGGGGTACACAGGGGGTGTATGGGGTATACAGGGTGTGTATGGGGTATACAGGGTGTGTATGGGGGTAAAAAGGGGATGTATGGGGTATACAGGGGGTGTAGGGGATATACAGGGTGTGTATGGGGGTATAAAGGCGATTTAGGGGGGTATACAGGGGATGTATGGGATATATTATACAGGGTGCGTATAGGGTATACAGGGTGTGTATGGGGGTATACAGGGGATATATGGGGTATACAGGGGGTGTATGGGGGTATACAGGGGATATATGGGGTATACAGGGGGTGTATGGGGTATACAGGGTGTGTATTGGGTATACAGGGGAATTATGGGGGTATACAGGGGGTGTATAGAGTATACAGGGTGTGCATGGGGGTATACAGGGTGTGTATGGGGTATACAGGGGATGTATTGGGTATACAGGGGAATTATGGGGGTATACAGGGGGTGTATTGGGTATACAGGGGAATTATGGGGTATACAGGGTGTGTATAGGGTATACAGGGTGTGTATGGGGGTGTAAAGGGGATTTATTGGGGTATACAGGTGATGTATGGGGGTGTAAAGGGGATTTATGGGGGTATACAGGGGATGTAGGGGGTATACAGGGGGTGTAGGGGGTATACAGGGTGTGCATAGGGTGTGTATGGGGGTGCAAAGAGGAACGAGTAACCAGGGGATCAATGTACTCCCCTGTATTTATGGGGCGGGGAGGACTTCCAGATTCCAAGAAGCCCCCCTCCAGCAGATCCCACAGTCACACCGCCCCCTCCTCTCCTAGCCATCCAGGCTGCACGCTCGGATAGGGGTCTGGTATGAATTTTGGGGGGTGACACACTTTCTTGTCTTGTATCCATCCAGAATAACGGAGAATAAATCTCAGTAATGGGGTGCAATGCGGGGGTCGCGCAGTCGCACGCTCCATACTAATATAAAAATGTGTAATTTCAGAGTAAGCTGAAGGACAAAGCGATCGGAACGCCGATCCCGGCTCAGAACCAGATAAGCACTTTCTGTGCCAAACCTCATCTCTTCTTCAATGAGACTCCGGAGCCCCGGCACTTTCTGCAAACACAATGGAATTACTGATTCTCCAACCTCCTCTGAACAGCAAGCGAGGCTCTGCCAAGCGGGCACAGTTCACTCCTAATGAATCTAATTCTCCCTTCCCTGGAGGAATCAAATCTTCTCTTATGTAATAAAGAAAAATCCAAAAGTCAGCTATGATCCTGAAAGGTCCGGATTTGTGGAGTGAAGGACACAAGACGTTCCGGAGACATTTCCATAATCTATTGAAGACAACCTGAGAGCAATGAAGAGCGTGCGGGAAGAGGTCGGAGCGGGAGATGGGACTCCACACAGCAAATATTTATTATGGAGAATTCTGGGTAAGAAAAACTCAAATAACAATCAGGTCCGGATCCAGAAATAGTAACGATTAAATCAGGGCTGGACAAATTTCCTTTAAATCTTGGAGCTAAAAAAGGTTGGAGCCATTTTTTTTCCCCGAAGGTGAACTTCTCCTTTAACCACCTCCCGCCCGCCGTATCGACAAATCACAGCGGGGGAGGTGCTCTTTCGTTCCGGGATGACATCACTAGGACGTTGCCCTTCTCTCGTCACGCTTGTGCGGCGGTCACAGGGACACGGCACATCCATAATCTCCGTACAGAGCCGATGACGAGGCTCTTTACCCATGTGATCAACTGTGTCCAATCACTGACAGAGTGTGAGAAGAGGAGAGCAAATCAGCGGCATTTCCTCACAGGGAAGACCTGCACAGATAATAAAGGCACTGATCATCAGTGCAACCCCAACAGTGCCCATCAGCGATGCAAGTCAGTGCTCAGTAGTGCCTGATCATCAGTGTCACCAATCAATGCCCATCAGTGCTGCCTACCATTGCTCACCAGTACCGCCTATCAGTGCCCATCAGTGCTACATATTAGTGCCTCCTCATCAGTGCCATCTCATCAGTGGCCATTAGTGCTGCCTATCAGTGCCCATCAGTGCTGCATATTACTGCCTCCTTATCAGTGCTATCTCATCAGTGACATCTCATCAGTGGCCATAAGTCCTCCCAATCAGTGCCCATCGGTGCCACCTATCATTGCCCAGTAAAGCCGCCCATCATTGCCCCAGCAGTTCTGCCATTCAGTGCACATCACTGCTGCCAATCAGTGCCCAGCGGTGACACCTATCAGAGCTCAGTGCCACCTATCAGTGCCCATCACTGCTTCCTATAAGTGCCCAACAGTGCTGCATATCAGTGCCTCCTCATCAGTGCCATCTCATCAGTGCCCATTAGTGCAGCCTATCAGTGGCCATCAGTCCTGCCAATCAATGCTTATCAGTGCTGCATATTAGTGCCTCCTCATCTCTGCTGCCCCATCAGTGCCCTTCAGTGCCATCTCATCAGTGGCCATTAGTGCCACCTATCAGTGCCCATCAGTGCTGCATATTATTGCCTCCTTATCAGTGCTATCTCATCAGTGGCCATAAGTCCTGCCAATCAGTGCCCATCAGTGCCATATATCATTGCCCATCAAAGCCGCCCATCAGTGTTGCCAACCAGTGCACATCAGTGCTGCCAATCAGTGCCCATCAGTGCCACCTATCAGTACCCAGTGTCACCTATCAGTGCCCATCACTGCTGCCTATCAGTGCTGCATATCAGTGCCTCCTCATCAGTGCTCTTCAGTGCCATCTCATCAGTGCCCATCAGTGCAGCCTATCAGTGGCCATCAGTCCTGTCAATCAATGCCTATCAGTGCCCATCAGTGCTGCATATTAGTGCCTCCTCATCAGTGCCTTTCAGTGCCATCCCATCAGTGCAGCCTATTAGCACACATCAGTGAAGGAGAATGATGAGTTATTTACAACATTTTCTGACCGAAACTAAAACTTTTTTAATTTTTTTTTTTTTTTTTTAGCAAAAAATAAAACCCCCCAGTGGTGATTGAATACCACCGAAATAAAGCTCTGTTTGTCTGAAAAATGATAAAAATGTCATATGGGTGCAGTGCTGCATGACTGCATAATTGTCATTCAAAGTGTGACAGCGCTGAAAGCTGAAAATTGGCCTGGTCAGGAAGGGGGTGACAGTGTCCAGTGTTGAAGGGGTTAATTCCTTTGCTGCCAATGCCACCAGTTTTGTGTGTTTGCACAGATTTTAAAAATCTGATGGGCAGCACTGATAGGTGGCACTCATAGGCAGAACTAATAGGCGGGACTGATGAGCACTGATAGACAGCACTGATGGGCACTGATAGGCAGCACTGATAAGCACCGATTGGCAGCACTGATGGGCACCGATAGGCAGCACTGGTGGGCACTAATAGGCAGCACTGGTGGGCACTGATTAGCAGCACTGATGGGCACTGATAGGCAGCACTGATGGGAACTGATAGGCAGCACTGATGGATACCAATTGCCAGCACTGATGGGCACTGATAGGCAGCACTTATGGGCACTGATAGGCAGCACTGGTGGGCACTGATTAGCAGCACTGATGGGCACTGATTAGCAGCACTGATGGGCACTGATAGGCAGAAGTGGTGGGCACTGATAGACAGCACTGGTGGGCACTGATTGACAGCACTGATGGGCACTGATAGACAGCACTGGTGGGCACCGATTGACAGCACTGATGGGCACTGATAGGCAGCACTGATGGGCAGCACTAATGGGCACTGATATGCAGCACTGATGGGCACCAATTGGCAGCACTGATGGGCACTGATAGGCAGCACTGGTGGGCACTGTTTGGCAGCACTGGTGGGACTGCACTGATAATCAGTGCCCTGATTCTTAGTGCCAATGTCCCTTTTACACAAGCGGGTTATCGGCTCTCCTCTCCTCATGCTGTCAGCGCGACGAAAGAAAAAAAAATTACCGGCTTGCGTTCTCATCCTGTGATCAGCTGTCATTGGACACAACTGATCACGTAGTAAAGAGCCGCTGTGATTGGCCCTTTACAGCCACAGTGGGCGCGCGGGTAGCCCAATCACAGAAAGATGTCTATGTACCTCCTCCCGGTAAAATTCCTTTTTTTTTTTTACTTTTCCTTTTATTTATTTTTCATATAACCAAAAAATGCAAATTGTATTCAGTGTAATACATTCATCTACAAAATACATTCATCTACAAAAAAAAAGAAACAGAAAGAAAGCCCCCCCCTCTCAATTGCTGCCCTCCCCCCCCTCGATCGCTGCCCCCCCTCCCCCCTTTCCATATTTTACCAGTTACCCCCAATCTCTTCTTCCACTTCCTCGATCTTCGCTCATCCCCAAATCCCTTCACTTCTATTCACCTCGTTAACTCCACATATTTCCTCGTTCTCTTACATTCGACCCATTTTTCCCAGGTTGTATTGAACCTCTCTAATTGGTCTTCTTCACTACTGCTCAAATATTCCATAGCATGAACGTACTCCACTCTTTTAACCACTTTAATACCGGACACTTTCACCCCCTTCCTGCCCAGGACAATTTTCAGCTTTTAGCGCTGTTGCATTTTGAATGACAATTGCGCGGTCATGCAGCACTGTACCTGAACCAAATTTATGTAATTTTCCCCCCACAAATAGAGATTTCTTTTGGTGGTATTTGACCACCGCAAGGTTTTTTCTCTTTTGCTACACCAATAAATAAATACCAAAAAGTTTGAAAATGTTTTTTGTTTGTTATAAAATTTTGTAAATAGATATGTTTTTCCTGCACAGATGAGCACTGATTAGGCTGCACTGACAGGCACTGATAAGGAGGCACTGATGATGAGGCACTGATATGCACCACTGGTGGGCACTGACACGTGAAATTGATAGGTAGCACTGATATGCAGCATTGGTGGGCACTGATGGGCAGCACTGATGGGTGGCACTGATGGGCATAGGTGGGCGGCACTGATAGATGGCATTGATGGGCAGCATTGATAGATGGCAATGATGGACAGTACTCATGAGGAGGGCACTGGCAGGCTCCCTGAGCACTGATTGGGATCCCTGGTGGCATGGGTGGGCATCCCTGGTGGCCATGGGTGGGCAAACCCTGGTGGCTCTAGTGGCATCCCCCAGGGGACTGCACTGGTAACCAATGCTCTGATTACCAGCACCGACCCCCCCCCCCCCCGTCAGGAGAGCCACCAATCAGCTCTCCTCTACTTGCGCCTGTCAGGTGCGAGCTGAGGAAAGCCGATCAACGGCACTTCCTATATACTATGTGACCAGCTGTGATTGGACAGAGATGGTCACATGGTAAATTTACCGGGATCGGAGATGCGGTGTGTCAGAGTGACACACTGCACCACCGATTGCCGCTCTGCGCGCCCCCCCAGGGGCGCGCAGAGCGGTCTATCCTGCTGGACATGATATGGCACCCAGTCAGGATAATGCAACCACTTTGCCTACGTTATTTTGCTATATGATGGGTGGCAAGTGGTTGAACCGCTCTTTTATCATGGGGGTTTCTAGGTCTTGGCATTTTTTTGGAATTGCCCCCCTTTTGCTGCATTTATTAGATGGGGCAGCACTGTGTCTCTGCATTGTTTTGTTGGATTGTTTGTTTTGTGGAATAGTCATACCCATGGGTCATTTTTAATCTCTATATCTGTAATCTCTTGTATATACTGCCACACTCTTTGCCAATACTCCCATATCTTTGGGCATTCCCACCATATATATATATATATATATATATATATGCGCCATTGTGCCCTTCTGGTCACACCCTCTCCAGCACAGTGGAGATTTTTCTGGTTTATATTTATTTGCTTTCACAGGAGTTATATACCACCTAGCCAAACATTTATAATTTAAACTCTATCGGGTTTATGCCAGCTGCTGAGTTATGGACTGTTCCCAGAACTTTACTTAGTTGTTGCTCCTCCAAATGCGAGCCCATTTCTTTTTTCCACTTTTCAATGAATGGCGGTATT
This sequence comes from Pelophylax lessonae, assembly GCF_965119305.1. Lineage (NCBI taxonomy): Eukaryota > Metazoa > Chordata > Amphibia > Anura > Ranidae > Pelophylax > Pelophylax lessonae. The sequence goes on along the minus strand of NC_138771.1, from coordinate 4,895,572 downwards.
TCCAGTCCAGCCCTCTCCCTCGATTTTTTATAAATTATTATTATACAGGATTTATATAGCGCCAACAGTTTGTGAGGGAAGACAATACAGTTTCAATACAATTCAATACAGGAGGAACTAGAGGGACCTGCTAATTAGAGCTTACAATCTAGAAGGGAGGGTCAAGTGAAACAAAAGGCAATAACTGTAGGATGATGAACTGATTGAGAAAATGGAGGTAGAGTTGTTAGGTGTGGTTAGGATAGGCTTCTCTGAAGAGGAGGGCTATCAGGGATCGTCTAAACCAGGGGTGGGGAACCTACGTCCCGGGGGCCGTATGCGGCCCTCAAAGTCATTTGGTCCGGCCCCCCATGCAGCTGAGTCTGTGTCTCTCAGCTGATCTGTTCGAACTGAGCCAATGCTTCCTGTATAGTTCCGGCTGCGTTCTGACAGTCTGAGTGAGTCACAAGCGGAGTGATATCAAATGCAACTCCTCCTATGACCAATACAGGAAACATCGCCACTTCCTCCAGCACGGTGCCGCTGCTAGCCAGCATTTCCCGCCAGCAGCACACACAGCAGTACCAGCCAGAACCAGCAGTACCAGCCAGAGCCAGCAGTACTCACAGAAGTATAAGCCAGAGCCAGCAGTACCCACAGCAGTATAAGCCAGAACCAGCAGTACCCACAGCAGTACCAGCCAGAGTCAACAGTACCTACAGCACAGTACCAGCCAGCAATACCAGCCTGAGCCAGCAGTACCCACAGCACATTACCAGCCAGCAGTACCAGCCTGAGCCAGCAGTACCCAAGGCAGTACCTACAGCACAGTACCAGCCTGAATCAGCAATACCCACAGCAGTAGCAGCCTGAGCCAGCAGTACCAGCCAGCAGTACCCACAGCACAGTACAAGCCAGCAGTACCAGCCTGAGCCAGCAGTACCCACAGCTGTACCCACCAGCAGTACCAGCCAGCTATACCCACCAGCATTACCCGCCAGCAGTTCTTATCAAAACTTACCACCACAAAGTCGACTGCGCTCCAGACTGACCGACACAAACCTGGAAAACCAGTTGCGAGTAGCAACATCATCAATACCAGCTAACATCACACACTTCACCAAAGAGAAGCAGTTGCAGCCATCACATTAGGGGTGAGTTAATTAAATTTTTGACCAAATATAACAGGCACATTTTTAAGTTGATAATTTTGTATGGCCCCCGAATGATTTTATAAATACCCAAATGGCCCTTGGCAGAAAAAAGGTTCCCCACCCCTGGTCTAAACGCTAATAGAGTAGGAGATAATCGGACAGATTGGGGTAATGAGTTCCATAGGATTGGAGAGGCTCTGCACAAGTCCTGGAGGCAAGCATGGGAGGGGGTGATGAGGGAGCTAGAGAGCAGGAGGTTTTGAGAGGAACGAAGAGAGCGATTAGGTTGGTATTTTGAGACTAGGTTAGTAATGTAGCTGGGGCTGAGTTGTGGATGGCTTTGTAAGATGTTGTTAGTATTTTGAATTTAATTCATTAGGTGAGCGGAAGCCAGTGGAGGGATTGACAGAGAGGAGTAGCGGACACTGAGCGATTGGTAAGGTGGATGAGTCTGGCAGCAGTATTCATGATGGATTGAAGGGGGATAACCTGTGTAGAGGTAAGCCAATGAGAAGGGAATTGCAGTAGTTGAGGCGCGAGATGACCAGGGAGTGAACTAGGAGCTTTGTTGTGCCATTGGTTAGAAAGGGGCGTATTTTGGAGATGTTGCGGAGGTTGAGGTGGCAAGATTTGGACAGTGTTTGGATGTGGGGCTTGAAGGATAGTACAGAGTCCAGGACTATACCTGGGACCTTAGCATGCTAGTTGTGCCATATTGACAGAGAGATCGGGGGAAGGGGCACGCGGTGGAGGAAAAATGATAAGTTCGGTTTTGGATAGATTGAGTTTGAGGAAGTGGTGTGACATCCAGACCGATATATCTGATAGTAAATTAGTGAAACGTGAGGAGACTGAGGGAGTAAGCTGAGGGGTGGATAAATAGATTTGGGTATCGTCAGCGTAGAGATGGTATTGGAAGCCATGGGAGGCCATCAGCTGACCCAGACAGGAGGTATAGATTGAAAATAGGAGGGGTCCAAGAGCAGAACCTTGGGGAACCCCAACAGAGAAAGGAAGAGGAGAGGAGGGAGTAGAATTGTAAGGAATGCTAAAGGTGCGGTTGGATAAGTAGGAAGATAACCAGTGAAGAGTACTCAAAGGCGTTGAGTTTTTTGAGGAGCAGGGGGTGGTCAACCGTATGAAAGGCAGCAGAAAGGTCCAGGAGTAGAAGTACAGAATAGTGTCCTTTGGTTTTGGCCGATAGTAGATCATTTGTTAGTTTTAGAAGAGCAGTTTCAGTGGAGTGTTGAGGCCGAAATCCAGACTAAAGAGGACCAAGAAGGCTATTCTCGGCAAGGTGGTCGCACAGTCGGTTGTAGACCAAACTTTCAAGGAGTTTGGATAAAAAGGGGGAGCAAGATATGAGATATGAGATATATAATGTTTCGATCCCGTCGATGCCTTACACCTACGTTCAAATGAATGAAGTCCCTCTTCTGACCTAATAGACTGAGGTAGTGATGTTACGAAGGTTCTTAACTGGGAGTACCGCCATAAATTCATAATCTTTAATTCCTTTATATGTTTAGGTCTTGATATGATCATGCCTTTCCCTATTCCATGATATCCTTTATCTGTGCATTTTCATCCTATGTGAAATGTGCAGCAACTGCGCTAATTCCAGTGTATCTCTACCTGCTCCCACTACAATGGACATGTCACTGCAATAAACAGATAATCCAAGAAAGTGCAGTGTTAAACCAAATCACAAAATAAATATCCCATAATAAATTGAACACAAAATATACAGAAATATATATCATACCAAACAATAATAAAATGACAGTGCAGTCCAAGGGAATAAAGTCCGCAGAATAGAAAACATATCCCAGTGCAGTGAATAATCGCAGAACAGGGTGGTGCCGCCTTCTGTACTCCAATCCTCAATGTGAAAACCTTCCACCACTGGTAAAAATGACTGCTTACCAGAACATATGGACTCCGTTACCCATACAGGTACTGAGTCAACCACATTTTGAATGTGTCCAGGAGTGGTACTAGAAGACTCCAAACGTTTCCACACGTAACAACGCGATTCATCTGCTCCACATAGATTGGTGTCAAAACAGTGCTTTGGAACCTCCACATAGTGTAAAACTGTCTCTCCAAAATGTATTTAAAAAGGTAGAAAACTTAAATCATTACCCAATAAACAAGCACTTGTAACATCATCCAGTATTTCCAAATCATTGTGCAATGGCCTGAATGGTAAGAAACCCTTTAACGCGTTTCGTCTTCAAAGACATCATCTGGGGTCTGAAGAAATGCTGGCCATTGCTTATATATATATAAAACATTTCAAGTAATTACCTTAATTGCTGTCCCCTTCCTGAACCATTACTTCCTGGAACCAAACATGACGGTGTAGAGTGAGCTCCAAGCCTCATTCTGGATTCACACAAAGTACCAAGCCTCACTGTGATCGTTGGAGTGCACTCCAAGCCTCACTCAAGATTCACATGTGTGAATGTTAAGAGTGAGCTCCATGGGTTTCTTACCATTCAGGCCAATGCACAGGCCATGATCTTGTATACCGGATGATGTTTATCAGGGAATGATGTACGTTTTCTACTTTTTTTTAATACATTTTGGAGAGACAGTTTTACACTATGTGGAGCCTTTCTTTATCTCTATGGTCCAACGCACTGTTTTGACTGTTTTCCCAACAGTGTTTCACTCAGTGTAATTTTAATTTTCCCCCATAATTTGTCACTTTCTATTTTCCCCCCACTCCACCAATCGTGATACTACTACAGGGTGACGGTACTCACCGCCACTGGGAGTGAAAGACAAATACTCAATGATTTGAATTGCTTCAAATGGGTTCTGTGTTTACACTTATGTTAATCTGTATTGTACTTCAGTGTCAGAGACAGGCTCTCCCTATTGTTTGTGTATTGATGTGTGATGTGGATTCTGTTAAGCCTGTCTGTCCCATTGTTAATTGTTAATGAACTCACATATTGTTTCTGTCCATATAGCTAGATAATTAGTTCAGGTTAATTCTATTTCTGTATACAATTTCACAAGCTAAGTTGTTGGCTAGCTTTGTATGGGGGCAGCTGGAAGATCTGATATCTATGTTCAAGACTGAAGGAATTCATATACTGACAGAAAACCCACAAACGCAGTGTGGGTTGCGGTTCCGTTACATACTGTATTATATTATCTGTGCTTTATCTTTACTTAGTGTTGAATAATATGGCAGAATAGGAAACCCAAGAATACAAGTTTGGCTATCAATGCTTTTAATATCTTAAAATAATTCTGTGGGATAGATATTGGAAACATTTGTAATTTGTAAAGTATTTTCGGCACTGTTGTCATTTTTACTAAATTAATCCGTCCCATCTAGGAGAGTCGTTTTTTTTGTTATTTTTTTTAATTCCGGATTTAATTTTGTTTAATAGCGGTATATAATTTGCTTCATATAGGTTTTTTGATGCTGCAGTTAGATTTATCCCCCAGGAAAACGGGAATTCTCTTTGTAAAGTTAGTTCTTCTTTATGTTTAAGATTTCTGATTTTACTGGATTTATTTTTAGATTTGATAAACCTCCATACCTTTTTAATTTATTTTATTAAAATTGGTAGTGTAATTCTCGGGTTGGATATTTAAAAAAAAATATCATCGGCATATGCCGCTACTTTATGATCCACATCTCGAATCTTTAATCCCCCCCATATCGACGCTGTTTCGTATGGTGGCCAACAGAAACATAGAAACATAGAATGTGTCAGCAGATAAGAACCATTTGGCCCATCTAGTCTGCCCAATATATCTGAATCCTATGAATAGTCCCTGGCCCTATCTTATATGAAGGATAGCCTTATGCCTATCCCATGCATGCTTAAACTCCTTCACTGTATTTGCAGCTACCACTTCTGCAGGAAGGTTATTCCATGCATCCACTACTCTCTCAGTAAAGTAATACTTCCTCATATTACTTTTAAACCTTTGCCCCTCTAATTTAAAACTGTGTCCTCTTGTGGTAGTTTTTCTTCTTTTAAATATGCTCTCCTCCTTTACCGAGTTGATTCCCTTTATGTATTTAAAAGTTTCTATCATATCCCCTCTGTCTCTTCTTTCTTCCAAGCTATACATGTTAAGGTCCTTTAACCTTTCCTGGTAAGTTTTTTCCTGCAATCCATGTACTAGTTTAGTAGCTCTTCTCTGAACTCTCTCTAGAGTATCTATATCCTTCTGGAGATATGGCCTCCAGTACTGCGCACAATACTCCAAGTGAGGTCTCACCAGTGTTCTGTACAGCGGCATAAGCACTTCTCTCTTTCTACTGCTTATACCTCTCCCTATACATCCAAGCATTCTGCTGGCATTTCGTGCTGCTCTATTACATTGTCTTCCCACCTTTAAGTCTTCTGAAATAATTACTCCTAAATCCCTTTCCTCAGATACTGAGGTCAGGACTGTGTCAAATATTCTATATTCTGCCCTTGGGTTTTTACGCCCCAGGTGCATTATCTTGCACTTATCCACATTAAATTTCAGTTGCCAGAGTTCTGACCATTCTTCTAGTTTTCCTAAATCCTTTTCCATTTGGCGTTTCCCTCCAGGAACATCAACCCTGTTACATATCTTTGTGTCATCAGCAAAAAGACAAACCTTACCATCGAGGCCTTTTGCAATATCACTTATGAAGATATTAAACAAAATTGGTCCCAGTACAGATCCCTGAGGTACCCCACTGGTAACATGACCTTGTTCTGAATGTTCTCCATTGACTATAACCCTCTGTTGTCTGTCACTCAGCCACTGCCTAATCCACTCAATAATATGGGAGTCCATGCTCAATGACTGCAGTTTATTGATAAGTCTTCTATGTGGGACAGTGTCAAAAGCCTTACTAAAATCTAGATATGCAATGTCTACTGCACCTCCACCGTCTATTTTAGTCACATGATCTCCCTGAAGTAAACCCATGTTGTTTTTCATCTTGCAATCCATGGGATTTAAGATGTTCCACAATCCTATCCTTTAATAGGGTTTCCATTAATTTGCCTACTATTGATGTCAGACTCACTGGTCTATAGTTGCTCGATTCCTCCCTACTACCTTTCTTGTGAATAGGCACGACATTTGCCAATTTCCAATCTTCCGGGACGACTCCTGTTACTAATGATTGGTTAAATAAATCTGTTAATGGTTTTGCCAGCTCACCACTAAGCTCTTTTAATAATTTTGGGTGTATCTCATCAGGACCCTGTGACTTATTTGTCTTCACTTTGGACAGCAATCTTAGAACGTCTTCCTCTGTAAAGACACATGCATCAAACGATTCATTTGTCATCCTTTCAAGTGGAGGTCCTTCTCAACAGCGGCTCCAATGACGACAATAACAAGAGGGGGGAGAATGGGCATCCTTGTCTTGCTCCATTTTGCATTTTTAACCACTTTACCACTAGAGCATTTTGCTGTCTTACGTCTAGGCCACTTTTTGCGATTCGGCGCTGTGCGACTTTAACTGACAATTGCGCGGTCCTGCGATGCCGTACCCAAACAAAATTTACGTCCTTTTTTTCCCACAAACAGAGCTTTGGTGGTATTTGATCACCTGTGCGATTTTTACTTTTTGCGCTATAAACAAAAAAAGAGCGTTTATTTTGAAAAAATAACAATATTTTTAACATTTTTTTATTTGAAATTCCCCCCAAAAAAATGTAAAAAACAATTTTTTTTTTTAATTTTTGGCCAATTTGTTTTCTGCTACCTACCCTTTGGTAAAAAAAATCGCAATAAGTGTATTTTGATTGGTTTGCGCAAAAGTTATCGCGTTTACTAACTAAGGGAAAGATTTCTGTCATTTTTGGTGTTTTTTTTTTAACGAGTAATGGCGGCGATCTGCGATTTTTTTTTGCGGGACTGCGACAATGCAGCAGACAGATCGGACCCTTGACTGACATTTTTGACACTTTTGGGGGTACCAGTGACATTACTGCAGTAATCAGTGCTATATATATGCACTGTTACTGTAAAAATGACACTGGCAGGGAAGGGGTTAATTTTATTGGAGAGCTAGGGGTTAATGTATGCCTGGTGCTTACTGACGTGTGGGGGGGGAGGGGACTGAGTGACAGAAGGACAGATCGGATGTCCAGCTATGCTGAACACTCCGATCTGTCACTCCTTGTCACTTAGGAGATCCGCCCACTCTGTTTACACAGGCGGGCGGATCTCCAAACTAGATTCCCCGACGATCGGGGAAGAGCAGCAGCGATCGCCGTCGCTCCTCCCCTGGCCCGACTCCCGCTGTGAGTGAATACAGTGGGAGCGAGCCTCCGGCGGCGCGCGAGCGCCGCCTACAGGGGGAGGAGTCTAGCGACGTAGGTCTACATCGCTAGACGATAACGAGTCACTGTGCCGCAGTAGCTAGTGCTAAAGTGGTTAATGGAGCAGACAACGTGCCATTTATCATTGTTGATGCAGTTGGATGATTACATAATGATTCAATCCAATGGATCATTTTTGGGCCTAAACCTGCCTCTTCTATTGTATTCATCATAAATCCCAAGTCTACCCTGCCAAATGCTTTTTTGGCATCTATTGACAGGAGAATCCCTGGGGACCCATCACCCCTCATTTTTTGCATTAGAAGCAGAGATCTTATCCCGTTGTCCTTCCCCTCTCTCTCCAGAACAAAACCTGTTCGATCCACATGTATCCATTCGGGCATCAACTCCTTTAACCACTTAAGCCACTTTACCCCCTTCCTGGCCCTATTTTGCGATTGGCACTGTGTGACTATAACGTGCGCGGTCGTGCGACGCTGTACCTAAACGAATTCGACGTCCTTTTTTTCCCACAAACAGAGCTTTCTTTTGGTGGTATTTGATCACCTGTGCGATTTTTTGATCATGCGCTATAAACAAAAAGAGAGCGACAATTTTGCAAAAATAACAATATTTTTCACATTTTTTTATATGAAATTCCCCAAAAAAAATGTAAAAATCAAAATGTTTTAACATTTTTGGCCAATTTGTTTTCTGCTACCTATGTTTGGTAAAAAAAATCGCAATTAGCGTATTTTGATTGGTTTGCGCAAAAGTTATCGCGTTTACTAACTAAGGGAAAGATTGATGTCATTTTTGTTTTTTTGTTTTTTAACGAGTAATGGCGGCAATCTGCGTTTTTTTTTTTTTGCGGTGACTGCGACATTGCGGCGGACAGATCGGACCCTTGACTGACATTTTTGATACTTTTGGGGGTACCAGTGACATTACTGCAGTAATCAGTGCTATACATATGCACTGTTACTGTAAAAATGACACTGGCAGGGAAGGGGTTAACCTAGGGGTGGTCAAAGGGTTAATTGTGAGCCTAGGGGAGTGCTTTCTAACTGTATGGGGGAGGGACTTTTGGAATCAACACAGAGAAGGGGAAGGGGTTAACTTTATTAGGGAAGGAGGGGTTAAGTGTGTCCCTAGGGGCGTGCTTCTGACTGTGCAGGGATGTGGCTTTTTATGTAACAGCACAGATCAACGGTCCTGCATAGCAGGATCATATGATCTCTGCTGTTACACAGGGGAGAATGACAGACGGCTTTGTTTACATTACCGCCTGCCTTTCTCCCGGTGTATCGGATGATCGCGAGTGACCGGCGGACATCGGGTCTGCCGATCACTTGCGCTGAGGTGTCCGTGAACGAGCGGGAGCGCGCCTCCGGCGGCGCGCGCTCGCCCCCTATTGGCTCACAGGCTAGTGACGTACCGGTACGTCACTTTGCCTGCATGGGGCTGACCGCCGCAGTATATGTACTTTCGGCGGTCGGCAAGCTGTTAACCACTTGCCGACTAGGTCGGCTCTGTCCCGCGAAACGATGTACCTGTACGTCGCTTTGCGGGGCGTCTAGCGGGGGCACGTGTGCACCCATTCGCCACAGGGGAAGCTCTGGCAAATGGGCGTCAGCCTACGGGGCCCCGAAGATCCTCAAAGGCACCGTACAGGGAAAGCAGCTTTGCGGGCAGAGACAAGGACACTCGAGGACACCTAAGAACATAAAAACCACAGAGGTGGCTGGGTCTGTGCGAATAGCTGGAGGGAGTAGAGGAACCAGGCAGAGCCATAGACTTCAAGCCTCTCTCAGCTCTCTCAGCCCTGGAGATCCTCAAAGGTAATTGGAGTTAACAGTTTGATACTCCTTTTCCAGCCTTGTTTCAGCCTTGAATATTTAGCTTCAGACGCATTAGGCGTATTGGTGAAACGATAGCGACATTTTATTGTGCAGCTGTTATTGTGAAATATATCTGAGTCCTCTCAAGGAGAGTTAAATATCTAAAGATATCCCTACGCCTTAGCTGTAGCTTTTCAGGACAGGCAGAGGAAAGACTAGCAGGCTAAAAGAACTTACCAATAAACTATTTTTTTTTTTTTTTGGGGGGGGGGGATTTTAAACTGCATAATCGTACGCTGCTAAATTTGCATGGTTTGTATGGTCCCTGCATGGTTTGTATGGTCCCTGCATGGTTTGTATGGTCCCTGCGCTGGCTGCCCTGCTGTTATCTGTTGCTGATCGATACACTAACTCTACCTCAATAGGGGTGACCTGGCTGTCTATCTCTAGGACTTTTTGTAGTGGTCTTAAGACAAATCCCATTGCTTAATAGTATTCCCCCCCCCCCCCCCTTTTTTTTTTCTTTTGCCTATTCAGCTGGCAGGAGTATTGGAGAGGAAGGGAGCTAAAACACACCAAGTGGAAGGTGTAAATGATATTTCTATGAAATCATTCCTGATCCAGGAAAAGGTGGACCAAGCTGCAGGGAATGAGGATGAGATAACCTCACCCCCAGTAGGACAGTTACAAAAGAGAACCCATATAGGAGAGGAGGAAGGAGAAACTGGAGTCAAAATGTTAACAGGAGGTCTACAAAGGCTAAATAAATCCTTGTCCCTACAGTCTAAGAATAATAAAAGTGATGGAAGTCCATCATCCAAAAATCAACAACAGCAGACAATGGAAAAGGACCCTGAAAATTTACAAACACTTCCCACAAAGCAAGATATGGCAGATATGATGTCTCATTTAGAACATTTGATTAACTCCTTTACGGCAGCTGCTCCTGGGCGAAACCCCGTGCATATACGGCGCTCGTGCATATACCCCGTGCATATATGGCGGTCTAGGGGGTGGAAGCCGATGTGTGTGTCGGGCAGCTCCGATTGCCGCCTGACACCCGCGATCGCTCCCCGCTGAGAGAGAAGGACGGTCGGATGTTGTAAACACAGCTGACCGTCCTTCTCTCTGGAATGATCACAGAGCTCATGTGATCCTGCTCTATAGGATCACAGGTCACTATGGTTATCTCAGAAGCCCCGCCCCCCCCCCCCACAGTTAGAATCACTCCCCTAGGGTCACATTTTACCCCTTGATCACCCCCAGTGTTAACCCCTTCCCTGCCAGTGTCATTATTACAGTAACACTGCATATTTTTAGCACTGATAACTGTAGTAATGTCACTGATACACCCAAAAGTGTCAAAAATGTCAGTTAGGGGTCCGATCTGTCGTAGTCCCGCAAAAAATTGCTGATCGCCGCCATTACTAGTAAAAAAAACTGAAAACAATAAAAATGACATTAATCTTTATCGTAGTTAGTAGGCTCGATAACTTTTGCACAAACCAATCAAAATTCGCTTATTGCAATTTTTTTTTTTCAAAAATATGTAGTAGAAAACAAATTGGCCTAAAATGTTAAAAAGTTTTACATTTTTAATTTTTTTTTTTTTTTTTTTAGGAATGTCATATAACAGAATGTGAAAAATATTGTTTTTTTTTCAAAATTGTCGCTCTTTTTTTGTTTATAGCGCAAAAAAAATAAAAATCGCACAGGTGATCAAATACCACCAAAAGAAAGCTCTATTTGTGGGGAAAAAAGGACATAAATTTTGTTTGAGTACAGCATTGTACGACCGCGCAATTGTCCGTTAAAGTAACGCAGTGCCAAATCGCAAAATAGGGCCTGGTCAGGAAGGGGGTAAAATCTTCCGGGGCTGAAGTGAATGCAACAAGAATTGATATAAAGAATGTCCTACAATGGGTAGAAGAAACCGAAGAACACCTGGATGAGCATAAAAAGGCCATTGTGGAGCTGCGAGAAAGGGCTGAGTTGGAAAGGTTAGAAATAAGAAACCTTCGATATAGGCCGGAAGATCAAGAAAATAGAAGCAGATGAAACAATTTAGGGATCTGGGGTCTTCCTGAGACCATTAAAGATACTGACCTTTGAAAACGTAATACGGGAAGTGTTTAACCGTATTCTGGAAAGAGAATCAACATCTACCATCCGTTTTGAAAGAGTCCATAGAATAGGAAGATTAAACAAGTCATCAACAGCTGTCCCTAGGGATGTAATAGTAAGAGTCCATCATTATGAAGTAAAAGAACAGGTATCACAGGGTATGAGAAAATCTGCATCTATCGATTTTAATGGATCCAAGCTGTTCATTCTTACAGATCTCTCTCCAGAGACATTAGCCAGTAGAAGTGCATTGAAGTCTTTAACAAGTTTACTACAAGCAAAGGACATCACTTACAGATGGAGATTTCCAGCATGCCTGACGGCGAAAAAACAGGGCATTTCAGCTACCCCGCGATTTCCAGAATATTAAAATGAATTCTGTAGTAAACTTGGTCTGCAAGATGTCGAGTTGGAGAATTGGGAAAAGAGTCCGCCGGATTTGGGGAAGTTAAAAAATAGATCATGGAATAAAGTATAGACATATTGGACTAGGTGGGACTTTAAGTGAGACCCAAGCTGGTGTTACCCGGCGTCTCCATCCCTATAACAAGAAAAAAAATGAGGTTGAAGGATTGTAAGAGGTGCATGAAAGTCAGCCAACCCCCAGTCTGATGTACTCACCCTCCAGTCTGTCACCAACCAAATAAAACCTGTCTCTTGGTACAAAGAACAGGGGTTTAGTTGACACACATTTGCAAACGCATGTGAAAGCTGCAGAGCCAATTCACGGCACCCTGTTATATCTGCAGTCCTAACACTCTTAATTTAGTGTCCTCACACTGGAGGCACATAGCTGCTAATGGATGGATGGGGGAACAGGTGAGAGGGAGACAGCCCAACCTCCCCCAACGGAAAAGGCATTGTGCTTTACAAGCCATGCCCCATATATAAAATCCCTTCCTATCTTTATACTGCATCCACCAAGGGGATGGAGGTGTAATGCTTTTCAGCTGGTCTCCCCCAGTTTGTACCATCGTTATAACCTAATTATTTGAGTCTTTGAGACAACAGCCAGTCATGGATGAGGGTGGGTTGGGGGAGGTTGGGCTGTCTCCCTCTCACCTGTTCCCCCATCCATTCATTAGCAGCCATGTGCCTCCAGTGTGAGGACACTAAATTAGGAGTGTTAGGACTGCAGATTTAACAGGGTGCCGTGAAGTGGCTCTGCAGCTTTCACATGCGTTTGCAAATGTGTGTCAACTAAACCCCTGTTCTTTGTACCAAGAGACAGGTTTTATTTGGTTGGTGACAGACTGGAGGGTGAGTACATCAGACTGGGGGCTGGCTGACTTTCATGCACCTCTTACAATCCTTGAACCTCATTTTTTTTATGGAATAAAGTATAGAGCATGGAATTTGATCGAAGCAAGAAGTTATGTTGCAGAAGGGTTTTAGCTTGTTGGAATAGAAGAAGAAATAGGTTAGAAAAGCAATTGCTCAGGGAAAACATGGCGGAGTGGTTATGCCCACCTGGCCTTCCCGGAACCATCCCCACAATGTCGGCAGTCCACGAGGGCATAAGAAAACCCCCAAGGTATGCCCCCCTGGCTGGATGTCTATAGAGGCGGTGGCCAGGCTTGACATAAAACTGGTTTACAATCTATTGTGGATAGAGAAGGGGGAGGGATTGTAACTGGGGGAGGGGGGGGGGTATTTGCTGTCCAGAAGTTATATGTTGTGTTCATGGCATTGTTGTGTGTTTGTAAAGTGGTATATTCTTAGAGTTTGCATAGAAATGCATTCCCTTTTCTTTGTGCAGGATACTCCTTTTGAAATATGGCCCCTTTGAAAAGTATTACCTATTACGTTAGAGGCTTAAATAGCCCTAGAAAGAGACAATAGATTACTCAGGAATTAAAAGGATTTTTAGCCAATACAGTGTTTTTATAAGAAACTCATTTAAAATGGTCATCCAAAATTAGCCTAGGCTCAAAAAAAATTCCCAGTATGGTTCCATGGTTATTCCCCAAATAAGAGATCTAAAGGAATAGCAATATAATTTGACAGGAGCACACCATTTTCACTGAAAGCATTAGAGTCAGATACTGAAGGACGATATTTGTTTATTAAAGGCTTCTTATTTAATACTGATTGTACATTGGTGAATTTATATTACCCCAATACCCACCCCTCTCTCTTTCTAAAAAGGGGATATAAATAAATTGGAAGGTTTTAGAGAAGAGATGTTGATAATAGCGGGAGATATCCATTTCGTTTTTGACCCAGCCTTAGATACCCAATGCCTTTTTTTACAGTAGGAGGCCAGACTGGCAACTTTCAGCCCAGGGGGCAAGTACAAACCAGAGGCCCATGGTGTAGTGACTCGGCCCCCCTCCCTCTTCCCGTCCTCCTCCTGACCTCCATTTCAAGCTGAAGCCCTGCTCCAGGTACTTTCTGCTCACCAGCTGAATCCAGGTTCCCAACCTGGCCAGCAGGGGGGGGCGGTTGGAGGGGGGCTGGGACAGCTTGGTTGGGGCTGGCCAGGGGAGGAGAGTCTCAAGTGGGGGATGGAACTGGCCTCTGCTCAGGCACAGTTTACACCAGGGATCCTCAAACTACGGCCCTCCAGCTGTTGCAGAACTACACATCCCATGAGGCATTGACATTCACAGACATGACCAGGCATTATGGGAATTGTAATTTCTGAACAACAGGAGGGACATAGTTTGAAGACCCCTGGTTTAGACCATCCATGTTGGGGGGCGGGGGGCTAGCCCTGCGCTCTGTCCTTGTCTTCATTCCGCACTCAGTAGGTCAGCAGCAGAGACTTTTTAGTTCTCTTCACCAGGAATCCTTTAGGCATGTCTTTGGCAGAAACAGTGCAGCCTTTTTATGGGGCATCAGAGTGGCCCAGGGGGCGATTGCCCTCTGCCCCCTGGCCCAGTCCCCACCTGGCCGACATTTAAGGGCAATTAAACAAAAACTGCATCAACAACAGTTAGTAGAAGCCTGGAGAATATTACATCCTAGAGGTAAAGACTTCACATATAACTCTCAAGTACACTCTTCATACTCAAGAATTGATTATGTTCTTCTGGATTACCAGCTTCTGGAAGGGCTGTTAAAGGCAGAAATAAAACCAATAACTCTCTTAGACCATGCCCCAGTCATGGTGGTCCTGGATTTGAAGGAAATTCCGTCTAGGCAGGGGTCTTGGAGATTAGATGAGTCTCTTTTACACAACGCTAGAATAGTTGGGGATATAGAGAGAGACCTGAACCTGTTTTTTAAGGAACATAATATAGATAATATTGCTCGGAATGTGCTATGGGAAACCCATAAAGTATTTGAGAGGAAGAATAATAGTAGTTAAGAGGAAAAAACTCTGGGTGGCTCAGAAACAATCCCTCCTACAGGAAATTCAGGACCTGGAACAGCTACATAAAGGATCAAATGCTGATCAAGTGAGGGTCAAGTTAACAGAAAAACGAGAGGTATTGAGAGACTTAATGTAGCAAGATACTAAACGGGCATTTTATATAACATCTAAAAAACATCATGAAATGGGAAATAAACCAGGGACACTACTGGCAGGATCAATAAAACCTAGAAGCAATGTAAACTACATAGTGAGAATGAAGGATAAAAAAGGGGAGCTGAAATATTCCACGAGCGAGATCACCAAGATCTTTCAGGAATATTATTAACTACTGTATAGAGTGAATAACAACCACAATGCAGAAGATAACTGACTTAGACGAAATAAAATAGAACAATATTTGCAGAAGGTAAAATTCCCAGTTCTATCAGAGGAGGATGCTACTAAATTGGATAGCGATGTTACTATAGAAGAAATACAAATAAAACATAAAGGTGCAGCGCTGAATCAGTGAACAAATGTATGAACAAATATAAATAGAAATTCATATAACCAATGTATAAAAGTTCATAAGTGAGTCCAAAGGGTATGCAGAAATGAAGTAGTGCTTCAGATTCATAAGTGAAGAAAAGTTGTGTAAAATCCCCACACCAAGAGTAGAAAGTGGATGCGCCCACCGGAGGGTATGGACCTAGAATACCTTATAGTATGTGGGCCATACAGGTTGGTAGATGGTATAATTCCCAAGCGGTGGCTGGAACCCTCGATGTTAAGAAGAGGTGGCCAGAGTGTCTCATGTAGGAGCTTGCAGGTCTCTCACAGTGATACATGGAGGAACAAGCCAGACAAAGCCGACATAGTGTAAAACTGCTAAAACTTTTATTTTGCATAAAAAGTCAAAGACACACTTACAAGTATCCAATTCAAATGAGCGGGGAAATATACAGAGATTGATGGCATTCACGACAATCCTAACGCATTTCCTCTAATAAGACATCATCATAGGAAGCTGCTATAGAAGAAATACAACAGGCAAATAATAGCACTGGAGTAGGTAAAAGTCTGGGCCCAGACGGATATACGTCTTTGTACTTTAAGAAATTTGCAGGTATCTTAAAGCGGAGTTCCGGCCTCAAATACCTTTTTTAACTAAAAATACCCCTATAATACTAATCCATCGCCCTTTACAAAATTGCTATTCTCATACTTACAAGGTGTACAGTATTGGATTTTAGCCAAAATCTTACTTTTAAAACGCTGTCTGGGCGCGGCCATCTTAGATGTGGGCATCTGAAGCCGTAGTGTAATCTGCTGTGTCCTCCTTCCTGATTCCAGGGAGTGTTCTGGGAGTTCTTCCTGATTCCAGGGAGTGTTCTGGGAGTTCTTCCTGATTCCAGGGAGTGTTCTGGGAGATCTTCCTGATTCCAGCCTCCTGGGAGTGATGACAAACAGCTCCCAGGATGCAATGCAAAGGCGGAAGTGATGTCGGTGGCCGTGGCCACAGAGTGGGGAGAAGGGGGAAGTAAAATCAATAATGTCCTGAAAATAAGGTAAGGGACCCCCGAAAAAAATTGAAAATGCCCAATTGTTGATCAGCATAGCGAGCGCTCAAGGAATCACTAAAGTTGCAAAATAGGCCGGAAATGCACTTTAACTCCCTACTTCCAGACATACATGAACTCTATTGGAGGAGGTCTGGAGATACGTAAGGAAGCGCTAGGGGCTTATATATCACTTCTGGTAAAGAAAGGAAAAGATCCAACATTGTTATCCAGCTTCAGGCAAATATCCCTAATCAATGAAGACATTAAAATTCATGCAAGGATCTTGGCTGAGAGGCTGAAGCCCTTTATGCCTAATTGGATAGAGAAAAATCAAGTTGGCTTTGTCCCCAAGAGCCAAGCGAGGGACAATGTAATAAGAACTATACTGTTAATGCATGGAGCCAAAAAAGGAAAGAAACTAGTACTAGTGCCGTAAAGGCTTTCGACAGACTGGACTGGGAGTATATTCTTTTGACATTACGCTATGTTGGCCTAGGCCTGCGCATATATAGGTGGATAGCAGCATTGTACTCCAGTCCAATGGCTCAAGTACAGGTAAATGGGACTTTGTCAGAGTCCTTTGCGCTGTACAATGGCACAGCCAGGGATGCCCACTTTCCCCCTTACTTTTTGTACTATCTTTAGAACCCCTTTTAGCAACTATATGGGCAAAACAAGAAATCGAAGGCGTAGAAATAGCCAGACAAGAACATAAGGTGTCCGCATTTGTGGATGACATTATGTTATATTCTTTCAACTAGGGAACGACCGATTATCGGCAAAGCCAATATATCGGGGGCCGATATGCACTTTCCCTGATATATCAGAATCGGCCCCGGAGGTTACCGATATTGCAGATATTTCGAGAAAGTGCATGTACCAGAGTGATGCCTGCAGCTAGAGGCATCACCCCGGTACCGGCGTCTATAGCCGAGGGTCAGCTGTCTTGTAATGACAACCGATGCAGCTGAGAAGCCGCTCGGCTGTCATTACAAGGAGCGGAAGGGGATGTCCCCCCCCCCCTCCCGCCGCCTTCCGCGGCTCGCCCGGGTCTCCAGTCCAACCAGGAGACCCGGGCAACCAGCCTCCATGGCCACCAAAGACTCGAACAAAGCCGCATTCGGCACTGATCAGGTCTCCTGGCAAAAACCCGGAAGTGATGTCATGACATCACTTCCGGGTACTGGTGCCAGATTAACCACTTGCCGACTGCCGTCAGTATATTTACTGCGGCAGTCAGCCCCTCACAGGCAAAGCGACGTAGGGCTACGTCGCTCGCTTGTGAGGCTCTAGGGGGCGAGTGCGCACCGCCGGAGGTGCACTCCCGCCCCCGCTTGCTCACGGACACCCACGCTCGTGTGACCGGCGGACCCCGATGTCCGTTGCAGAGGGAGAAAGGCAGGCAGCTAATGTAAACAAAGCCGCTTGTCATTCTCCCCTGTGTAACAGCAGAGATCATACGATCCTGCTATGTAGGATCGTAGATCTCTGCTGTTACATGAAAAGCCACACCCCTGCACAGTAAGAAGCACGCCCCTAGGGACACACTTAGCCACTACATATTTATATAAAGTTAACCCCTTCCCTGCCAGCGTCATATTTACAATAACAGTGCATATGTATAGCACTGATTACTGCAGTAATGTCACTGGTACCCCCAAAAGTGTCAAAAATGTCAGTCAAGGGTCCGATCTGTCCGCCGCAATGTCGCAGTCCCGCAAAAAAAAAACGCAGATCACCGCCATTACTCGTTAAAAAAAAAAACAACAAAAATGACCGAAATCTTTCCCGTAGTTAGTAAATGCAATAACTTTTGCGCAAACCAATCAAAATACGCTTATTGCAATTTTTTTTTTACCAAACATATGTAGCAGAAAACAAATTGGCCTAAAATGTTAAAAAAATTTGATTTTTACTTTTTTTTGGAGGGAATTTCATATAAAAAAATGTGAAAAATATTGTTATTTTTGCAAAATTGACACTCTTTTTTTGTTTATAGCGCATGATCAAAAAATCGCACAGGTGATCAAATACCAACAAAAGAAAGCTCTGTTTGTGGGAAAAAAAGGACGTCAAATTTGTTTAGGTACAGCGTCGCACGACCGCGCAATTGTCCGTTAAAGTCACGCAGTGCCGAATCACAAAATAGGCCCTGGTCAGGAAGGGGGTAAAATCTTCCGGGGCTTAAGTGGTTAAAAAAAATGACAGCATTCAAAACAGCCAAACTTGGCGTTTTGAATGCTTTTAAGTGCAGTGGAGGGGTTTGGGGTCTTTTAGACCCCCAGATCTAAGTACCTGTCAAGAAGAAAAAAATGTTTTTTAAATGTACAAAAATATTGGCGCATATCGGCCCGATACCGGTAAAAATATCGGTATCGGCAATGAAAAACCGATATCAGTCGTTCACTACTTTCAACCTGTTACAGACACTGTCAAATATTCTTGCAGAACTTAAAAGGTATGGGGAAATTTCAAATTTGAAGGTAAATGTAGAGAAAATTGAAATATTAAATATTTTTGTTCCCTTGGTGGAATGTGAGGATATTAAACCCCTGTATCACTTTGTATGGAAGCAGAAGGGTTTCCAATTCTTGAGTATATCTTTATCTGCGTCAGTTTCAGATTGATATCGGGATAACTACCTGCCTTTACTTAGTAAAATTAAAGCGGTAGTATACCGCTTTTTTCCCACTTTTAACTACAGGTAAGCCTATAATAAGGCTTACCTGTAGGTATAATTAATATCTCCTAAACCGGCACGGTTTAGGAGATATTTGCACTGCATGCAGCCGCTCACGCGAGTGGCGCATGCGCTCTGAAGGTCCGGCTGACCTTCAGCTTTCCTTGCCAGGAGCTTGCCGGAAAATGACTCCCCCGCGCGGGAGTGACGTCATTGCGGCTCCGGCCAATCACAGCGTCGGAGCCGCCGAACCTGGAAAAGACGCAGAGGGATCATGTCAGCTCCCACAGCAGTGTCCAGGGGTCCTTGTTGGGGCTTTTCAAACCCTCCAGATAAATATTCTGGGGGTCTATTTTAAAACCCTTAGATTATTAATCAGGAGATTTATATGGAAACACAGTCATATTGCCTATAAGACACTGGTAAGACCTAAATCCACCAGGGATCTGCTTCTCCCAGATTTTGAGAAGTACCACGAGGCTGCCGTATTGCGGAGAATAATAGATCGGGTTCATGGTTCTTCTAAAAAAAAAAGAGTGCAATTGGAAGGAAAAATAAGTAATTCAATCCTGGGTCAGATAATCTGGCGACTGAGGCAACATAGAGTTCTCGCTAAAGACTTGGCTTCAATTACAATAGAGACTTTAGGATTCTGGGATAACCTATTTAATGGCACTTTTCCACTGCAAGTACCGGCTAGTACCGGATCGGCTCTACTCGGCCCTGCTTGGCCCGGTTTGCTTTTCCACTGCGGTACCGCATGGTATAGTGTCGGAACGGTTCGGTACGGTACGGTATAGGTTTGCTTTTCCACTAAAGTAGTACTAAAGTTAAGTGGGTGGGATAACAACGGGGTGGGTGGGATTCTCTGACCAATCAGTGGCTAGTAGTGACTGCATGCAAAGGATTGTGGGATATGGTACCAGTTTGGTACCTGTTGGAACCACAATCGAGTAGGTACTGTTTTTTCAGAGCCGTACCGTACCGTACCGTTCGGTTCCATGCAGTGGAAAAGCGCCATTTAAGTACACATTGGCAACATAATAGTCCTTTAATGCTGTTATCAGGTACAAGCTACTTCCCACCAGGGAAGTAGAATAAGCTGTTCTTAAAATGGACCCTTTCAGATTGTCTAATATTGAAGGACGTCTTGAATGGGAACGCCTTTTGTTCGTTAACAGAAATATGAAATAGGGCTCTTTCCCATGGGAAGTCTGGAGATATAGACAAATTCAACATTTTGTGGCTACCCTCCCAAAACCCCTTCATTCTGGCCATGAGCTCAGCCCCTGGGAAAAACTTGTGGACCAAGGAGGAGTTGGCAAGCATGGGATGTCTAATATATACAGGCTGTTGATTTCCTCACCTGATCCCGGGGCATCAGGTCTTTTGGAGAGCTGGGAGCAGGAACAATCCCGTTTATTTTATTCATAAATGATCTAGAGGAGGGGATATCTGGTACAATCTCAGTATTTGCAGATGATACTAAACTTAGCATGCCAATATCTTCTATGCAGGATGTGGAAACCTTACAAGCAGACCTGAACAAAATAATGGGGGGGGCAACTACATGGCAGATGAGGTTTAATGTTGAAAAATGTAAAGTAATGCACTTGGGTGCCAGAAACCAGAAAGCAAGCTACTCACTAGGGGAGGGGAACCCCTGGGTGAATCTAGGATGGAAAAGGACCTGGGGGTACTGGTAGACAACAGGCTTGGCAGTGGCATGCAATGCCAAGCCCCTGCAAGCAAAGCCAACAGAATACTGGGTTGTATAAAAAAGGGGATTCACTCCAGAAATAAAGAGATTATTCTCCCTCTCTACAAGACTCTGGTCCGGCCACATCTGGAGTATGCTGTCCAGTTCTGGGCACCGGTCCTCAGGAAGGATGTGCTGGAACTGGAGAGAGTCCAGAGAAGGGCAACAAAAATAATTGGGGGAATGGAGGACATCAGCTATGAGGAAAGACTACAAGCACTGAACCTATTCTCTCTGGAGAAGAGACGAATGAGGGGGGATATGATATCAATGTACAAATATTGAACTGGTGACCCGAGCATAAGGAAAAAACTATTCAGAGAAAGGGAATACAATAAGACGCGTGGCCACTCACTAAAACTAGAGGAAAAACGGTTTAACCTTAAAATATGTAAGGGGTTCTTCACTGTCAGAGCAGTAAGGATGTGGAATTCTCTTCCACAAGCAGTGGTATCAGCAGGGAGCATCGATAGTTTAAAAAAACTATTAGATGGGCACCTTAAAGACCACAACATACAGGGGTATACAATGTACAACATACAGGGGTATACAATGTACAACATACAGGGGTATACAATGTACAACATACAGGGGTATACCATGTACAACATACAGGGGTATACAATGTACAACATACAGGGGGTATACAATGTACAACATACAGGGGTATACAATGTACAACATACAGGGGGTATACAATGTACAACATACAGGGGTATACAATGTACAACATACAGGGGGTATACAATGTACAACATACAGGGGGGTATACAATGTACAACATACAGGGGTATACAATGTACAACATACAGGGATATACCATGTACAACATACAGGGGTATACAATGTACAACATACAGGGGGTATACAATGTACAACATACAGGGGTATACAATGTACAACATACAGGGGGTATACAATGTACAACATACAGGGGGTTTACAATGTACAACATACAGGGGTATACAATGTACAACATACAGGGGGTATACAATGTACAACATACAGAGGTATACAATGTACGGTTAACATCAAACACACACACACATAGGTTGAACTGGATGGACTGATGTCTTTTTTCAACCTCACAAACTATGCAACTACAGTATGGAAGGAAGTAGTGAGTTTAATTAACAAGATCAGTAATGTTGAAATTAGGCGAGATCCCTGGCAATGTTTGTTCCACGCTACAGGTGAATCAAGGAAAAAACACAGAAAATCTATCACCCCATTTTTGTTAAATACAGTGAAAGCACTAATCCCAAAATATTGGAAATTAGAAAAAAATGCCAATAATGAATGACTGGTTTAGGGAAGTGGACAGAACTAGGATAATGGAAGAACTAATATATTTGCAAAATGATACTGGCTTACGATTCTATAGAATTTGGAGTAGTTGGTCGGAGTTTAAACAGTCCTCAATTTATCTGAGTTACACGGGCAAGGAGAATATTTCTCAAGAGATGAGGAGGGGAGGGGCCAGAGGAAACTTTCTGAGTGGGGTATAATATTGGGACATGGACACAATTCTAATCTTTTTGACTCTATACACCACCACAATGGATTTGAAATGAAACAAACAAGATGTGCTTTAACTGCAGACTTTCAGCTTTAATTCGAGGGTATTTACATCCAAATCAGGTGAAAGGTGTAGGAATTACAACAGTTTGTATATGTGCCTCCCACTTTTTAAGGGACCAAAAGTAATGGGACAATTGGCTGCTCAGCTGTTCCATGGCCAGGTGTGTGTTATTCCCTCATTATCCCATTTACAAGGAGCAGATAAAAGGTCCAGAATTAATTTCAAGTGTGCTATTTGCATTTGGAATCTGTTGCTGTCAACTCTCAATATGAGATCCAAAGAGCTGTCACTATCAGTGAAGCAAGCCATCGTTAGGCTGAAAAAACAAAACAAACCCATCAGAGAGATAGCAAAAACATTAGGTGTGGCCAAATCAACAGTTTGGAATATCCTTAAAAAGAAAGAACGCACCGGTGAGCTCAAAAAACACCAAAAGACCCAGAAGACCACGGAAAACAACTGTGGTGGATGACCGAAGAATTCTTTCCCTGATGAAGAAAACACCCTTCACAACAGTTGGCCAGATCAAGATCACTCTCCAGGAGGTAGGTGTATGTGTGTCAGATCAGGAACACTCTCCAGGAGGTAGGTGTATGTGTGTCAGATCAAGAACACTCTCCGGGAGGTAGGTGTATGTGTGTCAAAGTCAACAATCAAGAGAAGACTTCACCAGTGAATACACTTGTGTCGATGTCCCAATATTTATGGACCTGACTGTATGACCATGCGGCTAAGGCCCGTTTGATTCTGTCTCCATCCCCTGCTTACTCCAAATCCCTCCCCCCTCCAAATATCATTATTTATCGCTTTTCCCCTTTCCATCATCTGGGGTTTTCTTTTTTTCTTGTGAACTTAGGGGGTGTGTTTTTGTTAGTGGAGAGCTCATTGGTTTGAGATTTAGGGAACTGACACTTTTGATTCTTGATGGGTAGAACCTGGGGGACTTCCAATGGTGGGGAACCCCATGTTCTCCCTCCTACATTAATTAAACATACCCCCTTTTTTTCTTTTTTGTTTGTTAATCTAGAGGGAGTGTTTTTGTTAGTGGAGAGCTAACTGGGTTGAGATTCAGGGTAAAGGGAATCTGTACTTTTTGATTTTGGATGAGTAGTACCACGGGGACTTCCAATGGTGGGCCCCCCACTTCTCCTTCTTACATTAGTTAAGGCCCCTTTTTTATTTTTTATTTATTAGAGTAGAGCAATGGGGGTGAACACTTAAAAAGTGTACCATGATATTTAGGGTGGACCCCGGGAGTATCCTGGGATACACCCCGTAATTAATATTAACTCAACTGATGGTTCGTTATCATCTGGCGACGTAGACCTACGTCACCAGACTCTCCCCTCTCTCGGCGGCGCGCGCACCGCCGGAGGCTCGCTCCCGCTGTATTCAGACACAGCGGGAGTCGGGCCAGGGGAGGAGAGGCGGTGATCACTGCCGCTCTTCCCCGATCGCCGGGGATCGAGTGTGGAGATCCGCCCGCTTGTGTAAACAAAGCGGGCGGATCTTCTCTGTGACAGGCAGGGACAGATTGCAGGATTCAGCATAGCTCAACCTGCGATCTGTCCCTGTGTCACACAACCCCCTCCCCCCACACACGTCAGTAAGCACCAGGCATACATTTAACCCCTTGATCACCAATTAAGTTAACCCCTTCCCTGCCAGTGTCACTATTACAGTAACAGTGCATATTTTTAGCACTGATTACTGTAGTAATGTCACTGGTCCCCCCAAAAGTGTCAAAAATGTCAGTTAGGGGTCCGATATGTCCGCCGCAATGTCGCAGCCCCGCTAAAAAAAATCGCAGATCGCCGCCTTTACTAGTAAAAAAAAATAAACAATAAAAATGACAAATCTTTCCCGTAGTTAGTAAACGCAATAACTTTTGCGCAAACCAATCAAAATACGATTATTGTGATTTTTTTTAAAAAAAATATGTAGCAGAAAACAAATTGGCCTAAAATGTTAAAAAATTTTGATTTTTACATTTTATTTTTGGGAATGTTATATATCAGAATGTAAAAATATTGTTTTTTTTTTTTTCAAAATTGTCGCTCTTTTTTTTTAAAAAATAAAAAATCGCAGAGGTGATCAAATACCACCAAAAGAAAGCTCTATTTGTGAAGGAAAAAAAGGACATAAATTTAATTTGGGTACAGCGTCACAGGACCGCGCAATTGTCCGTTAAAGTAACGCAGTGCCGAATCGCAAAATATAGTCCTGGTCAGGAATGGGGTAAAATCTTCCGGTCTTAAAGTGGTTAAAAATACGCTCATTGAGAATTTTTTTTGTCAAAGACATGTAGCTAAATACATTTTGGCCTAAATATATGACAAAAATTGAATGTATTGGATATTTTTTAACTGTCAAAGTAGAAAATGTCAGATTTTTCGCAAAGTTTTCGCTCTTTTTTTATTAATATCGCAAAAAATTAAAATCGCAAAGGTGATCAAATACCACCAAAAGAAAGCTCTGTTTGTGGGGAAAAAAAAGGATGTAAATTTGGGTACGGTGTTGCATGACCGCGCAGTTGCCAGTTAAATTCGCACAGTGCCAAGTTGCAAAAAGTGGCCTGGACGTAAAGCAGGAAAATCCTCCGGTGGTAAAGTGGTTAAACAAATAATTCACTTTTTTTTTTTTTAGGTATTTTTGTTTTCCCCCTCTCCCTCCCGAGGGGATTGAGAGATTTATGGAACTATATGAATATCAAGGGGTATCTAAACGTTTTATAGTATGCATAATCTAGGAATACTCTGCTTTATATGTGATTTTGTTTTATGTGATTTAGAATGATATGTAATATTGTGTTTTTCATTTGTATTTTGAAGTAGTGGTGGAACCCCCTGTGGTGCAAACTGCTTTTTTGAACTTTTTTTTCTGTTTTAAATATAAGTGGGGCAGCTGAAACTGCATCTCCTGACTATCATGGACTTATAAACTCTACACCCTTGGGGTAAAGTAATAGCAACGGCTCATTTTTTATTTTTTCTTGTTTGTTTTAAAATAACTAATATGTCATACTTACTGGCTCTGTAATGGTTTTGCACAAAGAAGCCCCAATCCTCCTCCTCTCAGATCCCCCCCCCCCCGGCGTTGCTCCTGGCTCCACCCCCTGCCAAGTGCCCCCATAGCAAGCCACTTGCTCGATCCTGAGCCCCATTTTTAGTGTTCATAAGACACACAGAGCTGGACTTGGCCCTGCTCCCTCCCCACTGGTTCTGATTGACAGCAGCGGGAGCCGTAGGGTCCCACGGCTGTATCTCAGTCAATCAGGAGCTAGAGACCCGGAGAGAGCCTCGGTTCTCGTGCAGATCGCTGCATTGAATACAAGACAGGGGAGTCAAAATCTTTAACTGTGGGCTGCATCAGCATTATGGTTGACCTCAAAGAGCCGGTTGTACAGAGTGCAGAGTACAGGGGTGCGCTGTGTTCAGAGTGCAGAGTACAGGGGTGCACTACGTACAGAGTGCAGAGTTCAGGGGTGCGCTGTGTACAGAGTGCAGAGTTCAGGGGTGCGCTACGTTCAGAGTGCAGAGTAGAGGGGTGCACTACATACAGAGTGCAGAGTTCAGGGGTGCGCAGTGTACAGAGTGCAGAGTTCAGGGGTGCGCAGTGTACAGAGTACAGAGTTCAGGGGTGCGTTACGTTCAGAGTGCAGAGTACAGAGGTGCACTATGTACAGAGTGCAGTGTTGAGGTATGTGCTGTGTATAGAGTGTAGAGTTCAGGGGGGCCCTGTGTACAGAGTGCAGTGTTGAGGGGTGCGCTGTGTACAGAGTGCAGAGTTGTCACGGAACCATGAACCAGACGTACAACAACAGATAAGTGAAAATAAGAAGGCTTTATTGAAAATCAAGCTGTAAAGCAGAAGTCCAAACGGATGGCGAAACCGAGGCAGAGTCCTTGCGAAGCCAGAGGTCAGGAACCAGGAGGGTAGTCAGACGAAGCCGGGATCAGGAACCAGCAGGGTAGTCAGACGAAGCCAGGATCAGGAACCAGCAGGGTAGTCAGACGAAGCCAGGATCAGGAACCAGCAGGGTAGTCAGACGAAGCCAGGATCAGGAACCAGCAGGGTAGTCAGACGAAGCCAGGATCAGGCACCAGAAGCAGCAGCAGTCTTAGAAGCGTGTGAACACAGGAGGACCAAGCAAGGAACTGAAGCCACAGACCTCCTATATATATGAGCTAGGCATCCAGCTCCTCCCAGTGGGAAGGAGGAGCCGCAGGGTGGGAGGCTACAAGAAACCCAGAAACCAAGATGGCCGCCAGCACATGTCAAACGAAGGAGAACAGCAAGAAGGTAAGACCATGACAGTACCTCCCCCTCAAGGGCCCCTCCTCCGCGGAGTAAAGAACGGTTTCTGAGGGAAGCGTGCGTGGAAGGCTCGGAGCAAGGCAGGAGCATGGACATCTGCGGAGGGAACCCAGGAACGCTCCTCTGGACCATAACCACGCCAATGAACCAAAAACTGCACCCGACCGCGGACCAGGCGTGAGTCCAGGATATTGCTCACCTCATACTCCTCACGATTGCCCACTTGGACCGGACGGGGCCGAGGAACCGAGGAAGTGAAACGATTACACACCAGTGGCTTCAACAGGGAGACATGAAACACGTTGGAGATCCGCATGCCAGGGGGAAGCGCAAGGGCATAGGCTACCGGGTTTACCCTGCGAAGCACTCGGAAGGGACCAACAAAGCGAGGCGCCAGCTTGGGAGTGGGCACTCGAAGGTTGAGGTTGCGGGTGGACAACCTTACACGGTCTCCGGCCTGGTAGGAAGGAGCAGGCGCTCGTCTGCGATCAGCCTGGAGTCTCTGGCGCTGCGCAGAGACCTCAAGGGACTTCTGGATCTGTACCCAAGAAGCACGTAGGACGGAAAGGTGATCCTCCACAGCCGGAATATCCTGGGGAGAGAATACCTCCGGTAACACGGCAGGTTGGAACCCATAATTGGCCATGAAGGGAGACGTCCCAGAGGAAGAGTTCACCGCCGTGTTCCTGGCAAACTCAGCCCAAGGCAGAAGGTCAACCCAATTGTCTTGGTGATCGGAGACATAGCAACGAAGGAATTGCTCCAAGGCCTGATTGGATCGTTCTGCGGCCCCATTGGACTGAGGGTGGTAGGCCGAGGAGAAGGAGAGATGAATCCCCAACTTGGAGCAAAAGGCGCGCCAGAACCTGGACACAAACTGACTCCCCCGATCCGACACAATCTCCTTGGGCAGACCGTGCAACCGGAAGACCTCCCTGGCAAAAATCGTGGCCAACTCCTGTGCAGAGGGTAACTTCTTGAGAGGAACACAGTGGCACATTTTGGAAAATCGATCCACAATCATGAGAATGACCATATGGCCTCGGGATGCAGGGAGGTCCACAATGAAATCCATCCCCAGGTGTGACCATGGGCGCTCCCCGGTGGCTATGGGTTGCAGAAGGCCCAACGGAAGGTGCCGAGGGGACTTACTCTGGGCACAAACTGAGCATGCCGCTACATATGCGGCGATGTCGGAACGTAGGGAAGGCCACCAGAACAGACGTGAAACAGCCCAGGACAGCTGATTCTTTCCAGGATGCCCCGCGGTCTTGGAGTTATGGTAGGTTCGCAACAACCGAGTGCGCAACTCCTCAGGCACAAAACATCTGCCGTTGGGTCTCCCAGAGGGAGCACCAGATTGAGCCGCCAAAATCTGCTCACCCAGGGGAGAGGTCAGGCTGGTGCGAATGGCGGCCAGGATCTGATTTGGAGGTATGACCGAAGTCGGAATCGACTCCTCCCTGGACAGGTCGGAGTACTGCCGTGATAAGGCATCCGCCCTGATGTTCTTGGAACCGGGTAGGTAGGAGACCACGTAATTAAAACGTGACAAGAACAGAGCCCATCTGGCCTGACGTGGTGTCAATCTCTTGGCCTCAGAAAGGTAGGTCAGATTCTTGTGGTCCGTCAGGATGAGGCCCGGAACCACCGAACCCTCGAGCAAGTGCCTCCATTCTTTAAGGGCCTGCATGATGGCCAATAACTCCCTGTCACCAATCTGATAGTTGCACTCCGCGGAAGACAGTTTCCGGGAGTAAAACCCACAAGGAAGCAGAGGACCCTCTGGTGTTCTACGCTGAGACAGAAGGGCGCCTACTCCCGTCTCAGACGCGTCCACCTCGAGGACAAAGGGCAACCCAGGGTTGGGATGCGACAGAATCGGAGCCGACACAAAGGCGGACTTTAGAGCCTCAAAAGCTCGGATGGCCTCGAGCGGCCAGACCTGGGAATTACTGCCCTTCCTGGTCAGATCCGTGAGAGGCTTGGCTAGCATGGAAAAGTCCCTGATGAACTTCCGATAATAATTGGCGAAGCCCAAAAAGCGCTGCAGGGAGCGAAGACCACTGGGCTGGGGCCACTGTAAGACAGCCGAAACCTTCTCAGGATCCATGGAGAACCCCTCAGCGGAAATGATGTAACCTAAGAAGGTTACCTGGGATCGGTGAAATTCGCATTTCTCAAACTTACCGAACAGCTTGTTCTCTCGTAACCGTTGCAACACTCGTCTGACATCCAGAATGTGGGTCTCCATGGATTCAGAATATACCAAGATGTCATCCAAATAGACCACCACACACTGCTGCAACAGGTCACGGAAAACATCGTTAATGAATTCCTGAAAGACTGCGGGCGCATTGCACAACCCAAAGGGCATAACCAAGGATTCATAATGACCGGTCCTGGTGTTAAACGCGGTCTTCCACTCATCGCCCGCCTTGATCCTTACGAGGTTATATGCCGCCCTCAGGTCGAGTTTGGTAAAGACCGTGGCCCCTTTAAGGCGATCGAACAGCTCGGAAATCAAGGGTATCGGGTAAGCGTTCTTGATCGTGATGCGATTGAGACCCCTGTAATCGATGCAAGGCCTCAACTCACCGCCCTTCTTTTTCACAAAGAAAAATCCAGCCCCTGCCGGGGACGAGGATTTGCGAATGTGTCCGCGTGAAAGCGCCTCCTTCACGTACTCCTCCATGGCCTCATTCTCCGCTACCGACAGTGGATAGACCTTGCCACGAGGAGGAACGGCACCAGGTTGTAACTCGATGGCACAATCGTATGGGCGGTGCGGAGGTAGGGCAACCGCGCGCACCTTATCGAATACATCCCGGTACTCCTCGTATTCAGGAGGCAACAGAGAGTCCGAGGAAGTACACAGCAACTTGACAGGCCCATGGATGCAACTAGCCCCACACTGCGGTGACCACGAGAGGATCTCGGCCGATCTCCAATCGAAAGTCGGATTATGCTTCTGGAGCCAGGGGTACCCCAAGACCACCGAGTAGTGTGGAGACGAAATAACCTGGAAGCAGACCGACTCTCTGTGAACGGCACCAATGGCTATCCCCACTGGAAGGGTCTCATGAGTCACGTGTGGCGGCAGAAGGGGTCTGCCGTCTATCGCCTCAAGAGCCAGTGGAGAACCTCGGGCCTGCAGAGGAATGGAATTGGCGGCAGCGAACACACTTTCAATGAACAAACCACCAGCACCAGAGTCCACCAACGCCTGGGTCGTCACTGAGCCCCCGACCCAGGAGAGGACAACAGTGATCAGTGGTTTGTCAACACGGGAAACCGGGGACGAGGAGACTCCACCCAAGATCTGCCCCCGACAGGATCTCAGGTGCGAGCGTTTCCCGGACGGTTCGGACATGCCAACCGAAAATGCCCACCGAGACCACAGTACATGCATCGACCCTCGCGTCTTCGGAGTACCCTCTCCCCCTCGGACAGGCGAGCAAAGCCCAGCTGCATGGGTTCACCCCCAGCCAAGTCATCCCCAGGAGGCGTGGGAGGAGAGGGAGGCACGGGTGGGACAGCAAACGTAGGCGCCAATCTGTTAGGAGGCCTCCGCAGACTCTCCTTAAAGGAAGGTCTCTCCCAGAGTCTGGTGTCAATCAAAATCAAGAAAGAAATAAGAGACTCGAGCTCCACTGGTAGGTCCTTAGCTGCAACCTCATCCTTCAAGGCATCCGAGAGACCATGAGAGAAAGCAGCGACCAGAGCCTCATTATTCCAGCCCACCTCTGCTGCCAGGGTACGAAACTCAATGGCGTATTCAGCTACGGATCGTGAACCCTGTCTGATGGACATAAGGAGCTTTGCAGCAGAGGCAGCACGAGCCGGCACATCGAATACCCTCCGAAGAGAAGCAACAAAACCGGAAAACTCGGCAACCACCGGACTGTTGTTCTCCCATAAAGGGCTGGCCCAGGCCAAGGCCTTGTCCGAGAGCAGCGAAATTAAGAAGCCCACCTTTGATCTCTCAGTAGGAAAGGCATGTGGCAGCAACTCAAAATAAATGCCCACCTGGTTAAGGAAACCTCGGCACTGAGTTGGCTCTCCCCCAAAGCGCTGTGGAAGGGGGGCAGAACCGGTCATACCCGAAACACCGCAGGCGCAACAACAGGTGTCGGGGTAGACTCTGGCGCAACAACCGGAGCGGCAGTAGGAGTGGGCCCAGGAGCGACAACCGACCCATCGGCAACGGGAGCGAAATGAACCGTGCGTTCAAGCAGGGTTTGCAACGCCACGGCGAACCGACCCAACAGGTGATCCTGCTGATCAAGTCTGGCAACCAGCGTGGGTAGCGAGGATGGCCCTGTACCGTCAGAATTCATGGCTTGGTCCTAATGTCACGGAACCATGAACCAGACGTACAACAACAGATAAGTGAAAATAAGAAGGCTTTATTGAAAATCAAGCTGTAAAGCAGAAGTCCAAACGGATGGCGAAACCGAGGCAGAGTCCTTGCGAAGCCAGAGGTCAGGAACCAGGAGGGTAGTCAGACGAAGCCGGGATCAGGAACCAGCAGGGTAGTCAGACGAAGCCAGGATCAGGAACCAGCAGGGTAGTCAGACGAAGCCAGGATCAGGAACCAGCAGGGTAGTCAGACGAAGCCAGGATCAGGAACCAGCAGGGTAGTCAGACGAAGCCAGGATCAGGCACCAGAAGCAGCAGCAGTCTTAGAAGCGTGTGAACACAGGAGGACCAAGCAAGGAACTGAAGCCACAGACCTCCTATATATATGAGCTAGGCATCCAGCTCCTCCCAGTGGGAAGGAGGAGCCGCAGGGTGGGAGGCTACAAGAAACCCAGAAACCAAGATGGCCACCAGCACATGTCAAACGAAGGAGAACAGCAAGAAGGTAAGACCATGACAAGAGTTCAGGGGTGTGCTGTGTGCAGAGTGCAGCATTCAGGGGTGCACTGTGTGCAGAGTGCAGCATTCAGGGATGTGCTGTGTGGAGAGTGCAGAGTTCAGTGGTGCATTGTGTACAGAGTGTAAAGTTCAGGGGTGCGCTGTATGCAGAGTTCAGGGGTGCGCTGTATGCAGAGTTCAGAGGTGCACTGTATGCAGAGTTCAGGGGTGCACTGTATGAAGAGGTGCACTATGTACAGAGTGCAGAGTTCAGGGCTGCGCTATGTACAGAGTGCAGAGTTCAGCGATGCGCTATGTACAGAGTACAAAATTCAGCGCTGCGCTATGTACAGAGTACAGAGTTCAGGGGTGTGCTGTGTACAGAGTGCAGAGTTCAGGGGGTGCACTGTGTACAGAGTTCAGGGGTGCGCTACATACAGAGTTCAGGGGTGCGCTACATACAGAGTGCAGAGTTCAGGGGTGCACTACATACAGAGTGCAGAGTTCAGGGGTGCACTACGTACAGAGTGCAGAGTTCAGGGGTGCGCTGTGTACAGAGTGCAAAGTTTAGGGGTGCCCTTTGTGCAGAGTTCAGAGGTGCACTATGTACAGAGTTCAGGGGTGTGCTATGCACAGAGTGCAGAGTTGAGGAGTGTGCTGTGTATAGAGTGCAGAGTTCAGGGGGGCCCTGTGTACAGAGTGCAGTGTTGAGGAGTGCGCTGTATACAGAGTGCAGGGGTGCGCTGTGGAGTGCAGAGTTCAGGGCTGCGCTATGTACAGAGTGCAGGGTTTAAGGGTTTGTCATGCAGAATGTGCAGGGTTCAGCTCTCTTTCACAGGTTGTTCAGATCTCACTTTCACCCCTCCCCCTGGGTGCGAGGGCCACATAAAATGACCTAGAGCACTGGATTCAGCCCACAGGCCTTGTGTTTGACACATGTGCAATAAAGTAAAAACAAAACCTTCTGCATTTACAGCCACTTTAACTTCCCCGAACCTTACAGTGGGTAGAGAAGCAGCTCTGACGATAACACGATCCATGCCAAGGTCTTACTCTGATTATTTTAATTAATCTCCGAGTCCTTTGTATGTGGCAGAGCGGGGAGTTTGTTGGTGAGATCTTGTCATGGGATTCCCGAAAAGGACGTCGGAGACCAGAGCCGCCTCGTCCACTCCAAGCTGAAACATCATTAACAACTTCAAGGATCTTTTGTCTTTCCTGAATTGAAACAAACAAAAAGAAAGAAACATTATTTCTATCAATTAAAGAGATGGCGGGAGGGAGGAGTTACCTACGGAGGGGGGGTAACACAGGAGCGCATATTCATTAGAGACTTCCAGAATCACGCTTCTATTCCTCATCATTACCGCCATTTGTTTTTACCGATCTTTAAAACTGACAGTCAGGGCAGTCATTTGTCGATAAAACATGTTTAATATTTGACTTATTAAGTAGAACTAATTGTCATTTTCTGACTTTTTTCCAGGTTTAATGTATTATAATGCTCTTCAAACTTCCGAGCAGCTACTCACACTAACAACACAATCTACATAAACATTTACAGACTTCCCGCTAAAGTGGCTCTGAACAGCAGCCATAAAAATTCCTAATTAGTCTTAATCGTGTCATTGAGCAGAGATGAGTTTAATAGGCCAGCTGAGACTCGTCCTGCCCAACCTGCAAAGCAATCCAGCCGGTGGCGGCGTTTGGATCCAGATTTGCTCTACATCCACGTATGGGCTGCTGGCTTCTGTTGGGACATAACTAAGTATGAATATTTTGCTTTTTTGTTTCAATAAATTTGAGGACTGAAACTATGCAGAGCAGTTGTAGCGAGTTGTGTGGCCCAAAGCTGAGATTTGTGAGGAGACCGCCACCTTTGACTATGTTGCACTGCCCCCTTGAGGACTGCAGGATCGTTCACCTTGGGATCCCCCTGGGTTACCGATCGCAACTGCAGCATGCACAATTTACTTTTTACTCTCCAGCTCAGTCAATGAACAGTCTAGGGCAGTGATGGTGAACATTGGCACCCCAGATGTTTTGGAACTACATTTCCCATGATGCTCAACTACACTGCAGAGTGCAGGAGCATCATGGGAAATGTAGTTCCAAAACATCTGGGTGCCAAGGTTCCCCATCACTGGTGTAGGGGGATGTAGTTGTTTTTGTGGTTTTATTTAAATTAGGGATGGGAGAAGGGGAAGAGTGGGATACCCCAACTTGAACTATTCACAATAGGTGAGGACTGGTGTCTGAAGATGCAGCCAGGCTGCTAATTCACCTTGCCACATAGCTGAAGTTAGGATTACTTGTTAGGATGAATTATCTTCGGGATACACATCAAGTACCCCTTTTCACTCGACACACTGACACCCGTCCTCTGACTATCCTACACTGGGGTGGCCCCCCTCAGGTCAGGCCCCTAGACATGATCCCCTGTACTCATGATACTGTTTTTGAGGGTCTCCGGTGTCTCTACCCCTTCAGTCAGCTCTCATGGACCTCTGGGTTCAGCTCCTTCCTTCCTGGTCCCCAGGCCGACCACCTGTGACTGCGTGCCACTTCTACAGAGGAGGAGGCAGCCACCACCTTCCCTCCAGCGACTCAGCTCACCAGCCATAGACCCCACAGCACATGTGTTCCTGGTTTTTATACTACACCCCAGAATGCACCAAAACAATCAGTCTGTGCCAATCACTGGGGCTGTATCAAAGCCGGTGTACCCATTGGTCAGATTTCCTCCACTGTCCAATATGCCTCCCAATTGGACCAGTGTGAAACAATCCCTAGACCAGATGAATCACACACTGAGCACGCTGAGCAGACCTCACTAACAGATCCTGATCTCTGGTAGGCAGAAAGCAATATAGATTTCCCTGCTGCTCCTCTGATAGGCAGACAGAGCCAAAAACTATACTCTCTCACTAGCACCTACCTAGGAGGGTGCTACACTCACCCCCCGCCAAACCGAGCCATGTCCTCACTAGCACCTACCTAGGAGGGTGCTACACTCACCCCCCACCAAACCGAGCCATGTCCTCACTAGAACCTACCTAGGAGGGTGCTACACTCACCCCCTGCCAAACCGAGCCATGTCCTCACTAGCACCTACCTAGGAGGGTGCTACACTCACCCCCCACCAAACCGAGCCATGTCCTCACTAGCACCTACCTAGGAGGGTGCTACACTCACCCCCCACCAAACCGAGCCATGTCCTCACTAGCACCTACCTAGGAGGGTGCTACAACTACAATGGACTGAACAAGCTCCAGCTTTACAGATGTTATACCACCAATATCAGCCATAACATTATGACCCACCAACCTTAACTCGTTAAGGCATGCACTCCACTAGACCTCTGAAGGTACGCTTTGGTATCTGGCACCAAGCTGTCACTAGCAGATCCCTAAAGTCCTGTAAATTGTGAGGTGGGGCCTCCATGGATCGGCATATTTTTCCAGCACATCCCACAGATGCTTCATTGGAGATCTGGAGAATTTGGAGGCCAAATAAAAACCTTAAACTTGTTGTTGTGTTCCTCAAAGCATTCTTGAACCATTTTTGCAATGTGGGAGGGTGCATTATTCTGCTGAAAGAGGGCACTGCCATCAGGTAATACCGTTCCCATGAAGGGGTGCACTTGGTCATCAACAATGTTTGGGTAGGCAGTACATGTCAAGTAACATCCATATGAATGGCAAGGTCCAAGGTTTCCCAGCAGAACGTTGCCCAAAGCATCACACTGCCTCTGTCAGCGTGACTTCTTCCCATACTGCATCCTGGTGCCATCTCTTCCCCACGTAAGTGACCTGGCCATTCACATGATGTAAAAGAAAATCTGATTCATTAGACTAGGCCACCTTCTTCCATTGCTCTGTGCTCTACTTCTGACACTCACGTGCCCATTGTGGGTGCTTTTGGCTGTGGACACAGGTCAGCATGAGGATCTACACAGCCCCATACACAACAAACTGTGATGCTATTCTGTGTGTTCTGACACCTTTCTATGAGAACCAGCATTCACTTTTTCATCAATTTGACTCCAGTAATTCTTCTAATGGATGGGACTACAGAGGCCATCCTTCCCTCCCCACAACCTCTGTCAATGAGCCTTCACCCCCCACATCCTTTAATGAGTCTTCACGCTACACATCCATCAATGAGCCTTCACTCCCCACCTCCATCAATGAGCCTTCACTTCCCACTTCCATCAATGAGCCTTCCCTCCCCACCTCCATCAATGAGCCTTCACTCCCTACCTCCATTAATGAGCCTTCCCTCCCCACCTCCATCAATGAGCCTTCACTCCCCACCTCCATCAATGAGCCTTCACTCCCCACCTCCATTAATGAGCCTTCACTCCCCACCTCCATCAATGAGCCTTCACTCCCCACCTCCATTAATGAGCCTTCACTCCCCACCTCCATCAATGAGCCTTCACTCCCCACCTCCATCAATGAGCCTTCACTCCCTACCTCCATTAATGAGCCTTCACTCCCCACCTCCATCAATGAGCCTTCACTTCCCACCTCCATCAATGAGCCTTCCCTCCCCACCTCCATCAATGAGCCTTCACTCCCTACCTCCATTAATGAGCCTTCCCTCCCCACCTCCATCAATGAGCCTTCACTCCCCACCTCCATCAATGAGCCTTCACTCCCCACCTCCATTAATGAGCCTTCACTCCCCACCTCCATCAATGAGCCTTCACTCCCCACCTCCATTAATGAGCCTTCACTCCCCACCTCCATCAATGAGCCTTCACTCCCCACCTCCATCAATGAGCCTTCACTCCCTACCTCCATTAATGAGCCTTCACTCCCCACCTCCATCAATGAGCCTTCACTCCCTACCTCCATTAATGAGCCTTCACTCCCCACCTCCATCATTGAGCCTTCACTATCCACCTCCATCAATGAGCCTTCACTCCCTACCTCCATTAATGAGCCTTCACTCCCCACCTCCATCAATGAGCCTTCACTCCGTACCTCCATTAATGAGCCTTTTCTCCCCACCTCCATCAATGAGCTTTCTCCTCCCACTTCCATAAATGACTCCCCCCATCACCTCCATCAGTGAACCTTCCCTCCCCTACTCCCTCAATGAGCCTTCCCCCACCTCCATTGCTGTGCCCCCCCCACCTTCATCAATGAGTCTCCCCCCCAACCTCTATCAATGAGCCTTCTCTCCCCACCTCCATTATTGGGCCTTCCCTCCCGCCTCCATCAATGAGCTTCCATCCCTCCTCCATCAATGAGCCTTCCCTCCCCATCTCCAATTTCTATCGATGAGCCTTCCCTCCCCACCTCCATCAATGAGCCTTCCCTCCCTCATCTCCATCAATGAGCTTTCTCCGCCCCTCACCACCATCAAAAATAGCCTTTCTTCCCCACCTCCAACAATTACCTTTCCTCTCACTCACCTCCATCAATGAGCCTTCCCTCCCCATCAATGAGCCTTCCCCCCTCCCCACCTTCATCAATGACCCTTCCCTCCCCACCTACATCAAAAAGCCTTCCCCCTCCACCTCCACCAATGAGCCTTCCCCCCACTTTCATCAATGAGCCTTCCCCCCACTTCCATCAATGAGCCTTCCCTCCCGATCTCCATCAATGAGCCCCCCCACCTCTATCAATAAGCCTTCCCCCACTTCCATCAATGAGCCTTCCCCCACCTCCATCAATGAGCCCCCCTACTTCCATTAATGAGCCTTCCCTCTCCACCTCCATCAATGAGCCCCCCCCCACCCCACCTCCATCAATGACACCCCCCCCTCACCTCCATCAATGAGCCTTCCCTCCCCCACCTCCATAAATGAGCCTTGGCCACCCGTGACCCTGTCTCTGGTTGGCCGTTTTTCCTTCCTTGGACCATTTTTGGCTGGTCCTGACCACTGCAGACCGGGAACATCCCACAAGAACTGCAGTTTTGGAGTTGCTCTGACCCAGTTGCCTTGTCAAAGTCCCTCAAATCCTTACACTTGTCCATTTTTTCCGCTTTCAGCTCATCAACTTCAGGGACAACATGTTCACTTGCTGCCTAATATATCCAATTGCAGGTGTTATTGTAACAAGATAATCAGTTGTATTCATTTTACCTGTCAGTGGTCATAATGTTATGGCTGATCGGTGTATCGGTGTGTGTAGGAGGTAGGTGAGTTGGGTCATAATGGTGATAACTTGCAGTACACTGGTTAATAGATATTTCTATCTTCACCTGGTATAAACCAGGAATAAAAACTAGTGCAGGTTCTAGAATGGTGATTTCTCCTTAGTATTACTGATAAATGTTTGGTGACCAGTCGTGGTCTGGAGTTCAGCTGCTCCTTCTTGGTATGAGGAAGAGATTTTTAAGATGGTTTCATATTTCCACTTCTAGATCTTCTCTATTGTAGCACCACCCCCGCAGGGGCCACTTGTACCAGCTGGTTCTCCCACTAAAAATCTGTGGGCGGGGCCTACTTGCCCTGCACATTGGGGAACCTTCCTTGCGTTTGTGTTCCCATCAATGCATGGGACCAGGCGTGGCCACCTTCATGTGAAAATCAACAATATGGCGGTCCCCCGGCTTAGAGATGAGCCGTACGCTGTGTGTAGTAGTTAAACCTGCAGAGTCTCTCTGTAAACCATGTTGTCCCCAGAGGCGTAACCAGAACCTTCAGGACCCCAGTGCAAGAAACCACAAAGGGCCCCCCCCGGACCCCTGGCCAGGGCCCTTCCCTTCAAGCCTGGGGCTCTTCCCACTGATCCTGGGGCCCTTTACTCTCATTGTGGGGCCCTTTATTATGGTCCCGCAGTGGGACCCTTTCACAAGTTCTGCAGTGGGCCCCCTTTCTGCCATCTTGGGGCCTCCCCATGGTGGTGGAATGCCAGGGCCCGGTTGCAAGTGTGATCTTTGTGATCCTAAAAGTTCACCCACTGGTGTCAGTAGTTTTTATTTTTTTGGTATTTTATTTGTATTATTTTTTATCATTTTATTTTATTTTTTTTACAATGTGACTGACTATGACTCTGTCCAATCAGAAAAGGAAGGAGCTGGTAAATTACATATTTACCGACCCCTTCCTGGTTCTCTATTGTGACACATCCCCTGCAGCAGTCGGCAGGAGAGGGGAGGGAGCACAGAGAGGGGGGCAGCACACAGTTAGGGGACCAGGTGAGCACACAGGGGCCCAGAGACAGCAGAACACAAGTGAACTGGATAGGAGGAGTGGCGGGGGCAGCATACAGAGGAACCAATCTCCTCCATTTTCCTCCTGCAGCTACAGGAGGAAAAAGGAGGACAGTGATTTCTCTACATGCTGCCCCCGCCGCCCCTCCTATCCAGGTGTACAGGGGAGCCGCACAGGCCTGGAGCATGGGGCCTGGTTGCAATTGCAACCCCTGCAACCCCTGTAGTTACGCCCCTGGTTGTCCCATGTTACTTCACACATTCCTCTTTGCATGTTGCCATTAGGAGGGACACTGCTGAGCACTCTCCACCAGTCCAGCATACCTCTGACGATGGACTTACATCGGGGGCGTGCACAAGCCGCTTATCCTGCTGGACGTCATATGACACGCAGTCAGGATAACCGACCCCCCGCCCGGCCGTCATTCTGCTATAGGCCGGGCAGGATGTGGTTAAGGGTTAACTGCCAGAACTATATAAAAGTGATTTATTATAGCGAGCGGCGCAGATCGTGTTTTCCGATTCCTAGAGAAGATTGCCGCTGACGCTTCACGTGTCAATCTTATTGCTATCAGCACTTATGAGTTAAAAGCTGTTTTTAGCGAGTGCTCAATCTTTAATTAAGCAGGCTATTATAAGCGCGTTTTAATTAAGGGCATATTCATTTCCCCCCTCATTAATCTAAGCGATGCCTTTTGGATGGGAAGTAGCAGCGGTGTACAGAGAAGTGCAGAGACGGAGCCCGCCATCACATTCATGGCTTAGGAATGGAGTGCGGATGGACTACCGGGAGGACAGATGATGAATGGAGCTCGGCCTTGTCCTGGACGATCGTACACAATTAGAAGAACATTTTGATTCAATGCCTCGCCCTCAAAGGCCAATAGAACAATGAGGAGAAATGTGCTGGATTGGAAGCTCTACGATTTTAACCCATTTATGTCGCTCCATTTTGTTTTCATTCTCAAGACGGGTATGTTGGCCTGCGGCAGCATTCTTCTCTTCTACCGTAACCATCAGCACTCTAAATCATTTAATGGGTCATGTGGTGGTATGCTACTCCCGCTAAAATACATTCTTGATGTCAGGGATTCACTACTATGCGCAGGCGCACTGGCGCCGCAAACCGGCAAACGCCTATGTGCATGCGCATACGCAGAGGCGCCTTGAGTAGTTAGAGGCTACCATGTAATAGTTTGAGGCTACCACGAAACAGTTCGAGGCTACCACGAAACAGTTTGAGGCTACCATGGAATAGTTTGAGGCTACCATGGACAAGTTTGAGGCTACTATGGAATAGTTTGAGGCTACCATGGAAGAGTTTGAGGCTACCATGGACAAGTTTGAGGCTACTATGGAATAGTTTGAGGCTACCCGAAAATATTTGGCGCCAAACGCCCTATTTAAGGGGAGTGGTCACACTGATTCCTTGCTGTGTGATCTTCAGCTCTCCTGTCTCCTGTACCTGAATTACCTGCTGTTCCCGATCATCTGACCTGGCTTGCCTTCGACCTTAATTAACTGCTGCTTGCCCTGACCTCGGCTTTTCTTGACTACTCTTCTGCCTCACCCTGATCTGCTTATCCGCTACCGGCTATTGGACCTGGACCTGCTCTTGGCCTGGCTGGGGAATCCGGAGGACCACGACCTGGTGTTAGCACGCAGCCAAATCCATCCCCACCATCAGGGGCCCTGGTGAATACCGGCTAGCACTTAGACTCCGCGCCTCTGGTGAAGCTGAGTCCTGCTTGATATCCTGTCAGCATCCCTGTCCTGGGATCGCACATAGTTCCGGGCTCTTCATCCGGTGAGACATTCCTCTACATGTCAGGCTCTGCCACGACATCCCTGACACTTGATATCTTAATGCATCAGATAGAAGCTGGAGATGTAAAAAGCATAGGAGTGCGCACAGGGTGTGCCAGGTGTGCCTGGACACACCCTAATCTCCTGTGCCTGGTGTGCCTGGACACACCCTAATCACCCTGTGGCGGGCAGATTTCCCCTGCTTCTTGGCTGCAGAGAAAGGGACTGGGGAATATCTGTCCTCAGTCCTTTCTTTGTCTCAAAATTGAGACATCAGGGGTCTGTTTCTCATGCACGCCCTCTAGTGGGATAACATTGAACTCAGTAGTACGCACGTTGGCTGCTAGATGGCGATGATATCACTGCTGTACATTACACGGATGGAGAAGAAGATGAGAGATGAAAAGAAGATGGGCTTTTAAGAGACAAACTGCAATGTGAACCCGATGTCTCTGGTTCGTGGACTTTGTTTTTGGGTACATTCCATTCACATACCTCCCAACTGTCCCTGATACCCCGGGAACGTCCCGGAATTTGATCCATGTCCCGGAGAATCAGGGCTGAGTCCGGGAACGCCTGAGGCGTGTGCGGGGCCACACACCGCAAGCTACACTGTCTTTGCATGGCAGCCAGCATCTTCCCCTGGCTGCCTCTGACACGCAGACAGTGCAGAGCAGAGTGCACTGAACCTTCCCTTCCTCCTCCGGTGTTTTCCTGTGTATAGAGGAGGAGGCAGGGAGAACGTGGCTGATCTAAAGGTCTGTGATAAATTCTATGTACATTAAACTTGCAGGGGAGGAAGGCATGGGGAAGAGAGTGAGGGGGGGTGGAGCTGGGATAGGATCAGGGGGAAGGATGGAGTCAGAATGGGATCAGGGGGGAAGGATGGAGCCGGGATGGAATCAGGGGAATTGATATACTTGGGATGGGATCTGCGGATAGATATAGAGTTGTGATGCGATAGGGGGATGGATGGAGCCAGGATTGGATCAGGGGAATGGATGGACCTGGGATGGGATCGGGGGAATGGATTGAGACTGGATGGGATCGGGGGGATGGATAGAGTTAGGATGGGATGGATAGAGTTGGGATGGGATCAGGGGATGGATAAAGCCGGGGGGATACTGTATAAAAGCCAGGAGCACATGTGCTGCGGGGTCTTTGGCTGGAGAGCGGAGTCCCAGAGGGAAGGGGTGGCTACCTCCTCCTCTGTAGAGGTGCCATGCGGTCGCAGGAGATCATCCTGAGGGCCAGAGGAGTGGATGAGAGGAGCTGAACCCAGAGGTCCAGGGATGCTGCCTGAGACGGGAAACACTGGAGACTCTGGGACTGCAGTATTGTGAGTACAGGGACTCGTGCCAAGGGGGCCTGACCTGAGGGGGGCCACCCCTGCTTGTAGGACAGTCAGTGGACAGGTGTCAACAGAGCAAGAGAGAGGATAATAGGTAGAGTGTCCTGAAGATAACTAGTTGTTCACCAAGTCATCTTAAAGCTAAGAGACTGAATCCACATTCAATCCAAAGTGGCAGGATGAATCAACAGCCTGGCTGTTCCCAACCTAATGTGAAGCAGAGAGGATGGGAGTCCTCAAATACTGTGAATAGTTACAGTTGGAGTATCTCACTATTTCCTTCTCCTATCCCCATTCCACAATAAACTACAATAACAACCAAATACCCCTGGACTGATTATTGGAGTGTGAGCCAATGAGAATCAAGGACTTATCTCCAATTATGAATTATGGCCGTGTGCTGGTAACCAGGGGGAACCTACAGAATGAATATCAAGCAGTCCTTACGGGGGGGGCAGTGCATGGATTCCAATAGGGGATTTTTTACTTTTTTTGAAGCACGTGATCAGAGCCAGAGGCTCTAATAGGCTTCAAAAAAGGGTGGGCTTGGGGCGCAGAGCACTGCACCCTGAGCCCACCCAGTTGTATGACAATAGCGAATGAATATTCCCTATTGCCACACTGATTTTCCTCCCAGCCAATCAGGAAGCGGGTCGTGAGACCCCTTTCCTGATTGGTTGAAAAGAGAAGCGATTTTACTGGCCATTGGCCAGGAAGAGGGAGGAGACGTACAGCCAGAAGAGACTCACAGCTGCTCGGGGGAAGGAGGAGGTAAGGATGTTGGCTGTCCGGCTGGGCAGGGGGGTGGTAAATTTGACTGCTGGCCAGCCAGCCATCCTTTGCATGAAAATTTGGGGGGGGGGGGGCAAAACCAACACCCCTCCCCCCAATTTTCATGCACCAGCCGCCACTGATATGTGCATATTTTTGGTTAAAAAAAAAATCCCAATTAGCATATATTGATTGGTTTACGCAAAAGTTTGCAATGTTGTGACATTGCGGCAGAAAAATCTGACATTAAGTGACACTTTTTTGGGGACCGGTGACACTAGTACAGTAATCAGCGCTAAAAAATATGTGCTGTCACTGTACTTATGACACTGGCAGGGAAGGGGTTAACATCAGGGGCGATCAAAGGGTTAAATGTGTTCCTAGGGAGTGGTTACTAACTGTGTGGGGGAGGTGCTTTGACTGTGGGAAGACAGAGATCCATATTGGCTCCCGCTTCGTCCAGTCACAGCATGGGGGCAGGTCGCCGGTGGTGCGCACCCCGGACCCAGTGCATGAAATGACGTACATTTCGCGCAGGAGGGCCCCGCCCTGCCACAGTGGCGGCTGTGCTCCATGGGCCGGGAAGGGGGGCGGCAGACAGACCACACCATACCTTCCCCAGACCACACCAGCTCGCACACCATAC
Organism: Pelophylax lessonae; assembly: GCF_965119305.1. Lineage (NCBI taxonomy): Eukaryota > Metazoa > Chordata > Amphibia > Anura > Ranidae > Pelophylax > Pelophylax lessonae. The sequence goes on along the minus strand of NC_138771.1, from coordinate 4,852,379 downwards.
CATCCCCCCATTGCCAGCTCACTCACCTTGACTGACGTGGAGGGCAGGCAGTGGTGGCTTCCCCTGCATCTCCTCCCTCCTCCTCCTTGGCCAATAGCATGGCCTCTCCTTTCGGCCAATCAGGAAACAGGTCTCAGAACCCCCTTACTGATTGGCTGGGAGGAGAATCAGTGTGATAATAGTGAATATTCATTCGCTATTGTCACACAACTGGGTGGGCTCAGGGTGCAGTGCTCCGCCCCCCGAGCCCACCCTTTTTTGAAGCCTATTAGAGCCTCTGGCTCTAATCACGTGCTTCAAAAAAATAAAAATAAACCCCATTGGAATGCATGTATCTGGCGCTCCTGCATGTAGATTAGGGGGCCGGACGCATGGATGGGGGGGCGGTCCAGAACTGGTTAATCCATTAATATGAGCTGTTCTTTTGTTGCAGAGATTCTTCTCACTTCCTGTTCTGGTGACACAACAGAAGTCTCATAGACAGCAATAACAACCCCCCATCTTCTCCTAAAAACAAAGTTTTGGTGATTTTCCAGTTTTTTTATTTCATTTTTTTATAGAATGACCGGATTTGCTGAACTCTTCTGTCCCCAGTCAATAGAACCTTGTAACGTGTTTGTTTAATTGATTGCGGCGCCGCGACAACCGCCAGAGCACAAACCTCAAATATTTGCTGCCTGATTCCCTCTCGCTCTCCAGCCGATGGTACGCGGCCCCCTCCACCCCCCTTCCGCTGTTTACCTATTAGGAGCTGATGGAGAACACGGAATCCGATAAATTAATTAGGGTTTGGCTTATATTACATTTTTTTTTTCAATTATATGTCTTGCGGAAGGTTTGGCTCCAGTGGGATTGAGGGATTAGAGACATGGAAAGACTCCGGTAACCCACCCATGCTATTAGGAGATTCCTTAAAAGGAATGGATTTAATAATCTTGCTTATCTCCAGACATAACATCACAAGACTTCCTCGGTTGTCTTTCAAGTAGAGCGCCGATATTTTATACCGCGGTAAATAAAAGAAGATAGCTGCAGCAGGGCGGAGAACGCGCTTCTGTTCACAGAGAGAAATTATTCCTTAACTCTTTGGTTGGAGCTCCCAGTATTCAGACGGGAAGAAAAGTATCAAATATTCACAAATAATATATTTTATTCATAACTACAAACCAAAGAATTGGGAAAACATTTGTTTACATCATTATGGATTTGTTCGTGTGTCTGCTTGTTGTGCTCTTTCATCTGTGTAGATAGAATGGAAATTCCATAAATGTGGGGCGCCCCGCCATATTGTGTCACTAAACTGCCCCCCCCCCCATCACCCTCACAGAGCTTTCTTGTAAACCACAGGCTGACCTTTTATTCTTATACATGTTGCCCTCTTTTTTTTTTGGGGGGGGGGGGCAGGACAGGACTCCACCACCCAGCACAGAACCTCCACCCAGGACAGAGCCAACACCCAGCACAGAACCCCCACCTAATACAGCATCTCCACCCAAGACAGCACCTCCGCCCCAGACAGAACCCCCCACCTAGGACAGCACCTTCACCTAGGACAGCACCTCCACTCAGGACAGGGCCTTCACCCAGGACAGAGCCTCCAGCCAGCACAGAACCCCCACCTAGGACAGCATCTCCACCCAAGACAGCACCTCCACCCAGGACAGAACCCCCCATCTAGGAGAATCACTCCACCTAGGACAGCACCTCCACTCAGGACAGGGCCTTCACCCAGGACAGAGCCTCCAGCCAGCACAGAACCCCCACCTAGGACAGCATCTCCACCCAAGACAGCACCTCCACTCAGGACAGAACCCCCCACCTAGGAGAGCCACTCCACCTAGGACAGCACCACCACCCAGGACAGAACCCCCCATCTAGGAGAGTCACTCCACCAAGGACAGGACCTCCACTCAGGACAGAACCCCCCACCTAGGAGAGCCACTCCACCTAGGACAGCACCACCACCCAGGACAGCACCTCCACCCAGGACAGAACCCCCCCCCCTCCCAACCTAGGAGAGCCACTCCACCTAGAACAGCACCTCCACTCAGGACAGAACCCCCACCTAGGACAGCACCTCAACCCAGGACAGGGTTAATCAGTGGAAAAAACATGGACTTTATTGGCACAAGGATATGATAAAAATAAAAATTTTATTATTGTACATTTTAAAAGAACAAAAGCAGCACCTATAAGGCAGCAATATGCCAACAGTTCAGAGAATGGCAGTCAATGTAACAAAAGTACAGTACACATAAACACATGGGTAAAATATTATTGCTTAGTTATCTGTGATGAAGTCCACATGAGGAAGAACTGTCAGGAAAGACAGGTGGGTATGGCTGTACTGCGATGGGATCTATCGTTGTGGTCACCACAGGTACATGTAATTAGTGGAGTCTCTTGAGCGAGAACACTCAACATGTTTCGCAAAATTGCTTCATCTGGAGTTTTAAATTCATCACTCTGTACTATACTTGCAATTGATATATACACACAGAGGCAAGGGAGGTGAGACCACAGGAGCCAGGAACCATCTGAGATGACTAGGAATCATGGACACTGATTTCAGTTATAGTAAGGACTCATGGAAATCCATGGTGCTAAATAAAGCCCACTCAGAGAGAAGAGGGTCAATGATATTTATGGCCAATAGTCCAAATATACAAACTGGGGTACCATGGGTTACCTAGAGAGGAATATAAAGACCTTTACCCGGCTCCTATCTGTCCTGTTCACCTCCCTAGGATGGGGGCTTATCGCCATCCACCCAGGACAGAACCCCCACCTAGGACAGAACCCCCACCTAGGACAGCACCTCCACCCAGGAAAGCACCACCACCCAGGAAAGCACCACCACCCAGGACAGCACCTCCACCCAGGACAGAAATCCCACCTTGGACAGCACCTCCACCCAGGACATCACCTCCACCAGGGGAGGGCTGGCAGCCTTAGGCCTGGGGGGCAAGTCCAGTCATGTGGCCCATTGAACCATGGAATCAGCTTACCATCCATGCCCCCCTGGTTTTGGACTGACAGCTGTATACAGTGTCTGGCCCCTACATTAATCCAGCCCTGAGTTTACTACCTTTTTACTAGTTTTTACCACTTTTCAGCGTGGCCCGGGGGGCAATTGCCACCCTGCTCCCCTTGCCAGTCCTCCTCTGACCTCCACCCAGGACAGAACCCCCACCTAGGACATCACCTCCACCTAGACAGAACCCCCACCTAGGACAGCACCTCCACCCAGGACAGAACCTCCATCCAGGACAGAACCCCCACCCAGGACAGCACCTCCACCCAGGACAGAACCCCAACCTAGGACAGCACCTCTACCCAGGACAGAACCCCAACCTAGGACAGCACCTCCACCCAGGACAGAACCCCCACCCAGGATAGAACCCCCACCTAGGACAGAACCCCCCACCTAGGACAGCACCTCCACCCAGGACAGAACCCCCACCTAGGACAGCACCTCCACCCAGGACAGAGCACCCACCTAGGACAGGACCTTCACCCAGGACAGAACCTCCACTCAGGGCAAAACCCCCACCCAGGACAGAACCCCCACCCAGGACAGAACCCCCACCCAGGACAGCACCTCCGCCCAATACAGGGCCTTCACCCAGGACAGAGCCTCCAGACAAGACATGGCCTTCACCCATGATAGGACCTCTGTGAATAGAAAGGATTATCTTCCTGGGAAATTAATCAATAACCTAATCAAAGAATTGGAAGCAGAGGAACTACTGCACCCAGCATATAACGTTACCATAAGTATATAAATGGACACCAGTATAGAATTAATACAAGTTTTAAATGAAGGGGGGGGGTATAAGATATGAAACGGCCCTCCGCAAACAGGATATTACACTAAACCCGTAGGTAAAAAGGAGAACCAGAACCTTAGCTAAGTGGAAAAGTGAGAATGATAATAAAGTTGGCAGAGCCCCAACCCAGGACAGACCCCCCCACCAACGACAGGGCCCCCACCAATGACAGGGCCCCCAGCCAGGACAGACCCCCCACCAACGACAGGGCCCCCACCCAGGACAGACCCCCCACCAACGACAGGGCCCCCACCCAGGACAGACCCCCCACCAACGACAGGGCCCCCACCCAGGACAGAGCCTCCAGCCAAGACAGAGCCCGCACCCAGGACAGACCCCCCCACCAACGACAGGGCCCCCACCAATGACAGGGCCCCCAGCCAGGACAGACCCCCCACCAACGACAGGGCCCCCACCCAGGACAGACCCCCCACCAACGACAGGGCCCCCACCCAGGACAGACCCCCCACCAACGACAGGGCCCCCACCCAGGACAGAGCCTCCAGCCAAGACAGAGCCCGCACCCAGGACAGACCCCCCCCACCAGTGTTAATTTTGACATCAAATTTCGATTTTGTTTTAGTTATAGTCTTTTGACTAAAATTCCATTTTAGTTTTAGTCGTATTTTAGGCATCTAAATTGTTTTAATTTTTGTCATATTTTAATCGACTAAACTCTCCAGCACATTTTAGTCGTCTAAAATTTAATGGGTTTAGTTAAATTTTAATCCATTTTTTAAGCATTTCTTTAGAATTGCCAAACTCATTATATACTCCTGGAGTAAACATCCAATCACAGGTTAGTATTTCTGGTATTATGGGTTGAACACGCACTACAGACAGACACAGATTTAGCCGTTGTGATATAAAACATCTTTATAAATAAAACCGAGTTTCATAAACAAATATATTACATTTTGACAAACAGAATTACAACTTGAAAATATAAAAAAAAAAAAAAAAAAAATGTAACGCCATTGCAGATATTACCTGAATATATTACCAACATTAAATATTAACAAGAGAATAAGAAAATCCTTTTTCTTAATTTTCATTTTTTTTAGCAGCTTATTAGATGCACCCTACAAATTTTCAGGTGGCAGTGCAGTGTTAATTTTGATGTCAAATTTCAATTTAGTTCTAGTCATAGTCTTTAGACTAAAATGCCATTTTAGTTTTAGTCATATTTTAGTCATCTCAATTATTTTAGTTTTAGTCATATTTTAGTCAACTAAAATGGTATTAATTTAGTAGACAAAAATGTTTTAGTCGACTAAATTAAAACTGCTCCCACCCACAACAGGGCCCCCACCCAGGACAGGGCCTCTAGCCAAGACAGGGCCTCCACCTAGGACAGGGCCTCCACCCAGGACAGGGCCTCCACCCAGGACAGGGCCGCCACCCAATACAGGGCCTCCACCCAGGACAGGGCCTCCACCCAGGACAGGGCCGCCACCCAATACAGGGCCTCCACCCAGGACAGGGACCCATACCCAATACAGGGCTTTCACCCAGGACAGGGCCCCCACCCAATACAGGGCCTCCACCCAGGACAGGGCTTCCACCCAGGACAGGGCCGCCACCCAATACAGGGCCTCCACCCAGGACAGGGCCGCCACCCAATACAGGGCCTCCACCCAGGACAGGGCCTCCACCCAGGACAGGGCCGCCACCCAATACAGGGCCTCCACCCAGGACAGGGACCCATACCCAATACAGGGCTTCCACCCAGGACAGGGCCGCCACCCAATACAGGGCCTCCACCCAGGACAGGGCCGCCACCCAATACAGGGCCTCCACCCAGGACAGGGCCTCCACCCAGGACAGGGCCGCCACCCAATACAGGGCCTCCACCCAATACAGGGACCCATACCCAATACAGGGCTTTCACCCAGGACAGGGCCCCCACCCAATACAGGGCCTCCACCCAGGACAGGGCTTCCACCCAGAACAGGGCCGCCACCCAATACAGGGCCTCCACCCAGGACAGGGACCCATACCCAATACAGGGCCTTCACCCAAGGACAGAGCCTCCACCCAGGACAAAGCCTCCACCCAGGACTGGACCCCTATAACAAAACCTCCACGCAGGACAGAGCCCCCACCCAGAAACAGTGTATCTGACCAGGACAGGGTCCTCATACAGAACAGGGCCTCTTCCCAAGACAGAGCCCCCATCCAGGACAGGGCCCCTACCCAGGACAGGACCTTCAACCAGGACAGGGCCTCCACCCAGGACAGGGTCCTCACCCAGGACCGTCCCTAGGGGAATGTTGGTGGTAAGGCCCCAGGGGGCCCAGGCCTAAAGCTGTGTAAGGGGCCACAATATTTCTGATGACTGCCCTGACCAGTGGTCACAATGATCAGTGGCGGGGGTGCCGTCGTTGAACTCCAAGACACTGTTTGCCAGGGCCAAGCATCAGAGTGGAGGGGAGAGTGAACAGCGGAATGCCGTAAGCCAAGAGCCTGGAGATGACGTCACCAGCAGATGTTGATCTCTTGACAGTGGGGGATCGTGGAGATGGACAGGCAAGACCTGGTGAGAGGAGTTTTCCCAAGGATTATTCACTTTAGCAGCTACGGACCCATTGCTCTTTGTGGTTTGTGGCAGAGGTGTAACTAGAACCTTCAGGGCCCTGGTGCAAGAAACCATGAAGGGCCCCCCGGACCCCTGGCCGGGGCCCTTCCCTTCAAGCCTGGGGCTCCTCCCACTGATCCTGGGGCCCTTTACTCTCATTGCGGGGCCCTTTATTACGGTCCCGCAGCGGGACCCTTTGACGAGTTCTGCAGTGGGCCCCCTTCCTGCCATCTTGGGGCCTCCCCACGGTGGTGGAATGCCAGGGCCCGGTCGCAAGTGTAACCTTTGCAATCCTGGAAGGTCACCCACTGGTGTCAGTAGTTTTTATTTTTTTGTATTTTAATTGTATTATTTTTTATCATTTTATTTTATTTTTTTACAATGTGACTGACTATGACTCTGTCCATTCAGAAAAGGAAGGAGCTGATAAACTACATATTTACTGACCCCTTCCTGGTTCTCTATTGTGACACACCCCCTGCAACAGCCGGCAGGAGAGGGGAGGGAGCACAGTGGGGAGGGGGGGGGCAGGGGAGCACACAGGGGCCCAGAGACATCAGAACACAAGTGAACTGGATAGGAGGAGGGGCGGGGGCAGCATACAGAGGAACCAATCTCCTCCATTTTCCTCCTGCAGCTACAGGAGCAAAAAGGGAGGACAGTGATTTCTCTACATGCTGCCCCCGCCACCCCTCCTATCCAGGTGTACAGGGGAGCCACACAGGGCCTCCTAGAGCATGGGGCCCGGTTGCAATTGCAACCCCTGTAGTCATGGGTGTCCACATGGGGGGGCAAGTGCCCCCCTCTGGAATCTCAACTTCCCCTTTAAAGTGGTTGTTAAGCCACTTTATACTATCCTGTTCGGTCTGTTTAATAATCCTGTGTGCCCCTGTGTCTGTGTATGTGTTTTAAAAAGATAAGCCGTTCTTTACCAAGTTTCAGAGCACCGATCACCACTCACATGACCCACCAGCTCTCTCCTCTCCCTGTCTGACAGCTGCCTGCAGCGGGCTGGGCCGAGGATTCCCCGCTGACATCAGTCGGGAGGGGAGGAGGAGAGGCCAGGAGGAGGAGAGAGGCGGCAGGTCACGTGAGCGGCCATCAGCGCTCTGAAAACTGATAAAGAGCGGCTTATTTTCCCCTTTAAAAATAAATACTCGCGTGTCGTGGTTGGCGCGGTGACTGACATCAGCAGCAGCCAGCAGTACCAACAGCAGTGCTAGCCAGCAGTACTCACCAGCAATACCAGCCAGCAGTACCCACAGCAGTACCAGCCAGCAATGCTTCCTCAAGCGCCCCAGGCCCCGTTGCTATCATTCCAGGAGAGGGGGAGCCTAGGGCAAGGAAATTGAGGAGATTTGTGGCCCCATGTTTAGAGGCAAGGCACATGACGTCACAGCAGGTAATGACGTCTTGTGCATGCATGGACCCAAAACAGAGAGGGTCAGCTTTGCTTTTGCACCAGGTTTCTTAAACCTTTGAATGCCTGCGCTTTATGTGATAATGACCAAGCCCCTCCCCTTCATGACATTGTTGAAAAGGGGTGGAGCATGGCTAACCCATGCCCCCCCCTGGAAAAAGTTCTGCAGGCGCCTATGCCTGTAGTTACGCCCCCTGGCTTGTGGTTTTTGCTCACTAACACAACACTGGCGCCTGGTCTCTTTGGTTGTACATTGCAGCTTATGGCTCCTCCAGTCAGTTTATAGTCACTTATGTGGCAGATCAATAATTGTTTTTTTTCTTTAACGCTCATGAAAAGTCCCGCTATCATTGAAGGCTAATAGGTGAAATTTCGCTTTACTAGATAAAAGCCTGACACTCAGCAACATGCCGCCATTCTCCGTATCATACAAGGTTACAAGACGTATTTTTATTTGCAAACACAAAAAAAAAACATAAAAAGTCATCCGAAAGACTGAACATGTCATTCACGGTCAACGATCTCCGAATCCGACGTACACCACCTGCAATTTCTTTGAGGCTCCAGCAATATCCTAAAATGCGTCTGTGCGGGTCGCTCTCCGGGGAACAATTGGGCAAAGCTACAAAGTGCAGGTTTTCCTGTCAATTAAGCTCTTTTTTCTTTTTTTCCCCACCGAATGAACATCACAAGGCGTGATAGTAAAGTCATTCTCAACAGGAATCACAAAGGCTGGATTGTGCCGCGTCCCCTAAGCAACATTATATAAAAATACATTATTCTTGTTTTACAAGACAGCCTCAATGGCACAACAGCTCAGCCTGGCCAGCAGAATTGTTGGATGTCATAAGTAATGGGAGCCGCGGGGATTGGGGAGTGCATGGTGAGCGATCAGAAGCTCTCATTACTGTTCTCCTTAAATATGTAGGCAGCGTTGTTAGAGAAATCAGCCATACATTGACTAGGCATCGGGGAACCGTCCCTCATCGGCGACTCGGCGTGAACGGTGAGATTTGTGGAACGCGCCTCCGGTCGGCCTTTTTTTTGGGCGATTTTTGGAATTCTTGCAAGAAGTCATTTTATCAAAATTGTGTGTATTTGGTATAATAATTCTGCCATGATGAGGGGGGTCTGGAGAAAGAAAAACCTTTGGTGGTGATGTCATTTTTTAAAGCTTTCCACCATATTGAAAAATTATCTTTCTTCAACTGACCAATCACATAAAAAGGAAGAATGATAGAACGTAGGGCTCTTACCTTTACCTGATCTAATACACGGCCTCGACAAACTCCAGGAGCCCGGTCACAAGAGTTAGCGGCCTGGCACCTGGGTTCCACTGCAGCAGGTGTCTTGTTGCCAGACATCCCAAGGCTCCCTAACACTGGCAAGTACCACGCCCGCATGTGGGAGACTCCCGCACCTCACAGGAGACTTGGGATGTCTGGTGACAGAACGGTGTCTGTCAGCTGTGACAGAACGGAGCTGATGCTTCCTGTATAGTTCCTGCTCTGTCCTGTCACAGGCGGAGTGATATCAAATGCACGCCGCCTGTGAGGAGACTGAGACATACAGGAAGCCTCGGCTCAGCATACTTCCTCCAGCGTCGCACCTCACACTCTCCGCCAGCATTTTCCGCCAGCAGTACCAGCCAGCACTACTCACAGCAGTAACCACAGCAGTACTCATTGCAGTACCCACAGCAGTACCAGCCAGCAGCAAGCAGTAGCAACAGCAGCACCCACCAGCAGTACCAGCCATCAGTATCCACGAGCAGTACCAGTCAGCAGTACCCACAGCAGTAGCAGCCAGCAGTAGCAGCCAGAAGTACCAACAGCAGTGCTAGCCAGCAGTACTCACCAGCTATACCAGCCAGCACTACCCACAGCAGTACCAGCCAGCAATGCTTCCTCCAGCGCCGCTCCTCACACTCTCCGCCAGCATTTCCCGCCAGCCAGCAATACCCACAGCAGTACCCACCTGCAGTACCCACAGAAATACCCACCAGCAGTCCCCACTGCAGTACCCACCAGCAGTACCAGCCAGCAGTATCCACCAGCAGTACCAGCCAGCAGTAATCACAGCAGTACCCACAGCAGTACCAGCCAGCAATACCCACAGCAGTACCAGCCAGCAGTACTTACCAGCACTACCCACCAGCAGTACCAGCCAGCACTACCCACCAGCAGTACCAGCCGGCAGTATCCACAGCAGTACCCACAGCAGTACCAGCCAGCAGTACCAGTAAGCAGTACCCACCAGCAGTTCTAGCCAGCAGTACCCACAGCAGTACCAGCCAGCAGTACCAGCTAGCAGTATCTGCCAGCCTTACCCACCAGCAGTAACCACCAGCAGTACCTGCCAGCAGTAAGTCACATGTGCTAGGGGTGTAACTAGCCCCCAGCATATAACTGTAAATATCCCAGCATGTGCAGTGTTTCTGACTCCTACAACCATCACCACTTCAAATAAATGAAGTGGTCATGGTGGTTGGAGTGTTCCTTTAATATCTTTCAGAAGAAGTAAACCAAGTACACATGGGTCAAATGCTGGGCAACATCAGTCGGTTCATTAAAAACTGGCCGCCATTGGGCCTGTGTGTATGGCAGCCGGTCCGACAGAAGCCGGCCATTCAGCATGTGCGTAAAAAAAAAACTGGCTCCTAACTTTGTTAGCTGGCTCCTAGATTCCAAGCAAATTTGTCAAGCCTTGACTTAACCGCTTGCCGACCGCTGCACGACTATTTTCTGCAGCGGTCAGCCCCTCACAGGCAGAGCGACGTAGTACGGACCCCCCTGTGCGTGTGACCGGCGGACCCGATGTCCGCCGGTCACTCGGCAATCGTCGGTGGAGAGGGAGAAAGGAAGGCGGCTAATGTAAACAAACCACCTGTCATTCTCCCCTGTGTAAGAATGGTGATCATACGGTTCTACTATGTAGGACCGTTGATCACTGTTCATACACCTCAAGCCACAGCCAATCACAGTTAGAATCACGCCCCTAGGGACACACACAGCCCCTCCCTCTCAAAAAAAGTTAACCCCTTCACTGCCAGTGTAATTTTACAGTAACAGTGCATATGTATAGAACTGATTACTGTAGAAATGTCACTGGTAACCCCAAAAGTGTCAAAAATGTCAGTCAAGGGTCCGATCTGTCCGCCGCAATGTCGCAGTACCGCAAAACAAATCGCAGATCACCGCCATTACTCGTTAAAAAAAAAAAACAACAAAAATGACAGAAATCTTTCCCTTTGTTAGTAAACGCGATAACTTATGCGCAAACCAATCAAAATACGCTTTTTGCAATTTTTTTTACCAAACATATGTAGCATAAAACAAATTGGCCGAAAATGTTAAAAAATTTAGATTTTTACATTTTTTTGGGGGGGAATTTCATATAAAAAAATGTGAAAAATATTGTTATTTTTGCAAAATTGACGCTATTTTTTTGTTTATAGCGCAAAACGTAAAAATCGCAGAGGTGATCAAATACCACCAAAAGAAAGCTCTGTTTGTGGGAAAAAAAGAACGTCAAATTCGTTTAGGAACAGCGTCGAACGATGTCCGTTAAAATTACGCAGTGCCGAATCGCAAAAAAACCCCTGGTCGGAATGGGGGTAAAATCTTCCGGGGCTTAAGTCGTTAACGTACACTATATTGTCAAAAGTATTGGGACGCCTGCCTTTACCCACACAAGAACCTTTAATGGCATCCCAAGGCTAGGGTACCCCAGATGTAAACACCTAATACATAATTACCCTGGACCTCCCAAACATATACTCTGAACAAATAACGCATGACATTGATCCAGAGAAAATACGGCTGTTTGGTCATTTATTAGCAAATGAATCAATTAACATTTTCTTTAACAAAAATAATACATAATCCAGTACCCATAATAAAAAGGTCGCCAGTCTTGGGAGGCACCAAATAATTAAATTCAGATTGTGTATCAGCATTAATACACTGCTCAAAAATAAAAATTATAGAAACATTTTTAATCAGAGTATAGCATCAAGTCAATTAAACTCCTGGTCAGTTAAGTAGCAGAGGGGGTTGTTAATCAGTTTCAGCTGCTTTGGTGTTAATGAAATTAACAACTGGTGCACTAGATGGGCAACAATGAAACAACCTCCAAAACAGAAATGGTTTTACAGGTGGAGGCCACTGACATTTTTTTCCCTACTCATCTTTTCTGAGTGTTTGTCACTAGTTTTGCATTTGGCTGGGGTCAGTGTCACTACTGGTTGTATGAGGAGATACCTGGACCCTATAGAGGGGGGTCAGTGTCACTACTGGTAGCATGAAGAGATACCTGGACCCTATAGAGGGGGTCAGTGTCACTACTGGTAGCATGAGGGGATATCTGGACCCTATAGAGGGGGGTCAGTGTCACTACTGGTAGTATGAGGCGATACCTGGACACTATAGAGGTTGCACAGGCAGTCCAACTCCTCCAGGATGGCACATCAATACGTGCCATTGCCAGAAGGTTTGCTGTGTCTCCCAGCATGGAGGAGATTCCAGGAGACAGGCAGTTACTCCAGGAGAGCTGGACAGGGCTGTAGAAGGTCCTTAACCCATCAGCAGGACCGGTATCTGCTCCTTTGTGCAAGGAGGAACAGGATGAGCACTGCCAGAGCCCTACAAAATCACCTCCAGCAGGACACTGGGGTGAATGTCTCTGACCAACCAATCAGAAACAGACTTCATGAGGGTGGCCTGAGGACCCGACGTCCACTAGTGGGCCCTGTGCTCACTGTCTGGCATGGTGGAACTCGATTGGCATTTGCCATTGAACCTCAGAATTGGGAGGTCCACCACTGGCACCCTGTGCTTTTCACAGATCAGAGCAGAGTTCACCCTGAGCACATGTGACAGACATAAAGGAGTCTGGAGAAGCCGTGGAGAATGTTATGCTGCCTGTAACATCGTTCAGCATGACCGGTTTGGTGGTGGTCAGTGATGGTCTGGGGAGGCAAATCCATGGAGGGACGCACATACCTCTACAGGCTAGACAATGGCACCCTGACTTCCATTAGGTATCAGGATGAAATCCTTGGACCCATTGTCAAACCCTACGCTGGTGTACTTAATGGTCCCCATCCGCACAACACCAGCTTGGGGACAAACACACTTCACCACAGATACCTCCTTGTTACCACTTCCCGGCTAATCCACTATTAACTGGGATCCCATAGAGGACGCAATATCTTAGATGGGTCACCCTATAAACTGTTCCAAAAATGTTACCACCTGCAAAGACCCCAACCGCCAAAATATTTCCAGTTCATCTAAAAGGGGGTCTGCTGTGATATCAGATCTTCTCCCTGTATCCCACAGACAGCAGCCCCACCTACTACAATCTATCCCAGTAAGTGACCTCTCCATGATACCATTGTTGATAATAACCCTGTGCTGCCTAGTATACCCTGCCCCCCCCCCCCCCCTATCATGAGGCTCTGTGCAGATTTTTATTTTCTTTCGGGTCTGTCTGTTCTTAGCCCGTAGGGTTCAATATTGAGTTGGCCCACCCTTTGCAGCTATAACAGCTTCAACTCTTCTGGGAAGGCTGTCCACAAGGTTTAGGAGTGTCTATGGGAATGTTTCACCATTCTTCCAGAAGAGCATTTGTGAGGTCCGTCAGGAAAGCCTGGCTCGCAGTCTCCGCTCCAATTCATCCCAAAGGTGTTCTATCAGGTTGAGGACAGTAAAGTTCCTCCACCCCAAACTCACTCATCCATGTCTTTATGGACCTTGCTTTGTGCACTGGTGTGCAGGCATGTTGGAACAGGGAGGGGCCATCCCCAAACTCCTCCCACAAAGTTGGGAGCATTAAATGTTCCAAAATGTCTTGGTATGCTGACGCCTTAAGAGTTCCCTTCACTGGAACTAAGGGGCCAACCCCAACCCCTGGAAAATACCCCCTCAACATAATTCCCCCCGCCAATTTTTTTTTCAGCAAAAGATAAAAGTAGAAATAAATGTAAAGTACAATTACTAGCAGCGCAATACCCAAGTGAACAGATGGTGTGTAGATAGAGGATGAGAGTTTGTTGGTTCACTAAAAAGAACATTCATCAGCCACATCCCTGGTGCATCAATTTGTAAGAAAAGTCCTTGGGAGTGCCCTAGACCAGTGGTCCTCAACCCTGGCCTACAGGGCCCACTAACAGGCCAGGTTTGCAAGATAACTGAAATACATCCCAGGTAATATCATTTGCTGCTCAGTGATTGCAGTACTCTAGTCTGCATCTCCCCAAGGTAATACTTAAAATCTGGCCTGCTAGTGGGCCCTGAGGACCGGAGTTGAGGACCACTGCCCTATACTAAACAAGGAGCCGCAGGCTACACCACAAAACAATTGGGATTTTCAAGGGCTGTAGTATGTTGGTGTGATAGAAGAAAATAAATAAAAAATGAAACATCACCCCTATCACCTCTCCAGGTGATGGGGCAAGAAAGGTAGGTAGACTGAATACTAGGTGTGTGATAAAACCCAAAGAATGGGTGTGATGCAAATAATATGTGGAAACTCTACTGAAAGAGCATCAATATATAATAAAGAAAGTAATAACATACATTAATATATAAAAGACAAGCTCCAAAGAAGGGAAATATAAATATCCTATAGGGATATTGAGGTAAAGGTATCCATGTCCCAAAATTCATAGAAAAAACAGAGAAAGGGGAGGGACAGGGGGACTTTTAAAGGGGTACCGTCATCAGACCAATAATTTGAATATATATATATACTGTATATATATATAAACAATTTTTATTGAGAAAAAAACATATCCACATAAAAAATGACTGTATTGGAAAACACAAGTAATAGGTTACAAGTAGCATAGACAAAAAAACAATAAGTAGCATAAGTAGGCTAAATGGAAGGTGCCATACACAAGGGGGTGGTAAATTCCAAAAGCCCCCAAAACAGACCTATTGCACCAGAGATGGTAGAACTGATAGGTTTGATTTGTGTAGTGAACGTAGATGCCCGTAAACTAGCCCAACATGTTTCGCGGATCACCGCTTCTTCAGGGGCATTTACGTAGATGTAAGGACATTACAAGTGCCCATAAAAGGTGCATCAACCAGCAACAGATGGTGCAAAAAAAATAAGTGCTAATTATATCCGTATGCAGTGCAAAAAAATACAAATAAAGTGCATAACAGTGTCCATAAAAGGTGCATATAAATTGCTGGTATGAAAAAAAGTCTCTTCAAAGTGCTGTAATGGACTAGTCCTTATCCATCTTCCAGTCAATATGGAGTGCCTAATACCATACGGCAAAGAAGGTCAAGAATAGCTTAGGGCAAAGGTCCAGGTCTTTGCCACATCCGCCCGTGCTCGGGTGGTCCTGGGTGGTCCTAAGGCTGGTTGTGTGGGAATATAAAATGTGGACTCCTCATAGTGTAGTACAGGGGTGGGGAACCTACGGTTTGGGGGCCGTATGCGGCCCTTGAAGTCATCTGGTCCGGCCCCCCCATGCAGCTGAGTCTGTGTCTCTCAGCTGATCTGTCAGAATGGAGCCGATGTTTCCTGTATAGTTCCGGCTCCGTTATGACAGTCTGAGTGAGTCACAGGCAGAGTGATATCAAATGCACTCCGCCTGTGACCAATACAGGAAACATCACCTCTTACTCCAGCGTGGCGCTGCTACACTTCTCCTAGCCAGCATTTCCTGCCAGCAGCACACACAGCAGTACCAGCCAGAGCCAGCAGTACCAGCCAGAACCAGCAGTACCAGCCAGAGCCAGCAGTACCCACAGCAGAACCAGCAGTACTAGCCAGAGCCAGCAGTACCAGCCAGAGCATGCAGTACCAGCCAGAGCCAGCAGTACCAGCCAGAGCATGCAGTACCAGCCAGAGTCAGCAGTACCTACAACAGTACCAGCCAGCAGGACCTACAGCACAGTACCAGCCAGCAGTACCCACAGCAATACCAGGCAGCAGTACATGCCAGCAGTACATGCCAGCAGTACATGCCAGCAGTACCAGCCTGAGCCAGCAGTACCCACAGCAGTACCCGCCTGAGCCAACAGTACCAGCCAGCAGTAACAGCCAGCAGTACCCACAGCACAGTACCAGCCATCAGTACCAGCCTGAGCCAGTAGTACCCACAGCAGTACAAGCCAGCAATACCTACAGCACAGTACCAGCCTGAGTCAGCAGTACCCACAGCAGTACCAGCCAGCAGTACCCACAACAGTATCAGCCTGAGCCAGCAGTACCATCCAGCAGTACTTACAGCACAGTACAAGCCAGCAGTGCCAGCCTGAGCCAGCAGTACCCACAGCAGTACCAGCCAGCTATACCCACCAGCAGTACCTGCCAGCTGTACCCACCAGCAGTACCAGCCAGCTATACCCACCAGCAGTTCTTTTCAAAACTTACCACCACAAAAAAGTTGACTGCACTCCAGACTGACCGACACAAACCTGGAAAACCTGTTGTGAGTAGCAACATCATCAATACCAGCTAACATCACACATCTCACCAAAGAGAAGCAGTTGCAGCCATCACATTAGGGGTGAGTTAAATGTTTGACCAAATATAACAGGATAATTTTTAAGGTGATAATTTTGTACGGCCCCCGAATGGTTTTATAAATACCCAAATGGCCCTTGGCAGAAAAAAGGTTCCCTTCCCCTGGTGTAGTAGGTAAAAACTTTCCAAAATGTATTAAAATATTAAAACGTTGGTGGTACAGTGGAATCGCAAGAATAAACACAAAAAAAAAAACTCCGCCAAGGGAGTAAAAGGGAAGACGGCTATCTCAGCCGAACAACCCGCCGCTGCACGGAACTTCCTGGTGTGTTCACGGCTTATAAAAGTATACTCACAAATGCACTGCAGAATCTACTGCACCAGATATAATCAGCTTTTTTTTTTTTTTTTTTACATAGGCATTGTCCTCTTAAGCATGGAGAAGATGTGTCAAAATGGCTGCTGCACAACTTCCGGGCGTTATGACGTCATCCGCCCCTGACACGTTTCGTCACGTGATACAGTGACTTTCTCATTGAGAGAAAAAAAAAAAAAAAAAAAAAGATGGTGACGCTGAGCTACTCCAATCAGAGTATGTCAAAATAAATTGTAATAAAAAGAAAATAAAAAGTAAAAAAATGGAATAAAAAAATTATTTCTGAACCAGTCCGTTTCCCTGATCACCTCCACACCAGTCATATAATGACACTGTACTGTACTGCACTGCTTCCCTCCAGTGTCAGTTAGTGTCAGGTTGTCGGCTGCAATCCCATTAACCACTTGCCGACTGCCGCACGAATATATACTGCGGCAGTCAGCCCCCTACAGGCAAAGTGACGTATGGGTACGTCGCTTGCCGACGAGCCTGTAGGGGGCGCGCTCCCGCCCCCACTCGTTCCCTGCCTTCCCCGCACGTGTGACCGGCGGCTCCGATGTCCGCCGGCCACTCGTGATCTCACTCAGGAGAGAGAGAAAGACGGACGGCTGATGTAAACACAACCGTCTGTCATTCTCCCTGAAGTAATGACAGAGACTATGTGATCGTGCTATATAGGATCGTATGTCTCTGTGATGATCCAACAAGCCACGCCCCCTGACAGTTAGAAGCACGCCCCTAGGGACAAACTTATCCCCTTGATCACCAATAAAGTTAACCCCTTCCCTGCCAGTGTCATTATTACAGTGACAGTGCATATTTTTTAGCACTGATTACTGCAGTAATGTCACTGGTACCCCCAAAAGTGTCAAAAATGTCAGTCAAGGGTCCGATCTGTCCGCTGCAATGTCGCAATCCCGCAAAAAATTGCAGATCGCCGCCATTACTAATAAAAAAAAACAATAAAAATGACATAAATTGTTCCCATAGTTAGTAAACACAATAACTTTTGCGCAAACCAATCAAAATACGATTTTTTTTACCAAAAATATGTAGCAGAAAACAAATTGGCCTAAAATGTTAAAAAAATTTGATTTTTACATTTTTTATTTTGAGAATTTCATACAAAAAAATGTGAAAAATATTGTTATTTTTTCAGAATTGTCGCTCTTTTTTTGTTTATAGCGCAAAAAATAAAAGTTGCACAGGTGAAAAAATACCACCAAAAGAAAGCTCTGTTTGTGGGGAAAAAAAAGGATATTAATTTAATTTGGGTACAGCGTCGCGCGACCCCGCAATTGTCTGTTACAGTCACGCAGTGCCGAATCGCAAAATAGGCCCTGGTCTTTGAGCAGCCAAATCCTCCGGGGCTTAAGTGGTTAAAAGTCGCTGATCGTCGCCATTACTATTGTAACAAAAAATAATAAATGAATAAAAGTTCTAGTATATATAATATGGTTTGTAGACGCTATAACTTTCACACAAACCAAATGTAGCACTGCCCCCTAGGGAGCTGCTGAGAATTGCACCTTCTGGATTCCCCTGGGTTACCCTTTAGCAACTGATAGCAGACAAATAGCATTTTAAGTCCTTGGCTCAGTCAATGAACAGTCCAGGGGATGTTGGTTTTTTTGTGTTTTATTTTAGAACTGGGATGAGTGGGATACTCCAAATTGAACTATGCACAATTCCTGAGGACAATAAGCTGTAGAATGCGGCAAGGCCGCTGCTTCACCTTGCCACTGAAGTGAAAATAAAGAACATGTTCCCTCGTTTAGGTTCCTCTTCAGGGTCTAACTTGGCACCCCCCTTTCTCACTGACTGTGTGCGCTGACCTCCTGTCCACTGACATCCTACTGTAGTGGTCCCCTTCCTGGGCAGACCCCTGGCAAGCTTCCCGGTACTCACGGACACTGTTTTTCCCTGGGTCGCTCTGCCTCCAACTCCCTGGTCAGCATCCACTGGACCTCCTGGCTCAGCACCACATTTCCGGTCCACAAGGCCGACCACCTGTGACCACTTTCCTCAGCAACAGAAGGACAGACAGCCGTCATCCTCCTCCTTGGACCTGGCTTCCCACCCAAAGACCCCCCTGTCACATGTGCCCGTGGCTTTTATAACATATCCCAGGATGCACCACTGTTTGTGCCTACCCACTGAGATAGTCATAAAAGCCTGTGTGTCACTGGCTGGGTTTCCTCCACTGTCCAACAGGCTCCCCTATTGGATACAGTGGGGGCACTCCCCTCAGACCAGATGAATCACACCTGGACACATGCAACAGGCAGACCTACTGATCAGGCTCCCCTGTGAAGCAGATGGAGCCGACTATCTACACCAACTAGCACCTATCTAAGAGGGGGCTACACAATTAAAGTAATTTTAAGTAATTTTTCTCCTTCACTGATGTGCGCTGATAAGCTGCACTGATGGGCACTGATAGGCAGCACTGGTGGGCACTGATAGGCTGCACTGATGGGCACTGATAGGCTGCACTGATGTCCGCTGATAGGCTGCACTGATGGGCACTGATAGGCTGCACTGATGTCCACTGATAGGCAGCACTGGTGGGCACTGATAGGCTGCACTGATGGGCACTGATAGGCTGCACTGATGTCCGCTGATAGGCTGCACTGATGGGCACTGATAGGCTGCACTGATGGGCACTGATAGGCTGCATTGATGGGCACTGATAGGCTGCACTGATGGGCACTGATAGGCTGAACTGATGGGCACTGATGAAGAGGCACTGAGTGCCGGTTCACACATATGCAAAGTGAGACATCGCATGTGATTCGGAGCGCATTGCTCTGCAAATCCCATGCGATGTCTGGGCGATGCGAGTTCAGCCATACACATTATACAGATTGTACGGCTGAATTTGCATCGTATTCGGGCCAAAGTCGCACAGGACCCTTTTTTTGGTCCGCACCAGAATCAGATCGCATGGGTGTTCACACCTATGCGATACGATTCCTGTGCGAACTGACAGTTCACACTGCGATATGCAAACTGATCTGGGGATGTTGATAACTTTGTATTGACACCCCCCCAGCGATTCGCATATGGCAGTGTGAACTGCCTGCGAGTCAAGTGCGATGCCGGAACCTGCAGTGGATTTGCAGGGTTCCTGCATCGCATATATGTGAACCGGCACTAATATGTTGCACTGATAGGTGGCACTTATTGACACAGATAGGCAGCACTGATGAGCAGGCACTGATGGACACTGATTGGTGTCACTGATGGACACTGATTGGTTTCACTGAGGGGCACTGATTGGTGTCACTGATGGGCACTGATTGGTGTCACTGATGGGCACTGATTGGTTTCCCTGATGGACACTGATGGGCACTGATTGGTGTCACTGATGGGCACTGATTGGCTCTGATTGGTATCCCTGATAGGCACTGATTGGTATCACTGACAGACTTGTATAAAGTACTCGAAATTTCTACTTGAGTAAAAGTACAAGTGCTCGATCAAAAAATTACTTGAGTAGAAGTGGAAGTGCTCGCAGAAAAAGTTACTTAAGTAGAAGTACTAAAGTATTCAACATTTTTTTTACTTAAGTATTGCAAGTAGTTTTTTCAAAAAATTTGCTACTTAAGTACTAAAAGTAAAAAGTACCAGTAGTTTTGAAAAAAAATTTCTACTCAAGTACTGAAAGTAGAAGTACAAGTACTGTGTTATGTAGTTATTAAAGAAAGAAGTCAAAAGTATGAACATCATATTGTTTTTATTATTTCAAATGATTTATTCAAATGATTAACCTGTGTTTGTTAGTAGTTTCTTGATGCACTTTAAGCGCTGTAGCACCATTTATTTGTTTGTTTCATATTTTCTTTTTATTGGAAAGATTTGGTATAGCAGCTTTTATTATACACAGCCTTTATTTTCGTATGCGCTGATTTACAAATGACATTATACACATTTTTTTGAGCTTTATGCAACCTGCCATCTACTGTTCTGGCAGTGGTAATTTTTTTAAAAGTAACGAGTAACTATGCAGCACAAAAAAAAAATACTTGAGTAGAAGTATCGAAATCATCGAAAAAATGTAGTGAAGTAAAAGTAGAAGTAGGAGAAAAAAATTCTACTCTAGGAAAGTACAGATACCGCATTTCGGTACTTAAGTACAGTACTTAAGTAGTTCTACTTCGTTACTATACATCTCTGATCACTGATGGGCACTGATTGGTGTCACTGATGGGCACTGATTGGTATCACTGATGGGCACTGATTGGTATCACTGATGGGCACTGATTGGTGTCACTGATGGGCACTGATTGGTGTCACTGATGGGCACTGATGGGCTCTGATTGGTATCACTGATGGGCACTGATGGGCACTGATTGGTATCACTGATGGGCACTGATTGGTGTCACTGATGGGCACTGATGGGCTCTGATTGGTGTCACTGATGGGCTGTGCTGGGGCTGCACTGATAACCAGGGCACTGATGATTATCTGTACAGGTCTCCCCTGAGAGGTGATTCCGCTGATCGGTGTGAGGTGAGGAGAGCCGATAAACGGCACTTCCATGTTTACATGTGATCAGCTGTGATTGGCTCTTTACTGAGATTGGGGTCGCCGACCTTGGGGGTGACGTCATATGGCGTCATTTTACTATACCGCAGGCGGGAGGTGGTTAAAGTAGCGCAGTGCTGAAAAGGCAAAAAATGGCCTAGTTATGAAGGGGGGTAAATCTTCCAGAGGTCAAATGGTTAAAGGCTGTTTCCCAGGATACCGGTGTGCTATGTCCGGTCTTCTTCACATTAAAATAAGCCGACTGCTACATTTCCCACATTAACCACTTCAGCTTCGGAAGATTTACTCCCCTTAATGACCAGGCCATTTCTGGCGATTCGGCACTGCGTTACTTTAACGGACAATTGCACGGTAGTGCAACGCAAATTGATGTTTTTTTTTTCCCCACAAATAGAGCTTTTTTTTTTTTGACATTTGATCGCCCGTGCGATTTTTTTTTTTTTTTGCGCTATAAACAAAAAAAAAACAACATTTTGTTTACTTTCTGTTATAAAACACATCCAATAAAAAATGTAAAACATCAAATTTCTTCATCAATTTGTATTCTGCTACATATTTCTGGTAAAAAAAAAATCCCAATAAGTGTATTTTGATTGGTTTGCGCAAAAGTTATCGCGTCTACAAACTAGGGGAAAGATTTCTGTCATTTTTATTTATTTATTTATTTATTTATTTTACGAGTAATGGCGGCGATCTGCGATTTTTAGCGGGACTGCGACATTGCGGTGGACAGATCAGATCCCTAACTGACATTTTTTTTGTCACTTATAGTTCGTGAGCAGTGCCATGCCAAGCCGACCGAGATTTCCCATAGACACCAATGAGAACTGAAAGCTGGAAATTAGTCTAGGCAGGAAGGGGATGAATGTGTCCTGTATTTAAGTGGTTAAGAGGAACCCCATGACAGAATTGAAAAAAAAAATGTATGGGGCCCCCACCCCCCAAAAAAAAATCTATACCAGGTCCTTTGGGTCTGGTATAGATTTTAGGGAAACTCCACGCCAAAACTAAAAAAAAAATGGCGTGGGATCCCCCCCAAAATCCATAGCCGACCCTTATCTGAGCATGCAGCCTGGCAAGCCAGGATGGCGGGGGGGGGGGATGAGCAAGCGCCCCCCCTCTTCCTGAACCATACCAGGCCACTTGCCCTCAACATGGGGAGGGTGCTTTGGGGTGCCCCAAAGCACCTTGTCCCCATGTTGATGAGGACAACGGCCTCTTCCCGACAACCCTGGGCTGTGGTTGTGGGGGTCTGTGGGTGGGGGGCTTATCGGAATCTGGAAGCCCCCTTTAACAAGGGGGCCCCCCAGATCCCGCCTCCCCCCCCATGTGAATGGGTATAGGGTACAAAATAACCCATTCACCAAAAAGGCGTTTAAAAAAAATAAACACAAAAGCCAGTTTTTGACCTTTATTAAAAAATAATAAAAAAAAAAAAATAGTGTCCTCCGATGTAAATCCATCGTCAATCGCATCGCCTGCCGCACCCAAAAAAAAAAACCAAAATCGCTTCCGTCTCTTCAGAGGCATACCCGCCGAATGAGGCGCTTGAGCTGTGACAGCTCTTTTATAGACAAGGGGTGGGGCCACCCGATTACGTCACCCGGGAGCACCGCCCGTTCTGACGTAACATGACGTCAGAAGGGGGCGGTGCCACCGGGAGATGTAACCAAGTGTCCCCACCCCTCTGAAGAGGCGGGATCGTTTTCAATTTTTTTTTCTATTTTCGGGTGCCGCAGGCGACGTGATTGATGATAGATTTACATCGGAGGACACTATTTTTTTATTTTTTATTAAAGGACTTGTCAATAACTGACTTTTGTGTTTATTTTTTTGTACACTTTTTAGTGAATGGGTAGGGTTACGATGTACCCGATACCGATTCACATGGGGGGGGGGATCTGGGTGTTAAAGGGGGCATCCAGATTCCAATAAGCCCCCACCCGCAGACCCCCACAACCACAACCCAGGGTTGTCGGGAAGAGGCCCTTGTCCTCATCAACATGGGCACCCCAATGCACCATCTCCATGTTGAGGGCAAGCGGCCTGGTATGGTTCGGGGGGGGGTTGCTCGCTCGTCCCCCCTCCCCCCATCCTGGCCAGCCAGGCTGCATGCTTGGATGAGGGTCTGGTATAGATTTTTAGGGGGATCCCACGCCATTTTTTTTTTTAAGTTTTGTCTTTTTTAAATCTGTACCGGACTCCGTTTTTTTTTTTTTTTTTAATTTTTTTTATCTGTATTAACAATTCTTTACAGCCGCAAGTAAGTTTAAATGACACTTTTTCCTTTAGAAATGTCAGTATTGCTGCAGCAGGCTCCATACATCGTACAGATGCGCCACTTTACAGGCAGACTAAGGAGGACCCCCCAGGCACAATATTTAAAGAAATTTTTAATTTTTACTGTTTCACTTTAAGCATTAATAAAATCACTTCTCCTGTAAAAATGATTGTTTTAAAAAATGTTTTTTTGCATTGATCCATGTCCCCCAGGGCAGTTCCCGGACCCCCATACACTTTTTACTGCAATAACTTGCATATAAGCCTTTAAAATGAGGACTTTTGATTTTTCATGTTCGTGTCCCATAGACTTTAATAGAGTTCGCAAGAACTTTTTCCCTGTTGGAGATCTTCTGGTGCGAACCGAACAGGGGGGTGTTCGGCCCATCACTAGTGAGGGGGAGGGGCTTGTGGAATCAACACAGAGACCTGTGTTCCTAAATAGGAGGAGCTCTGTGCTGATTCCTGAGAGAACAATGGTCTGCTGTGTTTAAAACAGCAGACCACCGTTCTCTCTCCACGGGGAGCGATCGCGGCTGCCGGCCCCGTGAATCAGCTACCCCCGCTTGCTAATGGGGGCGCCCCCAGGGTCGCTCCCGCCAGTGGCGACTGGTGCTCTATGGGCCGGGGGGGTGGCGGCAGACAGACCGCACCAACCTGCACACCATATCCCCCCACTAGCCCGCTCACTGGCTCACTCACCCTGGACATGTGGGCAGGCAGCGGCAGCGGCTTCCCCCCCCCCCCCCAGTCTCCTGTGTCTCCTCCCTCCTCCTCCTCCACCTTGGCCAATGGCATGGCTTCTCCTTTCAGCCAATTGGGAAACGGGTCTCAGGACCCGCTTCCTGATTGGCCTGGAGGAGAATCTGTGTGACAATAGCGAATATTCATTCTCTATTGTCTCACAACTGGGTGGGCTCTGCGCCCCGAGCCCACCCTTTTTTGAAGCCTATTAGAGCCTCTGGCTCTAATCACATGCTTAAAAAAAAAAAAAACCCCATTGGAATCCATGTGTCCGGCGCCCTGCATGTAGAATAGGGGGCCGGACACATGGACGGGCCTGCCTCTGGCTCCCGCAGATCGCTGTACAGGTACGGCGATTCGCGCATCCGAGCCAGCCTGCCGCCGGCAAGTGGATAAACAAAAAAGATCTCACCAAAATAGAATAAAATAAAATAAAAAATTGTGATATAAACTTGGTGAGCCGAACCTTTCCTAATCACAGAAACAGAGGAAGAGTAAAAGGCACATATGAAGAAAGTCGCAGCGCCACCGTAAAATAAATCTTGACTACATTTTCATAATTCCGCGGTGGCCGGTAATGTTTCAGGTTGCATTAATGAAAAATGAAGAGCGCCTTCGTAATAAAGAGAAGAAAAGAGAGGGAAAATAGGACAGAAGGTTAAGAATTAAATCACTGCACAGTAAAATAATAAGCTGCAGAATTACCCAGGAAATAAACTGTAGGAATAATAAAACAATGGAATTGTACAGCCAATTAGTAGCGGCGCGGTGGAACGCAATGGGCTTTATCTGGGGGGGGGGGGGGGGGGGCGGTGATCGTTATACTCACTCAGATACCTGCCGTCCTACCCATGATTTTCTTAATGAAGAAAGCACGCTTTTGTGTCTGAGTGGATGTATCCCTACTATTACTGTTATCTTTATTACTACGAAATAATGATAATAACAACAACAACAATAGCAATAATAATAATAAGAGGAGTAATAATAATAATAGAAATAATAGTAAAAGAATGATATAATTAACCGCTTCCCGACCGCCCGCTGTAGTTATGCTGCGGCAGTGCCGCCCTCAGTGCCGCCCTCCTCCTCCTGCAAACCAACGTAGGGTAAATACATGTCGGTCGCGCACCTGCAGCTAGGGGGCGAGCGCGCACTGGCGGTGGCGTGCTCCCCCCCCCCTCGGCAGCGGGGAAGCCGATGCACGGGGCAGGTGGCTCCGATTGCAGCCTGACACCCGCGATCGTTCCCCGCTGAGAGAGAAGGACGGTCGGATGTTGTAAACACAGCTGACCGTTCTTCTCCCTGGAATGGGGTGCCTTCTATATAGGATCACATGTCTGTATGAGAATTTCACAAGCCCCGCCCCCATATAGTTAAAAACACGCCCCCTAGGTACACACCTTAACCCCTTGATCACTTACTATGTTAACCCCTTCCCTGTCAGTGTCATTAGTACAGTAACAGTGCATATATATAGCACTGATGACTGTAGTAATGTCACTGGTCCCCCAAAAAGTGTCAAAAATGTCAGTTAGGGGTCCGATCTGTCCGCCGCAATGTCGCAGTCCCTCTAAAAATCGCAGATCACCGCCATTAAAAAAAACAATAAAAATGACAAATTTTTCCCGCGGTTTGTAGACGCGATAACAAACCATTAAAAATACGCTTATTGGGATTTTTTTTACCAAAAATATGTAGCAGAAAACAAATTGGCCTAAGGCCCCTTTCCGCATTCCGTTGCGGACCGTGCTCTGCTCAGCGGGGATCGATCCGCCGATCCCCGCTGAGCCGGCGGATGACAGCTCTGTCTCCGCACTGTGTGGTGCTGAATCGCAAAATATGGGCTGGTCATGAAGGGGGGGAAACCTTCCGGCCCAGAAGTGGTTAATAATCATAATAGTAAAATTAATCACTTGCCAACCACCAGCAGTACATATGCTGCGGCAAGTCGGCTCTGTCCAACGAAACAATGTAACTGTAGCGGGACCGATAATGGGGGCGCGCGTGCGCCAACTGGCTACAGGGGGAGCTAATCAGCTGGTCCAGCAGCCGCGATCGCTCCCATTAATGGCGGCCGCTGGCCCCGCAGATCAGTCTCCTCTCTGGCGAATGGATGCGTTCGCGCCCTCACGAGCGTTCCCGCAATGTGACGTATGGGTACGTCGTTTAGCAGGAACCTGCCGACCTGCTGCAGTATATGTAATGCGTCTGGTCAGCAAGTGATTAAAAAAAAGTGATTAAAAAAAAAATTGTTTGCATGGGGCCGGAACCGGCAGTGACGTCATGATGTCGCTCTGCTCCTCCTAGGCACAGGTGTCAAATGGGCGGCCCTCCAGCTGTTGCGGAACTACAAGTCCCATGAGCCATTGCAATGCTGACAGTTACAAGCATGACTCACACAGGCAGAGGCATGATGGGACTTGTAGTTCAGCAACAGCTGGAGGGCAGCCAGTTTGAGACCCCTGTGCCTAGGGCATAGAGATGAGCAGAAGCCATCTTTCCTTCGCTCAATCTCTGCCAGCCCTGGATGGGTTCCTGGGCGTACCAATCGGTAAGGTAAACACCCCTCTAAAGGGGACCACTTTTATCTGAAAGTCCGGAGCCGGACGTATTTTCCCAGTTAGGTGGTCGGCAAGTGGTTATTATACCTCACGTAATCCCCAGATCATTTCAAATTTCCATTGTCTGACACCTTCCAGGCAGTGGCGGCCCATCCATTGGGGGCGCCGCCCCCCTATCCATGCGTCCTCCCTATCCCCTAATCTACATGCAAATAAACGGCGGCAGGCTGGCTCGGATGCGCGAGTCGCCGTACCTGTACAGCGATCTGCGGGAGCAAAGTGGCGGCCCATCCATTGGGGGTGCAGGGGCGCCGCCCCCCCCCCCTATCCATGCGTCCGGCCCCCTAATCTACATGCAGGGCGCCGGACGCATGGATTCCAATAGGGGTTTTTTTTTTTTTGAAGCACGTGATCAGAGCCATAGGCTCTAATAGGCTTCAAAAAAGGGTGGGCTCGGGGCGCAGATAATGTGTTGCCTGCCAACCAACCGTCCGAATTACTGAGCACCAACCCCCACTGCTTCCAGGGCAGTTGTAAGTCAGTTTTTTTTGTTTTTTTTGTTTTTTTATAATCTTTATTTAGATTTTCCACACAGACAAGAAAATAAGAAAAAGAGACACATAATGCGAAAGTAAAAGATACAATGTAACACTGTGCCTCCAGGAACATGTATACAGAATAAGGGCATCGCACCCCTGCCGATAGGGGTAGGCAACAGGTATGCAAAAGCAATATAGAACAGCAGCTAACCTCGTCCCCCGCGTACCCCGCTGGAGGCCCGCCCTATAGAATCCCATGAATCCACCGGAATACGGGAGGCGATTATCCCAAATAAGGAAGAGGGGAGAGAAAAAGAACTAACGGAGGAAAAGATGAAAAATCCTGGGGGGGTCGGCTACAATCACACCCTTCCAAGGTAAAAAATCGTAGATCAATGGAGGCAGCCAACAGTTCTGTCTTCTTCTTGTCCAACCCAAACCTCTGGAGACCTTGACAAAATCTACTGAGCAAAACATATAGAAACATTCCACAGCATAATATCTCACTGTGAAGGGTTCTGATAGACACACACTGATCACTTTATTAGGTACACCTGTTCAATTGCGTGGGGACGAAAATTGTTAATCAGCCAATCACATGGAAGCAACTCAATGCATTTGGGCATCTAGACGTGGTGAAGACGACTTTCTGAAGTTCAAACTGAGCATCAGAATGGGGAAGAAAGGGGATTGAAGTGACTTTGAACGTGGCATGGTTGTTGGTGGCAGACGGGCCGGTTTGAGTATTTTTCTGGGATTTTCACACACAACCATCTCTCAGGATTACAGAGAATGGTGGGAAAAAGAGAAAATATCCAGTGAGCGGCAGTTGTGTGGAGGAAAATGCCTTGTTGAGGTCAGAGGAGAATGGGCAGACTGGTTGGAGATGATAGAAAGGCAACAATAACTCAAATAACCACTCGTTATATCCAGCGTATGCAGAATACCATCTCTGAACACACAACACATCCATTGTTTAAGCAGATGGGCTACAGCAGCAGAAGACCACACCGGGGGCCACTCCTGTCAGCTAAGAACAGGAAACTGAGGCTACAATTGGCACAGATCACCAACATTGCACAATAGAAGATTGGAAAAACTTTGCCTGGTCTGATGAGTCTGGATTTCAGCTGTGACATTCAGATGAAGGGATCAGAATTTGACGCATGGATCCATTCTGCCTTCTATCAATAGTTCAGGCTGGTGGTGTAATGGTGTGGGGGAGGAGGGGGGGGGGGGTAATGGTTCAGGCTGGTGGTGTAATGGTGTGGGCGAGGAGGGGGGGGTAACAGTTCAGGCTGGTGGTGGTGTAATGGTGTGGAGGGGGGGGGGGGTAATGGTTCAGGCTGGTGGTGGTGGTGTAATGGTGTGGGGGGGAGGGGGGATAACGGTTCAGGCTGGTGGTGTAATGGTGTGGGGGAGGAGGGGGGGGGGGTAATGGTTCAGGCTGGTGGTGTAATGGTGTGGGCGAGGAGGGGGGGGGTAACAGTTCAGGCTGGTGGTGGTGTAATGGTGTGGAGGGGGGGGGTAATGGTTCAGGCTGGTGGTGGTGGTGTAATGGTGTGGGGGAGGAGGGGAGTAATGGTTCAGGCTGGTGGTGGTGTAATGGTGTGGGGGAGGAGGGAGAGGGGTAATGGTTCAGGCTGGGGGTGGGGGTGTAATGGTGTGGGGGGGAGGGGGGATAACGGTTCAGGCTGGTGGTGTAATGGTGTGGGGGAGGAGGGGGGTAATGGTTCAGTCTGGTGGTGGTGGTGTAATGGTGTGGGGGAGGAGGGGGGGGGGTAACGGTTTAGGCTGGTGGTGGTGTAATGTTGTGGGGGAGAAGGAGGGGGGGTAACGGTTCAGGCTGGGGGTGGTGGTGTAATGGTGTGGGGGAGGAGGGGGGGTAACAGTTCAGGCTGGTGGTGGTGGTGTAATGGTGTGGGGGAGGAGGGAAAGGGGTAATGGTTCAGGCTGGTGGTAGGGGTGTAATGGTGTGGGGGGGGAGCGGGGATAACGGTTCAGGCTGATGGTGGTGGTGGTGTAATGGTGTGGGGGAGAAGGAGGGGGGGATAACGGTTCAGGCTGGTGGTGGTGTAATGGTTCAGGCTGGTGGTGGTGTAATGGTTCAGGCTGGTGGTGGTGTAATGGTGTGGGGGAGGAGGGGGGGTAATCGTTCAGGCTGGTGGTGTAATGGTGTGGGGGAGGAGGGGGGGGGGTAATGGTTCGGGCTGGTGGTGGTGGTGTAATTGTGTGGGGGAGGAGGGGGGTAATGGTTCGGGCTGGTGGTGGTGGTGTAAATGTGTGGGGGAGGAGGGGGGTAATGGTTCGGGCTGGTGGTGGTGGTGTAATTGTGTGGGGGAGGAGGGGGGTAATGGTTCAGGCTGGTGGTGGTGGTGTAATGGTGTGAGGGAGGGGGGATAACGGTTCAGGCTGGTGGTGTAATGGTGTGGGGGAGGAGGGGGGGTAATGGTTCGAGGCTGGTGGTGGTGGTGGTGTAATGGTGTGGGGTAGAAGGAGGGGGATAACGGTTCAGGCTGGTGGTGGTGTAAAGGTGTGGAGGAGGAGGAAGGGAGGTAACGGTTCAGGCTGGTGGTGTAATGGTGTTGGGGGTCTTGGTACACTTCGGGCCCCTTAGTACCAATTGAGAATGGTATAAACACCACCCCCTCCCTGAGTATTGTTGCTGACCATGTCCATCCCTTTATGACTACAGTGTCCCCATCTTCTGATGGCTCCTCCCAGCAGGATAATGCACCATGTCACAAAGCTCCAATCATCTCACCACTGGTTTCTTCACCATGACAATGAGGTCACTGCCCTCCAATGGCCTCCACACTCCCCACATCTCATCCAATAGAGCACCTTTGGGATGTGGTGGAACGAGGGACTGGCATCATGGATGTGCAGCCGACAAAATCTGCAGCAACAGCAACTGCAATTCATTGTGGTTTCTGCGGGTAGTATGGTGGCTTTCAAAAGACTCTTAGACGTACATCTCAAGGATCAGAACATTCAGGGGTATGAGAGATGATTACGGCCACACACACCTACACTAGTTGAACTAGATGGACTATTGTCTTTGTGACAGTACTCACCGTCACTGGAAATTAAAGACAGATGATTAATGGTTTGAATTGCTTCAGATGGGACGGTCATATTTGCCAGCCATATCTCCATATAGGAATATCAGGATTTATTCCCATTTGCCATGAAATCTGTTCTTCCTAAATGCTGTGTATATTACATATCTTTCAAGGTCAAACAGGTTTTCCTTTTGTTGTGTATTGGGAGGGAATGTGGATTGTCCTTTCGCATTGTTAAGTGTTAATGACCTTCCATTGTTCTGTGTCTGGCTATTGTGTACATTGATTGCCCCCTGGGGCTTCTGTCTCATTACACATAACAGTCCTTCTAATCAAGCTATCGGACCAATCCCTGCTGACTCATGTTCAAGTCCTCAATTGCATGGCTAAGGAGGACCTGAAGGAGGACTACATGTACTTTACAATTTACCAATAGGAAAACGGTTGTTGGGGGCGGGATGTTCCAAATTCTGTATAAAAGTGTGTTGTGTACTTCCAATAAATGTCTTCCTGTTTGAACTTACATACAGCCTGCCTGGTGTTTGTTCTAATGGTTTCCGAACGGCACATAGCTGTAGTTCGGATCCCGGAGCCTTGGGTGAGCGAACCATCAGATGTTGCGATCTGCATGCTGACTCACTAGTAGCAGAGGAGTGTCGGGAGAGCGGAAGCGAGCGAGCAAGGGTCTCGTTACAGTCTTTATTCAAGCTCACCTACTATGTAACTATGTATGCAACTGCGTGATGCTATCATGTCACTTTGGAGCAAAATCTCTGAGGAATGTTTCCAACACCTTGTTGGATCTATGACACCAAGAATGAAGGCAAAAGGGGTTCCAACCCACTACTAGGAAGGTGGACCTAATAAAGTGGCTGGGGAGTGTACATCAGAGGTACTAAAATCAATCCACAACGCCCAAGCGGCATTATTACGATGGTAGGTATCAGTGTATTGATGCCACCATTCTTCTCCATCCTATATCTCTTGTACTCCCATTCCTTTGTAGTGGGAACAACAGCTGACTTCCAATGCAGCGGTATAAGACTTTTGCTCTCATTCAGAAGATGGGGTATCACTGACCATTTATAAGTACTGATGGAGGAAGGCGTATCATGAAAACGTATCATAAGGGGATCATCCATGGGCAGGCATTGAGTGGGCTTACCAGTGAAAGTCTCATTGTCAGCTATCGGTCAATCCAGACTGTCTGAGACGGTTCTTCTCTCAGGCACCTTAATACATAAAGCTGAATGCAAGGTGAAGATGACCTACTGGAATGTAAAACACGAGCAATGCCTAAAGCTATATAAAGATCATGATCCTAGCACCCTCAATGCCAGGTGATACCCATCACACGGCACACATTTTAGGAGCCGCTATGTAAAGTCATCATCGGTTAGCCCCTCCTAAACGCATGTGTGTGTGTGCAACCACCGTGCAGCAGCAGCCCCCCTCGTCCACGCTGTGTCTGCTATAATGAACGGCTCTCCTGTCCTCAGAGGAACACTTTGTCTAAGCTGCTTCTGATTATACTCTCAAGTTTATTACTGTGGAAGCTGCATGAGTCCATAACAGTGTGCATAATCTCCAACCATGCTCCCCCCCCCCACCAGCTCATCGCTCCATCCGCTATCTGCGATCACTTTGACCTGCTTCAAATTCCTCCAAATTGCTTTAATATGGCTGATAGTAGACTGCTAATGCATCCTCCTAAAGCAATTTACAATACATGGTGGAGTCTTTGCACAATATGAGAGACACACACCAACGCAGGCAGAGAAGCACCGCATCTCCTTCATTTATGTAATGAGAAGAAATCTCAGGCAGTCGGTGCAGGAACAGGCCAGGATCTTCTGCATATGGAAAAAGTAGGCAGGAAATAAAATAGCCCCAGCTGTGCACTGAGAAGAGCGCACCTTTCATCTCAAGCTAGTTAGGTGTGATCTTCAAAGGTAAGCTCCAGTAAAATCTGAAACCTTGAGATGTATAAAGGGAATACAGTCTACCTAACTAGGACTTCAGTTCTTCATGCAGGACTTGCTGCAGTGCCGCAGTACACTCCACTGACTTTTGTTGGTCACCCCCAGGAGAAATATTACTATTTAAATCCACAGAACGCTCCTTTCAGGCTCTCACTGTTTTGCTTGTACTTTTTAACCACTTAAGCCCCGGAAGATTTTACCCCCCTTCCTGACTAGTGATGATCGAACGGTTCGGGTCGACCATCGGTTCGACCCGAACATTGGCTGTTCGAGGTTCAGCCGAATTTGGAACTTTTTGCTGAAAAAGTTTGGAATTCGGCAACCAGAACCGACCAAAATGCAATGGGACAGGAAATGGGCTTTAAAAGCCCGTGATTGGACCAGAACCATTAGCAAAAGCCAATTGAGGGGGCAGGAGAATGCTAGGAATGTGACTGGAGTGACTAGGGGGTCCATAGTCCAATCATTAGTGAATACGCCCCCCAGTATATAAGATAGCCCCCGCCAAATTCCTAGCATTGTAATACAGGGACATGGAAGAGAGTGGAAGCAGTTCTGTTAAGTTTACTTTAAAAGTGTCATTTAGCATTTATTAGTGTGAGGAAAGGGATATCTAGTGTAGTTAGGGTGCTATTTTACACTTTAGTTAGATGCAAAAATTGAGTTTCTGTAGGGAAAGTGTTAAGTGCCAGGGTGACCGTAATGTAGTATAGGGTGAACTGACTGCTATGGCAAGGGTGACCAAACCCTTCCATATCAGGGTGACCGTAATGTAGTGTAGGGTGAAATTACAGTGACTGCTATGGCAGGGTGACCAAACCCTTCCATATCAGGGTGACCGCTATAGAGAAAATATAGTTTCTCTGAAGTCACTTTTGCTGCAGTAATATGGCTTCGCCCCTGTCAGCTTGCTTTTTGGCTGCAGGCGTCTATAGGGAATTTTTGAGCACATGTTTGGAGTCAGGCATGACATCTGAACATGTGTATAGGGGGTATATATACACACCCATGTATGCATATATACACCTGCACATATATAGGTGTGAAAGGAGCAGAAAACACTACTTGCGCTAATGAAATAATTAACACCAATATAGTTACGCTCCTATCACACCTATATCTGTGTATGTGTAAAATACATATAAGTATGTGTGTATATATATATATATATATATATATATACCCCTATACAGAAGTTCAGATGTTTTGCCTGCCTCCAAAGAACCCAAAAAAATGCCCAAAAAATCTCTAGCGTCAAAAAAAAAAAAAAAAGCCCAGGTGTGTTGTTGCAGGCATTTTTTTGGGGTTTTTGGAGGCAGGCAAAACATCTGAACTTGTGTATAGTGGTATATATATATATACACACATACTTATTTGTATTTTACACATACACATATATAGGTGTTATAGGAGCGGAGCCATATTAGTGTAAATGATTTCATTAGCGCAAGCATATATTTCTGCTACTATCACACCTATATATGTCTAGGTGTATATATACATATAAGTATGTGTGTATATATACCCGTATACACAAGTTCAGATGTTTTGCCTGCCTCCAAAGAACCCAAAAAAATGCCCAAAAAAACGCTAGCGCCAAAAAAAAAAACGCCCAGGTGTGTTGTTGCAGGCATTTTTTGGGGGTTTTTGGAGGCAGGCAAAACATCTGAACTTGTGTATAGGGGTATATATACACACATACTTATATGTATATATACACCTAGACATATATAGGTGTGATAGTAGCAGAAATATATGCTTGCGCTAATGAAATCATTTACACTAATATGGCTCCACTCCTATAACACCTATATATGTGTAAGTGTAAAATACATATAAGTGTGTGTGTGTATATATACCCGTATACACAAGTTCAGATGTTTTGGGGTTTTTAGAGGCAGGCAAAACATCTGAACTTGTGTATAGTGGTATATATACACACATACTTATATGTATTTTACACTTACACATATATAGGTGTTATAGGAGCGGAGCCATATTAGTGTAAATGATTTCATTAGCGCAAGCATATATTTCTGCTCCTATCACACCTATATATGTCTAGGTGTATATATACATATAAGTATGTGTGTATATATACCACTATGCACAAGTTCAGATGTTTTGCCTGCCTCCAAAAACCCCCAAAAAATGCCTGCAACAACACACCTAGGCGTTATATTTTTGGCGCTAGCGTTTTTTTTGGGCATTTTTTTGGGTTCTTTGGAGGCAGGCAAAACATCTGAACTTGTGTATACGGGTATATATACACACACACACACACTTATATGTATTTCACACTTACACATATATAGGTGTTATAGGAGCGGAGCCATATTAGTGTAAATGATTTCATTAACGCAAGCATATATTTCTGCTACTATCACACCTATATATGTCTAGGTGTATATATACATATAAGTATGTGTGTATATATACCCATATACACAAGTTCAGATGTTTTGCCTGCCTCAAAAGACCCCAAAAATTCCCAAAAAAACGCTTGCTACTAAACCGGCAAGGTGTGAAAAGAGAGAAGCCACTAACCTGTTCTATAAGTGACCTAATACAAACAATCTTTTTTTTTCAGGTTCTGGACATGCTACAGAGCTGAAACTTCACAGGTACACTTTTTAGACCCCCCCCCCCCCCCAGATACTAAATCCAAAGAAATTTTTATTTTTTTTTTTTTTTAATTTTTTCAATAATTGTCTCTCTATCAAAAATGACAATTTAAGAACTTTTTTTTGTGTGATTAAATAGTCCCTGGGGTATGACCCAGAACCCTAGGCACTTTTTAGGGGCATTTCTTGGGTTTTAGGGCTTCAAAATTGTGTTTTTTGATTACCGAAGTTCAGGTCCCATTGATTTCAATAGGGTTCTGAAATCCGGGCCGAACTTTCGGGAAGTGCGGATGTTCTGGCCGAACCGAATTTTTCAAAAGTTCGATCATCCCTATTCCTGACCAGGGCCTATTTTGTGATTCGGCACTGCGTGACTTTAACGGACAATTGCGCGGTCGTGCGACACTGTATGAAAATGAAATCGACGTCCTTGTTTTCCCACAAACAGAGCTTTCTTTTGGTGGTATTTGATCACCTGTGCGATTTTTTGATCATGCGCTATAAACAAAAAAAGAGCGACAATTTTGCAAAAATAACAATATTTTTCACATTTTTTTACATGAAATTCCCCCCAAAAAATTTAAAAATCAAATTTTTTTTAACATTTTAGGCCAATTTGTTTTCTGCTACCTATATTTGGTAAAAAAAAAATCGCAATAAGCGTATTTTGATTGGTTTGCGCAAAAGTTATTGTGTTTACTAACTAAGGGAAAGATTTATGTCATTTTTATTGTTTTTTTTTAACGAGTAATGGCGGTGATCTGCGATTTTTTTTGCGGGACTGCGACATTGCGGCGGACAGATCGGACCCTTGACTGACATTTTTGACACTTTTGGGGGTACCAGTGACATTTCTACAGTAATCAGTGCTATACATATGCACTGTTACTGTAATAATGACACTGGCAGGGAAGGGGTTAACTTTATTGGTGATCAGTGGGTTAAATGTATGCCTGGTGCTTACTAAAGTGTGTGTGGGGGGGGGGCGATTGTGTGACACAGACAGAGATCGCAGGTTGAGCTATGCTGAATCCTGTAATCTGTCCCTGCCTGTCACAGAGAAGATCCGCCTGCTTTGTTTTACACAAGCGGGCAGA
Source organism: Pelophylax lessonae (assembly GCF_965119305.1). Taxonomy (NCBI): domain Eukaryota; kingdom Metazoa; phylum Chordata; class Amphibia; order Anura; family Ranidae; genus Pelophylax; species Pelophylax lessonae. The sequence continues at coordinate 4,816,236 of NC_138771.1, read as the reverse complement.
TTTCCACACTCGATCCCCGACGTGATCACCGCCTCTCTTCCCCTGGCCCAACTTCTGCTGTGTCTGAATACAGCGGGAGCGAGCCTCCGGCGGCGCGCAGAGAAGTCCAGCGGCGTAGGTCTACGTAGCGGGACGATAACGAGCCACTTTGCCGCAGTACCAGCTCAGTGAGCGGTCGGCAAGTGGTTAATGTGCTTTTACTAAACAAGAATGCTGTACATACAAACTACCTAAAATTATAGGAAAACATTACAAGACATACAAAGTATTACAGATATGCATGCAAAACACATACACACGCATCTAAACTTCCTAGAAAAAGAGCATTGACAATAGTCTGCATGAAATAGGGATGTAGCACTACTCCCTTGGGAGCTGCTGGTTATGGGTTCCCCCGGGGTTACCCTTAGCAACAACATGACAGTTTGACCTTTTCAAAGTGCTTTGGCTCAGTCAGAAAACAGTCTAGGAGTTTTGGTTTTTGTGGTTTTATTGAGAACTTGGATAGGAGAAGGGAATGAGTGGGATACTCCAACTTGAATGAACTATGCACAATTTGCTGGGATGTCTAGATATAGCTGAGTGCAGCAAGGCCGCTGCTTCACCTTGTCACTAGCGGTGAAGAAGTAGTAAATGAACTGTATACTCTCTTCAGAACACTCTTCAGGGCCCTTCCTGGCACCCCCTTTGTTCCTATTCTTCAGGGTTCTCTACACGGCACCCCCTTTACTGTAACACTCCCTGTATGAGCTAGCTCCTTGATCCCCTGGCTTCACTGGAGCTGTCCCCCTTCCTGGGCAGACCCTTAGGCAAATGTCCCGGTACTCACGGACACTGTTTTTCCCAAGAGACTCTGCCAGCAACTCCACTGTCAGCTCCACTGGATCTTCTGCAGCTCAGCTCCACACCTGGTTCCCTAGGCTGACCGCCTAAGACCACCTTCCTCGCAAAAGCAGGAGGAGAGACAGCCGTCCACCTCCTCTGCTTCCCACCAAAGACGCCGTGTCACAAGTCCCCTCAGTATTTATGGTCAATCACAGGATGCATTGCAGCAATGCCCTCCCACTGGGACTGCCAAAAAACCTGATGTGTCACTGGCTTGGTTTCCTCCACTGTCCAACACGATCCCTCATTGGATACAGTGGGGACACTCCCTCAGACCCAGTGAATTACACCTGGAAACATGTGACAGGCAACCTAATAGATCAGGCTCCCCTGATAAGCAGAAGGAGCATAGATGCATTTACCTAGCGCCTACCTAACTAGGAGGGCACTACAGGGATATAAAATGTTACTTAGCTTGGGTTATAGTTCATGATTTCTGTAACAAACAGGACTCAAATCTTCTTCTTATGGAGCCTCTTCCTTCTACCCAGGTCTTGTTCTTTTTATGGAGCCTCTTCCTTCTCTCCATGCCTTCTTCTTATGGAGCTTTTTTCTTCTACACAAGCTACATAGCTACATAGTTACATAGCCTTCTTCTTCTTCTTGTGGAGCCTTTTCCTTCTACCCAGGTCCTCTTCTTCTTATGGAGACTCTTTCTTCTACCCAGGCCTTCTTTTTCTTCTCCTTCTTCTTCTGCCTCTTCCTTCACCTCAGGTCTTCTTCTTATTCCTATAGAGACTCTTCCTTCCAATCAGGTCTTCTTCTTATGGAGCCTCTTTCTTCTACCCAGGCCTTCTTTCAGATTCTCTACCTTGAGTTTCAGAACATGGCTGTGTGATCTCATTTTCTTGACTCCCCCCATTTCCTGTCAACTTCACTAGACAGAAGCCCACAAAAGGGCAAGGAAAAATGGGGAATGATGACTTTTCTGTTTAACTAGCTTTTATGAACTAGGTAAACAAGTTAATTAGCATTTGAATAGAGGAGGTCCAGTGTCTGAATTCTATGGAGCCAAAATGTATTATTCCATATAGGTATGCTATAAAAAAAAAAAAAAATCACTAAAATAACCATGGCAACACTCAGAAAGACTAATGCAAGCATGTCAGATGTGCAGTAAGGGTAAAAAGTATTTGATCCCCTGCTGATTTTGTACATTTGTCCACTGACAAAGATATGATCAGTCTATAATTTGAATGGTCTGTTTATTTTAACAGTGAGAGGCAGAATAGCAACAAAAATATCCAAAAAACGTTATAAATTGATTTTCATATTTAATGAGTGAAATAAGTATTTTATTCCCTATCAATCAGCAAGATTTTTGGCTCCCAGGGGGTCTTCTATACAGGTAACAAGCTGAGTTTAGGAGGACTCTCTTAAAGATAGTGCTCCTAATCTCAGCTTGTTACCTGTATAAAAGACACCTGTCCACAGAAGCAATCAATCAATCAATCAATCAATCAGATTCCAATCTCTCCACTGTGGCTAAGACCAAAGAGCTGTCCAAGGATGTCAAGCACAAAATTGTAGACCTAAACAAGGCTGGAATGGGCTAGATCGCCAAGCAGCTTGGTGAGAGGGTGACAACAGTTGGTGTGTGTTATTCGCAAATGGTAGAAACACAAAGTCAACCTTGGACTCGTCTGTTCCTTACACTGTCTGTCTGTTCATGAATTTTGAAGAATAAGGATATCATCTTGCTTTAATTTACCTGTGTGTGATTCCACAATTTCCATTGCAGAAACACATAGTAACTGTCAGTCTCCTTCAGTCCCGGGCTCCATGCAAGATCTCACCTCGTGGAGTTTCAGTTTAATGAGAACGGAGAGGAATCAGCCCAGAACTACACAGGAGATTCTTGTCAATGATCTCAGGGCAGCTGTGACCATAGTCACCAAGAAAACAATTGGTAACACACTACACTGTGAAGGACTGAAATCCTTCAGTGTCTGCAAGGTCCCCCTGCTCAAGAAAGCACATGTACATCCCGTCTGAAGTTTGCTAATGAAAGTCTGAATGATTCAGAGAAGAACTGGGTGAAAGTGATGTGGGCAGATAAGACCAAAATCGAGCTCTTTGGCATCAACTCAACTTGCCGTGTTTGGAGGAGGAGAAATGCTGCCTATGACCCCAAGAGCACCATCCCCCACCATCAAACACGGAGGTGGAAACATTATGCTTTGGGGGTGTTTTCCTGCTAAGGGGACAGAACAACTTCACTGCATCAAAGGGACGATGGACGCGTCATGTACCATCAAATCTTGGGTGAGAACCTCCTTCCCTCAGCCAAGGCATTGAAAATGGGTTGTGGATGGGTCTTCCAGCATGGCAATGACCCAAAACACACGGCCAAGGCAACAAAGGAGTGGCTCAAGAAGAAGCATACACACACATCATAGGTTGAACTGGATGGACTGATGTCTTTTTTCAACCTCACTAACTATGTAACTATGTAAGGTCCTGGAGTGGCCTAGCCAGTCTCCAGACCTTAATCTCATAGAAAACATGTGGAGGGAGCTGAAGGTTCGACTTATCAAATGTCAGCCTCAGAACCTTAATGACTTGGAGAGGATCTGCAAAGAGGAGTGGGAAAAAATCCCTCCTGAGATGTGTGCAAACCTGGAGGCCAACTACAAGAAACATCTGACCTCTGTGATTGCCAACAAGGATTTCTCCACCAACTACTAAGTCATGTTTTGGGAAGGGGTAAAATAATTTTGTTTATTAAAATGCAAATCAATTTATAACTTTTTAAAAAAGCGTTTTTCTGGATATTTTTTGTTGTTATTCTGTCTTTCGCTGTTAAAATAAAAATAAAAATTTTAGACTGATTATTTCTTTGTCAGTGGGCAAACATACAAAAACAGCAGGGGGTTCAAATACTTTGTTCTCTCACTGTATAATTTGAACTCAATCCAGCATCCAACACTTCCCATTTCTAACCCTGATGAAGGGGGGTATTCCCTGGCACTGGAAACGCGTTAGCTTCGTGTTAAAGTCGTTTTGCTTACCTCGGAATGAATCTCTATCTGGGAGGTCAGAGCAGTGCCGTGTGCAATAAAGAGACATACCTGGGCCATACTGACATTATTGGGTGGCTGAAGGATGGGTGCCTGGAAGATATCATTTTTGCGATAAGATCCTACAGCGATAATATCTTACTACTAATCCAGAGGTGTGCAGAACATTTTAACCACTTCTGGACCGGAAGGATTCACCCCCCTAATGACCAGGCCATATTTTGCGATTCGGCACTGTATTATTTTAACTGACAATTGCGCGGTTGTGTGACGCTGTACCCAAATAAAATCTGGAAAAAAAAAAAAAACAATATTTTTCACATTCTGCTATATAACATTCGTCAGCGTTTGACGAAACGCGTTGGGAGGAGCCCACTGCCGCGACGCTACCACAAGGAGGAGATGCGGCGGACATCTTTTCGGTGGGTAATATACAGATGCCGACCACATACGAAGGAACCGTTCGAGGCTGTCCTGACTCTACTTATATGTAAGCAGTTTACTTTGGTGTGTGCCAATAAAACCTTTTAGACTTAATACGCTATGAGGAATGTTTTTTTTTGTCTTCACCTGAGCCATCCAGTTCTAGAGGGGAATCTACCTGTCACCCTGTGATATTGGAGAAGCTGTGTCATCACCGGTCTGTCTGCTTTCCATGACCTTTGTAATGAAGGTCCTGGCTATCTGGTGAGAGGCAGTGTGATTTGTGGGCTCGGTGGCGGTTCCTATGGTCTGCACTTTTTACACCCTTGCTGTGGAGTGGACACCTATTTATTATGGACTTTTTCTTCATGTTATGGACTTGTGCATCTGCCACCTATTAATTAGATTAGCGCTACACCTTTATACTTATCTATTGTTGATCTACTTCTCTATTCAGGATCTGTGTTCGCTGCTTTTTGCCATATACATTTTATTATTGTTTTTGAGTTCACATTTAGCGCAGCAATACCTGTTTATATTGCTATATATCATTCCCAATAAAAAAATGCAAAAATCTATTTTTTTCATCATTTTAGGCCAATTTGTATTCCGCTTTATATTTTTGGTAAAAAAAAATCTCAATAAGCATATATTTTTTTTTTTTTTTAAGCATATTTTGATTGGTTTGTGCAAAAGTTATCGCGACTACAAACTAGGGAAATTACTTATGTCATTTCTATTTATTTATTTTTTTTTACTAGTAATGTTGGCGATGAGCGATTTTTTTGCGGGACTGCGACATTGCGGCGGACAGATCGGACACCTAACTGACATTTTTGACACTTTTGGGGGGACCAGTGACATTACTACAGTAATCAGTGCTAAAAATGTGTACTGTCACTGTACTAATGACACTGGCAGGGAAGGGGTTAACCTAGGGGTGGTCAAAGGTTTAATTGTGAGCCTAGGGGAGTGCATTCTAACTGTGTGGGGAGGGACTTTTGGAATCAACACAGAGACCTGTGATCCTAATTAGGAGGATCACAGGCGCTCTGTGTTCATTCCAGAGAGAACAACGGTCTGCTGTGTTTACAACAGCAGATCGTCATTGCCTCTCAGCGAGGAGCTATCGCAGGTGCCCGGCGGCAATTGCAACTGCCGGTCCTGTGGATCGGTTTCCCAGTTCCCTAATGGGGAGGGGCTCGTTCCTCCGGCGGCGCATGCACGCGCCCCCAGGAGTGCTCCCGCGAACCACCGTACAGGTATGGTGGTTTGCGTAGCCGAGCCAGCCTGCCGCAGTATATCTGCGGCGGCCAGTCGGCAAGTGGTTAAAAAACGTATTAGGTGTTCGGTGTGGAATAAGGCCTGAACATGTGATTGGGTATTTTCTGCAAAGTGAATTTTCACCTCATTCACTAAGCTCTATCCCCCTTGCAAAGTGAACAGCCTATCAACACCCCGATATTTTTGTTTCATTCTTTGAAGGCCTGATGAAGATGGTGGCACTACAGACACCAAAATGCGCTGGCTTTGCAAATAATCGACCGTTGTAATATTGTGGCACTTCAGTTTTCAATTTGTTTATCTCTAACACAACCCAAGGTGACTGTGGAAGCCCTTCAGTGTGCCCAATATTCAACTCTATTTACTATCACCATACTATTGAATGAAAACAATAACATAAAACAAATGTAGCACCCTCCTAGGTAGGTGCTAGTGAGGACACGGCTCGGTTTGGAGGGGGGGTGAGTGTAGCACCCTCCTAGGTAGGTGCTAGTGAGGACACGGCTCGGTTTGACGGGGGGGGGGGGGGGTGAGTATAGCACCCTCCTAGGTAGGTGCTAGTGAGGACATGGCTCGGTTTGGAGAGGGGGTGAGTATAGCACCCTCCTAGGTAGGTGCTAGTGAGGACATGGCTCGGTTTGGTGGGGGGGTTAGTGTAGCACCCTCCTAGGTAGGTGCTAGTGAGGACATGGCTCGGTTTGGTGGGCGGGTGAGTGTAGCACCCTCCTAGGTAGATGCTAGTGAGGACACGGCTCGGTTTGACGGGGGGGGGGTGAGTATAGCACCCTCCTAGGTAGGTGCTAGTGAGGACATGGCTCAGTTTGACGGGGGGGGGCTGAGTATAGCACCCTCCTAGGTAGGTGCTAGTGAGGACATGGCTCAGTTTGGCAGGGGGTGAGTGTAGCACCCTCCTAGGTACATGTTAGTGAGAGAGTAAAGTTTTTAGCTCTGTCTGCCTATCAAAGGAGCAGCAGGCACATTTATATTGCTTTCTGCCTACCAGAGAGCAGGATCTGTGAGTTAGGTCTACTCAGTGTGCTCAGTGTGTGATTCATAGGGTCTAGAGAGTGCTTCACATTGGTCCAATATTGAGGCACGTTGGACAGTGGGAGGAAACCTGTCCAATGAGTACACAGGCTGTGATACAGTCCCAGTGATTGGTAGAGACTGGCTTTCTCGGTGCATTCTGGGACACTGTATAAATGCCAGGAGCACATGTGCAACAGGGTCTTTGGCTAGTGAGCAGAGTCCCAGAGGGAGGGTGGTGGCTGCCTCCTCCTCTGTAGTGATGGCACACGGTCACAGGATGTCAGCCTGGGGACCAGGAAAGGAACTGAACCCAGAGTTCCAGGAGAACTGACTGGAGGGGTAGAGACACTGGAGACCCTCAAAAAACAGTATCGTTAGTAAAGGGGATCGTGTCTATGGGCCTGACCTGAGGGGGGCCACCCAGGTGTAGGATAATCAGAGGACAAGTGTCAGTCTGTGGAGTGAAAGGGGATACTAGGAATGTATCCTGAAGATAATCTATCCAACTAAGTCGCCTGAACAGAGACTTGGCCTAAATGTATCTACTGGCAAGGTGAATCTGCAGCCTGGCTGCATTTCAAGACAGGAGTCCTCATCCATTGTGAGAAGTTTAATTTGGAGTATCCCACTATTCCCTTCTCCCATCCCTATTTAAAATAAACACCAAAAACAACTACAAACCCCTCGACTGATCATTGACTGAGCCAAAGAATTAAAGTGTTAATCTGTGAATGTCAGTGTTGATAACGGTAACCCAGGGGGATCCGAGAGTGTGTTATCCAGCAGTCCTCCAGGGGGCAGTGCTACACAAATATATAAAGAAACCCAAAGAGGTTACCGTGCCTCCAATCCACTTTCCCAAGTGACTTTGCCAAGCCTGAGATGATGTCATTAGTCTGCTGCAGGCAAAGTAGGACAGTTCCGAAAGCTGACCATACAGTGTCTGAATTTCATCTGATTTCTGGGGGCTCGGCTAAAATTCCACTAAGCGGAGGGACATGGTCATCTAGTGCCCAGGGTGAAGATGCCAAACCGTGCCCTTCAAGATGTATGAGCTTTGTGTCAGCAAAATTCCCCCTCCTAAAAAAAGCAAGAGCTAATCTGCACGCTAAACCCCTAAGCATATATTCCCTTAGCAAGCCAAAATTCTCCCCAAAACAAAAACTCCCCCTCCTACCAGTACAAATCCACCCCACTGAAATCTCCCCTCCCAGGACAAATCTTTGATCCCCACCCCTCTTCAGCTCAAATCCTCTTCCTTACCAAATCTCTCCTATCCCAATTCACCCATCCTCGCACATCATCTACCCCTCACATTTCCCCTCGGAGCACAAATCCTCCCCCAGAACAACCCCACCACCCAAATCCCCCTGCAAGCACAAATCTCCACCCCCCAAATTTCCCCACAATCTCATATACTCCCCCGCAGCGCAAATCCCTCCTCCTGGCATAAATCCTCCCCCCCTCCAAATTTCCCCTCTTAACACAAATCCAACAAATCATCCCTACTAGCTCAAATCCTATTTCCTAATATAACCCCCCCCCCCCTCCCCAAGATAAAATATATATCACTTACTAGCACAAATCCCCCCTCTTCCAAGTCCCTGCAAGCAACCAATGTCTTTATGGACCTTGCTTTGTGCACTGGTGCGCAGTCATGCTGGAACAGGAAGGGGCCACCCCCAAACTCCTCCCACAAAGTTGGGAGCATAAAATTGTCCAAAATATCTTGGTATGCTGACACCTTAAGAGTTTCCTTCACTGGAATTAAGGGGCCAAACCCAACGCCTGAAAAACCACCCCCACCATAATCCCCCCTCCCCCCACAACATAATCCCCCCTCCACCAAATGATTTGGACCAGTGCTCAAAGCAAGGTCCTTAAAGACATGGATGAGCAAGTTTTGGGGGAACTTGACTGGCCTACACAGAGTCCTGACCTCAACCCGATAGAACACATTTGGGATTAATTAGAGTACAGGCTGCGAAACAGGCCTTCTCGTCCAACATCAGTGCCTGACCTCACAAATGCGCTTCTGGAAGAATGGTCAAACACTCCCATAGACACACTCCTAAACCTTGTGGACAGCCTTCCCAGAAGAGCAGGGCTGTCTTACCGAATGGGCACACTGGGCAGTTGCCCGGGGGCCCCACCTTCCCAGGGGGCCCCACTTGCCCAGCGACCCAGCCCCAGCCAAGCATTAGTCCCGAATCCTTTTTGACAATACGTATAGTGTATTTTGTCATGTTAAAGTGGAACTAAAGTCTGCAATACTCACCTTCCCTCCAATGGACTGATGTTGTCATGGTCATGGGTCAGGCTGGGAAATCAGTAGTTATAGCAGGAGAGAGGCTCCCACTGACCAGCAGGATAAATATACAAGCAGGTCACCCTTGCGGATGACACAGGCTTACCCAAGGTGCGGAGTCTAAGCACTAACCAGTGTTCAGCACTAACCAGTGTTCACCAGAGCTTCTGATGGTGGGGATGGGTTTTGCTGCGTGTTAGTACCATGTTGGAACAGGAAGGGGTCATTCCCAAACTCCTCCCACAAAGTTGAGAGCATGAAATTGTCCTCAGGATCGCCCCACCGGGGGGGGGGGTGAGCAAGCCGGAGGCCAATAGAAGATATAGCAGGTAAAGGTCAGTAGTCAGTAAACAAGCCAAAGGTCAGTAACAAGTGGTTGCCAGTTAGAATTAGGAAGAACCGCAGTCACGGAAACAAGCCAAAGGTTGGTATTGAGTGGTAGCAGAGAGTGACAAGAAGAAGATATCGGCTGGAAAGAGCGCAATATTCTGGCAAACAGGAAGTGCAAAGGCAAGGCTTAAATCAGGAAGTTCATGGGAGGACCAAAGAGGTCAAGAGTAACAAAAGACGAGGCTGTCTAAGGAATCAGAGAGGGAGCTGTTCAGAATCTCAGCAAGAAGAGACACTGCCAGACACAGCAGAGGAAGAAGGTTCAGATCCGGGTTCTGACAAATGTCTGCAAGGTCCCTTACCAGCGCTAGCATCATCTCCCTAACTTTTTCTGGGTGGCGGGTCTTTGGCTTTCTTGATTGGCCATCGCAGGGTGATGTAACTCCTGTGCATATGCAGAAGGTTATTCATTTTGGCACACAGGCACCCTGACCCATGCATGCGTAGCTCAGTGTACATAATGAAGAAGAATGCAACAGGCAGGCAAGTTTCTGTTAGCAGACATTCCAAAAGTAAGGCACTTTTTAGAACATCTGAAATATAAGGACCGTAGGGTGCTTCTGTGGGAGCGATCTGTCTTTACAACACACCATGTTGGCCTCCTGGGTGGGTGAACGGTTTCTTAGCTGTCCAGAGGGCCGCTCTTCCAGAGAGCAGAAGCACGCTCCAAAGGTAAACATGAAAGGGAAAAAAGGAAGGTGCCTCTAAGTGCGGTGTAAAACCGTTTATTGACACACAAATGAAGAACACTTACATGATCATCCGTGAAGAGCGAACCTATAGGGACATCACAGGGGTGCGTTCCATGGGCTCCTTGTTGGCTCTCTTTGTCTGAAACCGTCCAGCAGCGTTGGGAGATGGAAGGAGAGGCGTGGAGCACTGAGGAGGAAGGTCCTGAGCCGAGGTCACGGTGGAACCCAGGAACCTGGTAACCTGCTCAGGGGAGGACTGGGCCAGGGGACATGGGGGCAATTGCCCCCTGGGCCGCTGTAATGCCCATAAAAAAGGCTGCACTGCTTCTGCCACAGACATGCCTAAGGGATTCCTGGTGAAGAAAAGTAAAAAGTCCCTGCCGCTGACCTATTGAGTGCAAGTTGAAGGCACATTCCCCCCCCTCGGCATGGATGGTGTACACCAGTGGTCCTCAACTCCGGTCCTCAGGGCCCACTAACAGGCCAGGTTTTAAGTATTACCTTGGGGAGATGCAGACTAGAGTACTGCAATCACTGAGCAGCAAATTATATCACCTGGGATGGATTTCAGTTATCTTGCAAACCTGGCATGTTAGTGGGCCCTGAGGACCAGGGTTGAGGACCACTGGTGTACACTGTGCCTGAGCATAGGCCGGTTCAATGCCCCACTGGAGCCCCAGCTGAGCTGTCCCAGCTCCCCCCTGCTGGCCAGGTCGGAAACCCAGTTTCAGTCTGTGAGTCGAGAGTACCTGGAGCAGAGCTTCAGCCTGGAATGGGGTTCAGGAGGAGGCTGGGAAGAAGTGGAAGGGGAGCCAAGTCACTGCACCATGGGCCTCTTGTTTGTACTTGCCCCCTGAGCCGAAAGTTGCCAATCAGCCCCTGCCCCTGCCCATCCTCCTTGGCACATAGGGTGCCAGCCAAAGGGAGAACCTTGGCGCTCCATGTTCCATGTCCAGACAAGTAAGCAGCCTGACACCAATGACATCACTCCTAGCAAATGCATTGAGAGTCCCCACCTACAGCCGGCATATTTCACCCTCACTATTGAAGAGATGTGGGAGGTTTTTAGTGAAGGAAATACCAGATGGGGCCAAGAGAGTGTTGGCTATATGTTGCATTCCCGGGTACATCTACCAGGGCAATAGATTTGTTATTGTGGGTCTCCCTAATGCTGCTACCAGTCCACAAGCACCTTGACACAATACTTCACTGCACTTCCCCTTCCAACTAAACTGGGAACTGGCTTCAGAATGGGCCACCCATAAGAAGAAGAGACAAGTCCAAACTTCCAACTCTTTGCTTGATACGAAGACAAGGAATGCAGAGACTTAATATTCCCCAGAGGTGGTTGTCAGTACTTCACTTTAACGGGCAGCCTTAGCCCTGTCCCTATTACCAAGCCTGACTAAGAGAATCAGGACCCCAAGGGGAGGGAGCCACCTAGTGGCAGAAACTAAAACCTATCCAAATATCTTCTTACACTGATAGGTTTCTGTTTCCATAACTAGGTGGCGCCCTCCCCTAATATATACAGAAGAAATAGTTCATACTGGTGTCTTTATATATACTTGAATTTACATTCATTTACATAATAAATTAATTTAAATGGTACCCCTTCTTTATTAGGGATGATCAAACATTTGAAAAGTTCGGTTCGACCAGAACACCCGAACTTCCCGAAAGTTCGGGTCCGGATTCCAGAACCCCATTGAAATCAATGGGACCCGAACTTTGGTAATCAAAAAACACCATTTTGAAGCCCTAAAACCCAATAAATGCCCCTAAAAAGTGCCTAGGGTTCTGGGTCATGCCCCAGGGACTATTAATCACACAAAAAAAAAAAGGTCTTAAAAATTGTAGTTTTTGATAGAGAGCCAATTATTGAAAAAATTATTGAAAAAAAAAAAAAAGAGATTTCTTTGGATTTAGTGTCTGGGGGTCTAAAAAGTGTACCTGTGAAGTTTCAGCTCTGTAGCATGTCCAGAACCAGAAAAAAAAAAAGATTGTTTGTATTAGAATTGCAGTAGAGCAGGGATGGGGCTCCGCTATTTTCACACCTGGCCGTTTTTGTTGCAGGCATTTATTGGGCTTTTTTTGTGGACGTCTTTGGAGGCAGGCATGACATCTGAACTTCTGTGTAGGGGTATATATACACACACAGATATATGTATATATACACATACACATATATAGGTGTGAAAGTAGCAGAACCCTATGCCTGCGCTAATGAAATTATTTGCAGGCATAGGGCTCTGCTACTTTCACACCTATATGTGTGTATGTGTATAAATACATATAAGTGTGTGTGTATATATACCCCTACACAGAAGTTCAGATGTCATGCCTGCCTCCAAAGACGTCCACAAAAAAGCCCAATAAACGCCTGCAACAAAAACGGCCAGGTGTGAAAGGAGCAAAGCCATATCCCTGCTCTACTGCAATTCTAATACAAATGATCTTTTTTCTATGGCGGTCACCCTGATATGGAAGGGTTTGGTCACCCTGCCATAGCAGTCAGAGTCAGTTAACCCTACACTACACTACAGTCCCCTGACACTTAACACTTTCCCTACAGAAACTATATTTTTGAATCTAACTATAGTGGAAAATAGTACCCTAACTACACTAGATATCCCTTTCCTCACACTAATAAATGCTAAATGACACTTTTGAAGCAGAAGTAACAGAACTGCTTCCACTCTCTTCCACAGCCCTGTATTACAATGCTAGAGATTTGGCGGGGCTATCTTATATACTGGGGGGCGTATTCACTAATGATTGGCCTTAAGACCCCCTAGTCACTCCAATCACATTCCTAGCATTCTCCTGCCCCCTCAATTGGCTTTTGCTAATGATTCTGGTCCAATCACAGGCTTTTAAAGCCCAGTTCCTGTCCCATTGCATTTTGGTCGGTTCTGGTTGCCGAATTCCGAACTTTTTCCGCAAAAATTTCGGAATTCGGCCGAATTTCGAACAGTCAATGTTCGGGTCGAACCGATGGTCTACCCGAACCGTCCGATCATCCCTATTCTTTATACTGCCCATTCCTAAATAAAAACACTACTTATATTATATGAGTTGAAAAAGGAAAAAATTAGAAAAGGAATAAATAATTAAAAAAACTTCTACAAAGCTGCAACCAGGGAAATAGAGAGGAAGGCGATACAAGAAGGAACAACCAAGACAACCTGGATTGCAAATAAAGATATGCACATCAAGAGAATACTCACCACTAGGGATGATCGAACTTTTCAAAAGTTTGGTTCGAACAGAACACCCGAACTACCCGAAAGTTCGGCCCGGATTTCAGAACCCCATTGAAATCAATGGGACCCGAACTTCGGTAATCAAAAAACACCATTTTGAAGCCCTAAAACCCAATAAATGCCTCTAAAAAGTGCCTAGGGTTCTGGGTCATGCCCCAGGGACTATTAATCACACAAAAAAAAAGTTCTTAAAAATTGTCATTTTTGATAGAGAGCCAATTATTGAAAAAATTATTGAAAAAAAAAAAAAGAGATTTCTTTGGATTTAGTATCTGGGAGGTCTAAAAAGTGTACCTGTGAAGTTTCAGCTCTGTAGCATGTCCAAAACCAGAAAAAAAAAAGATAGTTTGTATTAGAATTAATATAGAACAGGGATATGGCTCCGCTATTTTCACACCTTGCCGGTTTAGTAGCAGGCGTTTTTTTGGGCATTTTTTGGGGGTCTTTGGAGGCAGGCATAACATCAGAACTTCTGTGTAGGGGTATATACACACACACACATGTATGTATATATACACATACACATATATAGGTGTGAAAGTAGCAGAAACCTATGCTTGCGCTAATGAAATAATTAACACCCATATGGCTTCTCTGCTATAACACCTATATGTGTGTATGTGTATAAATACATACAGTGGGTACGGAAAGTATTCAGACCCCCTTAAATTTTTCACTCTTTGTTATATTGCAGCCATTTGCTAAAATCATTTAAGTTCATTCTTCTTCCTCATGAATGTACACATAGCACCCCATACTGACAGAAAAACACAGAATTGTTGACATTGTTGCAGATTTATTAAAAAAGAAAAACTGAAATATCACATGGTCCTAAGTATTCAGACCCTTTGCTCAGTATTTAGTAGAAGCCCCCTTTTGATCTAATACAGCCAGGAGTCTTTTTGGGAAAGATGCAACAAGTCTTTCACACCTGGATTTGGGGATCCTCTGCCATTCCTCCTTGCAGATCCTCTCCAGTTCTGTCAGGTTGGATGGTAAACGTTGGTGGACAGCCATTTTTAGGTCTCTCCAGAGATGCTCAATTGGGTTTAAGTCAGGGCTCTGGCTGGGCCATTCAAGAACAGTCACGGAGTTGTTGTGAAGCCACTCCTTCGTTATTTTAGCTGTGTGCTTAGGGTCATTGTCTTGTTGGAAGGTAAACCTTCGGCCCAGTCTGAGGTCCAGAGCACTCTGGAGAAGGTTTTGTCCAGGATATCCCTGTACTTGGCTGCATTCATCTTTCCCTCGATTGCAACCAGTCGTCCTGTCCCTGCAGCTGAAAAACACCCCCACAGCATGATGCTGCCACCACCATGCTTCACTGTTGGGACTGTATTGGACAGGTGATGAGCAGTGCCTGGTTTTCTCCACACATACCGCTTAGAATTAAGGCCAAAAAGTTCTATTTTGGTCTCATCAGACCAGAGAATCTTATTTCTCACCATCTTGGAGTCCTTCAGGTGTTTTTTAGCAAACTCCATGCGGGCTTTCATGTGTCTTACACTGAGGAGAGGCTTCCGTCGGGCCACTCTGCCATAAAGCCCCGACTGGTGGAGGGCTGCAGTGATGGTTGACTTTCTACAACTTTCTCCCATCTCCTGACTGCATCTCTGGAGCTCAGCCACAGTGATCTTTGGGTTCTTCTTTACCTCTCTCACCAAGGCTCTTCTCCCCCGATAGCTCAGTTTGGCCGGACGGCCAGCTCTAGGAAGGGTTCTGGTCGTCCCAAACGTCTTCCATTTGAGGATTATGGAGGCCACTGTGCTCTTAGGAACCTTAAGTGCAGCAGAAATCTTTTTGTAACCTTGGCCAGATCTGTGCCTTGCCACAATTCTGTCTCTGAGCTCTTCAGGCAGTTCCTCATGATTGACCTCATGATTCTCATTTGCTCTGACATGCATTGTGATCTGGAAGGTCTTATATAGACAGGTGTGTGGCTTTCCTAATCAAGTCCAATCAGTATAATCAAACACAGCTGGACTCAAATGAAGGTGTAGAACCATCTCAAGGATGATCAGAAGAAATGGAAAGCACCTGAGTTAAATATATGAGTGTCACAGCAAAGGGTCTGAATACTTAGGACCATGTGATATTTCAGTTTTTCTTTTTTAATAAATCTGCAACAATGTCAACAATTCTGTGTTTTTCTGTCAGTATGGGGTGCTATGTGTACATTCATGAGGAAGAAGAATGAACTTAAATGATTTTAGCAAATGGCTGCAATATAACAAAGAGTGAAAAATGTAAGGGGGTCTGAATACTTTCCGTACCCACTGTATAAGTGTGTGTGTATATATACCCCTATACAGAATTTCAGATGTTTTGCCTGCCTCCAAAGACCCCCAAAAAATGCCCAAAAAAAAGCCTGCAACAACACACCTGGGCGTTTTTGTAGCTGGCGTTTTTTTGGGCATTTTTTGGGCGTCTTTGGAGGCAGGCATAACATCTGAACTTCTGTGTAGGGGTATATATACACATACACACGTACAAAAAGTGACTTGAGTAGAAGTATTAAAGTATTCAACATTTTTTGTACTTAAGTATTGCAAGTAGTTTTTTTTTTTAGTTTTGCTACTCAAGTACTGAAAGTAAAAGTACAAGTACTGTGTTATGTAGTTATTAAAGAAAGAAGTCAAAAGTTTGAACATCATATTGTTTTTTATTATTTCAAATACAGCTTTTATTTATACATACAGTAGCATTTATTTTCGTATGCGCTGATAATACACATGCTTTGAGCTTCATGAAATCTGCCATCTACTGTTCTGGCAGTGGTAGTTTTTATAATAGTAATGAGTAACTATGCAGCACTAAAAAAAAATATTGGAGTAGAAGTATTGAAATAATTGAAAAAATGTAGTGAAGTAAAAGTGGAAGTAGGAGAAAAAAATTCTACTCTAGGAAAGTACAGATACCGCCTTTCCGTACTTAAGTACAGTAGTGAAGTAGTTCTACTTAGTTACTATACATCTCTGCTTTTATAACATATCCCGGGATGCACCACTGCTTGTGCCAACCCACTGGGACAGCCACAAAAGCCTGTGTGACACTGGCTGGGTTTCCTCCACTGTCCAACAGGCTCCCCTATTGGGCACAGTGGGGACACTCCCTCAGACCAGATGAATCACACATGGACACATGCAACAGGCCTGACTAGAAATCCTGCTACCCTGATAAGCAGGCAGAGCAAGATACACTCCCTACCTAGCACCTTTCTAGGAGGGTGCTACATAAAATATTGCAACGACCTCCATTTTATTCTCTAGGGTCTCTGCTTAAAAGAATATATACAGTATATATATATACACACACACACACATACATACATACACACACACACACACACACATACATACACTATATATATACACACACATATATATATATACAGTATATATGTGTGTGTTTGTATGTATGTATGTATGTGTATGCATGTATGTGTGTGTATATATATATATATATATATACTGTATATATTTTTTTTAGCAGAGACCCTAAAGAATAAAATGGAGGTCGTTGCAATATTTTATGTCACACTGTATTTGCGCAGCGGTCTTTCAAACGCAGTTATTTTTGGAAAAAACGACACTTTAATGAATAATAAAAAAAACCAGTAGACTTAGCTCAGTGTTTTTGTATAATGTGAAAGATGATGTTACGCCGAGTAAATAGATACCTAGGATGTCATGCTTTCAAATTGTGGACACCTGTGGATTGGGGGACAAACTACGCTACTTAAACATCTCCAAAGGTAACGCTTTAAATTTTTTACAGGTGACCAGTTTAGAGTTACAGAGAAGATCCAGCACTGGAATTATTGCTCTCGCTCTAACATACAGTACCTCACATGCGTTGTTTGAACACCGTTTACATATGCGGGCGCGACTTACGTATGCATTCGCAAGCACGGAGGAATGGGGCTCTTTAAAAATACATTTTCTTATTTATTTTACTTTTTATTTTTTTTATTTTTACACTGCCCCTTTTTTTTTTTTTTTTTTTTAATCACTTTTATTCCTATTACAGGGAATGCAAACATCCCTTGTAATAGATATAAGCAGGACAGGTCCTCTTTATTTACAGAGCTGAGGTCAAAAAGACCTCAGATCTCTCAATTACTATTAAGGGTCCTTTCACACGAGCGATCCGATCAGATTCGCCTGTCAGTTTTTTAGGCAGATCTGATCGGATCCCCCATGCATACCTATGGGGCAGTGGATGTCAGCGGAGACACCTCCGCTGACACCCGCTGCCATCCGCATCCGATCTTGTCCGTGAAATCCGGAGGGATGGAAACCCTTTTTTCCATCCTTCCAGGGGATCGGATCGGATGGGATCGGATGAGAGCGGACAGGCAGTACGCTCTCATCCGATTCCCCCATAGAGATGCATGGGGACCCGACACCTCCCTTTCCGCACACAGAGCAAAGAGGGAGCTGTCACCTGCCTGCTCAGTGGGGATCTGTGTATCAATCCCCCGCTGAGCAGCACGGATCCGCCTATGGAGGCGGACCGTGTGAAAGAAGCCTAACAGCAAAAGAAAAAACACTTTGACTTAAAAAAAAAAAAAAATCATGTCCTTAAGCCCGAGAACCAGAGGTGACATCGGAGGTCACTCCGGTCCTCCAAGGGCATAGAGCCCAGTGGGGGTTATCTTGCCCTCACTCAGCTTCCTGCCCAGCCATCGGCCGCATCAGATCAGTTCCAGGTCTACTGATGGCTCCGGTAAGCTCGGAAACGACCGGAAAGCAGAAGGAGGGGGGGGGGGGGGACCTCTCCTGCCACCTATGACAGTGATCCTGTGGCTAGTCCACCACCGGGATCACTTTTATCTGAAAGCCAGCCGTCTAAGAAAAAAAAACTATACAGGGTTGTGGCAGCTAGGTGCAGCCATAATACTGGTATTTACCATCAAAGTTATGACGTACAATCCCAGCTAGGTGGTCGGCAAGTGGATAAGTGTCCTCATTCGCTTAACACTATAAAATCAGTATTACTTTTACATGACATTCCCCATAAAGGGTGAATTAGTATCTGGATGTAACCGTTTCCAGTGACTAGTAGTTGTTTGGCCAGTTTTGCCCTCAAATACACTATATTACCAAAAGTATTGGGACCCCTCTCTCTATATATACTATATTACCAAAAGTATTGGGACGCCTCTCTATATACACTATATTACCAAAAGTATTGGGACGCCTCTCTATATACACTATATTACCAAAAGTATTGGGACCCCTCTCTATATACACTATATTACCAAAAGTATTGGGACACCTCTCTATATACACTATATTACCAAAAGTATTGGGACGCCTCTCTATATACACTATATTACCAAAAGTATTGGGACCCCTCTCTATATACACTATATTACCAAAAGTATTGGGACGCCGGCCTTTACACACACATGAACTTTAATGACATCCCAGTCTTATGCCTCGTACACACGCAACGATTATCGGCCGACCGATTGTCCGACTTTTGTCCAAGTGGTGTTTTGTTGGTTGGAATGTGCCTAGACTGCACACAAATTTTCTCGGCCAACAAAAATCTACTTCAGAAGTGATGTCATGTGCTGGTTGACTTTCCGTGTGTTTTTTCTTCACTGAGCATGCCCAGTCTTGCTCATCAAATTTTTGTCTGCCGAAACCTGTACTGACTGCACGTAAATCGGCCGTTCTGTTGACGGCCAACAAAAATTTTATAGCCTGCACACCAGATTTTTTTCGGCCGAAAAGTCGGAGTCGGTTGTCGGAAGCACCATACTAACAAGCCGAAAATCGGCCGATCGGACGTTGGCCGAAAATTCCCGGCCAATAATTGATGCATGTGTACGAGGCTTTAGTCCGTAGGGTTCAATATTGAGTTGGCTCCACCCTTTTCAGCTATAACAGCTTCAACTCTTCTGGGAAGGCCGTCCACAAGGTTTAGGAGTGTCTATGGGAATGTTTCACCATTCTTCCAGAAGAGCATTTGTAAGGTCAGGCACTCTAATTCATCCTAAAGATGTTCTATCGGGCTGAGCAGGCCAGTCAAGACAAAGTTGGGAGCATGAAATTTTCCAAAATGTCTTGGTATGCTGACACCTTCAGAGTTCCCTTCACTGGAACAAAGGGGCCAATCCCAACCCCTGAAAAACAGCCCCACACCATAATCCCCCCTCCACTTCTTAAGGCGTTAGCATACCAAGACATAGTAACATGGAAGTTAAGTTTGACTAAAGACAACATTTTGGACAATTTCATGCTCCCAACATTGTGGGAACAGTTAGGAGATGGCCCCTTCCTGTTCCAACATGACTGCACACCAGAGCACAAAGCAAGGTCCATAAAGACATGGATGAGCGAGTTTGGGGTGGAGGAACTTGACTGGCCTGCACAGAGTCCTGACCTCAACCCAATAGAACACCTTTGGGATAAATTAGAGCGGAGACTGCGAGCTGGGCCTTCTCATCCAACATCAGCCTAACCTCACAAATGCGCTTCTTGAAGAACGGTTAAACGTTCCCATAGACACTCCTAAACCTTGTGGATGGCCTTCCCAGAAGAGTTGAAGCTGTTATAGCTGCAAAGGGTGGAGCCAACTCAATATTGAACCCTACGGACTAAGACTGGGACGTCATTAAAGTTCATGTGTGTGTAAAGGCAGGCGTCCCAATACTTTTGACAATGTAGTGTAGGTGAAGCAGCTCATCCTTTAGGTTCCTTGTCCTTTGGAATTATTTTATTTCTTTTTGGAACCCAATCTGAAGATGGGAGAGGCCGGCGGAGTCTCTGCGGTTCAGGCGGAGGTCATGGTCAGGACAGGATGAGACGATGACTCTGCCAGTCCCGGGCCCCGGAGCAGACACGCACCCTTGCTGAGCGAGGCCGAGCACGCTTGAGTCATTTCCTGAAGACAATGCGATGCCTTGGGAGCTCCACATCCTAATTAGATTAACTGCTACTGTCGGAGCTGTTAAATCGCTCGTACTGAAGAAAGCAAATTGCAGATTGTACATATCAGTGTACAATCAAACAGAAAACAGGTGTTTGCTAATTAAAATGGAGATTTTAATGAATGACCTCAGCGGTTTTGGTGAATAAATACCATTCCAGCATCTGCCATGTATTTCTCGTCCAAATTTGCTTTCATCTTGTTTGAAAGGAACAAAGACGGGGAAAATAATACAATTACGAGAGCTCTGCGGTGGGTGAGAAGCAGCCATCACAAGTGATTTAGGGGAACGCTCTTCATCTTTTTAACGCACTGACATAATTACTGCACAGGCTAAGCCCATTACTCAATTTCATTGGGTACTTTAAAGGCCAATCGAATGTGCAGTTAATGGAGGCTGGCATCTCCCCAAGGAAGTCGCCTGCCAGTCATAATTGTACCTTTCTACAAAGTCCTCCCCGGACATTCCCGGTGCGCCCCGGTGGGACAATATTACCGCATATTTTCTAAATAAAAATCATCTGTCGGGATGATGATATGCTGAGCGGCTCCACAAATCTTCTTCTCTGGGATGCTTTATAAAGGGAATCTTTATGTACTCCTAGTGCAGAGTTCTTTCAGTTTTTATTATATCATTTCTCCCAAAGTCATTTTTGATGAGATTTCCCTAATTTTTGCCTTTCTGGATTTGCTATATTTGCCTGCCATGGACGACATTACCAGGGGCGTAACTACAGGGGTTGCAGTGGTTGCAATCGCTACCGGGCCCCATGCTCCAGGGGGCCCGGTAGCAAACCAGTGGGTGAACTTCTAGGATCTCAAAGGTCACACTTGCGACCGGACCCTGGCATTGCACCACTGTGGGGAGGCCCCAAGATTGCAGGAAGGGAGCCCACTGCAGAACTTGTGAAAGGATCCTGATGCGGGACCATAATAAAAGGCCATGCAATGAGATTAAAGAGCCCCAGGATTAGTGGGAAGAGCCCCGGGCTTGAAGGGAAGGGCCCCGGCCAGGGGTGTGGGGGGCCCTTCATGGTTTCTTGCATTGGGGCCCTGAAGGTTCTAGTTACGCCTCTGGACATTACCCATAAGGCAGTTCTCTTTGTTTAAAGAGGATTATATCCACTACATTACCAAAAGTATTGGGACGCCTGCCTTTACACACACATGAACTTTAACCTCCCTGGCGGTATGATTCTTTCGGATTTTAGGTGCTGAAAGCGGTACCATTATTTTGCAGGTAATTCTTGTTAATGAGCAGCCCAAAACAACTGTATATATATATATATATATATATATATATATATATATATATATACAGTGGGTACGGAAAGTATTCAGACCCCCTTAAATTTTTAACTCTTTGTTATATTGCAGCCATTTGCTAAAATCATTTAAGTTGATTCTTCTTCCTCATGAATGTACACATAGCACCCCATACTGACAGAAAAACACAGAATTGTTGACATTGTTGCAGATTTATTAAAAATGAAAAACTGAAATATCACATGGTCCTAAGTATTCAGACCCTTTGCTGTGACACTCATATATTTAACTCAGGTGCTTTCCATTTCTTCTGATCATCCTTGAGATGGTTCTACACCTTCATTTGAGTCCAGCTGTGTTTGATTATACTGATTGGACTTGATTAGGAAAGCCACACACCTGTCTATATAAGACCTTCCAGATCACAATGCATGTCAGAGCAAATGAGAATCATGAGGTCAAAGGAACTGCCTGAAGAGCTCAGAGACAGAATTGTGGCAAGGCACAGATCTGGCCAAGGTTACAAAAAGATTTCTGCTGCACTTAAGGTTCCTAAGAGCACAGTGGCCTCCATAATCCTCAAATAGAAGACGTTTGGGACAACCAGAACCCTTCCTAGAGCTGGCCGTCCGGCCAAACTGAGCTATCGGGGGAGAAGAGCCTTGGTGAGAGAGGTAAAGAAGAACCCAAACATCACTGTGGCTGTGCTCCAGAGATGCAGTCAGGAGATGGGAGAAAGTTTTAGAAAGTCAACCATCACTGCAGCCCTCCACCAGTCGGGGGTTTATGGCAGAGTGGCCCGACGGAAGCCTCTCCTCAGTGTAAGACACATGAAAGCCCGCATGGAGTTTGCTAAAAACACCTGAAGGACTCCAAGATGGTGAGAAATAAGATTCTCTGGTCTGATGAGACCAAAATAGAACTTTTTGGCCTTAATTCTAAGCGGTATGTGTGGAGAAAACCAGGCACTGCTCATCACCTGTCCAATACAGTCCCAACAGTGAAGCATGGTGGTGGCAGCATCATGCTGTGGGGGTGTTTTTCAGCTGCAGGGACAGGACGACTGGTTGCAATCGAGGGAAAGATGAATGCGGCCAAGTACAGGGATATCCTGGACAAAAACCTTCTCCAGAGTGCTCTGGACCTCAGACTGGGCCGAAGGTTTACCTTCCAACAAGACAATGACCCTAAGCACACAGCTAAAA
The DNA here is from genome assembly GCF_965119305.1 of Pelophylax lessonae. Taxonomy (NCBI): domain Eukaryota; kingdom Metazoa; phylum Chordata; class Amphibia; order Anura; family Ranidae; genus Pelophylax; species Pelophylax lessonae. The sequence continues at coordinate 4,793,529 of NC_138771.1, read as the reverse complement.
TAACGAAGGAGTGGCTTCACAACAACTCCGTGACTGTTCTTGAATGGCCCAGCCAGAGCCCTGACTTAAACCCAATTGAGCATCTCTGGAGAGACCTAAAAATGGCTGTCCACCAACGTTTACCATCCAACCTGACAGAACTGGAGAGGATCTGCAAGGAGGAATGGCAGAGGATCCCCAAATCCAGGTGTGAAAGACTTGTTGCATCTTTCCCAAAAAGACTCCTGGCTGTATTAGATCAAAAGGGGGCTTCTACTAAATACCGAGCAAAGGGTCTGAATACTTAGGACCATGTGATATTTCAGTTTTTCTTTTTTAATAAATCTGCAACAATGTCAACAATTCTGTGTTTTTCTGTCAGTATGGGGTGCTATGTGTACATTCATGAGGAAGAAGAATCAACTTAAATGATTTTAGCAAATGGCTGCAATATAACAAAGAGTGAAAAATTTAAGGGGGTCTGAATACTTTCCGTACCCACTGTATATATATATACACACACACACACACACACACATATATATATATATATATATATATTTTTTTTTTACATAAAACGTACAGTAAAACTGCAGGAAAAGGCACTGGGGGGCAAACTGATATGATTTTTTTAAATTTTGAATGGTATCGGTGTGTTTGGTGTGTTTTTACATTTGAATTGGCCGCCGGTTCCACCCCCTGCGAACGTTACGTCGCAGGAGACAGAAGCCGGGGCACGGAGACGATCGGGAAGAAGAACACATCGCTGGATCCCGGTGCCAAGGTAAGTAACCTCTTTTACAGGATCCAGCGATCTTCCTAGCGGTACCCCGAGTGTGGCTCGGGGTTACCGCTTTTGGCTCTGAAATGTAACCCCGAGCCACACTCGGGAATACCGCTAGGAAGGTTAATGGCATCCCAGTCTTAAGCCTCGTACACACGCGTCGATAGTTGGCCGTGAATTTTCGGCCAACGTCCGATCGGCTGATTATCGGCTTGTTAGTATGATGCTTTCGACAACCGACTGCGACTTTTTGGCCGAATAAAATCTGGTGTGCATGCTATAAAATTTTTGTTGGCCGTCAACACAACGGCCGATTTTCCGTCAGTCAGTACAGATTTCGGCAGACAAAAATCTGATGAGCAAGAAAGGACATGCTCAGAGAAGAAAAAACACACGGAAAGTAAACCAGCACATGACATCACTTCTGAAGTTGGTTTTTGTTGGTCGATAAAATTTGTGTGCAGTCTAGAGCACATTTCAACTAACACAACAACACTGGACAAAAGTCGGCCGATCGGTCGGCCGATAATCGTTGCGTGTGTACGAGGCATTAGTCCGTAGGGTTCAATATTGAGTTGGCTCCACCCTTTGCAGCTATAACAGCTTCAACTCTTCTCGGAAGACCGTCCACAAGGTTTAGGAGAGTGTCTACGGCAGAGTTTTCAACCAGGGTTCCATAAAACCCTAGGTTCCTCCAGAGGTTATTAGTGGCGCTTTTCCACTGCATGGAACCAAACGGTTCGGCTCGCTTTTGCGCTTTTCCACTGCATGGTACCGCATGGAACGGTGTTGGAACGGTTTGGTTCGGTACGGCAGCACTTTTCCACTACATGGAACCGAACGGTACGGCTCGCTTAAACAGTATCACCTCGGTTGGGGTTCCAAGAGGGCCGTACCGATACCATATCCCACAATCCTTTGCATGCAGCCTTGACTGTTTGTCACTACTAGCCACTGATTGGTCAAAGAATCGTTGTTATACCACCCACTTACTATTAGTGGAAAAGCAAACTGTACCAAACCGTACCGAACCGTTCCAACACCATACCATGCAGTACCATGCAGTGGAAAACCAAACTGAGCCAAGCAGGGCCGAGTGGAGCCGAGCCGGTACTTGCAGTGGAAAAGTGCCATAGGAGTTCCTTGAGCAATGAGCAATGAATCTCAGATAAGTTCCAACTGACACAACTGATCTTTTTTAGCTATCTGTAAAGAGATAATTCTTGTCCACAAGTATAAGGAGCATTCTTCCCACTGACCATCACACTAAAGTATAATGAGTTGTAGATGTAGTAATTTTTAGCAGGGATTTCCTGAGACCAGAAACTTAATTAAAGAGTTCCTCTGTGTTGAAAAGGTTGAGAAAAGCTGGTCTATGGGAATGTTTGACCATTCCTCCAGAAGTGCATTTGTGAGGTCAGGCACTGATGTTGGACGAGTAGGCCTGGCTCACAGTCACCGCTGTAATTCAGGTGTTCTATCGGGTTGAGGTCAGGATTTAGTGCAGACCAATCAAGTTCCTCCACCCCAAACTCTCTCATTCATATCTTTATGGACCTTTCTTTGTGCACTGGTGAGCAGTCATGTTGTAACAGACAGGGGCCATCCCCAAACTCCTCCCACAAAGTTGGTAGCATGAAATTGTCCAAAATGTCTTGGTATGCTGACGCCTTAAGAGTTCCCTTCACTGGAACTAAGGGGCCAAAGCCCAACCCCTGAAAAACAACCCCCACACCATAATCCCCCCTCCACCAAATGATTTGGACCAGTGCACAAAGCAAGGTCCATAAAGACATGGATGAGTGAGTTTGGGGTGGAGGAACTTGACTGGCCTGACCTCAACCCAATAGAACACCTTTGGGATGAATTAGAGCGCAGACTGCAAGCCAGGCCTTCTTTTTCAACTTCAGTGCCTGATCTCACAAATGCGCTTCTGGAAGAATGGTGAAACATTCCCATAGACACTCCTAAACCTTGTGGACAGCCTTCCCAGAAGAGTTGAAGCTGTTATAGCTGCAAAGGGTGAGCCAACTCAATATTGAACCCTACAGACTAAGACTGGGTAAACGCGAGAGCAGCTGGGACTTTGAATGAGGCAATGGCTGGCTGCTGATAAAATGGCGTGATGCAATGACAATTTATTGATAGTTTGATCAAGGTTACCTTGATCCAATGTATGAAATAGTGCTATTGTTTGTAATTATGTATTGCTATTTACCTCTGTTGTCAATGAATATATATTAGCTCATATTGAAGTTCCACTAATTTTTTGTAATTAGCCAAATTGTAATGCACACCCATAGTGATGAAATGCTTGGATGCTTATATGGTGAAATTTCTTTTTTTTTCAGTAATCTTCCCCGCGGCTTCCAATCACGCCGGCCTAGGCAACTACGTCATCAGCCTGGCCCATTGACTCCTGGGATATCTATGTCATCAATCCCAGAAGTCTATGGGCATCTAATGCGGGTGCAATCGCGAGATTTATTGACCGGAACAAGCAAACAGTGTGAGATCAGGGGGTGCATGCTGGGTAGCCAGCTGAACGAAATCCGGGAAATGAAGCCAGGCCAGGTTCAGCTGCCCACATCCTCCATGGCGGCAGCCGAAATCGAGGGAGAAAAGAGAAAGGATCATTTAGTAAGTAAATACAATCTGCACCTGGCTAGAAATACCCATTGCAGTTAAGGGGAATTACAATGATCTCGAAGATGTGATTAGTATAATTTTGGCTAGGAGACTGGAACACCGCTTTAACAACGTACATTCTTCTTTCTGTAAGATGTCATGTTTACGCTTGTTATCATCAAACTCGTGCAAACAGCTTGGATGAGAAACACATTAACCTTTCAACCTATCGTTCGTTCGGCAGAAAATTTCCAAACTTGTCCTTCGTTTTTTCGGCTCAAAAACTTCTCAACCGATTACCGATTAGTGCCCATTAACTGGCCAAAAAATGAAAGAACTGGCCGATTTTTCGTATAGTGTATGGCCAGCATTAGACTGGGATGCCATTAACCTCCCTGGCGGTGATTCTTTCCGATTTTAGGTGCTGAAAGCGGTAGAATTATTTTGCATGTAATTCTTAATGATGAGCAGCCCAAACCAACTATTTATATATGATTTTTCTTTACTGTGCGTTCTTCTTTATAACATCTCGGGTATGATAAAGTTTGAAACAAAAAATCATAAATTATAATATAATAAATAACTATAAATAAGTTAAAGTATGGGGGGATGTGCTGGAGCTGGAAAGAGTCCAGAGAAGGGCAACTAAACTGATTAGGGGATTGGAGGACCTTAATTATGAAGAGCGTCTGCAATCACTCGATTTATTCTCCCTGGAGAAGAGACGCCTGAGGGGGGACATGATAGCAATTTATAAATATCTCAATGGGGATCTCAGCATAGAAAAAATGCTGTTCAGTCAAAGGGATTGCATGAGGACTCAAGGGCATACAATGCGATTAGAGGAGAAGGGAATTAACCTCAGGCAACGTGGGGGGTTCTTTACTGTTAGGGCTACAAGATTGTGGAATTCTCTACCACAAGAGGTGGTTTCTGCGGGAAGTATGGTGGCTTTCAAAAGACTCTTAGATGTACATCTCAAGGATCAGAACATTCAGGGGTATGAGAGATGATTACAGCCACACACATCTACACAGGGGGAACTGGATGGACTATTGTCTTTATTCAACCTCACCTACTATGTAACTATGTATGTAAATATATATATATATATATATATATATATATATATATATATATACGTATACATATATTATATATGTATAGTATATATATATGTATATACATATACACATATATATTATATATATACACGTATACATATATTATATATGTATAATATATATATATATATATATATATATATATATATATATATATATATATATATGTATATATATATATATATATATATATATATACATATATATATATATATATATATATATATACGTATATATATATATATATATATATATATATATATACGTATATATATATATATATATATATATATATATATATATATATAAAGTACAGTAAAACTGCATGAAAGGGCACTGGGGGGCAAACTAATGTGACACTATATGTGACTATATTTTGTTTTGCATTGTATCAGTGTGTTTGGTGTGTTTTACATTTGAATTTGCCGCCGGTTCCACCACCCCTGCGAGCGTCACGTCGCAGGAGACGGAAGCCGGGGCTCACAGAGGATCGGGAGGAAGCTCCGCCGCCGCACACCGCCGGGATAAATCGCTGGATCCCGGTGACAAGGTAGGTAACCCCTCTACCAGGATCCAGCGATCTTCCTAGCGGTACCCCGAGTGTGGCTCGGGGTTACTGCTTTTGGCACTGAAATTTAACCCCGAGCCACACTCAGGAATACCGCTAGGAAGGTTAAAGTTCATATGTGTGTAAAGGCAGGTGTCCCAATACTTTTGGTAATATAGAGTATATATACTGTATTAAGAAAGAAAGCGGGGTACACCTGCGCCTATGGGTCACCTCTAAAAGTGATACTAAATATAACAAATAGTAAAGGAAAAATTTGTTTTTTTATGTATATGTGCACCACAGGAATCTATGTGTATATAGAAATATATATGAACATATTTGTTAAATGTGCAGCCGGTGAAACCTCCTCCTGCCACGGAGAGAAATGTAGAGTTTGAAAAAAGAAGAGGAGGGGTGATGTACCCTACGGTTTTGCGCTTGCAAATCAATGTGCAAATATTAAGTTATACTTCCAATAATAATGAATACAAAAATTGTGCAATAAGGTGTAAACCAATAATATATATATATAAACCAATAATATATATATATATATATATATATATATATATATATATACAGTGGGTACGGAAAGTATTCAGACCCCCTTAAGTTTTTCACTCTTTGTTATATTGCAGCCATTTGCTAAAATAATTTAAGTTCATTCTTCTTCCTCATGAATGTACACATAGCACCCCATACTGACAGAAAAACACAGAATTGTTGACATTGTTGCAGATTTATTAAAAAAGAAAAACTGAAATATCACATGGTCCTAAGTATTCAGACCCTTTGCTGTGACACTCATATATTTAACTCAGGTGCTTTCCATTTCTTCTGATCATCCTTGAGATGGTTCTACACCTTCATTTGAGTCCAGCTATGTTTGATTATACTGATTGGACTTGATTAGGAAAGCCACACACCTGTCTATATAAGACCTTCCAGATCACAATGCATGTCAGAGCAAATGAGAATCATGAGGTCAAAGGAACTGCCTGAAGAGCTCAGAGACAGAATTGTGGCAAGGCACAGATCTGGCCAAGGTTACAAAAAGATTTCTGCTGCACTTAAGGTTCCTAAGAGCACAGTGGCCTCCATAATCCTCAAATGGAAGATGTTTGGGATGACCAGAACCCTTCCTAGAGCTGGCCGTCCGGCCAAACTGAGCTATCGGGGGAGAAGAGCCTTGGTGAGAGAGGTAAAGAAGAACCCAAAGATCACTGTTGCTGAGCTCCAGAGATGCAGTCAGGAGATGGGAGAAAGTTGTAGAAAGTCAACCATCACTGCAGCCCTCCACCAGTCGGGGCTTTATGGCAGAGTGGCCCGACGGAAGCCTCTCCTCAGTGTAAGACACATGAAAGCCTGCATGGAGTTTGCTAAAAAACACCTGAAGGACTCCAAGATGGTGAGAAATAAGATTCTCTGGTCTGATGAGACCAAAATAGAACTTTTTGGCCTTAATTCTAAGCGGTATGTGTGGAGAAAACCAGGCACTGCTCATCACCTGTCCAATACAGTCCCAACAGTGAAGCATGGTGGTGGCAGCATCATGCTGTGGGGGTGTTTTTCAGCTGCAGGGACAGGACGACTGGTTGCAATTGAGGGAAAGATGAATGCGGCCAAGTACAGGGATATCCTGGACAAAAACCTTCTCCAGAGTGCTCTGGACCTCAGACTGGGCCGAAGGTTTACCTTCCAACAAGACAATGACCCTAAGCACACAGCTAAAATAACGAAGGAGTGGCTTCACAACAACTCCGTGACTGTTCTTGAATGGCCCAGCCAGAGCCCTGACTTAAACCCAATTGAGCATCTCTGGAGAGACCTAAAAATGGCTGTCCACCAACGTTTACCATCCAACCTGACAGAACTGGAGAGGATCTGCAAGGAGGAATGGCAGAGGATCCCCAAATCCAGGTGTGAAAGACTTGTTGCATCTTTCCCAAAAAGACTCCTGGCTGTATTAGATCAAAAGGGGGCTTCTACTAAATACTGAGCAAAGGGTCTGAATACTTAGGACCATGTGATATTTCAGTTTTTCTTTTTTAATAAATCTGCAACAATGTCAACAATTCTGTGTTTTTCTGTCAGTATGGGGTGCTATGTGTACATTCATGAGGAAGAAGAATGAACTTAAATGATTTTAGCAAATGGCTGCAATATAACAAAGAGTGAAAAATTTAAGGGGGTCTGAATACTTTCCGTACCCACTGTATATATATATATATATATATATATATATATATATATATATATATATATATATATGCAATAGTGAAGGCCCACACACACCATAGGCACTAATGCAATAGGTGATAAAACAAGCAGCTCGTTGATGACGAAACGCGTCATTTTGGAACGCACATAGGACACGTGACTGGTAGTTGGAAGGACTGTCTTGGAACGCATGCAGACGCTGATGTTTCCTAACCCCCCCCCCCCGTACCTGAGTGCATACCGTTTTAGGGTGCACCACTCGTGTTCCTTTTATTGCTTTTTATTTTTTTACCATTTGGTCTGTCTCTTACGGCATGCAATATGTTTTATGACTGACCCCTATATATTTTAAATAAACTTATTTTTAATGGACTTCACTATGAGACTTCCTTATATTTTTTGACACCTGATACCCTACGGAGTCTATATATAGGGATACACTGGAGAACCTTTAACCAGGAACTGCGGGAGAACCGAGAGCATCGCAGACCCTATTGGGAGGAGGAAAAGCTTCCCCTGAGCCTGAATGATCCCCCTGCCGTAGGGCACGAGGGGATCCACCATCTCTGGTGAGTTTTCCTGACATAAACCCCCCGAGCACAACGGGGGTCCCCCGATCTCCACTCCAAGCACTACTCTGTTGGGGACTTGTCCCTGGGTTTCTTTTGGATTTACATCCCTGCATGGCGTATATTTATATCCAGCACAGGCGCACATAGGATTGACTTCTATGGACAGCTAATAACCTTCTGCCTTTAATAAGGACACTATATTTTCGTTTTTTGTGTTTTCTTTTTTTTGTTCTCATTTAACCACTTAAGCCCTGGAAGATTTTACCCCCTTCCTGACCAGGGCCTATTTTGCGATTCGGCACTGTGTGACTTTAACGGACAATTGCGCGGTTGTGCGATGCTGTACCCAAATTAAATTGACGTCCTTTTTTTCCCACAAACAGAGCTTTCTTTTGGTGGTATTTGATCACCTGTGCGATTTTTGATCATGCGCTATAAACAAAAAAAAAAAAAAGCGACAATTTTGCAAAAATAACAATATTTTTCACATTTTTTTATATGAAATTCCCCCCAAAAAATGTAAAAAATATTTTTTTTTTAACATTTTAGGCCAATTTGTTTTCTGCTACATATGTTTAGTAAAAAAAATCACAATAAGGGTATTTTGATTGGTTTGTGCAAAAGTTATTGCGTTTACTAACTAAGGGAAAGATTTTTGTCATTTTTATTTATTGATTTTTTTTTAACGAGTAATGGCGGCGATCTGCAATTTTTTTTTGCGGGACTGCGACATTGCGGCGGACAGATCGGACCCATGACTGACATTTTTGACACTTTTGGGGGTACCAGTGACATTACTACAGTAATCAGTGCTAAAAATATGCACTGTTACTGTAAAATGCCACTGGCAGGGAAGGGGTTAACATTATTGGAGAAGGAGGGGTTAAGTGTGTCCCTAGGGGCGTGCTTCTAACTGTGCAGGGGTGTGGCTGTTTGTGTAACAACAGAGACATATGATCCTACATAGCAGGACCGTATGATCTCTGCACTTACACAGGGGAGAATGACAGGCGGCTTGTTTACATCAGCCGCCTGCCTTTCTCCCTTCACAGCAGACGTTTGCGAGTGACCGGCGGACATTGGGTCCGCCGGTCACACGCGCGGGGGGGTCCGTGAAAGAGCGGGGGCAGGAGCGCGCCTCCGGCGGCGCGCACTCGCCCCCTAGAGCCTCACAGGCTAGTGACGTACCCCTACGTCACTTTGCCTGTGAGGGACTGACCGCCGCCGTAAATAGTCGTGCGGCAGTCGGCAAGTGGTTAAGAGCTGCTTGTTTTATCACCTATTGCATTATTGCCTATGGTGTGTGTGGGCCTTCACTATTGCATATATATATATATTATTATTGGTTTACACCTTATTGCACAATTTTTGTATTCATTATTATTTGAAGTATAACTTAATATTTGCACATTTATTTACAAGCGCAAAACCCCTCTTCTTTTTTCAAACATATAAACTGTATACTTACTTATAAAATTAAGATTTATATTCTGTAGAGTGAAACAAAACCAATCCAAACATCAGCAAACAGAAAACACTGCAAACCTGAAGATATAAGTAAACCATAAACTGAGTGACAAAATACCTAAAGCTTCGATCACACTAAATCCAACTTTGAAATTATGCTACTTCACTTTAAGTGAATTTCAAAGTGGCATGTCAGTGCGACTTCAGATGCGACGCGGAAGACATCTGTGCAACTTCATGCACAGATGTCTATGCGAGTCGCACCAGCACTTGCAAAAAGTAGTGCAAGAACTACTTTTAAAATCGGTGCGACTGAGTCGCACCCATTTGACCACTGCCATTGCCAACAATAGGGTGTGACTTGTCGCACCGGTGCGACTGGGGGCTTACTAACAACCTAAAAATAATACAATACATATGAAATGAGGACCTAAAATGAACAGGGTAAAACTGGAGGTGTAAGGAAAAGTCAGCAAGGGGGAACACCGACTGGGATCAGGAAGAAAGGGGAGGAGGTACAGGGTATGGGTACAAGTCTCCTCCAATGTCAGAATACAAACGCTCAGCGGAGAGGATTCCCCCATCTACATCGAGTGACTGAAATGACTAATGTATGGGCTGCCTGCTCTGGCTGCTTTGTTCCTGTGATCCTACTCCTGCACCTGAACATTGCTCCCAACTGTCCCTGATTTCTGCGGAATGTCCCTGATTCAGAACAAAGTTACTCTGTCCCTCTTTCCTCCTCATTTGTCCCTCATTATGGTGTAACAATGCTCATCGTAACTGAAATGTGCAGGTTTACTAATGCATTATCGTAGTTAATCTTTATTGCAAGAAGTTATTTTTTTCTGCCACAAGATGGAGCTTTATAAACTTGGATTAATCATCAGTTAACCTCCCTAGCGATATTCCCGAGTGTGGCTCGAGGTTAAAGTGGAGTTCCACCCTAATTTTATACTTACCTCCATCTTCTCGCTCCGGGTCACCTGAAAAAGAAATGGATAATCGCATATTTTTTTTTTTTTTTTACTTACCTCGTAGCGAAGAAAATATACTTACCTTACTTCCTTCTTCCTCCTTCCTCGGCCGCGGCCCGTCGTCACTTCCTGGCTCTGCAATGATTCCTGGGAGCTGAACGTCATCGCTCCCAGGAATCATTGCGCCTGCACCGGCCCCGACGTCAGTTCCGGGGCACGTGCGTCATCCCCTTCTAAACAGCTTCTGGGCATGCCCAGAAGCTGTGGAGGGATGGCGCGCGCACCGGAAGTGACGGTGGGGCCGGCGCAGGGCATCGTGGGACCAAAGAAGGCAGAAGAAGACGCCGAAGGGGATCTCGCTGGCTTCAAGCTGCCCACACCTGAGATGGCAGCGCTGGACAAGACGTTTTCAAGGTAAGTATTTGTCCTAACAGGTAAGTGCAACCCGGGACAGATCAGAGGCTAGCCATTGTGGAATGCACTATCCCTGACTGTCCCGGGGGTATTTAAAAAAAAAAAAAAAATCCAGGGTGGAACTCCGCTTTAACTCTCAGTACCAAAAGTGGTAACTCTGAGCCACACTCAGTATTACCCCAGAAGCACGCTCACCTTTCCTGCGATCCCCCGCCGTCCTCCCCGCTGCAATCCCCCACCGTCCTCCCACAGTCCTCACACTCTCTCCCCGCTCTGCGCTCGGCAGATGCCGGCACCTGTCTTCCGGTTCCCTTTTCTGCGAGCGTTGTGACGCAGGGGGGTGGAACCGGCAGCAAATTCAAAAATGTAAATACACCAAATGAGATGATAGAAAGCTGTGATTGGATTACACTGTATCATCCCATTTCACCACAGGATCTCACCTGGTGACTTTTCCAGTGCCCTGCCTGTGCTTTTCCAGTTTTTGTGCCTGGAAAATAGAGAATGACCACGGCGTCCAAAAAGCGTTTTTTTTGCGCAAAAATTGCTTTTAGACAAACTGGAAAAAAGCGACAGCAAAACGGAGTTACTTGAAGAACTGAGCGATAGCGATTGGTGGGAAAATTGGTCATCAGGTGCGGAAAGTGAGGACAGCGATGATTCTGATGTCTCTTTCTGGCACATCGCTTGTGGAATTTGGGAATTATATGAAATGATTCTTCAGAATTTCCAACGGAGCGCTCAGGCATTAACCTTGTGGCAGGAACTTTCCAGGCATGGGCCAGGGATGTCCCAGGCCCAAAGTAGGCGAGGCACAATCTCGGACCAAACGAGAACCAAGTTGGTGAAGATTGCGTAACATGGAGAAATATACTGTTTAATAGCTGAGATGAGGTGCACAGAATGGATATAACCAACATCGTTCCCCCCCGGCATGCAGGATCAAAATAATGGAGCCGGAAACATGCAAACGAAGCCTTAGACACTCGGGGAGGACCCGAGACCAGCTCTTCCAGCCAAGTTTCTTCAAGAAAACCCAGAATTCCCTGGGGGAGGCATCTTACTGAGCTGAGGCCCAACCCCATACCCCTGACCCTGTCTTTTTCCATATTACCTCCTGCTTAATCCAAGCTCCTGGCCATTCCCCCATCAGTCAAGGCTCTCTTTCCCTAAAGGGATCAAGAGGCCTTCATTTTCTTTATTTCTTAAACTTCTTCAAGAGCTCCAACATGGCTGGTCGAAGATTTCCTTTGAACACTGCATTGGAGTGCTTGTTATCCTGTTTAGTCAAGAGTTTATAGTTATTTTACTGTCATTGCATTGTAGCCTAGGCCCTGGCCTCATCACTGAAAGTGACTCTAGGCGACTTAGTCATTGTTCTAGTGATACCAAATTCACCGTCGCCTTATGTTGTTCATTTCCGGTGGGAAAAGCTACAGTTTATGCAGCTTTATCAAAACCTAAGGAGGCACTCCTACTGCATTGATTGAGATTTGAAACTGTATATGCTAAAACGTGTACTTCATTGTGATTTCCTGTTATTTGTTGACTACTCATAGTGCTAATATAACATGTTATCATACTCCAAGGTCTCGAGTCTCATTTCAGGGTGACCCTGAGGCATTTCCCACACCTTGTAAATTTGTGTCTGTTGACGGGTATACCCAAGGTGTCAGAGGTACAAAGGTCTTTGTAGAGGTCAATGTAAGAACAAAGGACCCAAATTAACCAGCGGCTCCTGCCGGGGTAGCGCTACATTGGTCTGATCTATATAGTTGAATATAAAATGCACTATTTTTCTATCAAAAAGTGTTTCTCAGTGCTAAACCTTTCATCCAATTTATTTTTTATTTTATTTGTCCAAAAGCCAATGTAAAGAAATAGTAGTGGTAAAAAAGCACTTGTGGATTAAACCAATCATCTGTTTTGTATAATTCTCCTTTTAGGGGGTGTGGCAGGGTGTGTGTCCTATGCCTACATACATTCTACTAATAGGTGTCCCTTGTTCCCATCTCAGAAAGTTGGGAGGTATGCCCGTGCTTTGTACCTGTAGCTGTGCTGCTGATCACCACCCTCCCCCACCGGGCTGCTGCCATAATGGGAGATGCAGCTCTGCTCTGTTGTCTTCTGCCATTGCTTCTGCAAACTGTGTAAAGTTGATGGCTGTGTTTGTGTGCGGAGACTCAGCAGCTTTCTGTGTGCAGACTCTTTCCCCCGCTCCCCACTCTCATACTTTGCAGCTTAGCCTTTGGGATTAACAGTAATGGTGCATCACCTAAAGAAGGGCCCCACCAAAATTGAGGCAATTGTAAATATTAGGAGCCATGCACTTTTGCCACATCCCGGGCTATGCCCATGCATACACCTGGCCGCTAATGGTTTTGTAGGGTGGCATGCACAAGGTGTAGACCAGGACCCTTTCTATTCTTCTGAACTGGTTAAGGTTGTTTAGAGACTCTAGTTACCCGTGATAAGTTGGCTATGTATTCCTATAACGTTTGATTCCCAGTTAGTGGGTAAATAATAATTTCACCCTTTAAAGCCTCCTTCAGTCTGTGTAATTTCATATTTATTGATTTTCCCTCTGTTTGTTTGCATTGCCTTAATACATTTAATTAATTATCTCCAAGCTGTTTGTGGCCTTGTTCCTGTGCATATCTAATAGTGGGCTACTAACCCTTTAAGTCCCTAGGTGGAAACGGCTTTAGTGTTTGACAAAGTGTGACAGTGGGGACCGAGTGGTTTTAGGAGTTGTGTCAGAACAAGTGACCATCATCACCAACGGCTTCTGCGTGCTACATACCTGTGATCCTACCCTTGTGCCAATTCTTTGTACATGTGATCCTACTCCTGTACCCATTCTTTGTAACAGTGATCCTACTCCTGTACCCACACTTTGTACATGTGATCCTACTCCTGTACCCATTCTTTGTACCTGTCACCATTACCCAGCTGCCTTAAACGTGACATCTTGTTCTTCCATGTTTCCCTGATATTACTGCCTCTGTCTGCTCTCCTTCTACCTGATCCCCAATTCTGGTCCCACTTCCTGACTCACCTCATCTGCTGTCCCTAATTTATCCTTCTCCCACCTGACCCAGCCTTACTTCATCTCTCCCCCTGATTGCATATAGTTATGTTGTTCTGTAGAGCCTGTGCCAGTTCTGCCTCCATACAGTCAGACCCTAATCCCACTTCAGACCAACATGCTACTACACCAGCTTCTGAGCAGCGTGTGTTGCCACCAGTAGAGATGTATAGAACTGTTCGCCGGCGAACAGTTCCCGGCGAACTTAGCATGTTCGCGTTCGCCGCTGCCGGCGAACATATGCGATGTTCGGTCCGCCCCCCATAAGACATCATTGAGGCAAACTTTGACCCTGAACTTTACAGTCAGCAGACACATTTCCAGCCAATCAGCATACCTCCCTCCCACACCCTCCCACTTCCTATAAATAAGCAAGGGCAGCATCCATCTTAGATCATTCTGAAGCAGTGTGTGTAGTGAGAATAGGGAGAGAGCTGCTGCTGCTGCTGCTGCTGTTAAGCTAGGGACAGTTAGTCAGTGTTCCTGGTCTTGCAGTGTTCTTGGTCCACTACTGCTGTAATATCAGCACCCCAAAAAGCCCTTCTAAGGGCTGGTATTTGTGTTTTTTTTTTTTTTATATATATATATATATATATACCTAGCGTCCCCAAAAGCCCTTTTAAGGGCTGGTAATTGAGTTGTTTCTTCATATATATATATATATCTATATCTATCTAGTGTCCCCAAAAGCCCTTTTAAGGGCTGGTAATTGAGGATTTTTTTATTTTTATATATATACATATATATATATATATATAGTGTCCCCAAAAGCCCTTTCAAGGGCTGGTAAGGTAATAGATTTTTTTCTTTATATATATATCTATATATATCTATTGTACACTGCAGTTGCCTGCCCGCTGTGTGTGAGAGGCCACAGACCTACCACAGACTGTACTGTGTGCACACCACACTCATTTCGGGTGGCACAGGCACAGTACCTGGCATTTTAAAAAATATTTTTTTTTTCTCTGTCATAATTGCAGTGAGTGCTGTGTCAGGTCCACAGAGTGCACTGTACCCACTGCAGTGCACTGCCCACCACTGATATATATACGTTGGCACAGCATCTTGTTGCAATAAATTGAAAAAAAAAATATTTTTTATTATTGCAGTTGCCTGGGCTGCCAGTGACTGTCAGGTCCACAGAGTGTACTGTGCCCACTGCAGTGCCACTGTGTGCCCACCCACCACTGATATATAAGGTGGCACAGCAGCTTGCAAAGTAAAAAAAAAATATATATTTTTTTAAATTGCAGTTGCCTGGGTGCCAGTGACTGCTGTCAGGTCCACAGAGAGTGTACTGTGCCACTGCCCACCCACCCACCACTGATATATAAGGTGGCACAGCAGCTTGCAAAGTAAAAAATATATATATATTTTTTTAAATTGCAGTTGCCTGGGTGCCAGTGACTGCTGTCAGGTCCACAGAGAGTGTACTGTGCCACTGCCCACCCACCACTGATATATAAGGTGGCACAGCAGCTTGCAAAGTAAAAAAATATATATATATTTTTTAAATTGCAGTTGTCTGGGTGCCAGTGACTGCTGTCAGGTCCACAGAGAGTGTACTGTGCCACTGCCCACCCACCACTGATATATAAGGTGGCACAGCAGCTTGCAAAGTAAAAAAAAATATATATATTTTTTAAATTGCAGTTGCCTGGGTGCCAGTGACTGCTGTCAGGTTCACAGAGAGTGTACTGTGCCACTGCCCACCCACCACTGATATATAAGGTGGCACAGCAGCTTGCACTCATAGTACAACAGTAACAACACATTAAAAAAAAAATGACAGGCAGAGGCAGGCCACCCCGCAAGGGCCGTCGTGGTCGTGGTGCTGTGATTTCCTTAGGCTCTAGAATAATGCCCAGTGTTCAGAGGCCACCACAGCCCCTGAACTCAAAAAATTCTGAGGCCATAGTTGACTGGCTTACACAGGACACCCAATCGTCTACAGCTTCCGCTCGGAACCTTAATGCACCATCCTCCTCCAGCTCAGCTTCGGGCACCTCTCAATTTACCACTCGCCAGCCCGCCGGCACCACCACCAACACTAGCACCACAGCCGCTTCACTTGATCCGTCAGAGGAGTTATTTTCACATCAGTTTGAAGAAATAAGTGATGCGCAACTATTAGTGCCAGAGGATGTAGATAACGGGGATATGTCTCAGTCAGGCAGCATTATACACATGGACGTACATTGTGATGATGATGATGTTGTACCTGCTGCTGCTGCCTTTGCTGAGTTGTCAAGTGAAGCGGCTGATGATGACGATGTGTCTGTGGATGTCACCTGGGTGCCTGCTCGAAGAGCAGAAGAAGAGGGGGAAAGTTCAGATGGGGAGACAGAGAGGAGGAGGAGACGAGTTGGAAGCAGGGGGAGGAGGTCATCGCAAGGAGCTAGTGGCGCAGTCAGACAGCATGTAGATTCGGCACCCGGGGTCAGCCAGACAGCACGCCAATCAACGCAAGCTGTTGCCACCACCAGAATGCCGTCCTTGCAAAGCTCAGCAGTGTGGCATTTTTTTTGTGTGTCTGCCTCTGATATCAGCGATGCCATTTGTAACCTGTGCCAAAAGAAACTGAGTCGTGGGAAGTCCAACACCCACCTAGGTACAACTGCTTTGCGAAGGCACATGATCTCACATCACAAACGCCTATGGGATCAACACATGAGTAAAAGCAGCACACAAACTGAAAGCCACCATCCTCCTCCTGGTCCAGCATCTTCAGCCACGTCAACCACTGCTGTCCTCCATGCCCCCTATCAACAACCCGCCCCTCCGCCTCTCACCTTCAGCAGTTCCTGCTCGTCACCTGCCCACAGTCAGGTGTCTGTGAAGGAAATGTTTGAGCGCAAAAAGCCAATCTCGCAGAGTCACCCCCTTGCCCGGCGTCTGACAGCTGGCTTGTCGGAACTCTTAGCCCGCCAGCTTTTACCATACAAGCTGGTGGAGTCTGAGGCCTTCAAAAAATTTGTCGCTATTGGGACACCGCAGTGGAAGGTACCCGGCCGAAATTATTTTTCACAAAAGGCAATCCCCAACCTGTACTCTATTGTGGAAAAAGAAATCATGTCACGTCTGGCACACAGTGTTGGGGAAAGGGTCCATCTGACCACTGATAGCTGGTCTGCAAAGCACGGTCAGGGCAGGTATATAACGTACACTGCGCATTGGGTAAACCTGCTGGCGGCTGCCAAGCATGGAATGCGTGGCTCTGCTGCAGAGGAGTTGGTGACACCGCCACGACTTGCAGGCAGGCCTGCTGCCACCTCCTCTACTCCTCCTACTCCATCCTCTATGCTAACCTCCTCGGCTGAGTCCTCTTCTGCTGTTGCGTCTTGCTCCACACCAACTGCACCCCCCCAGCTCCCCAGGGGCTATTCCACATGCCGGATACGACAGTGTCACGCTGTCTTGGGGTTGACTTGCCTGAAAGCAGAGAGTCACACCGGACCAGCACTACTGTCCGCCCTGAATGCACAGGTGGATCAGTGGCTGACCCCGCACCAACTGGAGATCGGCAAAGTGGTGTGTGACAACGGGAGCAATTTGTTGGCGGCATTGAATTTGGGCAAGTTGACACATGTGCCGTGCATGGCACATGTGTTGAATCTGATTGTGCAACGTTTTGTGCAGAAGTACCCAGGCTTACAGGACGTCCTCAAGCAGGCCAGGAAGGTGTGTGGCCATTTCAGGCGTTCCTACACGGCCATGGCGCACTTTGCAGATATTCAGCGGCGAAACAACATGCCAGTGAGGCGCTTGATTTGCGACAGCCCGACACGTTGGAATTCAACACTGCTAATGTTCGACCGCCTGCTCCAACAAGAAAAAGCGGTCAACGAGTATTTGTATGACCGGGGTGCTAGGACAGCCTCTGCGGAGCTGGGTATTTTTTTGCCACGCTACTGGACGCTCATGCGCAATGCCTGTAGGCTCATGCGTCCTTTTGAGGAGGTGACAAACCTAGTGAGTCGCACTGAAGGCACCATCAGCGACATCATCCCATATGTTTTTTTCCTGGAGCGTGCCCTGCGAAGAGTGCTGGATCAGGCCATAGATGAGCGTGAAGAGGAAGAGGAAGAGTTGTGGTCACCATCACCACCACCAGAAACAGCCTTACCATCGATTGCTGGACCTGCGGCAACACTGGAAGAGGAGTGTGAGGAAGAGGAGTCAGAGGAGGAATGTGGCTTTGAGGAGGAGGAACACCAACCACAGCAGGCATCCCAGGGTGCTCGTTGTCACCTATCTGGTACCCGTGGTGTTGTACGTGGCTGGGGGGAAGAACACACCTTCAATGACATCAGTGAGGACGAGGAATTGGACATGAGTAGCTCGGCATCCAACCTTGTCCAAATGGGGTCTTTCATGCTGTCATGCCTGTTGAGAGACCCTCGTATAAAAAGGCTGAAGGAGAACGACCTGTACTGGGTGGCCACGCTACTAGACCCCCGGTATAAGCAGAAAGTCTGTGACATGTTACCCAATTACCGGCAGTCGCAAAGGATGCAGCAGCTACAAAATAAGTTAAAAACTATGCTCTACACAGCGTATAAGGGTGATGTCACAGCACAACGGGAATCCAACAGGGGAAGAGGTGAAAGTAATCCTCCTCCTACCACCACAACCACGCCGGCAAGGACAGGACGCTTTACAGACGTCTTGTTGATGGAGGACATGCGGAGCTTTTTTAGTCCTATGCATCGCCACAGCCCTTCGGGGTCCACCCTCAGAGAACGACTCGACCGACAGGTAGCAGACTACCTTGCCTTAACTGCAGATATCGACACTCTGAGGAGCGATGAACCCCTTGACTACTGGGTGTGCAGGCTTGACCTGTGGCCTGAGCTATCCCAGTTTGCCATTGAACTTCTGGCCTGCCCCGCTTCAAGTGTGCTGTCAGAAAGGACCTTCAGCGCAGCAGGAGGTATTGTCACTGAGAAGAGAAGTCGCCTAGGTCAAAAAAGTCTTGATTACCTCACGTTTATTAAGATGAATGAGGCATGGATCCCGAAGGGACTGACAGTGGGGGATGCATTTGACTAAAAAAGGCCTGGTGATGACTGAGATGCCTTGGCCTAAAAATGGTCCACACGCTGCTGTATATAATCATTCTCTGCATGCCGGATGACTTACGTGACGTCTCCGCCACCAACTACGGTTCAAGCAGCAATGTTTTAGTGCACTTTCTGCCTTAAAACCTCAATTTTTCAGGCCGCTGCTACAGCAGCGGCTGCAACAATACCTACTTTTTCATGCATGTGTACATGCCTAATTTTTCTGGCCTCTGGTGCTACACTGTGGCTGCAAAAAAACAAAAAACAAAAAAAAAGGCACATACATGTGTCAATTCCCCTTCGTGATCGTTACCTTGTCGTGGTGAAGGGGCTTGCGTATCACAATGAAGCGATCACCTCTAGGATTGTGTTGGCACACCCCAGATTATAAGGTCGTTGCTTCATTGTGTACAGACCAAAAGCGATCCGCAGGATAATTTTTCATAAAAAAAAACATTCATTTTCTTTCATTCTTTCTGCGGAGCTGGGTATTTTTTGGCCGCGTTACTGAATGCTCATGAACAATGGCTGTAGGCTCATGCGTCCTTTTGCGGAGATGACAACCCTGGTGGTCAGTCGAACCCAAGGCAACATCATCGACCTCATCCCATATGCGTTTTTTCTGGAGCGTGCCCTGCGAAGAGTACTGGATCAGGCTGTAGATGAGCATGAAGAGGAAGAGTTGTGGTCCTCATCACCACCAGAAGCAGCCTTGTCGTTGTCAATTGCTGGACCTGTGGCAACGCAGAGAGAGGAGTCTGAAGAAGAGAAGTCAGAGGAGGAAGGTGGCTTTGAGGAGGTGGAATACCAGCCACAGCAGGCGTCCCAGGGGGCTTGTTGTCACCTTTCGGGGACCCTTGGTGTTGTATGTGGCTGGGTGGAGGAAGAGACCTTCAATGATGTCAGTGAGGACAAGGAACGGGACATGGCTAGCTTGGTATCCAACCTTGTGCAAATTGGGAGTTTGCGGTTGTGCAAATGGACTGACTGACTGTTAAACGGGGAGTTTGGTCTGTCAGAGCTTGGTCTGTCACTGTGAAGCGGGCAACGGGCGTAACCCTTACACTACTTGACCGATAAAACATCATACCTGATCGTATTCACACACTGGATGTTTTAGTGCTGGTTTACACTGCCGCTACCACTAAAGTAGCGTCGCTTCCAGTGCGACTTTGGCGCGACTTAGCGCGACTTTGGCGCGACCTCATCGCGAGGTGACTTTTTATTTGGCCAATCACAATATCATGTTTTGTTACCGTCACCTAATTTCCTTTTCCTGTTTTTTGTTTTACATATTTCCCCATGTGTGCAGTGTTGTCTGTGTCATAGCTCAACTGATAGGCATGTTTGCCTTGGCATATCATATTTCAGCTTGCCAGAAAGAAAAAAAGACAGCTGGAAAGACACTGCATTAGTTTTCTACTAAAAATCATAAGAAAAATGCTGTTTTTTTTGGGTTGTGGACATACTACAGAGCTGAAACTTGACAGGTACACTTTTTAGACCCCCCAGACACTAAATACAAAAAATGACATGCCTGCCTAAAAAAATGCCCGATAAATGCCTGCAAGAGAAAAAGACAGCCGCAGAGAAGCCGTATTCCTGAAAATATAAGAAAAATGCTGTTTTTTAGGGGTTCTGGACATGCTACAGATCTGAAACTTGACAGGTACACTTTTGTGACCCCCCAGACACTAAATACAAAAAATGACATGCCTGCCTAAAAAAATGCCCGATAAATGCCTGCAAGAGAAAAAGACAGCCGCAGAGAAGCCGTATTCCTGAAAATATAAGAAAAATGCTGTTTTTTAGGGGTTCTGGACATGCTACAGATCTGAAACTTGACAGGTACACTTTTGTGACCCCCCAGACACTAAATACAAAAAATGACATGCCTGCCTAAAAAAATGCCCGATAAATGCCTGCAAGAGAAAAAGACAGCCGCAGAGAAGCCGTATTCCTGAAAATATAAGAAAAATGCTGTTTTTTAGGGGTTCTGGACATGCTACAGAGCTGAAACTTGACAGGTACACTTTTGTGACCCCCCAGACACTAAATACAAAAAATGACATGCCTGCCTAAAAAAATGCCCGATAAATGCCTGCAAGAGAAAAAGACAGCCGCAGAGAAGCCGTATTCCTGAAAATATAAGAAAAATGCTGTTTTTTAGGGGTTCTGGACATGCTACAGATCTGAAACTTGACAGGTACACTTTTGTGACCCCCCAGACACTAAATACAAAAAATGACATGCCTGCCTAAAAAAATGCCCGATAAATGCCTGCAAGAGAAAAAGACAGCCGCAGAGAAGCCGTATTCCTGAAAATATAAGAAAAATGCTGTTTTTTAGGGGTTCTGGACATGCTACAGAGCTGAAACTTGACAGGTACACTTTTGTGACCCCCCAGACACTAAATACAAAAAATGACATGCCTGCCTAAAAAAATGCCCGATAAATGCCTGCAAGAGAAAAAGCCAGCCGCAGAGAAGCCGTATTCCTGAAAATATAAGAAAAATGCTGTTTTTTAGGGGTTCTGGACATGCTACAGAGCTGAAACTTGACAGGTACACTTTTGTGACCCCCCAGACACTAAATACAAAAAATGACATGCCTGCCTAAAAAAATGCCCGATAAATGCCTGCAAGAGAAAAAGCCAGCCGCAGAGAAGCCGTATTCCTGAAAATATAAGAAAAATGCTGTTTTTTAGGGGTTCTGGACATGCTACAGAGCTGAAACTTGACAGGTACACTTTTTAGACCCCCCAGACACTAAATACAAAAAATGACATGCCTGCCTAAAAAAATGCCCGATAAATGCCTGCAAGAGAAAAAGCCAGCCGCAGAGAAGCCATATTCCTGAAAATATAAGAAAAATGCTGTTTTTTAGGGGTTCTGGACATGCTACAGAGCTGAAACTTGACAGGTACACTTTTGTGACCCCCCAGACACTAAATACAAAAAATGACATGCCTGCCTATAAAAATGCCCGATAAATGCCTGCAAGAGAAAAAGCCAGCCGCAGAGAAGCCGTATTCCTGAAAATATAAGAAAAATGCTGTTTTTTAGGGGTTCTGGACATGCTACAGAGCTGAAACTTGACAGGTACACTTTTGTGACCCCCCCAGACACTAAATACAAAAAATGACATGCCTGCCTAAAAAAATGCCCGATAAATGCCTGCAAGAGAAAAAGCCAGCCGCAGAGAAGCCGTATTCCTGAAAATATAAGAAAAATGCTGTTTTTTAGGGGTTCTGGACATGCTACAGAGCTGAAACTTGACAGGTACACTTTTGTGACCCCCCAGACACTAAATACAAAAAATGACATGCCTGCCTAAAAAAATGCCCGATAAATGCCTGCAAGAGAAAAAGCCAGCCGCAGAGAAGCCATATTCCTGAAAATATAAGAAAAATGCTGTTTTTTAGGGGTTCTGGACATGCTACAGAGCTGAAACTTCACAGGTACACTTTTTAGACCCCCCAGATGCTAAATCCAAAGAAATTTTTTATTTTTATTTTTTTTTAATTTTTCCAATAATTGGCTCTCTATCAAAAAATTATAATTTTTAAGAACTTTTTTTTGCGTGATCCCTCTCCGGCATGCCACAGTCCAGGTGTTAGTCCCCTTGAAACAACTTTTCCATCACTATTGTGGCCAGAAAGAGTCCCTGTGTGTTTTAAAATTCGCCTGCCTATTGAAGTCTATGGCGGTTCGCCCGGTTCGCCGGTTCGCGAACATTTGCCGATGTTCGCGTTCGCCGTTCGCGAACCGCGAATTTTAGGTTCGCGACATCACTAGCCACCAGCTGCCATTGGACCTGCATCGTGACCAGCCAACGATCAACCCATCTGCCCAGCAACAGATCAGTCTGCTAGCCTACTAATCCTGGCCTCTGGTCCACTTGTTCTTGACTGGTCTATCTCTATGTCAGCTCTCCCTGTCTATCCTTCACCCTGCAACCCCTTTGTGGGACCAACTCAATGCACTCAACATGATGTCAGCTTGCAGCAAAGAAGCCCTGAGCCTCTCGGGTCTCCAGTCCATCTTTCCTTGTGGGTGGCTTTTGTGAAGACCAGTCATCACTCCACGTTCGGGGGGTCTACATCAACTGCCTGCTGTTCTGGACAAGAATTTCTCCATTCCACCTGCTCCAGTCCAGTAAGTTCCCCTGCCAGCTGTGATTATGTTTCTTACACAGATAGCTTGGCCAGTGGTGTATTAATGCAGTCATGCGGCACTGCAGGATGAGGAAAAAAAGAGGACTGGCGACAGGAGCTGATGGAGGAAAGCCCATCCACCTGCCAAGGAAAATTGTAAGAGGCCGGGAAGCTGGAGGGAATGGGCTGTGGCGAGAGGTGGAGAGACACTTAGACCAAGAGGAGAGCTGCTATCCTGTGAGTGTAGATCATGCTGGGTGGCCAGAGACACTGCTGCCATAGTATTTTGCTGTGTGGACAGTATACTGTGCTGTGTCAGATGGAAACAAGCAGGTACTGTGCTATGGAAAAGAGATTGCTACAGGACCCAGAGATGGGCTAGAGCCATGGGACTGGGCCAGTGCACCTGTATGTTGCTGATGTGTGTAGGAGCCTATCTGGCAAGTGCTGCCGCTTATTCATCTGTGGAGGGACTGTTGTTACTCAACAATCCTTGAAGGATTCTGCTGTATCCAGGGTCACTGCTGATGTATCCAAGATGAATGTGGCTGTATCCAGGTCCCTGAGTTCCTGAGAGTACTGTGTCCACACTTTGTGGCTCCTAAGCATATTATCACAGGTGAGGCTGCAGGCCTGCAAAGGAAAAAGCTGTTATCCATCATCATTAGCTTGAGAGTTCAGCCCATAGACTTTCATAGTTGTTGAGGTTGAATAAAGACAATAGTCCATCTAGTTCAACTAGTGTAGGTGTGTGTGGCCGTAATCATCTCTCATACCCCTGAATGTTCTGATCCTTGAGATGTACGTCCAAGAGTCTTTTGAAAGTAGCCATACTTCCTGCAGAAACCACCTCTTGCCAATAGCCCATAGACTTCACACTGAGCAACTGTGGGAGCCCCTAAGATGATGAGACTGGTGTGAGCCTCCTTGGCCTCAGACCTCTTTTATTGCCTTTCTGTTGGACAGTGTTGCCTGAGATTATTTGGGACCATTCCCACTGGGAGCTCCCTCACCTCTTTTTCTTTTGAATTTGTTGCCTTGGAGAACTCCCTACCTTGTTCTGGGAATACAAAAAGAGCGCACCACCAAAAACTTTGGGCCCCAATGCTGACCACTGACAGCTGCTGGACCATTTGCCAGTAGGATGTAAGGTGGGACTGAACATTTTTTGGCTTCTGTGTATTCCTCAATATTTAGGACATCTTCTTAGGTTAGGAACTAGGAGGTCTAAACTCTGCCCTTGCACCAGGTTGTTGGGTACTCACTGTATATACCTCTTGCTGTAATATTGTTTGCAAACAACATACATTTTCTCCTGTCACTGCTTGAATACACTCCACCAGCCATTGGACTACCATTTATCCGGGGGGAACCTCTGACATGAGGAAGCAAAGCCATGTCTCTATCAATATGGCATCCCTTTACATAGTGCAGAACAAAGCATGGCAAGTCAGTAATGGGGAATATATCAGCTGCAGAGAACCTACAGGCAATGATGGTGACAAGCCACGTGTCCTTGGCTTTCCTTTTTAAGGCACAGGTCCTCTTCAGCATTTTGTAGATCCCCAGTCACTGACTTTAGCAATGATTCCTGTTTGATTCCTTTAGAGCAGGCTCTCTCATCCAGGGGTTCCTTTAGAGATTGCTAGGGGTTTCTTGAGCAGTGGCAGATTTGTCTCCTACCTACAATAACCACAAATTTAAGGGGGTACTTTTTCACTGACATGCAATTTAGAAAGCTTTTCTCAACCAGGGTTCTGTGAAACCATGGGGGTTCCTCCAGGTATTTCTAGAGGTTCCTGGAGCAGTGTTGGTTTAAACTCTCAGCTGATGGACCCTTCATAGTTTTGACACCGATGACACTTGGCAGAGTCAACAGCATGAGACCAGTGGAGCCCATCCTCTCTTTTGTTAGTTGAGTAACCACTGGCACCAATGATTATGTTAGCTACCTCTAAAGGAGGGCATTCTTTCCACTGACCACCAATGTAAGGAACATTCTTCCCACTGACCACCAATGTAAGGAGCATTCTTCCCGCTGATCACCAATGTAAGGAGCATTCTTCCCACTGACCACCAATGTAAGGAGCATTCTTTCCACTAACCACCAATGTAAGGAGCATTCTTCCCGCTGATCACCAATGTAAGGAGCATTCTTCCCGCTGACCACCAATGTAAGGAGCATTCTTCCCGCTGATCACCAATGTAAGGAGCATTCTTCCCACTGACCACCAATGTAAGGAGCATTCTTCCCGCTGACCACCAATGTAAGGGACATTCTTCCCACTGACCACCAATGTAAGGACATTCTCCCCACTAACCACCAATGTAAGGAACATTCTTCCCACTGACCACCAATGTAAGGAGCATTCTTCCCAATTTTTGTTTATTAAAAGTCTTGCAATCAATAATCATAAAATCAATATACATAAATAAATATATACATATTTACATGAAAAGGGAAAAAAATACATAGCAAGTTCTGCTCTCAAATAAAGAATGGCTTTACAGCAAAAACAAAACTCACATCATGAAACACATCATTACCGGGAAAAATAATCTTAATAAGACTCACACCACCACACCAGACATCAAACCTGCGAGGTCAAGAAACAAAACCACCCCCATTATGCATGCAGCCCTTCTTAAAAAATGAAGATATTAACTAACAAAAGCTAAGGGCGTGAAAGAAATAGCATAGGAAAAAAGCTTTTCACCCAGAGATGGACAGTTCACCAAAAGCAGGTCTGATATTCCTCCACGTCCTTATCCAGACCGCTCGAGGCTCCCTGCCCTTCTCAAGACCCCGAATCTTCCCAACCTCACCCAGAATATCGTACACCACCACCTCGACAGGGAGGACTTTCTTCCGCAGGGTAATCTGGCACCATGCATTCCACGTGAAGTAACGGACAACTATACTAACTAGAAAAAGTGTATCCAAATCAAAATCCCAGCGAGTCGGGAATGCCCCGTACACCCACTCCGCATAACTCATGCGATAGAGAAAGGGGATGCCTAGAGCCCTCCCCACCCTTTTATACACCTCTATGTTAAAGGGACACTGGAGCAAAAAGTGGTCCATAGACTCCACTTTACCAACACACTCCGCTCTAGGACAATCCCGATCATCCACAGGGCGATGCTTCAGGTTCCCTCTCACATAGAGCCTTCCATGGAAAGCGAGCCAGGCTTGATCCCTAAACTTCAAAGGGATTCTTCCTAAGTTAATTAAACGCAACCCCTCCCTCACTACGGGGCCTGGGCAATCCCTTAAGGTCAGCGACACACTGAAAGCAGAGCCCAAAATCCTCTTCTCCAGAAGCTTTCTGGGGAGGGACTTGATATCCCCCACTGTCACCTGCCACTGCCTAAGTATTTTCAGACACGGGGCAACATAAGCTGGAAGCTTGCCATGTCGGACTCTCAGACTTTTCACTGGCCCGCCATCTTCCCAGCATCGCAGAAAAGGCCTAAACCAAGATTGAAAAATACCCACCCATCCCGGCGGGGTCTCTGCTAACATATTACCAAGATTATACTTTAAAAAAAGCAGAGAAAAGAAAACTATAGGGTTGACCATTCCTAGACCACCCTCCCGCCTGGACAGGTAAGTTACATTGCGTTTGATCAGGTTCAGCCTATTTCCCCATAACAGTTGGAAAAAGCAGCTGTACACCCTTGCATAGAGAGATTCCGGCAAGATACAGACAAAGCTGACATATAAAAAGATTGGGATCAGGTAAGTTTTAATCAAGTCAACCCTTTCCCTCAAGGAAAGTTTCCATTTCTTCCAGCTTGCCACCTTGGCATTGGCATTCAACAACCTGCTTTCCCAATTTCGATGACCATAGTCACCAGGACCAAATTTGATGCCCAACACTTTAATTTCCTGCTGGGGCTCTGGGAAGGCATCCGGAAGTTCGAAGCTTTCACCCTCCTCACCCATCCAGAAAACTTCACTCTTTTCATGATTGATTTTAGAGCCAGAAGCCTCAGTGTACTGCTCTATCACAGAGACCACCTCCTGCGCCTCCTCCATCCCAGAGATAATAACAGACACATCATCGGCATAGGCCACGACCTTCAAAGGCGGCACACCAGCAATGCCCAAAGGCACCCCTCACAACGATCCACTCTCTAACCTTCTTATGAAGGGATCGATTGCGAATACATATAGCAGGGGGCTCAAAGGACACCCCTGGCGCACCCCAGAGCCAACCTCAAAAGGCCGTCCAACCCAACCATTAACAAGTGGGAAGCTCTCAGCCCCTTTATATAATGTTTTCAGCCAATCAATAAACCTCCCCTGCAGGCCGTATCTACCAAGTAGCAAATACAGGTACTCATGATTGACTCGATCAAAAGCCTTCGCCTGATCCAATGCCAGCAAGTACTTTCTCCATCCAGCAGCCCTGCATCGCTCCAAAGCCTCCCGGACAGCTAAAATTGCTGAAAAGGTACTTCTGCCCTGGACCGAGCAGTGCTGATGATTGGACAACAAATCGCCTGCTACTGACGACAAGCGCCAAAAAAGAATCTTCGCCAAGATCTTTCTATCAACATTGAGAAGACTGATGGGGCGCCAGTTCTCAATTATTGAGGGGTCTTTACCTTTTGACAGAAGAATCACAGCGGATTGCCTCATGGAGGGAGGGAGAGAACCCTCATCTAAACAGCTGTTATAAACCTCCGTTAAAAAGGGAGCCAGAATGGACTTAAAACACTTGTAAAATTCAGCTGTCAACCCATCTGGCCCAGGCGACTTTTTGGTAGCCAGCTTCTCTATAGCACGAACTACGTCATCCGCTGAAATTGGTTCTGTCAAATCCATCAAAGGCAATGTATCATTTCCCAATCCTGGAGTAGAATCCAGAAAGCTTTCCATCCTGTCCCGACTAAGGTCCTTTCTTCCCAGAAGGTCTGCGTAATATGACCTGAAGATCTCCAGGATCCCTGATCTGGACTTCACCAGGAAACCCGTACTATCCCTCAGACCTATGACCGTCTTAACTGCTATGCCTTGCTTACAGTTCTGGTAAGGATCAGGCGAGTGATATTTCCCATAATCTCTCTCCAGAACCAAGGAGGCATGCCGGTCGTATTGACACTTCCTAAGAAGAAGCTTTACCTCCGAGATCTCCCCTGGATCTCCTCCATACGAGACAAGACGATCAAGCTTCCTCCGCAAATGCTGGTAGGCAATATACATACCAAGCTGCTTCTTCTTACTTATGGCCTTGAAAAGTCCAATCGCCCTTTGTTTTACAAGCTCCCACCACTCTGACTTACTGCTGCAAAAGTCCAGAATAGAAACCTGTGCCTGAAAAAAATCCTCAAAGGATTGTCTTACCTCTACATCTTCCAGGAGAGCCGAATTCAGTTTCCAGGTACCCCTTCCCCTGGGTGGAGTGTCCGAGGCATTCAGAGTCACAGACAGCATACAGTGGTCAGAGAACTCCACCGCCCTCAACTCAGGAGCCGAGAAAGCAGAGTTCTCCTTTAAAAAAAACCTATCTATCCTACTCTGACTATTCCCTCTCTGAAACGTGAATCCCGTGCTGCCAGGGCAGTGCTTAATGTGCACATCTACCAGGCCTGCTTGTCTAACCATATCTCTAAGAAAAACGCTATCATAACCCAGCCTGTCTATGGAGACCCTCCTGTCTTCAGGCCTAATTATGGTGTTAAAGTCACCTCCAAAGACAACCTGCTGGGATGTAAAAAGGAAGGGCTTGATCTTTGTGAGGAGGCATTTCCTGTCCCATTTTGACTGCGGTCCATAGATATTGATCAGGCGCAGGTCCTGCCCCCTAACAGAGACGTTTAAGACCATGCATCTCCCCATTTCTACCTCAATTATCCGCCGGCACGTTACCATATCGGTTTTAAAAAGAACCGCTACTCCGCTGCAAGGCTCAGCCGCAAGAGACCAAAAGGAGGGACCGCATCTCCACTCCCTTTTTGCTAGATGGACATCGGCCAAAGTATTGAGCCAGGTCTCTTGCAAAAATAAAATCTCAGCATCAAACTCACTGAGCAAAAATAAGGCAATATCACGAGCTCTTGCAGATTTCACGCTGGCGACATTAATGGTCGCCACCTTTATCAGAGCGGGCACTGCCATCAGGATGATTGGGGTAGTCGTTTCTTAACCTCCACCACACTCTCATCACCCGAAACAGCTCTCTTTACACTATGTGACTCCCCTCATCCATAGATGATAAACAAATAGATAAATCCGACACCAACTCCTCCCCTGATAAAACCGAAAATGTGTTGCCAAGAGGAACCCCTCCTGGCTCTAACTGTAAGGAAGAAACGACCGCTTTACTGGTCTTCCTCTTCTTCTTTTTCTTACTCTTTGTCCTCTCCCACCCCTCCTCATCCGAATCCTCCACAACAGAGGGTGAGACATGGGACATGGACACCCCTCCCTCAACCCCATCGACCCCACCACCATCCAGCACCCCTGCACCCTCTTGGCCGCGTTTGCGGTGTCGAGAGACAGGGACTGGAGGTGGAGTAGGCCGAGGGGGAAGATCCACTATACCCGCCCCTCCAGCAGCTTCCGCTAGTCTGGAGGATCTACGCACAGTAGATGTAGGAACAACCACAGGAGGGACAGACTCAGGGACCACATCACCAGGGGAAACAAAATCTGACACAACAGACACAGGAAGGACAGACTCAGGGACCACATCACTAGGGGAAACAGAATCTGACACAACAGACACAGGAGGGGCAGCAACAATTTCCTCTCTAACTTCAGCTGCTTCATCTTCTTTATCAAGCCTCTGCAGCTCAGTCTCCAATCCTGGCAAGTTATGCAGTGCCTCTGGGCACTGGCTATATGGATGACCCAGCTGCTGGCACAAATTGCACCGAATCTGGGTGCATTCTCTGGCCAAATGGCCTAAATCCTGGCACAGTGAGCACTTCTTGTGGGTGCAGGACGATGCAAAGTGGCCTTTATCACCACATTTATTACACACCTTAGGCTGACCCTGGTAGAAAATGGTCAGCCTATCCCTACCCAGAAAGGCTAAGCAGGGAAGGTGCTGAACTACATCGCCCAGCACCCCCAATTTTAGTGACACTGTCCAGGCCCCTGTCCATATCCCATGCTCATGAAGGACCTTCCGCAGTGGAGTGAGGACCTCGCCATATCGGCGTAGCCATACTAATAAATCAGCCTCTGGTATGGATTCGTTACGCACCAAAATGGTCACTGATTTTATCAGAGGCTGCCTTGAAATCACTTTTGGCACCAAACCACTCCACTGCTGAAGGCCCTTGCACCTCCTAAATCTCTCCCAGAAGAGATCCAAACTTTCAGGTTTTACAAACGACAAATCAAATTCATAACTCCCCACCGGGCAAATTAAAGCAAAAATATCACAGGCTTTAAACCCCATTTCCAAAATCAACTCAGCCACCCTCCCCCTTACTGGTGGAGTTCCATCCCCCACCCACCTCAACTGTACCACATTCCTGATCCTATACCCACCAAACCTCCCTGAATTTTGACTAAAAACAGAATTCCCACCACCCACCCTGGTGTGACTCCCCAAAGCTGAAGCATAGCTTCCAACATTCCTCCCAGCAGAAAATCCATCAGTTTTTTTTAAATTATCTGACACACACTTAGCAGATAACGATTGCACAGATTCGGGATTGATCTGTGCAATCGAATCTTTCCTCTGCTGAGCAGGAGGAGAAATGTCATTTTTATTTTTCCCAGCATTACTAACCCCTTCACCACCACCCACCACATTCATTGCTTTAACATTGTCATATTTTATACTTGCTGGGATATTTATTATTCCTGTTGTCTTCACAGCAGAATCCATAGTTGCTGCTGCATTGGTAAGAACTCCAGCTGTCATCTTCTCTTCCACTAGGACAGGGTTTTCAGCTGTGGAAATAGCATTCTGTTTTAACACAGCAGCAGGTAAAGCATTGCAGGATACTTCCATTGCTACTTCCATTCCACTTCCAGAACCATGTTGATCCCCTCCCCCATCAGCAATCAGCACTGGAAGACTGGGAGGCTCAGGTGAACATGAAGCAGGCTCTTTGGAGCTGGCAGCCATTTTGCTTGCCGTGGGACTACTGGTCTCAGCCAGACCAGCAAAATCCATGCCTGGGGTGTTTAATGCAGGTCCATCCACATTCATCTGATGGTCCGGGGCTTGCATGTCTGCACTCGGTTTCTCCACAGCGGTAACTCCAATAGGTAGCTGCATGCAGAGCTCTTTCTCACCTGGGACACCATCCACTACAGCAGATGGGGCAGACATGTTGGATGGCAGCATGGTGTACTGGGATTTCTCCACCATTAATGGCTTTGCTGGCTTGTATCTCCTCTGCCCATCCTCAGGGATTTCTGATGGATCATCAGAAAATACAAACCTGTCTGCTTTCAGGGGTGACTCCATCTGCTGGATGAATGTCAGGGATCCATGTCCACTCTCAACCCCCTGGCTGGTTGCCGCTGGTGATTCCCAGTTCTGGCATGGGGGGAGAGGTGCAGAGGCAGATGGAGCCTGGTCATCCATTAACTGAGGCTGCTGATCCACAGAACTTGCTGATGCTTGGCTGGTAAATCGCCTCTCATTGTCAAATTTTTCTTTAAATGCTCCACTTCTATCTTTCAGCCTTTCCAATAATAAAGTTTGTTCCTTTACCCTTTCTTCCAATTCCTGTAACTCAGGCTTCATGGCTGTGCGATTTTTACTCCAGGCCTGGAAATACTTGGTTTTGAAGGATTTGTGTTCAGCCTTCAAAACTTTAAGTTTTTCTTCCGCTCTCCCAATCGCCCTAAAACGATTGATAACCTTCTGGCTGAAGACATCCGCATTCTCACCGGGGCCTGGACCCACAGACAGGTCCTCCACCTCCTCCTCACTAGGCCCCGTGTCATCAGGGGAATCCCTCCCAGGGCCTCCCCCAGGATCAGGCATTGTTCCTGGGCCAAGCTAGCAAGCAAGGCCCAGGCTTGAAAAGGGCTGGTTCTCACAGAGAGCTCCTTGGGTGTGTCCTCCTCCTTCTTCCCACTGACCTCCAATGTAAGGGACATTCTTCCCACTGACCACCAATGTAAGGGACATTCTTCCCACTGATCACCAATGTAAGGGACATTCTCCCCACTGACCACCAATGAAAGGAGCATTCTTCTCACTGACCACCAATGTAAGGGACATTCTTCCCACTGACCACCAATGTAAGGGACATTCTTCCCACTGACCACCAATGTAAGGAGCATTCTTCCCACTGACCTCCAATGTAAGGAACATTCTTCCCACTGATCACCAATGTAAGGAGCATTCTTCCCACTGACCACCAATGTAAGGGACATTCTTCCCACTGATCACCAATGTAAGGAACATTCTTCCCACTGACCGCCAATGTAAGGGACATTCTTCCCACTGACCACCAATGTAGAGGACATTCTTCCCACTGACCACCAATGTAAGGGGCATTCTTCCCACTGACCACCAATGTAAGGGACATTCTTCCCACTGACCACAATTTGTGTACAAAATTATTTTTAGCAGGTTTCCCAGAGACCTGAAATTACTGGCAGGGTTCCTCAATGATTGCAACCTGGCCCATCCAAACTTTGA
Organism: Pelophylax lessonae; assembly: GCF_965119305.1. NCBI lineage: Eukaryota > Metazoa > Chordata > Amphibia > Anura > Ranidae > Pelophylax > Pelophylax lessonae. The sequence goes on along the minus strand of NC_138771.1, from coordinate 4,760,875 downwards.
CCAGACAAGTCATTTGGCTCCTCTTTGGCTTGGAATGAATGTTGTTGGCAGGTGCCGCCCTCAGATCTGTTGTAGGATTCCAGACTCCAGTAATCCCTCGTGCTTTTCTCTGTGTCACCGTACTCATTTTCACGTCTTGTTAGCGGCATTTCTGATATTACAGGAAAGGGATTAGCCATGTGGTGTCACTTACTGCATTATACTTTCCCTTTGAAGCCAATTACCCATGTTGCAGTTGGCTGCATAAATTACATATACAAACTGCTACATGCATCTCATGAATAAACATCAAGCAGCAGAAAAAAAAAGCCGTTACCTTTGATCTGCCTGGTGAAGATATCTAGGAAATCTCTGGTGTTACCTTGATGCATTTAATAAACTCCCTTTAAACAGCGTGTTGTGTATCTATCCTCGGAACTGTTGTATGTACAGCAGCTGGTAATAAGCAGCCTGTGTCTGCGGAGAGGAGAATGGTCCATGTAAAGTACAGAAGTATGCAGAGATACAATTTATGGAGCAATAATTACACTTTTATAGATGGCAGGAAGAGTCCCAATGCAGAAGATGCATCAGCTCGGCCTGCCAAGTGGATTCTATTGCTCATAAAGCAGGACAGAGAGGTGCTCTGCGAGAACAATTATCACTTAACAATGTGCGCGATCTCCAGGCAGTCTTCATTATCAACCTGGAATTTCAAAGCGCTAAGCTGCTACCTGCAGGGCACTTATGGAAGGACGCAACGCCGGCCATTGGCGAGAAAGAGAGACTGTTATACCGAGAAGGAAAAAATCCACAATTTAACATGTCTGTCGGGGGGTGCTAAGGAGACATAACAGCAATTTGTAGCATTTTCTTTGTGTTGCTCCTGATAACAAAGTATCATTAACACCTGATATTGGATGTATAAAATATGCGGCTTTGTGAAGAAAGTAAAGTCCCAGGTTGTTCCAGATTTTAAAAGGCAACTGCAAGGCTCTATTCATAGCATATGCAAAGCTCCCAACTGTCCCTGGTTTCCAGGGACTTCCCTGATTTGGAATAAGGTCCCTCTGTCTATACTTGTATAAAGTACTTGAAACCCATACTTGAGTAAAAGTACAAGTGCTCTATCAAAAAGTGACTTGAGTAGAAGTACTAAAGTATTAAACATTTTTTGTACTTAAGTATTGCAAGTAGTATTTTTTTTTTAAATTTTGCTACTCAAGTACTGAAAGTAAAAGTACAAGTACTGTGTTATGTAGTTATTAAAGAAAGAAGTCAAAAGTTTGAACATCATATTGTTTTTTTATTATTTCAAATGATTAACCTAAGGCCCCGTTCACATACGAGCGACGCTACTTCCAGGGGTGACCTCCGAGGTCGCGGTGCGAGCAGTGCGCCGCGACCCCGGAGCGGCCGGCACGGACCTCATAACATTGAAGTCTATGACGGTCACTCCGGGTCGCCCCAAAGAAGCTCCGGACCCTTTTTCTAAGTCGGAGCGACTTGTGTCGCTCCTATTAGAACGGGTCCGCAGCTTCCCTATGGAAGGCGACCTACGGCGACCTGTGAGGCGACCAGGTCGCCTCACAGGTCGCCTTAGTGTGAACGGGGACTAAAGGACAATCACAATTCCTTTGGCTGTAACTTTTTGTAAACAAAAACAGATAAAGTATGTCCCTCCCTTCCCCCTCCTTCTCTTCCCTGCATGTTTTTTTTCTCCACAGCTTATTGCTGCGCAAAATCATATATAAACCAATGTGATATACAACAATATATTCCAATAATGAAATAAAGGAAGAGTGTATCAAATCAAAGTCAATAAAAAGTCCATATATATATAATGCCATAATACCATATATATGTGACAAAACAAGATGAATATATTTTCAAAGGTGCAGGAATCAAACAGGTGCTATTCCAAATAATAGGTGCAGACTCCTCCCACCACCTTGTGGATTTCCCCCTTACCCGGCGGATGAAGGGAAGTGCAAAATAATATCCAAATAGTCTCTTCCAGTGAAACAAAACTGCAAAACTCTGTGCTCTCAACTTCCAGTGAAAAAAGCAAAATCCGCCTCTTACCAGAAAAAAGGTCTATGTACGCTTGTGACTCTCCTTGGTTGGGGGAGGTTCTCTTTCCCCTTAACAGCAGATATGAAGACCATTTTATTTATACATACAGTGGCATTTATTTTGTATGCGCTGATTTACACATGACATTATACACATTTTTTTGAGCTTCATGAAACTTCCATCTACTGTTCTGGCAGTGGTAATTTTTATAATTGTAATGAGTAACGATGCAGCACAAAAAAAAAATATTGGAGTAGAAGTATTGAAATCATCGAAAAAATGTAGTGAAGTAAAAGTGGAAGTAGGAGAACAAAATTCTACTCTAGGAAAGTACAGATACCGCCTTTCCGTACTTAAGTACAGTAGTGAAGTCGTTCTACTTAGTTACTATACATCTCTGGCTCTGTCCCTCTTTCCTCCTCATTGGTCCCTCATTTTGGTCTGATCTACAGTATCTCACAAAAGTAAGAACACCCCTCACATTTTTGTAAATATTTTATTCTATCTTTTCAAGACAGGCCCGAAGCAAAAAAAAAGCGCAGGGCCTCATGATGGGGTGGACAGGGACACGGAAAGAAAGGGTTAATCACTTGGGGATCAGCTAGAGGTCAAGGTTGGGATTGGGCAGTTTAGGGTAGGTGGGGCCACAGGCAGGGTAACACTGGGGGGGGGGGGGGGGGCTTATAGCTTTACAGCATTACCTCGTGGACCGTGGAGAAGGAAGAGTCCCCACCCTCCCGCCCTTGTGTTTCCGACTATTGTTTGTTGTCACGTTTATATAAAAAAAAAAAAACTGGAAGTGATGGGTTAACTTTTTGAAATGTTGTGTTTTATGCATTGGCGGTTGGGGGTCTTTGGAGGCGTTTAACAGTTTTTGGTACAGTGCAGAGGGTGACCCATCTAAGGTATGGAGCCCTCTAGTGTATCCCGGTTAACAGTGGATTAACCGGGAAGTGGTAACAAGGAGGTATCAGTGGTGAAGTGTGTTTGTCCCCGAGCTGGTGTTGCGCGGCTGGGGACCGTTCGATTTTTGACGCTGATACCGTTTTAACTGGAATTTTTTGGTGCCTCCCAAGACCAACAACCTTTTTATGTGGTACTGGATTATTTATGGTTTCTGTTGTAAGAAAATGTTATTTGGTTATTTGTTAATAAAATGGCCTACTAGGCCAAATTTTCTCCAAGTCTGGTGTCACTAGCATTTTGTTTAGAAATATGGGCAAGGTAAGGTTCAACACTGAGAGTGTGCCTCTGTAATACCCTAATCATGTGACAACACTGAAGAAATGACACTTTGCTACAATGTAAAGTAGTGAGTGTACAGCTTGTATAAGAGTCGGTTCACACTATGGCGACACGACTTCGGGGGCGACTAGTGAAGTCGCCGTTCACCGCGACTTCGGCGCGACTTGCACGGACTTCACATAATGGAAGTCAACGCAAGTCGCTCCGACTTCGGTCAAAAGTAGTGCAGGAACCTTTTTCTAAGTCGGAGCGACTTGAGTCACTCCTATTAGAACGGTTCCCATAGCACAGAATGGAGCACGACTTCTCAGGCGACCAAGTCGCCTGACAAGTCGGATCAGTGTGAACCGGCAGTAACAGTGTAAAGTTGCTGTCCCCTCAAAATAACTCAACGCACAGCCATTAATGTCTAAACCGCTGGCAACAAAAGTGAGTACACCCCTAAGTGACAATGTTGAAATTGGGCCAAACATGTCAATATTTTATGTGGCCACCATTATTTTCCAGCACTGCCTTAAAGCGGAGTTCCGGGCACAAAATCGACCTAATCGATTTTGTGGCCATCCGCTTGCTCTTCTTCACCTGAAAAGGAATTGGATAGTTAGGATTATTTTTTTTTTTACTCACCTTGTAATTGTAGAAAGAAATACTCACCTATTTTCCACTTCCTCCCTCTGTGGCCGCGGCTCCTCCGTCACTTCCTGTTTGCAATGATTCCTGGGAGCTGAACGTCATCGCTCCCAGGAATCAATGCGACGGCACCGGTCCCGCTCGTCACTTCCGGTGCGACGCCGCATTCACTGCTAAACAGCTTCTGGGCATGCACCGGAAGTGACGAGAGGGGCCGTTAAAGGCGCATTCTTGGAGAAGAAGACGCAGAAGAGGACGCAGAAGAGGATCGCGCTGGCTTCAGCTGCCCACAACAGAGATGGCAACGCTGTAGAAGAAATTTTATAAGTGAGTATTTCTTCTTGCAGGTAAGTGCGAACCGGGACAGATCAGAGGCTAGCCATTGTGGAATGTACTATCCCTGACTGTCCCGGGGGTATGTTCATTGAAAAAATGTTTTTGTGCCTGGAACTCCGCTTTAACCCTCTTGGGCATGGAGTTCACCAGAGCCTCACAGGTTGTCACTGGAGTCCTCTTCCCCTCCTCCATGACAACATCACAGAGCTGGTGGATGTTAGAGACCTTGCGCTCCTCCACCTTCTGTTTGAGGATGCCCCACAGATGCTCAATAGGGTTTAGGTCTGGAGACATGCTTGGCCAGTCCATCACCTTTACCCTCAGCTTCTTTAGCAAGGCAGTGGTCGTTGGAGGTGTGTTTGGGGTCGTTATGTTGGAATACTGTCCTGCAGCCCAGTCTCTGAAAGGAGGGGATCATACTCTGCTTCAGTATGTCACAGTACATGTTGGCATTCATGGTTCCCTCAATGAACTGTAGCTCCCCAGTGCCGGCAGCACTCATGCAGCCCCAGACCATGACACTCCCACCACCATGCTTGACTGTAGGCAAGACACACTTGTCTTTGTATTCCTCACCTGGTTGTCGCCACACACGCTTAACACCATCTGAACCAAATAAGTTTATCTTGATCTCATCAGAGCACAGGAGATGGTTCCAGTAATCCATGTCTTTAGTCTGCTTGTCTTCAACAAACTGTTTGCGGTCTTTCTTGTCCATCATCTTTAGAAGAGGCTTCCTTCTGGGATGACAGCCATGCAGACCAATTTGATGCAGTGTGCGGCGTATTGTCTGAGCACTGACAGGCTGACCCCTCCCCCACCCCTTCAACCTCTGCAGCAATGCTGGCAGCACTCATACGTCTACTTCCCAAAGACAACCTCTGGATATGACGCTGAGCTCATGCACTCAACTTCTTTAGTTGACCATGGCTAGGCCTGTTCTGAGTGGAACCTGTCCTGTTTAACCGCTGTGTGGTCTTGGCCACCGTGCTGCAGCTCAATTTCAGGGTCTTGGCAATCTTCTTATAGCCTAGGCCATCTTTATGTAGAGTAACAATTCTTTTTTTCAGATCCTCAGAGAGTTCTTTGCCATGAGGTGCCACGTTGAACTTCCAATGACCAGTATGAGAGAGTGAGAGCGATAAAACCAAATTTAACGCACCTGCTCCCCATTCACACCTGAGACCTTTCAACATTAACGAGTCACATGATACCAGAGAGGGGAAATGGCTAATTGGGCCCAATTTGGACATTTTCACTTAGGGGTGTACTGACTTTTATTGTCAGTGGTTTAGAAATTAATGGCTGTGTGTTGAGTTATTTTGAGGGGACAGTAAATTTACACTGTTATACAAGCTGTACACTCACTACTTTACATTGTAGCAAAGTGTCATTTCTTCAGTGTTGTCACATGAAAAGATAGAATAAAATATTTACAAAAATCGTAGGGGTGTACTCACTTTTGTGAGCTACTGTATATATATATATATATATATATATATATATATATATATATATATATATATATATTGCTGGAAGTTACTAGAAGATACCGGCAAGTGAAAAAGTAGAGGGGAAAGTTGAGGGTACCAGCTGCATGATGTGCAGATAATCTCTGGGGTCATAAATGGAGACATTCAGGTCTGTGCTATATCACATTGTTACAGATCTGCAGCTTTGCTGGGCTCATTCCCTCATACATTACCTGAACAACTGCTAGTTTGCCCAGTAGGTTCCTCTGTGGCTTCAACTGATTTCCAATATGTTTCCCAGTCTCCTCTGCGTTTAATAGTGTCCCTGGCTTCCTGAGAATATTCCTTTTGACCCCAAGATTCCTCATGTCCCTAGTTTACTAAGAAGATTCCAACCCCTATACACCTAGTTTTCCAGGATCTAAGAGACTCCTAGTGACCCCGATGTTCATAGTGATTCTGTAGTTGGACCCCCCCCTTTCTTCCAGTGTGATCTCGTGTCCACTTGGACCCTTCAGCTCCCAGGTCAGACCTATCCCGGTATCACCTAGTAGAAGCCCATCAGCTTGTTTCCAGTATTATTGATCTGTAAGTATTGGGTCCCTCTTTTGGATTCCCTTACTATTTTCTATATATTGGTATTTCAACGTTGTTATGTTTCTTCTCAGATAGATCTTTCATGCATCTCCTCTTGAAAAAGCGAGTATTAGCTCGTGAAACGTGTCGAGACCAAGATGCAATGGAATATTAGAGATTAAGATGTAATGTATTACTATGTATATACTCCTGTCAATGTTCAGCATTCCATGTATACAAGTCTGTAACTTGTGTTTATCAGTAATCTTTACTGCAACTATAATTATTATTATGGCACTTCCATGTGCTTTTGATACGTATTACATTTTTTATTATAATAAATTGATATTTATTCTACCTTTGTTCTATTCATCTTTTATCACCGACCCCATGTGCTCACCTCATTTAAAGTCCCGGGGCCATTTTTGCTTTTCTCTATATGTATATTGGGATGGAGGTGAGTTACAGATGACCCCAGACCATGCTCTTTATTGTATTGTTCCTACAAAGTTGAGAGCATGAAATTGTCCAAAATGTCTTGGTATGCTGATGCCTTAAGATTTCCCTTCTCTGGAACTAAGGGGCCAAGCCCCTACTCTTCAGGGTTCTACTTGGCACCCCCTTTACTCTTGCATACTGTGTGAGCTGTGTGAGCTGACCTTCTATCCTCTGACTTCACTGGAGTGGACCCCCTTCCTTGGCAGACCCCTTGGCATGCCCCCTGGTACTCACGGACACTGTTTTTCCCAGGTGACTCTGCCTGCAGCTCCACCGTCAGCTTTCCAGGATCCTTTTGGGCTTAGCTCCACACCTGGTAAGTCTGTAGCCATCTTCATTTTTGCTGTAGCCCCGGGACCTAAGTCTTTTCCTTAAGGCTGCAGCTTCTACTTCAAAGTCGTCATCCCTTGCGCAGTTTCTCTTAAGGCGGAGATACTGGCCAAACGGGATGCTATTAATTAAAGAACGAGGGTGACTGCTTGTGTAATGTAGGATCGTATTCCCCGCAGTCTCCTTGCAATACAAGGTGGTGCGGAGCATACGATCCTGATCTACAAATAGCCTAGTATCCAAGAACGGGAGACTAGCAATATCACATTGCATAGTGAATTTTAAATTGAAGGTGTTGATTGCTAATAGTTTCATAAATTGGTCCAGCTCATTCTTGCTTCCAGTCCAAATGACGAAGACGTCATCAATGTACCTGCGCCACAGGAGGATGTGGCGCAGGTACATTGACAAGGCCTCGTCACGGAACACAGACCTCTCCCAACCCCCCAGGTACAGGGTCGCGTAAGATGGGGCACACGAGGTCCCCATTGCCACGCCCTGTACCTGGAGGTAGGCGAAATCCCTTTTCCCCTTTTGGCTTATGGGGTTCCCCCGATGTGAGAGGGTGTACCTCCCCATCTGCAGCCCAAGGATATGGGACTCGGCACTCTCCCTGTCTCTATGAAGTGAGGTGTTAGATGTGCCTACCCTGAAGCTCCCACTTGGTTGTATCCCTCCTGCGCATGGCCCTTTGTAGGGTGCTCAGTACAGCCTTTTCCTCTGGCATCATGTCCATGCATTGGCAGCACTAGCACTTTGGTGAGCATCAATTTTTTGTTTTTTGTTTTATAGGATTTATTTTGATATAAATGCCTGTTTATATTTATGCATTATTTGAATGAATATTGTATGTAATTCTCTCTTTTGTATTTTTTCCTTATATTGTTTCTTCTGTGCTAGTCAACTGAGGATTGTCAAGCGGTCTTTGAGAAAGCGTACCCCTTGCGAAACGCGTTAGCCCATCCTCATCGGTTGCTAACATTACAAGTACCTGTTGCCTTTTGTAAGACAAATAATGTCAGGGTTTTGGACTTGGCTCCATTTTTATGTCGTCATGTATGTTTTACTAAATTAAATCAATAAAATGAATTTTTATACTACATTGTTCCTTAATTTTTGAATCATTACATTTTGATGCTCTGATTTGCTGGTGCATGACACCCTCCTCACCATCCCTTTTTCTTTTATGGGTACAGTCGGGGCCCCACTTTTTAGTAGGGTGACCCCACCATCCCTGTTGTGTCTTATTTATATTGCTCGGGATTGGAGGGCTGTCATACCAGCTAATCATAGTCTATCCAACAACCAATTTCTTTCCTATACTCTTGTTCCGATTGGCAGGAACACATGAGGGCAGGGCCAAAAAAAGGTGGTGGCACAAATGTGATCTCTGTCATCCTGTCCAAAGGAACTTCCCATTGGTTGTTGAGTGAGTCCTCCTTTGCTGGTCGCTGGCCTAATAGTTGAGTAGCTTTGAGACCAGCTGGGCAAAGTTGCTCACAATTAATATGGCTGCTGTGGCTATAGCATACTGTCAGTACGGCACAAAGGGGACATTTATTAGCAAAATCGCGAAAGGGAACAGCGGCCTTGGGACCTGGGTCACCCAGCAAGAAATGTGGGGCACGTGCTAAGAATAAATCAAGCCAGGTGACATCACCCTAGACTGGGCACATTTCATCATTCGCCTGACACTAACAATAAACATGTTACATAGTTACATAGTAGGTGAGGTTGAATAAAGAAAATAGTCCATCCAGTTCAACCTGTGTAGGTGTGTGTGGCTGTAATCATCTCACATACCCCTGAATGTTCTGATCCTTGAGATGTAAGTCTAATAGTCTTTTGAAAGCCACCATACTACCCGCAGAAACCACCTCTTGTGGTAGAGAATTCCACAATCTTGTAGCTCTAACAGTAAAGAACCCCCCACGTTGCCTGAGGTTAAAATGCTTCTCCTCTAATCGCATTGTATGCCCCGAGTCCTCATGCAATCCCTTCGACTGAACAGCTTTTTTTCTAAGCGGAGATCCCCATTGAGATATTTAAATGTGGTCAGTATTGATCAGCTATTTCTTCTACAGATCTTCCCTTTGATTTATTTTTTGCCGAAATAGCAATAACTAGCTAATTTTTATTTGGAGAAAGACAAACTAAGAACAGCTTTCAGAAAAGGGTCGACTAAGACGCAAGGAGGTGGATGCTACACACAGGGGAGTATAACCTTGCACTTCTTGTCTGCAGGGTTTTTTATAAAAGAATACTCATTAAAAATGTTTATGACCTTCTGAGCAATTAAATAGTTTTGTGATTTCCCATGCCAGTCCCCCAGCACCCTTCCAGCAAAGTTTTGCACACGGTGCCCTATGCATGCCGTACCAAAAGGTTGTCAACCGGATACAGCACATGTGAAAGTTGAAGAGTTTGGAGGTATAATGTTAACAGACAACGTAAAATAAGGATATTTCAGGAGACAATTTGTGCGACCTTCATCAGGGGAACCTTCGACATGGTACTCTATTCTACTAGAGGCCACAGAATTGCTATAATGTAATGTTAGAGGCCAATAAAATGTGGTATGGGACCAAACAGTTCACTGACATATTGTGTATTGGGACTACTAGATTCTGCATTCATGTTTAGAATACTATCCTCCTTACTATACTATCCTCCTTACTATACTCTCCTCCACATATATACTATCCTCCTTACTATACTATCCTCTACATATATACTATCCTCTACATATATACTATCCTCCTTACTATACTCTCCTCCACATATATACTATCCTCCTTACTATACTCTCCTCCTCATATATACTATCCTCCTTACTATACTATCCTCTACATATATACTATCCTCCTTACTATACTCTCCTCCACATATATACTATCCTCCTTACTATACTATCCTCTACATATATACTATCCTCCTTACTATACTGTCCTCTACATATATACTATCCTCCTTACTATACTGTCCTCTACATATATACTATCCTCCTTACTATACTGTCCTCTACATATATACTATCCTCTACATATATACTATCCTCCTTACTATACCCTCCTCCTTATATACTATCCTCCTTACTATACCCTCCTCCTTATATACTATCCTCCTTACTATACTCCCCTCCACATATATACTGTCCTCCTTACTATACCCCCCTCCACATATATACTATCCTCCTTACTATACTCTCCTCCACATATATACTATCCTCCTTACTATACTATCCTCTGCATATATACTATCCTCCTTACTATACTCTCCTCTACATATATACTATCCTCCTTACTATACTCCCCTCCACATATATACTATCCTCCTTACTATACTATCCTCCACATATATACTATTCTCCTTACTATACTCTCCTCCTTATATACTATCCTCCTTACTATACTCTCCTCTACATATATACTATCCTCCTTACTATACTCCCCTCTACATATATACTATCCTTCTTACTGTACTATCCTCTACATATATACTATCCTCCTTACTATACTATCCTCCACATATATACTATCCTCCTTATTATACTATCATCCACATATATACTATCCACCTTACTATACTCTCCTCCACATATATACTATCCTCCTTACTATACTATCCTCTACATATATACTATCCTCCTTACTATACTATCCTCTACATATATACTATCCTCCTTACTATACTCTCCTCCACATATATACTATCATCCTTTACTATACTATCCTCTACATATATACTATCCTCCTTATTATACTATCCTCTACATATATACTATCCTCCTTACTATACTCTCCTCCACATATATACTATCATCCTTTACTATACTATCCTCTACATATATAATATCCTCCTTACTATACTATCCTCTACATATATACTATCCTCCTTACTATACTATTCTCCACCTACACTATATTACCAAAAGTATTAGCACTTCATGTGCGTGTAAAGGCATGCGTCCCAATACGTTTGGTAATATAGTGTATATGCTCTCCTCCTTAGAATACAATCCTACCCCTATATATACTATCCTCCACTCCCCCGGCAGCTTGCACTCACATCTACAGCCCTACACTCCAGCAGTGGATTGTCCCCCGGTTTCTTCACATCCAATGCAGGGCTTTGGGATCAACATTGGACTTATCGATATCAGAAGACTTGGGAGCAGTGCCAGGACAAGGTCATCTAGAGCCCAGGAGAACATGCCAAACTGCGTTCGGAGGATTTCCTCATTTTTATTTTTACTTGATTGCTGACATAAAATTATAAGTTTCATGCCTGATTGTATATTTAGTCCAGAACAACTTTGCTGTCCGCTTTGAACTTGGTATCATCTATCTGAATGTCTAAACTCCTTTCTTATAAAATCTGCAATTTCCACAGTTAGCACAGTTCCACAAAGTTCTAGACTCAGAATTGGTGCCAATTTAGCTTTGCCAAACAGAATCCCAACGTGAGCTTGATTGCAAGAGTCTGTTCCTATGAGGTGGGCAACAGCTGCTATGGCCTCGGTAGATGGTTCTGAGAAAATGAGAATTTCCTTTCTCAGCAAGGGAAACAGAATTGTCGTATGGGAATCCCATCAAAGGCATGCACTTAGTGTCTGCTCTACTACTTGTACTTTGTTCCATTGGGAATTGCGTAATGTAAAAAAAAAAATCACTGATGAACCTGTACAGATATGAAATTGGAGTTTTGACGCCATTGGATTTACACAATGAGTGGTGTCCAAGTAGATTAGTCCTGGAAGATGAAGGTTTGCCTTTATCATTTCTAGCTCTATCAGAAGGTCACCAAAATTTACCACCTCCTGCTTCCACTGTGGGCTAAGATATTCACGATGGGCTTGTATGTTGAAGAGGAAACTGGGCGGGCCCACTGACTTCCAGATTCACATATAAGCCCGCTGCTTTCAACTGGCAGTTCTGGAAGGGCTTAGCAGGGCAGGAAGGGAGTCAGAACCGCTACCCTCGACATTAGCGGCTGCTATTGCGCTTGTGTCTGAGCCCTTTTCTGCCCGGTTGTCATCTGGGCTGCTCTCATCTCATCCTCCTTTCAGGAAATAGCTTTGAAAGCTCAATACCTATCCCCCAGCCAATGAGAGCAGAGGGGTGTGGAACCGAAACCAAGGTGCAAGCCATGACTTGGAGCAAGTGTCAGGGCTTACCTTGGTTGGAGTCTGTAGTGCAGAGATGTACACTCACCCTTGCAGATATCCACAGTCCAAGATGACCAGGTAAGGAAGCCACCTGGGCTGTCAATCTGTGCATGGGGGCTTGGCAGGAAAAGTGCTCCAATTAGCAGTACTGGCAGGAATACAAACAGAAGGATAGTCCAGGAATGATCGTAGTATATGGATTTCACAAGTCAGGATAAACATGAAGCGGAGGCAAGGTTAGAAGCCGGAGTCAGTCTGGAAAACAAGCTCAGGAGACAAGAACACAGAAACCAAATCTGTCAACCAGGAACAATGAACTGACACTGCTCTCAGGGTGAGGCAGTATTTTATGCCTTGCTTAAATGAACAATTAGCTTCAGGTGGACAATGAGAGACAGGAGCATACTCAGGTAAAGTCCAGCCCCCTAGTGCTGCAGGCAATGCAAGATAAACAAGACTGGTTCCATGTGAGCTGAAGTGTGGCTCAGAGGTAGGATAACAGGACAGAACATCAAAGTACAAGGCAGGATAACAGGACAGAACATCAAAGTACCCAGGTTCAAATCCCCTGTTAGGTACTTAACGCCATGCCATGCCTGGCTGTCTGCATGGCATGGCGAAAACTCTGACAGCAAGCATTCCACCACTTGGCTGGGAGACACAAGATGCAGTAGCAGTGCAGGATCCGAACCGGACATTTGAATGGGGAGTAAAATATTATGACAGGAAGGCCGAACGGCCCCCTAGAGCTTGGGTGGGGCCGCAGTTGCGCAGCTGTAGTCTCTCTGGGGTAATGTTGCGACCCCTGTTACCCCGGATGCTATGCACATGTAGCTGAGAATGAAGGCAGGGGACCTACAGAGTTTTTAGACAGACAATGAAGATGATTCTACCAATCGAAAGCTTACATTTCCCACAGGCAGTTCCATAAAAGAGAAGAGAGAGAGAGGGTTCAGTCACTCAGTTCTCTACCCAGGGAGACCAGCAAGGGACCAGCAAGTCTTGCACAGAGAAATCTCTTTGTTGCCTTGGGGCGTCAGTCGTAGTTAGTTCTAAACCCTCTATGTTATTGTCCCTTATGAAAACTGTATATTTTGCAGACGGCCACTGGTAACGTTCTTGGGTGGCAGATAGGCAATCTATAGAGTCTCTTAATTCTGCTGCTTGATTGTTAGAATGAGAAACTTCTGACACGCAGTGTGCAGTTCTGCCCCATAAAGTCTGACTGATTGCTGGAGAACTCATCTCTAGTAGTTTCCTGGTTTTCTCTGAGCTTCTGGTTTTTTAGTACTCTTGGGTTTTACACTCTGCTCTGCAATATCTGTGGAATCTACTCCTTGTACGGCTGTGTGGTCAGAGGCATTGGGGTTGATTTACTAAAAGGAAAATAACTGTTTACTTTGCAAGTGAAAGTAGCACCCTCCTAGATAGGTGCTAGGAAAATCATAGTTTTTGCTCTGTCTGCTTATCAGGAGAGCCAGATCGATAGTTAGGCCTGTTACATGTGTCCATGTGTGATTCACCTGGTCTGAGAGAGTGTCCCCACTGTATCTAATAGGGGAGCCTGTTGGACAGTGGAGGAAACCCAGCCAGTGACACACAGTGGGAGGGCACAACAGTGGTGCATTCTGGGATTGGTTATAAAAGCCAAGGGCACATGTGACAGGGGTCTTTGGGCGGGAAGCCAGGTCCCAGGAGGAGGGTGACAGCTGTCTCTCCTCCTGTTAGTGTGGAAAGTGGTCACAGGCAGTCGGCCTGAAGGGTGGTGCTGACCCGTGAGGTCCAGAGGATACTGAGGGTGGAGCAAATGGCAGAGCAACCTGAGGAAAAATAGTAGCTGTGGGTACCAGGGAGCTTGCCAGGGGAGCACTCCGGTGAGAGTCAGTGGACAGGAGCTAGAACACACAGCAAGTAAGAAAGGGGGTGCCAAGTTAGACCCTGAAGAGTAATCTAAAGCATAGTTCACCTATTATATCTTCACATCAGTGTCAAGGTGAAGCAGCGGCCTTGCCGCACACTACAGCTAGATGTCCTCAGGATTTGTGGATAGTTCTTAAGTTGGAGTATCCCACTCATCCATTCTCCTATCCCAGTTCCAAATAAAACACATAAACCAAATCCACTGGACTGTTCCTTGACTGAGCCAAAGAATTAAAGTGATAAGTTTTACAGACTGTTGCTATGGGTAACCCAGGGGAATCCAATCTCAGCAGCTCCCAAGGGGGCAGTGCTACAATAATCAACATGGTCAGATTTCACATTGCAAAGAATACCACATCACATTCAAGGGGAAAAAAAAAAAATATTTGCTTGCACATGATTGGACGATAAAAGTCAATAAACCTCATTCCTAAGCTCTGGGGAAAGTTATTTTACAAGTTTACAAGTTATTTTACAAAGTGCAACACCACTTGCAAAGTGAACGGTCTTTTTGCCTTTAGTGAGTTAACCCCATTATGTGCTTGTGTTATATAGTTCTTATCCGAAATATATGAGACCGGTAGTAACCCACATACTTTTAGCTGTGCGTAATATTATTCTTAAAAAAATGGAAATCTCTTGAATCGCCTAATGTTTCAGAAGTTAAATATGCTGTACAAGTGAATTATCAATATGAACGTCTGCTGGCATTGAATAGCTCTCGTTGTACCCAATTTGAAAGAGTTGGTCGATATGGCCGAGGGGATTAAATCCTTGAAATTTGTTGAGATTTGGTCCAGGTAGCCGTTCCTTGTGTTTTTTTTCCTTTTTTCTTTTTCTCTCTTTATTAATAGGCTTAAAGCGGTTGTAAACCCAAAAATTTAAAAAAAAAAAAAAAAACCTGCAAGACAAAGGCATAATGAGCTAGTATGCAACGCATACTAGCTTATTATGTATTACTTACCTTAGAACGAAGCCCCAACACGGACCCCTGGACATCGCTGCGGGCGCTGCCATGATCCCTCGTCGTCTCTTCCGGGTTCGGCGGCTCCGGCGCTGTGATTGGCCGGAGCCGCGCCAATGTCACTCCCGCGCATGCGCGCAGGAGTGATTTTCCGGCAAGCTCCCGGGAAGTAAAACTGAAGGTCCCCTCGGACCTTCAGAGCGCATGCGCCGCTCGCGTGAGCGGCTGCATGCACTGCAAATATTAATTGTATATATTATCTATAATAAGGCTTACCTGTAGGTAAAAGTGTCAAAAAGCGGGATACTACCGCTTTAAAAGGCTGATACTATATGGGGTTGGGAAGGTAACCAAGGTTTTTTTTTTGGACTATTAGGTCCGACTTTGGTTACCTTGTATGTATATTCTTGTATCACGAGCACTCCGAGGGGTGGATTGGGGGGGGGGTGGACCCTCCTGGCCATATTGCGAGACCCGGGGTATACCCCCCTGTCTACCTGTTTTTGAGCCCCTATGATTAAGATTATGTTCTATGCATTAAACTGATAACTTGTAATTGGTGCCGCAAATCCCAGTTGTGCTTATTTTGATGTTTTTGTAATGTAAGATTATCCTTTGCTCTTTAACCACTTGCTGACCGCCTCACGCTTACAGGCAAAGCGACGTAGACCTATGTCGCTTGCCAAAGAGCCTGTAGGGGGCGAGTGCGCGCCGCCGCCGGCGCACTCCCGCCCCCGCTCGTTCCCTGCCTAGCCAGCGCGTGTGACCAGCGGCTCCGATGTCCGCCGGCCACTCGCGATCTCCCGCAGGAGAGGGAGAAAGGCAGGCGGCTGATGTAAACACAACCGTCTGTCATTCTCCCTGGTGTAATGACAGAGGCTTTGCGATCCTGCTATGTAGGATCGCATGTCTCTGTGATTACTTTACTAGCCACGCCCCCTAACAATTAGAATCACACCCCTAGGGACACACTTAACCCCTTGATCACCAATAAAGTTAACCCCTTCCCTGCCAGGGTCATTTTTACAGTAACAGTGCATATTTATAGCACTGATTACTGTAGTAATGTCACTGGTACCCCCAAAAGTGTCAGTTAGGTGTCCGATCTGTCCGCCACAATGTCGCAGTCCCGCAAAAAAAAAATCGCAGATCGCCGCCATTACTAGTTAAAAAAAAAAACAATAAAAATGACATAAATCTTTCCCGTAGTTAGTAAACGCAATAACTTATGTGCAAACCAATCAAAATACGCTTATTGCGATTTTTTTTACCAAAAATATGTAGCAGAAAACAAATTGGCCTAAAATGTTAAAAAATTTAGATTTTTACTTCTTTTTTTTTTTTTGAAAATTTCATATAAAAAAATGTGAAAAATATTGTTATTTTTTCAAAATTGTCGCTCATTTTTTTTGTTAATAGCGCAAAAAATAAAAATCACACAGGTGATCAAATACCACCAAAAGAAAGCTCTGTTTGTGGGAAAAAAAGGACGTCAATTTTGTTTAGGGAAAGTTGTCGCACGACCGCGCAATTGTCCGTTAAAGTCACGCAGTGCCGAATCGCAAAATAGGGCCTGGTCTTTGAGCAGCCAAATCCTCTGGGGCTTAAGTGGTTAAAATCAATAAAAATGATTGGAAACCCTAAAAACACTGCAGGAAACTGTGTACTCGGTTGTGTTTCCATTGCTATGCCTAATGTTGGTTGACTTTAACTTGTGTGTCTAATTCTTGTCTGCCCATTAAAAGCATAAAGAAGTGGTGTCGGTAAGGTTAAGGCCTCAAATAAATTGGAAACAGGAGCAGAGGATCAGATTCAACCAGCGGCCCCAGGTAGCTCCATTGGTAGCGATGTTGGAATTACATTCATAATGTCTATTTAGACTCCATGTCTTCTAACAGTGACTTATCTCTTCCTGAGACTTACCTGAATATATAAGAGACAACTACTGGAGATAATCTTCATCAGATAGCTGAACATCATTCATGCCATTTACTTCTGTATTACATGCCTAAGTTCATTGGATGCTTGTAAGTGTTTTTTTTTTGGCTTTTATATTATAATATAGTCTAGCGGTTTTACACTATGTCAGACTTATCTGGCTTCCTTCATGTACAACTGTGAGAGATTTACGGCTTTCGTTGTGATACTGTGGCTACCTTCCTGATCTCCGGTGTTCCAGCCTTGTCTTGGAAGTATACAGCAATACCAGCCCATATGGCCCATATACTATATACAGGCATACCCCGCTTTAAGTACACTCACGAGTAAGGACACAGCTTGTTCAGCTTGGCATGACACTACTCCCGGTATTTAACATTGGCGTCTATAGGAAATCTTGGTCAGCTTGACATGGCACTGCTCCCAAACCATAAGTGACAGGGATACCAAACTTACGGAGCACCGAGAGGGGACCCAGGACTACAACATACCCTGTTTGTGGGTGGCCAGCTTGCCTAGGTAATCTACTATGTCATAGTCCTGGATCCCCTTAACATGCTCCCCAAGCTTGGTGTCCTTGTCACATGGTTTGGGAGCAGTGCCATGTCAAACTGACCAAGATTTCCTATGGAGCCAGTGTATTTACATGCATTGAGAAATGAAAAAAGGTATTGCTTCACTTTAAGTACATTTTCGTTTTACATACATGCTCTGGTCCCATTGTGTACTTAAAAGTGGGATATGCCTGTAGTATCTAGGGTCCATACTCTCCGGTGAGCGCAATTTATTGATCTTTGGTGTGGGGTCCCCTGGCACGGTTGAATATCACCTTTGTATTTGGATGCACACCTATCATCACTACCTGGGACTCTCTTTATGAACTTTTTTCAGTAGCTACACTTGATCACCTCATATCTCATTTGATTGTATATCATTTATTTGATTTGTGTATTCATGTATTCACTTATGGTCCCATGATGTTGGTTATTTTGGTTTAGCGCTGCAATTTTCCATTTTTTCATTGCATCTATGAACAACCTAATTGCATGCAGAAGGTTCAAGGAAACAATATGAATAGTGGGATTTGTGGCCAAAGGAATATTTCTTTCCTAATCTCAAAGTATATTTTACACAAAGTCTAATTACCCCTCAATGCAACACACCTACAGTATATGGACTCTTTACTTCTTTCCTGAACTCCAGGTATTGGATGGGTCAGTTTGGCCAGTACACTCTCCTATGGGATTGAACTGTCCATTGCTGATGTAGCCAGGTGTTGGCTGTGTTATCTTCATTTAGAGACACTTCTTCTAATGCTATACATGCAGCACTTTCCCTCTAGTGCTCAACCAGGAGAAAACCATCACTTAAAAAAAAAGAAACCCACAAGGGATGGAAAGACTGTTTCGTAAAAATTCAAAAACACCTTCTCACTCTTAAGGCCCATACACACGTACCGATTGTTGGCCGTAAATATTCGGCCAACGTCCGATCGGCCGATTGTCAGCTTGTTAGTATGATGCTTCCGACAACCGACTGCGACTTTTCGGCCAAACAAAATCTGGTGTGCATGCTATAAAATTTTTGTAGGCCAACAAAGAACGGCCGATTGTTCGTCAGTCAGTACAGATTTTGGCCGACAAAAGCAAGATGAGCAAGACTGGGCATGCTCAGAGAAGAAAAAACACACGGAAAGTAAACCATCACATGACATCACTTCTGAAGTTGGTTGTTGTTGGCCGACAAAATTCGTGTGCAGTCTTTTGCACTTTTCAACCAACACGACAGCACTGGACAAAAGATGGCCGATCGTTCGGCCGACAATCGGTACGTGTGTACGGGGCTTAACCTTCCAAGGATAACAGAGTGGTACTGTTACAACCCACCTGGGGTCTTCAAGTGGAGAGGGAACCCAGTTGCAGTGGAAAAGCACTCCCTTACAATCACCACCCTCAGGAGTCCCTGGAAGTGGGTACAGGGCCCCGTAGGGTCTGTGGTGGCATGGAGGCCTTTAATGAAGAGGAGGAGGTAAGGTCGACAACTCTGGAGTCAGGTCTGGCAGGCAATCAAGGAGTATCCACCTGAGGAAGAAAGGATCAGGAACCAGGAACACAGACAATGCAATTAGCAGACACACAGGAGCAAGGAAAATAACCAAGCACTGACTGGAAGGTGTGCTTGGTTTATATAGGGAGCCAAGATCACATGACCTGCCACCTCCCATCAGTAGGTGGGGCCGCCAGGAGCTATAAAGGGAGGTCAGAGACCCAGCGCCATCTTGATTTGCTTCATAGAACCTGATCTTACCAGATCTTCAACTCTCCCTCTGTGTAAGACACTGGAACTGCATGGCGGCCGCCATCTTGCAATGACAGTGCGCCCGCTGCGGTCCTCAGAGGTGAGGGGAGGAGAAGGAACCACCGCAGACCCGGAGGAGGTGTTTCTGAGGACGGCAAGCACCGAGACTCTGTTGCGAGAACACCGCAAGCGCACCGACGCAGGTGAGTACGCGGCAGTGCCGTGACAGGTACTCATATGGCAAAAAAGCATAAATCGGAAAAAAGAAGAAAGACATACCCTTAACCACTTAAGCCCCAGAGGATTTGGCTGCTAAAAGACCAGGGGGTTTTTTGCAAAATTTTTACTGCATGACTTTAATGGACAATTGCGCGGTCGTGCGATGCTGTACCTAAACGAATTTGACTTCCTTTTTTTCCCACAAACAGAGCTTTCTTTTGGTGGTATTTGATCACCTGTGCGATTTTTTGATCATGCGCTATAAACAAAAAAAGAGCATCAATTTTGCAAAAATAACAATACTTTTCACTTTTTTTTTATATGAAATTCCCCCCAAAAAAAAATGTAAAAATCAAAATTTTTTAACATTTTCGGACAATTTGTTTTCTGCTACCTATATTTGGTAAAAAAAAATCTCAAAAAGCGTATTTTGATTGGTTTGCGCAAAAGTTATCACGTTTACTAACAAAGGGAAAGATTTTTGTCATTTTTGGTGTTTCGTTTTTTAACGCGTAATGGCGGCGATCTACGATTTTTTTTGCGGTACTGTGACATTGCGGCGGACAGATCGGACCCTTGACTGACATTTTTGACACTTTTGGGGGTACCAGTGACATTACTGCAGTAATCAGTGCTATACATATGCACTGTTACTGCAAAAATGACACTGGCAGGGAAGGGGTTAACTGTATTGGAGAGGGAGGGGTTAAGTGTGTCCTAGGGGCGTGATTCTAACTGTAAAGGGACATGGCTATTGGTGTAAAAACAGAGATCAACGATCCTACATAGTAGAACCGTCTGATCTTCATTTTTACACCAGGGAGAATGACAGGCGGCTTGTTTACATCAGCCGTCCGCCTTTCTCCCTTCACCGGAGCGATCGTGAGTGATCGGCAAACGATCGGGTCCACCGGTCACACGCACTGACTTGTCAGTGAACGAGCCTCGGCGGGCGCGCCCGCCCGCAATTGGCTCACAAGTCAGTGACAGGCAAGTGACGTACCGCTACGTCACTCTGCCTGGCCGGGGCTGACCGCCGCAGTATATAGATAAGCGGCGGTCGGCAACCGGTTAAAGCGCCATGATACCTAGCGTAGCCGAGGTATATATTTAGCATTTTTCCAAAAAAACACCAAAATATAAATCAATAAAGTATATTAAATGTATTAATCAAAAAAGAAGAAAAAAGTGGTATTAAAAACAAGACCTTCCACCTTACCACCAATTGATTACGTAGTCGTTAAAAACACATACACACCACATTTGATAAATTTGATTTATCATTATGATTTTGATGGAACATATTATGGGTATTTGATGGCAGCTTACGTGTGGTGTGTATGTGTTTTATAGCAGACATGGGAGTAAGTCACACATGTGCAAGTCACAAGCAAGTCTCAAGTCTTAACCTTCAAGTCTCAAGCAAGTCCCAAGTTAGTGTGGCGAAAAGCAAGTCAAGTCCCTGCTAGAAGTCAAGCAAGTCAAGTCATTTATTTTGGTCAAGTCACAAATCAAGTCAAAATACCGATCTACCCCAATTTTCACCTTTAAATCAGATAAAAGTCGGTGGTCAGGAAAGGTTTTGTTTTATTTTCAACATTAACAAAACTGCTTAGTGCTTTTTTTCTTGGCTTATTAAAGAAACACTTTGAATGCCCAAACAGCTGAAAATCCTTCGTCCGGTCATCAACACCACAGTCACTAAAAACATGTTAAGTATTTCCATTGTTAACCACTTGCCAACCGCCGCCCGACTATATACGGCGGCTGTCAGCCCCTCCCAGGCAAAGTGACGTACCGGAACGTCACTAGCCTGGGAGCCAATTGGGGGCGAGTGCGCGCCGCCGGAGGCGCTCTCCCGCCCCCGCTCGTTCACTAGGAAGCCCGCGCATGTGACCGGCGGACCCGATGTCCGCCGGTCACTCGCAATCATCTGTTAGAGAGGGAGAAAGGCAGGCGGCTGATGTAAACACAGCCGCCTGTCATTCTCCCCTGTGTAAAAGCACTGATCACTCGGTCCTGCTATGTAGGACCATTGATCTGTGCTGTTACACACACACAGCCACATCCAATCACAGTTAGAAACAAGCCCCCTAGGGACACACTTAACCCCTCCCTCTTCAATAAAGTTAACCCATTCCCTCCCAGTGTCATGTCCGCCGGGCACTCATGATCGCCCGTTAGAGTGGGAGAAAGTCAGGCAGCTAGTGTAAACAAAGCCGCCTGTCATTCTTCCCTGTGTAAGAACAGTGATCATACGGTTCTACTATGTAGGACCGTTGATCACTGTTCCTACACCTCAAGCCACAGCCAATCACAGTTAGAATCACGCCCCTAGGGACACACATAACCCCTCCCTCTCAAAAAAAGTTAACCCTTTCACTGCCAGTGTCATTTTTACAGTAACAGTGCATATGTATAGCACTGATTACTACAGTAATGTCACTGGTAACCCCAAAAGTGTCAAAAATGTCAGTCAGGGGTCCGATCTGTCCACCGCAATGTCGCAGTCCCGCAAAAAAAAAAAATCGCAGATCGCCGCCATTACTAGTTAAAAAAAAAAACAACAAAAATTACAGAAATCTTTCCCTTAGTTAGTAAACGCGATAACTTTTGCGCAAACCAATCAAAATACGCTTATTGTGATTTTTTTTTAGCAAAAATATGTAGCAGAAAACAAATTGGCCAAAAATTTTAAAAAAATTTGATTTTTACATTTTTTTGGGGGGGGGGAATTTCATATAAAAAATGTGTAAAATATTGTTATTTTTTCAGAATTGTCGCTCTTTTTTTGTTTATAGCGCAAAAAGTAAAAATCGCACAAGTGATCAAATACCACCAAAAGAAAGCTCTGTTTGTGGGAAAAAAAGGAGGTCAAATTAGTTTAGGTACAGCGTCGCACGACCGCGCAATTGTCCGTTAAAGTCACGCAGTGCCGAATCACAAAATACCCCCTGGTCAGGAAGGGTGTAAAATCTTCCGGGGCTTAAGTGGTTAAACAGCCAGTGTCCTAAAAATCAGAACACACTGAGGTGTTTTAAGTGACTGTGGTGTCAGAAACATAACAGGCATTCATTTTGCTTTAACACATCTTGAGAAAATGCAAATATTTAATAACTTAAAAAAGTAAAGTCATTTTGTGTTAGGATTGAGTTCCCCTGCTGGTGACACTGTGTTGCCCTGGGCTGAATGCTGCACTTCCATTGTCCACCAGCAGGTGTCTCCCAGAAGCCAGCAGGCTTCTATGATCACCCAAACTGTGTTCAGCTGCCAGGTGGCTATTTAAGGCTGCTCCTCCCTTTCCCAGGCGCGTCACTATTTTGAATGCCTCCTTGCTGCCTGAACCAGTTGTCTGTGATCCTGATCCATCCCCTGATCTATCCTGTACCCCTTGCTCCTGCTCTCTGCCTAGTATCCAGTCTAGTCTGCCCTCTTCCTTGCTTCCCTGTTACCCTTGTCTCTTATATTGTATATATTTGTAGATAGTTGGTTCTTTAGTTATTGTGTCTTTGGGGTTGGTTTTTGTTTGCTGGTATTTGCTTTGTTCACTGTTGCTGTTTATGTTTGTTTTGTGGTTCACTGTAATAAATCTCACTTTAAGGTTATCTATATTGTTTTGGTGTGTAGCTACATGTCTGGTCTCCCCTGCTGCTGCTGAACCCTGACATTTTGAGTCATATGTCTCAAGTCATGAATACCAAAGTCAAGTCTTTTATTAATTTTAGTCAAGCAAGTCTCAAGTCCTCAAACTGGTGACTTAAGTCTGACTTAAGTCAAGTCATGTGACTCGAGTCCCCCACCTCTGGTTTTTAGTGACTACGTAGTCAATTGGTGGTAAGGTGGAAGGTCTTTCTTGTTTTTAATACCACTTTGTTCCTCTTTTTTGATGAATACATTTAATATATTTTATTGATTTATTTTTTGATGATTTTTTAGTGGAAAAATTCTAAATTTATACCTCTAGTTATTATGACACTTTAAGGGTATTTCTTTCTTCTGGTCCTTTCTTTTTTCCAAAAAACATCACTTCCTGACAGCAGAGGATTGTGGGACATATAGTCAGGCCTCCTCGACTTACCATAGGCTTTCTACCAAGGGGGTAACTAGAACCTTCAGGTCTTTTATGGTTTGTTACACCCCTGGCCCCCGACCGGGTCCCTTCTCACTGATCCCAGGGCCCTTTACTTCGATTGTGTTTTAGCAGCAAACAGTTTTGGGGGAAACCAGGAATAGAGTCCGGATGCAATCTTCAGGTAAACAAAACTTTTTATTCACTAGCGAAGAAGACTCAGCAACGATTTAAGTCAATTTGCTAAGTGCCCAAAAAAGTGTGTACATCATATATATATATATATATATATATATATATATACACAGTGTATTGCAAAAGTATTCGGCCTCCTTGAACTTTGCGACCTTTTGCCACATTTCAGGCTTCAAACATAAAGATATAAAACTGTAATTTTTTTGTGAAGAATCAACAAGTGGGACACAATCATGAAGTGGAACGAAATTTATTGGATATTTCAAACTTTTTTAACAAATAAAAAACTGAAAAATTGGGCATGCAAAATTATTCAGCCCCCTTAAGTTAATACTTTGTAGCGCCACCTTTTGCTGCAATTACAGCTGTAAGTCGCTTGGGGTATGTCTCTATCAGTTTTGCACATCGGGAGACTGAAATTTTTGCCCATTCCTCCTTGCAAAACAGCTCGAGCTCAGTGAGGTTGGATGGAGAGCGTTTGTGAACAGCAGTTTTCAGTTCTTTCCACAGATTCTCAATTGGATTCAGGTCTGGAGTTTGACTTGGCCATTCTAACACCTGGATATGTTTATTTGTGAACCATTCCATTGTAGATTTTGCTTTATGTTTTGGATCATTGTCTTGTTGGAAGACAAATCTCCGTCCCAGTCTCAGGTCTTTTGCAGACTCCATCAGGTTTTCTTCCAGAATGGTCCTGTATTTGGCTCCATCCATCTTCCCATCAATTTTAACCATCTTCCCTGTCCCTGCTGAAGAAAAGCAGGCCCAAACCATGATGCTGCCACCACCATGTTTCACAGTGGGGATGGTGTGTTCAGGGTGATGAGCTGTGTTGATTTTAAGCCAAACATAACGTTTTGTATTGTTGCCAAAAAGTTCAATTTTGGTTTCATCTGAGCAGAGCCCCTTCTTCCACATGTTTGGTGTCTCCCAGGTGGCTTGTGGCAAACTTTAAATGACACTTTTTATGGATATCTTTAAGAAATGGCTTTCTTCTTGCCACTCTTCCATAAAGGGCAGATTTGTGCAGTATACGACTGATTGTTGTCCTATGGACAGAGTCTCCCACCTCAGCTGTAGATCTCTGCAGTTCATCCAGAGTGATCATGGGCCTCTTGGCTGCATCTCTGATCAGTCTTCTCCTTGTATGAGCTGAAAGTTTAGAGGGACGGCCAGGTCTTCGTAGATTTGCAGTGGTCTGATACTCCTTCCATTTCAATATTATCGCTTGCACAGTGCTCCTTGGGATGTTTAAAGCTTGGGAAATCTTTTTGTATCCAAATCCAGCTTTAAACTTCTCCACAACAGTATCTCGGACCTGCCTGGTGTGTTCCTTGTTCTTCATGATGCTCTCTGCGCTTTAAACGGACCTCTGAGACTATCACAGTGCAGGTGCATTTATACGGAGACTTACACACAGGTGGATTCTATTTATCATCATTAGTCATTTAGGTCAACATTGGATCATTCAGAGATCCTCACTGAACTTCTGGAGAGAGTTTGCTGCACTGAAAGTAAAGGGGCTGAATAATTTTGCACGCTCAATTTTTCAGTTTTTTATTTTTTAACAAAGTTTGAAATATCCAATAAATTTCGTTGCACTTCATGATTGTGTCCCACTTGTTGATTCTTCACAAAAAATTACAGTTTTATATCTTTATGTTTGAAGCCTGAAATGTGGCAAAAGGTCGCAAAGTTCAAGGAGGCCGAATACTTTTGCAATACACTGTATATTTATTTATATATATATATATATATGTCAGAAGATTTTTCTAACTAGTTTGGCAAGTGTGTCTTTGACGTCTGTGATAATGCCCTGGAGGAGGGTGAAACGCGTCAACGCAATTTCCGGTCCCATGCTTGCCGCTACGTCACTTCCGGTGGCGGTAGAGCGCATGCCGGGACCAAGCGCATTCCCGAGCGAGCACCGCAATCCGGAAGATATACAGGAACCACATACGATTTACAAAGCCTGCTTTAATCCAGTAAATGTGAGTGTAATATGTTTTCTTTTATTCAATAAACCTTTTTAAAACGGTATTACACTATTGTGAGCTTTCCTTCCCTATACGGTTCCATATCCTGCTGATTCACATGCCGGGAGAGTTTTATTCTTTATCAGCTCTAAAGGATATTCACAGAGGCGTAACTAGAACCTTCAGGGCCCTGATGCAAGAAACCATGAAGGGCCCCCCAGACCCCTGGCCGGGGCCCTTACCTTCAAGCCCAGGGCTCTTCCCACTGATCCTGGGGCTCTTTACACTCGTTGCATGGCCTTTTATTACGGTCCCGCAGCAGGATTCTTTCACAGGTTCTGCAGTGGGCCCCCTTCCTGCAATCTTGTGGGCCCCCTTCCTGCAATCTTGGGGCTTCCCCACAGTGGTGCAATGCCAGCGTCCGGTCACAAGTGTGACCTTTGCGATCCTGGAAGTTCACCCACTGGTTTGCTACCGGGCCCCCTGGAGCATGGGGCCCGGTAGCGATTGCAACCCCTGCAACCCCTGTAGTTACGCCCCTGGATATTCACCTAGTTCCTTACTGGACACACGCTTGATTGACCCTTATACAGTATTGTCCAAGGGTCCTCTTTGTCTGGTAAGTGGAACATCTATAGGGGGTGGATCTTCACAACACCGCATCTGATTGCTGGCATGGTTTTGCACAGTCTTTTTAGCCCCTAAGCACCTTTGGACTTTTTTTTACTATTTTACTTAATAACCCTTTACTGGGATAACTTACAAACCTTACTAACCATTAGTGTCTTTGCATTTCTTGTCTGCTATAAATATGTTGGAGCCCAAGGTGTCAGAGGTGTTGGGGAGCATGCAAGGTCAGGGCAACCAATGAGAACCACCAACTTCCAGTGGCCCTTGCGGGTGTAGCCTTGCACTACCTTGCAGTAAAGAAATGTCTATCCTCTGCATTGTGCGTTGCGGTGAAGTTATGGCCGATCGCTTCCCAGCTGTTCACAGAGAGGCAGTGACATTTCTACAATAGGCTTGTCTGCCGTGCAGAAAACAGGATTACCACCTCTTGTCCTTCAAGCTCCAGGAGGGGTTATCCACACGTCTGTCTCCGGAGTGCCGGCCTATTGCCGGAGCCGAGACAAGAAACCAGAGCCCCGACCTCCCGCACTTTACTATTTCTATTGTCAGTTTTCCGTCTGAATGCTCCTTGCTGGTTGGCTTAGGAGTTCCTTACCTTTATTGACCACTTTCTGACTGCAATACGTATACAGTATATACAGGGCTGCTGTTAGAAATCACAGGGCCCCGTACAGCCTACCTGCCCCCCCCCCCCGAATATGTCAAGACAATATTTTCACTAAAAATACACGTGGACACAAAACTAACAGAGAACCTGTGAGAATTAACCCTTTTTAATTATTTTTTAAATTTTTTTAAAAAAAAAAACATTATCAAATTTTTTTTTAAATATTAAAAATGTTTACAATTATTTTATTTTACATTTTTATTATTATT
The DNA here is from genome assembly GCF_965119305.1 of Pelophylax lessonae. Classification (NCBI taxonomy): domain Eukaryota; kingdom Metazoa; phylum Chordata; class Amphibia; order Anura; family Ranidae; genus Pelophylax; species Pelophylax lessonae. The sequence goes on along the minus strand of NC_138771.1, from coordinate 4,733,481 downwards.
TATTTCAATGTTTTTTTTTTTTTTTTTTTTTACAATTTGTTATTTTTTTACAGGACAAGAAAGCCTGCTGCTGCGGGAGGGAGGGAGGTATGGCACAGTGAAAGAGGGGCACACGGGGAGAGGGGGGTTCAGAAGCAGACAGAACAGGGAGGGGGATCGGTGTCGGAGAAGCAATTACAGGAACGATGCCCTGTGTCTGTGTCTCTCCCTGCAGCAGCTGAAAGCAGGCAGGAGGGTGGGAAACTGGCTTTCGGCTGCTGCAGAGAGCTGCACAGGGCTTCCTTCTGTAATTGCCCCTCTGCACCGATTCCCTATGCTAGTGGGGCCCTCCTGTTTTCCTGAGCCCCCTACACAGGGGAGGATTGGGCCAGGGGGAAGAGGGGCAATTGCCCCCGTGGCCACTCTGCCCTGTAAAAAGGCTTCACCATTTCTGCCACAGACATGCCTAAAGGATTCCCTGCCGCTGACCTACTGAGTGCGGGTTGAAGGCAAGGACAGAGAGCAGGCCTCCCCCTTAGCATGGATGGTGTAAACTGTGTCTGAGCAGAGGTCGGTTCCATGCCCCCCTGGAGACTCTCCTCCCCCTGCCAGCCCCAACCGAGCTGTCCCAGCTCCCTCCAACCGCCCTCCTGGCCGGATTCAGCCAGTGAGCAGAAAGTACCTGGAGCAAGGCTTCAGCCTGTAATGGGGGTCAAGGGGAGGACAGGAAGAGGCCTCTGGTTTGTACTTGCCCCCTGGGCTGAAAGTTGCCAGTCTGCCCCTTTCCCTACAGGAGGACTGGTGGTCCACCCCCCCCCCCCCCCTGTATATATACATCATGGTTTGCAAGTAGATTATGGATGAAGCTATCAGCTTTAACCCCGGTATTTTTTATTTTTTTCTCATGAAAGCGTTCCAAGCGGCTCATGAGCCACTGAATAGCTTTCAGAAGAGGACATACACCCCCCCACCCAACCAACCAACCAACCAACGGTGTTTCTTAGGCTTACCATTTCCACCATCAATTTGACGGTGCTGCCAGATGACCACAGAGGTGGACAGAGACTGGATCATCTTTGATCGCCTCCATGGCCTTGGAGGACCGGAGTGACATTACGACCTCCAGGGTGGAAGTAAACAATTTTTGTTTTAAAGGCAAAAGATCGAAAAAAATGTATTTATTTTTGATCTTTTACTTTCTAAGGCAAAAAAAGAGATTTGAGATCTTTGTGACCACAGATCCCTCCATAAGCCCCGGTTCACACTTATGCGATGCGGGAAGGCTGCGAATTCGCAGCGTGTTCCCGCATCGCAAACGCACCCTTGGCAGTTCACACTGCCATATGCGATACGCTGGGGGTGTCAATGAAATGTTAACGACACCCCCAGTTTGATCGGATATCGCAGTGCGATCTTGCAGTTCGCACAGGATCGGATCGCACAAGTGTGAACCGCTGTGCGATCCGATCCTGATGCGGCTGCAAAAAAGGGTCCTGTGCGTCTTTGAGGACCTTGTTTATATTACAAGGGATGTATACAAAATAGAAATAGGTATAAAAGTGATAAAAAACAAAAATTAAAGCGCCCCCCCATCCCTCCGTGCTCGCACGCGGAAGCAAACACATACTTAGTTTGCGCACATGTATGTAAACCATGTTTGAGGTATCACCATGAACGTTAGAGTGGGAGCAACAATTCTATCACTAGACCTCCTCTGTAACTAAACAGGGAACCTGTAAAAGATTTTAAAGCGTAGCCTTTAGAGATTTTTATGTTCTGTAGTTTGTCACCATTCATAGTTACATAGTTACATAGTTACATAGTAGGTGAGGTTGAATAAAGACAATAGTCCATCCAGTTCAACCTGTAAAATTCTGCACCAATTTTAAAGCGTGACATGTTTGGTATCTATTTACTCAGCATAACATCATCTTTTATATTTTACAAACAAATGTGGATATATATTGTGTGGTTTTTTTTTTTTTATTCATTAACCACTTCTGGACCGGAAAATTTTCCCCCTTAATGACCAGGCAATCTTTTGCGATTCGGCACTGCGTTACTTTAACAGACAATTGTGCGGTTGTGCGACGCTGTACCCAAATAAAATTGATGTCCTTTTTTTTCCCCACAAACAGAGATTTCTTTTGGTGGTATTTGATCACCTCTGCGATTTTTATTTTTTGCGCTATAAACAAAAAAAGAGCGACAATTCTGAAAAAAAAAACACAATATTTTTTACTTTCTGATATATAACATTCCCCCCCCCCCCAAAAAAAAAAAATCAAAAATCAAAAATCAAAAATCAATTGTTTTTATCATTTTAGGCCAATTTGTATCACCGCTACATATTTTTGGTAAAAAAAAAATCCCAATAAGCGTATTTTGATTGGCTTGCGCAAATGTTATTGCGTTTACAAACTAGGGGATAGATTTTTGGACTTTTTATTTATTTATTTATTTTAGTAATGGCGGCGATCAGGGATTTTTAGCGGGACTGCGACATTGCGGCAGTCCCGCAAAAGTCGCAGTTTTGCACTAAAGTTATCACGTCTACAAACTAGGGGAAAGGTTAACGTCATTTTTTTTTTTTTTTCTTACCAGTAATAGCGGCGATCTGCAATTTCTAGAGGGACTGCGACATTGCGGCGGACAGATCGGACCCCTAAGGCCCCTTTCACATTTGCGGACCGTTCAGATCCGCCTGTCAGTTCTTCAGGCGGATATGAGCGGATGCCCCATGCATCTCTATGGGGCATCGGATGTCAGTGGAGACATGTCCGCTGACATCTGATCCGATCCGTCAAATCCGGAAGGATGGAAACCATATTTTCAATCCCTCTGGCAGAGCGGATGAGAACAGACAGGCGGTCCGTTCTCCTCTGATTCCCCCATAGAGGACAGCGGGGATCAGTGGCGGAGCTAGACTTTTAAAACAGGGGTGGCAAGGTATTATTTTGGGGGGTCAATATACAAAGTGTCATTTAGGGGGAGATTTACTAAAACTGGTGCACTCAGAACCTGGTACAGCTGTGCATAGTAACCAATCAGCTTCTAGGTTTTTTTGTCAAAGGTTAATTGAACAAGCTTAAGTTAGAAGGTGATTGGTTGCTATGTACAGTTGCACCGGATTCAGTGTGCACAATTTTTAGTAAATCTCCCCCAGTGTGTCAGATTTGTCCACCGCAATGTCGCAGTCGCTCTAATAATCGCTGATCGCTGCCATTACTAGTAAAAAACAATTAAAAAATAAAAAGTTCCATAGTTTGTAGATGTAATAACTTTTTTGCAAACCAATCAGAATATACTTAGGATTTTTTACAAAAAATATGTGTCAGAATACATATCAGCCTAAATTTATGAAAAAATTAGATTTTTTTCATTGGGAATGTTTTATAGCAGAAAGTAAAAAGGATTTGTCGCTAATTTTATGTTTATAGCGCAAAATATAAAAACTGCAGAGGGGATCAAATATCACCAAAAGAAATCTCTATTTGTGGGAAAAAAATACATCAGTTGTATTTGGGTGCAGCGTCGCACGACCTCACAATTGTCAGTTAAAGCAATGCAGTGCCGTATCGCAGAAAATGGTCTGGTCATTAAGGGGGAGCTGAAGTAGTTAAAGGGTCAGTTTTTTCAGATAATTTTGCCCATTTAAGATTTTTTTCTGAGCGGTCAGGGGATGGTAAAAACAGACAACTCAAAGTCTAGATCACAACTGGAACCCCTCTACATGTTATTAGCCCCATAAAAATCTGCCACTCTGCTAAGAATAAAAAAAGCAGGATTTAGGAGAATTATTATAAATAATTTTGCCCCCTTTAATAAATCATTGTAATGCCACCCATATTCCTGTCCTTTTAAACAGGGTGACTGACAGTAAGCTGACACTAATGCTGCACAGGTGTTAGGGTACTTTCACCCTGGTAAAAGGGCAAGAATATGGCCCTGGGTGACATTACAATGACTTATTAACCACTTTGCCACTGAGTACCGTAGTACTACTGCGGCAAAGTGGCTCGTTATCGTCTGACGACGTAGACCTACGTCGTCAGACACTCCCCCTTGTGGGCGGCGCTGCGCGCCGCCGGAGGCTCACTCACGCTGTATTCAGTCACAGCGGGAGTTGGGCCAGGGGAGGAGCAGCGGCGATCGCAGCGGCGATCGCTCTCCATTTCCAGTTCCTGGCCGTACGGCGATCCCCTCTGATTCCTCCACTGCCATGCATCCGCCCAGGACCAAAGACCAGGCCCTGTTTTGCGATTCGGCACTGCGTGACTTTAACAGACAATTGCGCGGTCGTGCAACGCCATACCCAAATTAAATTAGCGTCCTTTTTTTCCCACAAACAGAGCTTTCTTTTGGGGGTATTCGATCACCTGTGCGATTTTTACTTTTTGCGCTATAAACAAAAAAATAGCGACAATTCTGGAAAAATAACAATATTTTTCACATTTTTTTATTTAAAATTCTCAAAAAAAAAAAAAAAAGTAAAAAATCAAATTTTTTAAACATTTTAGGCCAATTTGTTTTCTGCTACATATTATTGGTCAAAACATTTGCAATAAGCGTATTTTGATTGGTTTGCGCAAAAGTTATTGCGTTTACTAACTACGGGAAAGATTTTTGTCATTTTTATTGTTTTTTTTTTTACTAGTAATGGCGGCGATCTGCGTTTTTATTTGCGGGACTGCGACATTGCGGCGGACAGATCGGACCCTTGACTGACATTTTTGACACTTTTGGGGGTACCAGTGACATTACTACAGTTATCAGTGCTACAAATATGCACTAGTACTGTAAAATGACACTGGCAGGGAAGGGGTTATCTTTTTTTTGAGAGGGAGGGGTTATGTGTGTCCCTAGGGGCGTGATTCTAACTGTGATTGTCTGTGGCTTGAGGTGTAGGAACAATGATCAACGGTCCTACATAGTAGGACAGGGAAGGGGTTAACTTTACTGGTGATCTGGTGATCGAGGGGTTAAATGTGTCCCTAGGGGCGTGATTCTAACTGTGGTGGGGTGTGGCTTGTGATGTAATCACAGAGACATATGATCCTACATAGCAGGGTCACATAGCCTCTGTGATCACTTTAGTGAGAATGACAGACAGTTGTGTTTACATCATCCATCCGTCCTTCTCTCACTGCAGAGGGAGATTGCGAGTGGCCTGGTGGCCATCTGAGCCGCCGGTCACACACATTGACTCACCAGCTGACGAGCGGGGGCGGGAGCGATCACATCCTAGCTCCTCCCAGGCTAGCACCGTGCATGTATGACGCTTTGCCTGGGAGCACCAGACTGCCGCCGTACAACTGCGGCGGGCGGTCAGCAAGTAGTTAAGTGTGAGCCTAGGGTGTGTTTTCTAACTGTGAGGGGGGGTGGGCTTGTAATATCAACACAGAGACCTGTGTTCCTAAATAGCAGGAACACAGGATCTCTGCATTGATAGCAGAGAGAACAACGGTCTGCTGTGTTTACAACAGCAGACCGCGGTTCTCTCTGCGCTGGTCCCCCGCTGTCGAATGGGCGTGGGCGCGCACCCACAGGTTTGCTCCCACGAACCGCTGTACAGGTATGGCGATTTGTGGGAACCTGCCGCCGTATTCCTGCAGCTGCTGGTCGGCAAATGGTTAAAATGTTTTTTTTTTATTGCGTTTAGAAAAAGGCTGCGCAGACACCATGTGACATTAAAAATTGCAATGATTGCCATTTTATTCCCTAGGGTGTCAGCTAAAAATATATAAGTCATAGGTCATAGGTCAAAAATACTGATTCAAACTTGTCAACAAAAAGTGCCAGAAAAGGCCGGGCCTTCAATGAGATATGGGGTGACCTGCGATGAGGAAATACAAAAAATTGAGTTAAGAAAATGAAAAGTTTAGTGAATTTATTTATTTGTTAAAGTGTTGCAACATCTTTTTTTTACTAATGATACATATTTTGCATTTCTACCTCCAATTTCATAGAGAATCCTTACTGCTTAGAGAAGCTCACATTTTTTAGGGATCTCTGGAGGATTGCAGACCTGTGTAGCACTGCCCCCTAGAGGACTGCTGAGTATTACACTTTTTGGATTCCCCTGGGTTACCCTTAGCAACTGATAGCAGATAATTATCATAGAAAGTCCTTGGTTCAGTCCAGGGGATTTGGTTTTTTGTGTTTTTATTTGGAACTGGGATAGGAGAAGGGATGAGTGGGATACTCCAACTATGAACTATGCACAATCTTGAGGACAACTAGCTGTAGTGTGCGGCAAGACCGCTGCTTCACCTTGCCACTGAAGTGAAGATATATAATGTGTTCCTGCTTGAATCACTCTTCAGGGCTTCTAAGTTGGCACCCTATATGACGGATCATGGTATATATAGCCAATAACTGATCTACTACTGTTACCTTCGCAGACTGGTTGACAAATCCTTGAAAAAGGCTATAAATTAGCCGAAACGCGTAGGAATATTGGATGACCTTTGTGAACATTTTTTTCCAAGCCCCCAAGCATGAAAAAACAGAGATAACATTCAACAAAAAGTCACCACATTCACGCCTGTCACGGATTCTATGAATCCCTTTCTTACCTTTTCACTTTTGGGTCTTTAACCCAAACACGCACATAATTATATGTATTTTGTGGATCTATGTTTACTTATGAAATAAATTTATCTCTATTTCTTTGTATAAACCTGCGTACAAATCACCCCCACATTATATAAAGGGCCGGAGGCAGCCAATACTATCTTAGTCCTTTAGAGATCAAACCATACCCCCCAGACTAACTTGGCACCCCCTTTCTCATTTGCTGTGCGTGCTGCCACCTGTCCACTGACTCTCCACTGGAGTGGGCAGACCCCCGGCAAGCTTCCCGGTACTCACGGACACTGTTTTTCCCAAGGTTGCTCTGCCTCCAACTCCACTGTCAGTTCTCCTGGACCTCCTGGCTCAGCTCTACACTCCTGGCTCAGCTCCACACTCCTGGCTCAGCTCCACACTCCTGGCTCAGCTCCACACTCCTGGCTCAGCTCCACACTCCTGGCTCAGCTCTACACTCCTGGCTCAGCTCCACACTCCTGGCTCAGCTCCACACTCCTGGCTCAGCTCCACACTCCTGGCTCAGCTCCACACTCCTGGCTCAGCTCCACACTCCTGGCTCAGCTCCACACTGGTCCACAAGGCCGCCCGACTGTGACCACCATCCACTGCCGCAGAAGGAGAGACAGGCGTTACCCTCCTTCTGGGACCTGGCTTCCGCCCAAAGACACCCTGTCACATGTGCCCTTGGCTTTTATAACATATCCCAGGATGCACCACTGTTTGTGCCAACCTACTGGAATAGTTACAAAAGCCTGTGTGTCACTGGCTGGGGTTCCTCCACTGTCCAACAGGCTCCTCTATTGGATACAGTGGGGACACTTCCTCAGGCCTGATGAATCACACATGGGCACATGCAACAGGCAAAACTACAAATCAGGCTCCCCTGATAAGCAGACACTGGGCTTTACCAACCTAGGAGGGTGCTACATCTGTAATACAACACTTATATCAGATATATAAATACCTGTGTCCTAAACATTTTGATGATGCAGATAAAAGCTTCTAGGCTTCCATCTTTTGGGATTTTCTGTAAATAGGGGGAGGGGCATTACAAAAAAATTGGGGTTATACTTTAAGCTAATCTCTTTCACAGTGGCTGCCTGTCGATAAGGGGCGCAGGGGTGCCAGCCTCGTAATCAATGCGCCCAACCCCTAATCTCCATGTAGAGCGCCAGACGCATGGCTTCCAATGGGTTTTTTTTTTTTTTTGGAAGCACATGATTAGAGCCTGAGGCTCTAATTGGCTTAAAAAAAGGGTGGGCTTGGGGTGTAGAGCACTGCGCTCTGAGCCCACCCAGTTGTGTGACAATAGCAAAATAATATTCGCTATTGTCTTCCTGATTCTCCTCCCGGGCCAATCAGGAAGTAGGTCCTGAGACCCGATGGCTAGGGAGTCTTAGGACTTCCGGCCAATCAGGACCCACTTTCTGTTTCGGCTGGGAGGGGAAGCCTGTCTGTCTGGCCGGGAGGAGACGCCCTGACTCATCCCTCGGCTGAAGTGAGGAGCAGCAGCCCTACACCTCCTTATCTCTTAAGGTAAGGCCGCCTTCCTGTCCACCACCCGCGGGGGAGGAGGGAGGGTGGTGGTGCAAGTGAGGGGGGGGGTTGTTTGCTGCCCCCCTCCCAAATAATATTGAGCACCAGCTGCTACTGCTCTTTCATATAGTTAAAACGGAGCTCTACCCAAAAGGGGAAAGCTCCACGTGTTTGCAGCCTCCCTTCCTCCACTGTCACATTTGGCACTTTTTGCCCCCCCCCCCCCCAAAATATTGAGCACCAGCTGCTACTGGTCTTTCATATAGTTAAAGCAGAGCTCTACCTAAAAAGCAAAGCTCCACTTGTTCGCACCTTTCCTTCCTCCACTGTCACATTTGGCACTTTTTGGGGAGGAGCGGGTACCTGGTTTTGATAGGTGGCACTGATAGGCGTTAATGATGGGCACTGATGGGGTGGCATTGATAAGCTGCACTGATAGGCACTGATGAGGCTGCACTGATCAAGTGGTACTGATAGGCAGCACTGATGGGCACTGATATGCGGCACTGATGGGTACTGATAGGCGGCACTGATAGGTGTCAATGATGGGCACTGATAGGTGGCACTGATAGGCATCAATGATGGGCACTGATAGGTGTCAATGATGGGTACTGATAGGTGGCACTGATGGGGTGGCATTGATAAGCTGCACTGATAGGCACTGATGAGGCCGCACTGATAAAGTGGCACTGATAGGCGTCAATGATGGTAGGTGGCACTGATAGGTGTCAATGATGGGCATTGATAGGTAGCATTGATAGGTGTCAATGATGGGTACTGATAGGCATCAATGATGGGCACTGATAGGTGGCACTGATGGGGTGGCATTGATAAGCTGCACTGATAGGCACTGATGAGGCCGCACTGATAAGGTGGCACTGATAGGCGTCAATGATGGTAGGTGGCACTGATAGGCATTGATAGGTAGCATTGATAGGTGTCAATGATGGGTACTGATAGGCATCAATGATGGGCACTGATAGGTGGCACTGATGGGGTGGCATTGATAAACTGCACTCATAGGCACTGATGAGGCCGCACTGATAAGGGGGCATTGATAGGCAGCACTGATCGGCACTAATATGATGGGCACTGGTGGAGATGCTCTGTTGATCAGTGCCCTGATTAGAAATGTAAATGTCCCCTGTAACTGGAAAGCCGGTTATCAGCTCTTCTTTCCTCAGATACTGACAGCGCTATAGGAGAGGAAATGCTAATAATCAGCATTTGTTTACATGTGATCGGCTGTGATTGGACACAGCCGATCACATGGTAGAGAGCCTACTTCATCGGCTCTTTACCCTGATCAGTGATGCGCTGTGTCCGAGATTCCCAGCGATGCGCACCCCGGGGGACACGAACGGGCGACCCAATCTGAAGGACGTCATATGATGTCCAGTCAGAACGGGAGAGCCACCGCCTGGCTATCATTCCGCTATAGACCAGGCATAAAGGTGTTAAACTGTACTTTGCTACCTTGCAGTAAAGAAATGTCTATCCTCTGCATTGTGCGTTGCGGTGAAGTTATGGCGGATTTCTTCCCAGCTGTTCACAGAGAGGCAGTGACATTTCTACAATAGGCTTGTCTGCCGTGCAGAAAACAGGATTACCACCTCTTGTCCTTCATCTCCAGGAGGGGTTATCCACACGTCTGTCTCCGGAGTGCCGGCCTATTGCCGGAGCCGAGACCAGAAACCAGAGCCCCGACCCACCGCACTTTCCTCTTTCTGTTATCAGTTCCAGGTCTGAATGCTCCTTACTGGTTGGCTCAGGAGTTCCTTACCTTTCATACCCACAGATAATAATATGGCGTGCCGGTGAAGATAGGGAATGCAAAATGTAATTTTAGTTTAGTGGATTTTCTGATCTCTTTAACCACTTGCTGACCACTCACTGAGCCGGTACTGCGGCAAAGTGGCTCGTTATTGTCCAGCGACGTAGACCTACGTCGCTGGACAGCGCCCCCTCTCGGCGGCGCGCGCGCCACCGGAGGCCCGCTCCCTCTGTATTCAGACACAGCGGGAGTCGGGCCAGGGGAGGAGATTCGGTGATCACCGCCGCTCTTCCCCGATCATCGGGGATCGAGTGAGGAAATCCACCCGCTTTTGTAAACAGAGTGGGCGGATCTCCTAAGTGACAGACAGGGACAGATCACAGGATTCAGCATAGCTCAACCTGCGATCTGTGTCTGTGTCACTCAGTCACCTCCCCCCCCCCACACGTCAGTAAGCACCAGGCATACATTTAACCCCTTGATCACTAATAAAGTTAACCCCTTCCCTGCCAGTGTCATTAGTACAGTGACTGCATATTTTTAGCACTGATTACTGTAGTAATGACACTGGTCCCCCCAAAAGTGTCAAAAATGTCAGTTAGGGGTCCGATCTGTCCGCCGCAATGTCGCAGTCCCGCAAAAAAAAAAAAAAAAAATCGCAGATCGCCGCCATTACTAGTAAAAAAAAAATAAACAATAAAAATGACAAATCTTTCCCGTAGTTAGTAAACGCAATAACTTTTGCGCAAACCAATCAAAATACGCTTATTGTGATTTTTTTTTTACCAGAAATATGTAGCAGAAAACAAATTGTCCTAAAATGTTAAAAAATTTTGATTTATAAATTATTTTTGGGAATGTTATATATCAGAATGTAAAAAATATTGTTTTTTTTTTTTTTTCAGAATTGTCGCTTTTTTTTTCAAAAAATAAAAATCGCACAGGTGATCAAATACCACCAAAAGAAAGCTCTGTTTGTGGGGGGAAAAAAGGACATCAATTTAATTTGGGTACAGCGTTGCAATTGTCCGTTAAAGTAACGCAATGCCGAATCGCAAAATATGGCCTGGTCAGGAATGGGGTAAAATCTTAAAGTGGATAAAAATACGCCCATTGAGAATTTTTTTGTCAAAGACATGTAGCTAAATACATTTTGGCCTAAATAAATGACAAAAATTGAATATATTGGATATTTTTTAACTGTCAAAATAGAAAATGTCAATATTTTCGCAAAATTTTCGCTCTTTTTTTATTAATATTGCAAAAAATAAAAAGCGCAGAGGTGATCAAATGCCACCAAAAGAAAGCTCTGTTTGTGGGAAAAAAAGGACGTAAATTTCGTTTGGGTACGGCGTTGCATGACCGCGCAATTGTCAGTTAAAGTCAGGCAGTGCCAAGTTGAAAAAAGTGGCCTGGACGTTAAGTAGGAAAATCCTCCGGTGGTAAAGTGGTTAATTATCCAGGGCTGGCCCTACCATGGGTCCCGGTGGGTCCATTGGACCCAGGCGGCACTCTGATAGGGGCAGCAAATCAGTGGCGGACTGGAAGAGAGGCACGGGCGGTATGTGGAGCGGAGGAGAGGCACACAGGCGGTATGTATAGCGAAGGAGAGGCATCGGCGTTTGTGTGCTGGGAGCTGCAGTGCCAAGTTGCAAAAAGTGGCCTGGACGCAAAGCAGGAAAATCCTCCGGTGGTAAAGTGGTTAATTGTTACAATGTCTTTTTTTTTTTTCTTTTCTTTTTTTTTTTTTTTAGAAATGATTTGTTTATTGCACTTCTGCTTCTACTTTATAAAGAATCCCTAACAGCCATTGGAGCTCGCACCGGGAGTCTCTGGAGGGTTGCAGACCTGTAATAACATACTTACATCAGATGGATAAATACCTGCGTGTTAAACACTTTGATGCCGATGAAAACTTCTGGTCTGCCACCAATGAATAAATGATGAAAGAATAAACACCATCTGGATCAGGAGAGACTAATCACAGAATGGAGGAGTGAGAGCAGCTGAGAATTCTCTTTGTTCCTTCTGTGTTTGAATTAATAAAGGATCAGTCTACTCAAAAATAATGGATCACTTATGGGTGGGTGTAGGTGAGCTGAAACGCCCGTTGCCTTCTGAAAGTGGTAGTATAACGATTTTTTTAACTTTTAACTACAGGTAAGCCTATAATAAGGATTACCTGTAGGTACAAATAATATCTCCTAAACCGGCACGGTTTAGGAGATATTTGCAGTGCATGCAGCCGCTCGCACGAGCGGCGCATGCGCTCTGAAGGTCCGGGGGACCTTCAGCTTCCCTTGCCGGCAGCTTGCCGGAAAATCGATTGTGACGTCATCGCGGCTCCGGCCAATCACAGCGCCGGAGCCGCCGAACCCGGAAGAGACGCCGTGGGATCATGTCAGCGCCCGCAGCGGTGTCCGGGGGTCCGTGACGGGGCTTCGTTCTAAGGTAAGTAATTCATAATGAGCTAGTATGCGATGAAAACTTCTGGTCTGCCACCAATGAATAAATGATGAAAGAATAAACACCATCAGGTAAATTACACATAATGGGCTAGTATGCGATGCATACTAGCTCATTATGCCTTTGTCTTGCAGGGTTTGTTTTTTTTTTTCCTGGGTTTACAACCGCTTTAACCACTTAAAGCGGTTGTAAACCCTAGAAAAAAAAGAAAAAAAACCTGCAAGACAAAGGCATAATGGGCTAGTATGCATCGCATACTAGCCCATTATGTGTAATTTACCTTAGAACGAAGCCCCGACAGGGACCCCCAGACATCGCTGCGGGCGCTGCCATGATCCCTCGCCGTCTCTTCCGGGTTCGGCGGCTCCGGCGCGATGATTGGCCGGAGCCGCGATGATGTCACTCCCGCGCATGCGCACGGGAGTGATTTTCCGGCAAGCTCCCGGCAAATTAATTGAAGGTCCCCCCGGACCTTCAGAGCGCATTTTGCACGGTCGTGCGACGCTGCACCGAAACAAAATTTCCGTCCTTTTTTTCCCACAAACAGAGATTTCTTTTGGTGGTATTTGATCACCTGTGCAATTTTTACTTTTTGTGCTATAAACAAAAAAAGAGCGACAATTTTGAAAAAATAACAATATTTTTCAAATTTTTTATATGAAATTCCCCCAAAAAATGTAAAAATCTAATTTTTTAACATTTTAGGCCAATTTGTTTTCTGCTTCCTATGTTTGGTAAAAAAAAAAAATCGCAATAAGCGTATTTTGATTGGTTTGCGCAAAAGTTATTGCGTTTACTAACTAAGGGAAAGATTTCTGTCATTTTTATTGTTTTTTTTTTGTTTTTACTAGTAATGGGGGCGATCTGCGATTTTTTTTTTTTTGCGAGACTGCGACATTGCGGCAGACAGATCGGACCCTTGACTGACATTTTTGACACTTTTGGGGGTACCAGTGACAACCTCTAACCAACTCCACCCCTTTTACCCTAACTACCTGCAAAAATGTTCTTCCCCAGGGTGCTTCACCCAATGTGGGGAAAATGTGCAAAAAAGTCTTGAAGACCCCCCTTGCAGCCCCTCCTCCCTGCTGAAATCCACCAATGGGGTAAGTGACAAAGAGAACTTCCTATTTATTTGTTTTGTTTCAGGCTATACTTCACTAAGGCACCACAGATGTAATCCTCACCCCCATAATAACCTCTAACCAACTCCACCCCTTTTACCCCCAACTACCTGCAAAAATACCAAGACACAATTGTTGGAGTAAAATTGGCCGTAACGGCCATTTATTAAACTAATAACAAAATATAACATTGCTTAACCACTTAAGCCCCGGAGGATTTTCCTGCTTAACGTCCAGGCCACTTTTTTCAACTTGGCGCTGCGCGAATTTAACTGACAATTGCGCAGTCATGCAACGCCGTACCCAAACGAAATTTACGTCCTTTTTTTTCCCACAAGCAGAGCTTTCTTTTGGTGCTATTTGATCACCTGTGCACTTTTTATTTTTTGCAATATTAATAAAAAAAGAGCGAAAATTGTGCAAAAAATTGACATTTTCTACTTTGACAGTTAAAAAATATCCAATGTATTCAATTTCTGTCATATATTTAGGCAAAAATGTATTTCTTTTGGTGGTATTTGATCACCTGTGCGATTTTTTAATTTTTGAAAAAAAGAGCAACAATTTTGAAAAAAAAATATATATTTTTTACATTCTGCTATATATCATTCCCCCAAAAAAATTTACAAATCAACATTTTTTAACATTTATAGGCCAATTTGTTTTCTGCTACATATTTTTGGTAAAAAAAATCATAATAAGCGTATTTTGATTGGTTTGCGCAAAAGTTATTGCGTTTACTAACTACAGGAAAGATTTGTCATTTTTATTGTTTATTTTTTTTTACTAGTAATGGCAGCGATCTGCGATTTTTTTTTGCGGGACTGTGACATTGCGGCGGACAGATCAGACCCCTAACTGACATTTTTGACACTTTTGGGGGGACCAGTGACATTACTACAGTAATCAGTGCTAAAAATATGCACTGTCACTGTACTAATGACACTGGCAGGGAAGGGGTTAACACTGTTGGGGATCAGGGGGTTAAATGAGTGCCTCATGCTTTCTGACGTGTGTGGGGGGAGGGGGTTGTGTGACACAGACACAGATCGCAGGTTGAGCTATGCTGAATCCTGTAATCTGTCCCTGCCTGTCACTGAGAAGATCCGCCTGCTTTGTTTACACAAGCGGGTGGATTTCCTCAGTCGTTCCCCTATGATCGGGAAGAGAGGCAGTGATCAGCGTTTCTCCTCCCCTGGCGCGCCACCGAGAGAGGGGGGTAATCTGTTGACATAGGTCAACGTCACCAGACCCAGCCGAGCCGCTCTGCTGCAGGAGCAGCAATGTGAGCCGTCGGCAACTGGTTAAAACAGGAACCAAAATAATAATACAATAACAAGAAACATGAGGTTGCCGATCCTTGGAGGCACCAAGTATCAATTCTCCACTTTGTATCTACGTGACTACTTACGCGGTCCCTGGCAGCACCACACCCAACATTCTGCAGATACCTCACAATTTTAACCTACCAGTTAACCCACCATTAACTGGCATTCCACAGGTGACTCCGTACCTTAGATGGGTCCCTAAACTGATAAGCACAGCAGGTTTTTCTAAACGCCTCCAAAGACCCCAACCGCCAAGCCGCTAGGATCACTTACAGATGAACAAATCCAGTGCAGGGGCAGGCGGGTGGGAACGTTCTACCCCCAGGTGCTTCACCCGATGCTGGGAAAATGTGCAAAAACTTCTTGAAGACCCCCCTTGTAGCCCCTCTCTGCTGAAAACCACAAATTGGGTAAGTGACAAAGAGAACTACCTATTTACCCCCATCTATCCCTGATTACCCTTTATACCCAGTCATGCTAGCCCTACGCTTTATTTATTTATTTATTTATTTATTTATTTATTTATTTTGCTTTGGGCTATACTTCACTAAGGCACCACAGATGTAATCCTCACCCTCATAATAACCTCTAACCAACAAAACTGAACCGTCTGAATGAATAAGAAAAGAACCAGTCCCAGCAGGGCAAAACTGTAAAAACTCGACTACTGTGGAAACAGGGCAAATGAGCAAGCCATGCACTCGGAGCCACCGCAAATATGCGCCCTTACCCGCCTGATCTGTCTTAGATCGGCAGATAAACAGAACCACTAAAGAGCCATCACTGCAGACATCCTCCGCTGGCAGGCCGTCTTGATGCAGCCTTGGACTAACTCGCTGACCCTGAGAGCCCCATAAAAGTCTAATGCGAAGGCCACGTAGAACAAGAGATTTTCATAACCTGAAGAGCAAACGGCACGCACCTGCACGAACAAGGTCTGTAGGATGTCAAAAGTGATTGGCCGACACCCATCTGGCTCCTGGGCGCCCTTCTGATCACCTCTTAAGGCCTGTTTAACCAAGAAATCATTGGTGAAATATGGACCCCATAACTCTATGGCAACCAGAACTGGAAAATGTTCAAGAAGAACCAAATTCTTCAAGAAACCCACCTCCCGCCATTCGGCGGGCCAGCGATCCGCACTCCACTGGCCACCAAAACACGCTCCATGATCGGTGGAGCCAGCTGTGTCTTTGTAAAGATCAAGATCGCAGTTACTGACTGGCCCATCCATCCAGAGTGACTGACCGTTAAAAGTTTCCAAAAAAAAACATGCCACACACGCAAGTCTTCTGTGTGCTCCCTAGTTATACAAATAACATTTCTAGGGGAATGTACCCCAGCCGTGGCGGCTGAGAGCCACTGGAAGAAGACTTTGCCCATTGGCATAATTGGGCAAGCAAAATTCAGCTTGCCCAACAGAGACTGTGGGGGAGATTTACTAAAACTGGTGCACTCATAATCTGGTGCAGCTGTGCATGGTAGTCAATCAGCTTCTAACTTCAGCTTGTTCAGTTAAGCTTTAACAATAAAACCTGGGAGCTGATTGGTTTCTATGCAGAACTGCACAACATTTTGCAGGCTCTGGTTTTAATAAATCTCCCCCAGAATCTCCTGTAGCTGGGTCTTATGCTTCCCAGACACAAGACGAATCTCTTCCTTGAGAGCGAGTAACCTATCGTCCAGCAGATGACATTCCATCGCCTGAGAATCATCGACTATCCCCAAAAATGTAATCAATGACATCAGGCCCTCCGTCATGTCAGCCGCAAGAGGAATACCGAAACGCTCAGCGATGTGTTGAACAGTTGCCAGCAGTACACCACACAATTTAGAAGAAGGCGGGCCAATGCACAGAAGGTCATCCAAGTAATGGATGACCCAAATACCCCCACCACGTCCCGGACCATCCATTCAACAAAAGAGCTAAAGGTCTAGAAAAGGGAGCAAGATATGGAACAACCCATAGAAAGGCAGCGATCCACGTAAAAGGCGCCCGACCATCATTACAACCCAAAAGATGAAAACTGTGTGGGTGGACTGGCAACAGCCGAAAGGCCGACTCCATGTCTGTCTTAGCCATGAGGGAGCCCCAGCTGTAATGCCGCACCGAAAAGACTGCCGCATCAAAAGAGGTATATGACACCGCACACGTCTCAGGTTTAATAGCATCATTGATTGACCAACCTTTCGGGAATGAAAGATGGTGTATCAAGCTAAACGTATTAGGTTCCTTCTTTGGAACACAACCAAAGGCGAAACTACCAGATCATTTAGAGGAGGGTGAAAAAATGGGCTGCTCATCTGCCCCAAAAACACCTCATTGGCGAGTTTCTCCAAAACCACCTCAGAGTGCAAATGAATTGACTGCAAACTGTTGGCCAGGGGCGGGATCTGAGGAAGGGAGCAAGGACTCATGAAAACCTTCTCAGAAATTGACCTCCAACAACCGGGCAGCCAGCTGGTCTATATATCTACTTAGAACGGGGGCCATCCTGTCCCCCCTCACCGGTATCCTTGCCCTTTTCCTACTGTGTCACCGGAACAGGTCCTACCTGCTTTGAAACAGTGAGACAGGGGGTGGAGCATTCATGTTTGAATCGGCAGTCAGTGCCAAATCTACATTAAATTGCCTGTAATAACCCTGCTTTTTTCAATTGGCTGTCTGGGAGCAGTCAGGCTCCGTTCACATGTCAGCGTATGGATCGCGGGCAGAACCGCCGCGGTTCCGCCCGCGATCCGGAGATTATTGCAAATCGCGGGACGCCTGTGCGTTGCCCGTTGATTTGCAATAGCCCCCCAAGCGCTGAGCGATGTTGCCGCGATTTCCGCCTGCCGAATCACGGTAACATCGCGCAAAAAAAATCACGGGACGCAATACGCTCCAAAGAAGCTCTTGTACTTTTTTGGGCGTAATGCGTCCCGCGATTTTTTTTTGCGCGATGTTACCACGATTCGGCAGGCGGAAATCGCGGCAACATCGCACAGCATTTGGGGGGCTATTGCAAATCAACGGGCAACGCACAGGCGTCCCGCGATTTGCAATAATCTCCGGATCGCGGGCGGAACCGCGGCGGTTCTGCCCGCGATCCATACGCTGACATGTGAAAGGAGCCTCAGACTTCCAGCCCCCCCCCCCCCCGGAAAGAGAGAAGTGGAGGCCAGCGCCAAGGTCATGAGGTTCATCCATAAGATGATGTCCTTATGATCCAAGCATAACGACGGCCGAATAGCCTTCCGTTGATGAAACTGTTCATCATAGCGCAGCCAGGCCACACCCCAATACACTCTATGGGCCTCACCAATGGCATTCAGATAACAAAACGGGGGGGGGGACAATTCTCAGGGAATTGCAAAATTTGCGAATGCCTGGAGCCAGTTACTAAACGTCCATGGGATCAAATGGTACCAACGCTTTTCTTCATCCTCCTTCTTGGATTCCTCAGGTTTAATCCTATTCAGATTAAACTTCTCCAAGGGCAACAATGTAAAAATCTCTACATAGTCACCCGGCCAAATTTTTCCAGCACCTCAGGTTTAATATGCGCTCCTAACGGACCCTCAAAACAGACATTTGACCGAGTCAGCCAAGCGAACCATGTCCGCGCTCTTACTCATGTCCCTCTGCATATCTAAAGCGGTCTTCTAAGCAAGCCACGGGAGCAACCACATTCACCGTCATCGCCTCTGGCATGGTCCCAGGACATGATGCAGCATCAGTAACAGTCTGCATCTGTATCAGTGCATTACCTCACCCGGCAGATCTGGGACCCAAGCCGACACCGGCATTGCGCTAGAAGTAGAACCCGTGTCTAACCGTTGCACCAATGCACGCAGGCCAGTAAGCACGTCCTGAAAGGCTGTGGCATTACCCAACGCAGCAGGCACCAGGCCTGCTGCCTGGGATGAGGATGCCCCACCCGTCAGAAGGGGTTGGGGTACCTAAATCAGCCCTAGAGCCCAGACCTGCCCCACGCCCTACTACTGCAGATAATGCATGCTGGAAGGAAAACCAAGAATTAGATGTACACTTACCAGGCTGATCAGGACCGGACCCCACAGCTGCATCTCTGGAATACACCCTCGCCGTCTGCTGCGGAGCATCACGATCTTTGGAGCTTGACAGCTCCGACTCATACCTGGAGGACTCCCATTGGTCATCTGGGGAAAAATGTCCGGCGCAGCCATGCTGACCGCAAAAGGTTCAGGCCACCCATTGTCCCTTCTGCACCGCTGTACTGCAGGACCTGACTGCATAACCGCCAACGCAGATTTTCTCCTCTTCACCCTATTGTAAAAAAACCTTCAATTCGGTCAAACAGAACAGTTATTTTGAAAAGATGCTGAGTGTATCTTTTTGTGTATGTTACCTACTGCAGTAATTATTATTATTTTGGAACCACTAATCAATAGGAGGATAGAAGTTGCCTATTTATAAAATATCCAGAACAGTTGGCGAGCTTTGCCTAGGAGGGAATTTACAGGTGACCCTGAGAATGCGAAACGGGTATATAGGGATAATTAGCCGGCTGAGGTAAGCCTTTTGTTTACATTTGAGTTATCAGACTTCCTTGATTGGTAAGGCATTTTTGGGACAACTGTATTGAACTGTGTTGATTGTGTTGTAGAAATGTTATTAGGAGATTAGTGTGGACATTTTTCAGGATGTGTTTTATTTAGATTGTCATTATGGCTCCTGTTGTCGGTTTGCTTGCGACACGCCCATTAGAGCGTATGTGGACGAATCGGCATTGAGGAAAGGCTACTGCCAGTGAAAACCTTCCCTTAGCTGTGTAGACGCGTTTGCTCTACATAAAAAATCTCCGCCGACTAACAACACTCAATGCGCTATGCGTGGGTCTGTTTACTGGTAGAGATCTATGTGTTTTGCGGTTTGGAATTCAAGGATCGAGCAGCAAGGATATGACCACCAGCGGGGGCCCTTGAATAATGTGCAGATTTGTTTGCTCAGCGGAGATATGTTTGCTCTGTGAAGTCAATATCATTTTGATATCTATCTGCCTCTATGAAGGGATGCATGCTCATGTCTTTCTACTGTGCCTGATCACCATAGTGGAAACAGCATTGCTCTTTCCCAGCAGATAGCCTTATGTCTATGGGGACAGTAGTATGATCCTATTAGGCATTGTCCTCTGAGCCTTGCTGGATGGGATGGGATACATGCATGAGTTTGATCAGAGCAGCGTTCACGGTTCTACACGCTGGTTTCATTGTGTTGTGTTAGGCGCAAATTCCACTACACATGGGTTTCATGGTTACTGCGGTGCGCAGATTTCTATGCACCAATGGCGGGATGCCGTGCATGCTGTTCTGCTCATTTACGATCGTGTACTCCCCTTTCTAGTATATATTTGAATGTATACAGGTGTGTCATTGGCTGTTTCTATGTGAGTAACTTATGTCATGTGACATTTGGAAAGAAAGTTGCAGGAAAGAAAATGCTTGATTACCCCATGAATACAGTGCTTAAGGGGGAATCCCTCCCACAGAGGTATTGTGTTCCACCTGGGACTCCTTTCAGGGCCCTTTGCTGATAATACCTGTTTGTACGTTGGATGTATGGACTGTTATTAATCTATTCTTATATGAAGCTTGTATTATTTCTATACTGGTATCTATTTATATATGTATGGTAATTTTATATGCTGGGTGCAGTAGTTCCTCTGCTCACATTTACTTTGATTAGATTATTGATCAATTTCCCTGAAAGGGAATTCCCTCTGTTTACAGAAGCCCTGTCCTGGGTGGGGTTTCTCTACTGTGTGTAGGCTCTGTCCTGGGTGGAGGCCCTGGGTGGGGTTCCTGTCCTGGGTGGGATTCCTTTCCTGGGTGGGGTTCCTGTCCTGGGTGGAGGCTCTTTTCTGGGTGGGGGCCCTGTCCTGGACGGAGTGCCTGTTCTGGGTAGGGGCCCTGTCCTGGGTGGAGGCCCTGTCCTGGGTGGAGGCTCTTTCCTTGGTGAAGGCACTGTCATGGGTGGAGGCTCTGTCCTGGGTGGAGGCTCTGTCCTGGAGGGGGGGGGGGGGGGGTGGCTGTTCTGGGTAGGGGCCATGTCCTGGGTGGAGGCACTCTCCTGGGTGGAGGCCCTGTTCTGGTTGGAGGCACTCTCCTGGGTGGAGGCTCTGTCAACCTTATTATCAATCCCACTCTTCCACCACAAAGGTTCTGGTTCTCTTATTCACCTACAGGTTTGGTGCAATATCCTGCTTGGCAAAATCCAATACTTATACCCCCCCGCCCCCCAAAAGAGGGCTTTACCAATAAATGCCAATAATGATCCAGGTGAAACTCCCAGAAACCCAAAGCCGCCAGCCAACAGCACTAACCATGATGTTTATAGCAAGCAATCCTCATTCTACTGCCATTCATTAAGGAAATTTATCATCCTACTGATGGCTATGGGCACTTCTCTATCCTCCAGTTTTTACACTTATGATCCAGTATTTATCTAAACATTATTATTAGAAATATGAAGAGAACTCTTCTCTCTTCCTTGTACCATATCGGCGTATTCAACACGGGACTAGAAATTGCTGCACTTACTCTGCATTTTAATAGAAGACCGGATGAAGCAATATGGCTGGAGCCGGGATTTGCATAAACAAAGAAAAAAATAATGGCTCTCATATTTCTCATATTTATTAAAGCGCTATGGACGAGTAACTGAATTCCCCCTCAGAGGCCCAGCTGCTGATTCTTCATGAATGCAAATGAGGTGCCAGCCTAACACAGAGAAGATTATACAGCAAGAGGCAATTAGCACGTATATTCCAGTCCATACAGCAGAAACAGGCAACCTGAGGCTCTGCAGCTGTTGTGGAAGTACATATCCCAGCATTCCTGGCAGTTTCTGCTCTCCAGTGGTTGTAGAGCGATGGCCATAGAAAAATGATGACTGCTCCAGAGTGGAATTATGGACTCTCACTAGAGAGGACAGCTGCCATGACATTGTGTCTACAATCATCCATGATGAAAATGTGCGTACAAATGCCATGATGATACACCCGAGGCTGCCATGATGAAGACGTATTTACAGCTTCCATGACATTGTGTCTACGAACGCCATGATGACATGATCTCTACAGCTGCAATGATGACGTCTCTACAGCTGCAATGATGAAGATGTGTCTATATCCGCCATGACATTGTGTCTACAATCGCCATGATGACAATAGCTCTACAGCTGCCATGACTTGTCTACAACTGCCATGGTGACAATATATTTACAACTGCAGTGATGACGTGTCTACAACTGCCATGATGATGTGTCTACAGCTGCCGTGATAACATGTCTACAATTACCACGACAATGTGTCTACAACAGCTGTGATGACGTGTCTACAGCTGCCATAATGATAATTCTACAACTGCCATGATGACGATGTATCTACAACTGTCATGATGAGGTGTCTACAGCTGCCATGATGATGCTCTCACAACTGCCATGATGACATTTCGACAACTGCCAAGATGATGTATCTACAACAGCCGTGATGACGAGTCTACAACAGTCGTGATGATGAGTCTACCACTGCCATAATGATGTTTCTACAACTGCCATGATGACGTGTCTACCACTGCCATGATGACGTGTCTACAACTGCCATGATGACGTGTCTACAACTGCCATGATGACGAGTCTACCACTGCCATGATGATGTTTCTACAACTGCCATGATGACGTGTCTATAACTGCCATAATGATGTTTCTACAACTGCCATGATGATGTCTCTACTACTGCCATGATGACAACGTATCTACCAGTGCCATGATAATGTATCTACAGCTGCCATGGTGATGCTCTCACAGCTGCCATGATGATGTGTCATCAGATGAAAATCAAAAGAGTAAGACCGCACTCAAGGATAAGATGAAATCAATGATATCAATGATACAAGTTAACCTGGCATGTCTTTTGATGCACTCTCTGTACAAATTTATCCATGAGGAATAAAGGATATCATTGATTTCATCTTATCCTTGAGTGTGGTCTTACTCTTTTGATTTTCAACTATTGCAGATGACGGATCTGATCTGCACCAGGATAAACATCTTCACCTGAGCGGCTTTTTCCCCTTTGTTTTCATGTGTCTACAGTTGCCATTATGACATGTCTACAGTTGCTATGATGATGTGCCTATAGTTGCCATGATGGTGTGTCTACAGTTGCCATGATGGTGTCTACAGTTGCCATGAAGACAACATGTCTACAACTGCTATGGTTACATTTGAAAAACAAGGGGTGATGGCTCTCGCGCTATCACAAAAAAAGGTCAGACCAACATAAATATTACCTCCGAGGTGCTGCTAGTACTGGACTGGTTACCCAAAATAGTGTTTATCAAACGAATGTATATTTTATAGTACTGCGCCACCTTGAACAAAGTAATCAATAAAATATGAAAGCTAGTAGAAAGATAAAAAGTGCTACATGTAATCTTGAATCTTCAATAGTGATATGCAAAAAATAAATAAAGTGCTAGAATATCTGCCCCACAATAGTGGAAGCTAAGTGTACTATACTCAATAATGTAACAAATGTGGCAATAAAGTGCTCAGTTTGTTCCATATATAATGTTATTACAAATTGATGAAAATTGATACCATTAAAACTGAAATCATCAAACTTCTTAACTCTTTATGGTTCTCCTATATATTCAGAATAGACAGATAGAGTGTGCAATTAATTCATGCAAAAGAACATTATAAATATAATTAAAATCCAAATTCCAAAAAAAAAAAAAGAAAAGTGATTTTCAATTTCTGTGAAATATTTGTGACACAGTCCTTCTTATTGTCTGATACAAACTCCTTCACCAGTAATTAAAGTGCCTGGAGTGCTCTTCTAGTGATGACACCTCTGTGTGTGCTACCTGCTCACCTCCAATAATTTAAAACAGCGCTTGTGGGTATTTGATAAATGGTGGTTGGTAATCCTCCTGTGTATGGTCCTCTTCCTCTCTCAGGGTGCTGGAAGTCTATAGAGAATCTTTCACCTTAATATCTTTTATCGATCTAGTGTCTCCCAACATTGGATGAAAGGAAACACTTTCATGGTGTAGTATATTAAAATTTTTATTAAAAGAACATAAATTTCCACTCACAGTTTAAGAAAAATCCCGATATGTCACTTCTGGTTTCTCGTGTACGCCCTACGCGTTACGTCACGTGTCACGTGATTTCCTCAGGAGATTACATTTAGCACTTTTTAACTTTCTAGCGTTCATATTTTATCTATTACTTTATTTAAGGTTGCGCAGTACTATAAAATATACATTTGCTATGGTTACATGTTGATGTGTGTACAGCTGCCATATTGATGTGTCAACAGCAGTGTTGCCAACCTCCGGAAGTGAATTTTACTGACAAGATGCCGAAAATTTAATGAGAGCACCATTTTTATTACTGATGAAAATCATGAAGATTACTGACAGAGCCACATTATTTACTGACACTCCATGATAAAGACATGTCTACAGCTGCCATGACATTGTGTCTACAATCGCCATGATGACAACGTCTCTACAGCTGCCATGATGACATGTCTACAACTGCCGTGATGACATGTCTGCAGCTGCCGTGATGATGTGTCTGCAGCTGCCGTGATGATGTGTCTGCAGCTGCCGTGATGATGTGTCTGCAGCTGCCGTGATGATGTGTCTAAGGTTGCCATTATGAAGTGTCTACAGCTG
This sequence comes from Pelophylax lessonae, assembly GCF_965119305.1. Taxonomy (NCBI): domain Eukaryota; kingdom Metazoa; phylum Chordata; class Amphibia; order Anura; family Ranidae; genus Pelophylax; species Pelophylax lessonae. The sequence goes on along the minus strand of NC_138771.1, from coordinate 4,708,972 downwards.
CCATAATGACGTGTCTACAGATGCCTTGATGATGTGTCTACAGTTGCCATGATGATGTATCTACAGTTTCCATGAAGTCAATGTGTCTACAGCTGCCATGACATTGTGTCTACAATCATCATGATGACAATGTCTCTACAGCAGCCATGATGAGGTGTCTACAACTGCTGCGATGATGGGTCTACAGCCGCTGTTACGATGTATCTACAGCCTGCTGTTATGATGTGTCTACAGCCGCTGTTATGTCGTGTCTAAAGCTGCCGTGATGTCGTGTCTACAGCTGCCCTGATGATGTTTCTACAGCTGCCCTGATGATGTGTCTACAGCTGCCCTGATGACTAGGGATGATCGAACGGTTCGGGTCGACCATCGGTTCGACCTGAACATTGACTGTTCGAAATTCGGCCGAATTCCAAACTTTTGGCGGAAAAAGTTCGGAATTCGGCAACCAGAACCGACCAAAATGCAATGGGACAGCAACTGGGCTTTAAAAGCCTGTGATTGGACCAGAACCATCAGTAAAAGCCAATTGAGGGGGCAGGAGAATGCTAGGAATGTGATTGGAGTGACTAGGGGGTCCAGAGGCCAATCAGTAGTGAATACGATCCCCAGTATATAACATAGCCCCCGCCAAATCTCTAGCACTGTAATACAGGGGATGTGGAAGAGAGTGGAAGCAGTTCTGTTACTTCTGCTTCAAAAGTGTCATTTAGCAATTATTAGTGTGAGGAAAGGGATATCTAGTGTAGTTAGGGTACTATTTCCCACTATAGTTAGATTTAATAATCTAGTTTCTGTAGGGAAATTGTTAAGTGTCAGGGTGACTGTAGTGTAGTGTAGGGTGAACTAACTCTGACTGCTATGCCAGGGTGACAGAATTCATCCATGTCAGGGTGACCGCCATAAGAAAAAGATCATTTTTCTTAGAATTATTAGTAGAGCAGGGATGGGGCTCCGCTCCTTTTATGCCAGGGTGACCGAATTCATCCAGGTCAGGGTGACCACTATAGTAAAAAGATTGTTTGTCTTAGAATTTTTAGAAGAGCAGGGATGGGGCTCCGCTATTTTCACACCTGGGCGTTTTTTTTGCAGGCGTTTATTGGGCTTTTTTGTCGACGTCTTGGAGGCAAGCATGACATCTGAACTTCTGTGTAGGGGTATATATACACACACACATATATGTATATATACACATACACACATATAGGTGTAAAAGCAGGGCTGGACTTGCCTACCGGGATACCGGGAAATTTCCTGGTGGGCCGCCAGCCCTGGGGCCGCTTTAAGAACCAGCGCAGCCGCAGCGCCGCTTTAAGGGCCAGCGCAGCCGCAGCGCTGCTTTAAGCATTGGGGCGGTGACGGTCCGTCCGTCCGATAGTTACTCGCGTGATTTCAGCCGCTGTGAGCGGCATGACGTCACGACGGCGACGGTCACGGGGGCGGGCGGCTGGCGCGGCGGGGAAATTGAGAAACTGACTGGCTGAGTGGAGAGAGGTTGGCTGAGCGTGCAAGCGAGGCTGCAAGTCTGTGACTGGTGACTGTCACGGGCGCGCCGACGCCGATGATGATCCCTCCCTCTGCACTCATCCCCACAGTCCCTCCTCCCCGATCCAAGGGGTCTTTGGGTGGTGCCAGCATTGCCAGGTGGGAAGGCAACATAGGATTGTCACCAGGAATCAGAGCAAAGACATGTGGGTTTGCCACTGCACCTTCTTTAGCCCACTCTGCAGTAAAAAACATCTGTGCCCTTCTAACACCCCAGCCCTCCTGAATACCCAGTGCCATCCCCTCCAGACCCCCCTTACCCCCTATACCTTGCCCTCCTGACCCCAGCCCTACATACTGATGACCTCTGTACACTGCCCTACATACTACTGACCTCTGTACACTGCCCTACATACTACTGACCCCTGTACACTGCCCTACATCCTACTGATCCCTGTACACTGCCCTACATACTACTGACCCCTGTACACTGCTCTACATACTACTGATCCCTGTACACTGCTCTACATACTACTGACCCCTGTACACTGCTCTACATACTACTGATCCCTGTATACTGCCCTACATACTACTGATCCCTGTACACTGCTCTACATACTACTGACCTCTGTACACTGCCCTACATACTACTGATCCCTGTACACTGCTCTACATACTACTGACCCCTGTACACTGCTCTACATACTACTGATCCCTGTATACTGCCCTACATACTACTGATCCCTGTACACTGCTCTACATACTACTGACCTCTGTACACTGCCCTACATACTACTGACACTGGCCAGAAATCAGAGCAGATAGCCAGGCTTGAAAGGAATCAAGAAAATCCGCTTGCAGTACCAGATGTTCTGCCTTCATGATGGACTCTGGCATCTGACTTGTGGGGCAACCAATTACCCCCCAGACAAGACAAAAAAAATGTGAATGAAAGTGAATTAGGAGATTCTGACTGAAGCTAACTTTTAAGGTAGGCTAAGTTTATATTTTTTCAGTGACATTAGTTTTAGTAGTTTTTTTCAGGGTTTTCTTTATGCCATCTTTAATTTTTATTATGGATTTGCTAGTTAATTTGAAAAAAAATAAATGATAAAAGGGGAAGCCAAAAAAGATAGCTCTGCACCCCGGTTATCTTTGATCTCTTCAATGTTGTTCAGGTAGATCTCCATCTTTTATAGGTTGCCTACCCTGCTTTAGAGACTCAGTGTTACGTTAGACACCTTTGTGGTATTTTTTTATATGGCCCATATTTGGGTGTAATGTATATGCCCTATAGAGTTGACCTGTTGTACGCTTTTGTGTTGATAGCTATGGAGGGAATGTGGATGCTGGTCTTGTGGGCATGCCGCACTCTGCCCGTCTGGTTGACGGGGATGTGTTCTTCAGGCTGGGGCACTTTCCATCTCCCCCTCCCCTTGCGGGAGGTGGCCCCTGATTGGATGACTGTGCGGCATCAGCCCGGTCTCTCCTCCCTAATGGGTGGATGGGGCGGGTTTGTGATGCCAGATCTTTTCCATTGCAACCACCGTGCACCTATGCGCAGCAGCAGCATGCATATGACGGTATGGCATCACCACTGTGGCCTCATTGCGGATCCAGCAGTGACTCCTATTGGCGTTGTGGGAGAATTTAAAGTGAGAAGGCCACTGTGCCTATGCTGCAGCCCAGACACAGGATACAGGGACAACCATTTTGCCATTTTGGAGGTATGAACTAGAGATTGACCGATTATCGGCAAAGATATGCACTTTCCCCGATATATCGGAATTGGCCACCAAGCTGGCCAATATTGCCAATATTTCGGGAAAGTGCTGTACCGGAGTAATGCCTGCAGCTAGAGGCGTCACCCCGGTACCGGCGTCCATAGCCGACGGTCAGCTGTTTATAATGACAACCGATGCTGAGAAGCCACTCGGCTGTCGTTACAAGGAGCGGGAGGGGAGCCTTCCGCGGCTCGTCCGGGTCTCCCGTCCCACCGGGAGACCTGGGCAACCAGCCTGCACGGCCGCCGAATACCCGATCAAAGCCGCATTCGCTCTGATTGGCTCTCCATGCAAAAACCCGGAAGTGATGTCATGAGTAATATCATTTCTGGGTACTGTCTGGTGCCAGATTGAAAAAAATGACAGCATTCAAAACAGTCAAACTTGGCGTTTTGAATGCTTTTAAGTGCAGAGGAGGGGTTCCTCCTCTCCCAGATCCCTCCACAAAAGTACTTTTAAGAAAAAAAAAAAAAAACATTTTAATTGTACAAAAATATCGTCCGATACCGATATGCATTGGCTAAAAGATCGGTATCGGCAACGAAAAACCGATATCGGTCGATCACTAGTATGAACGTTTACTGGAAGGGGATACAGAGGGTATATTGGGAATCTTGGTGACGAACGGTATGCGCTCCATATCTCTTTTATAGATGGGGATGTAATACAATCTATGATCACCTGAAAACAGGGTGAGGTGACGTTATGCTGTTGGGCTGGTATAATAATGCTATGGGGCTGGTATGAAATTATTTCAAGGGCTGGTTTTTATCCCCAGTCCGGCCCTGTGTAAAAGTAGCGGAACCCCATCTATGCGCTAATGAAATTATTTGCAGGGATAGGGCTCCGCTCCTATCACACCTATATGTGTGTATGTATACATATATGTGTGTGTGTATATATACCCCTATACAGAAGTTCAGATGTTATGCCTGCCTCCAAAGACGCCCAAAAAATGCCCAAAAAAACGCCTGCAACAACACACCTAAGCGTTTTTGTTGCAGGCGTTTTTTTGAACGTCTTTGGAGGCAGGCATAACATCTGAACTTCTGTATAGGGGTATATATACACACACACATATATGTATATATACACATACACACATATAGGTGTGATAGGAGCGGAGCCACATCCCTTCCCTGCGCTAATAAAAATTCTAAGAATTATGATCTTTTTTTTCTGGTTCTGGACATGCTACAGAGCTGAAACTTCACAAGTACACTTTTTAGACCCCCCAGACACTAAATCCAAAAATTTTTTTTTTCAATAATTTTTTCAATAATTGTCTCTCTATCCAAAACGACAATTTTTAAGAACTTTTTTGTGTGATTAATAGTCCCTGGGGCATGACCCAGAACCCTAAGCACTTTTTAGGGGCATTTATTGGGTTTTAGGGCTTCAAAATTTTGTTTTTTGATTACCGAAGTTCGGGTCCCATTGATTTCAATGGGGTTCTGGAATCCGGACCCGAACTTTCTGGAAATTCGGGTGTTCTGGTCGAGCCGAACTTTTCAAAAGTTCGATCATCCCTACTGATGACATGTCTACAGCTGCCATGATGATGTGTCTACAACTGCTGTTATGATGTGTCTACAGCCGCTGTTATGATGTGTCTACAGATGCCATGATAACGTGTCTACAGATGCTATGATGACATGTCTACAGATGCCATGATGACATGTCTACAGCTGCCATGATGATGTGTCTACAGTTGCCAGGATGATGTGTCTACAACTGCCATGATAACATGTCTACAGCCGCCATGATGACGTGTCTACAGATGCCATGATGATGTGTCTACAGCTTCCATGATGATGTATCTACAGTTACCATGAAGACAACGTGTCTACAACTGCCATGATAACTTGTCTACAACTGCCATGATAACGTGTCTACAGCTGCCATGATGACATGTCTACAGATGCCATAATTACGTATCTAAGGATGCCATGATGACATATCTACAGTTGCCATGATGATGTGTCTATATATGCCATGATGAGGTGTCTACAGTTGCCATGATGAGGTGTCTGGAGCTGCCATGATAATGATTCTCCCCATCACATCAGACACCCCCTATACACTTGAGGACCCCCTATATACATGAGAGCTCCCCATCACCATTGTGTCTCTGCATCAGCTCAGAAACCCCCTATACATCTGAGGACCCCATCACCACAAAGTCTCCCCATAACCTCAGAGACTCCCCATCACATTAGAGACCCCTTATACATCTGAAGACCCCCTATACATGACAGCCTTCCTTCACCACAGAGTCTCCCATCACCTCAGAGACCCCTATACATCAAAAGACCCACTATACATTACAGCTCCCCATCACCACAGAGTCTCCCCATCACTACAAAGTCTCCCTATCACATCAGAGACCCCCTATACAAGAGGACCCCATCACTACAAAGTCTCCCCATCACATCAGAGACCCCCTATACATTTGAGGACCCCCTATACGTGAGAACTCCCCATTACCACAGAGTCTCCCCATCACCTCAGAGACCCCTATACATATGAAGACCCCCTATATATGAGAGCTTCCCATCACCACAGAGTCTCCCAATCACCTCAGAGACCTCCTATACACCTGAGGACCCCATCACTACAAAGTCTCCCTATCACATCCAAGACCCCCTATGCATGAGAACTCCCTATCATACCAGAGCCTACCCATCACAGAGCTCCCCAATCACACAGCCCCCCACCACAGAGCCTTCCAATCACACAGTCCTCCCATCACAGAGCCCCCCCCCATTCACATAACCCCCCCCCCCCATCACAGAGTCCCCCATCAGGCAGCACTCCTTGTAGACCAGAACAATTTTTAAATTTTGCTATTGGCCTAAGTGAAAATGTCCAAATGGGGTCCAATGAGCCATCTTCCCTCTCTGATGTCATGTGACTCGTTAGTTTTACAAGGTCTCAGGTGTGAATGGGGAGCAGGTGTGTTATATTTGGTGTTATCCCTCTCACTCTCTCATACTGGTCACTGGAAGTTCAACATGGCACCTCATGGCAAAGAACTCTCTGAGGATCTGAAAAAAAGAATTGTTGCTCTACATAAAGATGGCCTAGGCTATAAGAAGATTGCCAAGATCCTGAAACTGAGCTGCAGCACGGTGGCCAAGGCCAACAGGACAGGTTCCACTCAGAACAGGCCTCACCATGAGGTTGAGTGCCGTGCCCAGCGTCATATCCAGAGGCTGTCTTTGGGAAATAGACGTATGAGTGCTGCCAGCATTGCTGCAGAGGTTGAAGGGGTGGGGGAGGGGTCAGCCTGTCAGTGCTCAGACCATACGCTGCACACTGCATCAAATTGGTCTGCATGGCTGTCATCCTAGAAGGAAGCCTCTTCTAAAGATGATGCATAAGAAAGACTGCAAACAGTTTGCTGAAGACAAGCAGACTAAGGACATGGATTACTGGAACCGTCTCCTATGCTCTGATCAGGGCCGGCGTTAGGGGGGGGCAAACTGGGCAACTGCCCAGGGCCCCGAGTGTCCAGGGGCCCCCAGCTGCCCCCTGTCAGCGGAGCGGAGGCAGCGTGACACTATATGCAGGCGGGCAAGGGGAAGACTGATCATTCGGGCAGTCGGGCGGCACTGCCCGAGGCCCCGTGGTTGAGGGGGGGGGGGGGCCCACAGCAGTCTGTCCCTGGAGGTGCCTACACACTCTTGCTCAGCTGAGGGGCGGGGCCACACGTTCCCGCCGCGGGGGGCAGCCAGAGTGCAGAGAGAGAAGAGAGCGGAAGTCATCTCTCAGCCAGCCCAGCCGGCAGCCACCCACAGGTTGTGACAGGTAGGTGGAGATTTCTAGTCTGCTCTGCTGGCTGCTACTGTGCTTCTGTGAAGTTCGAGCAGGAGAATGGAGATTAAGAGTCTGCTGCTCTGCTACTGTGCTTATCTGTGTAAGTTCCGATTCTGAAGCACAGTAGCAAGGGGAGGGGGTGTCAGTGTGCTACATTTATAGGCTTTGGAAGCAGCCCTTAATATGGTGGGAAACAAATTTTGTCAAAGCAATTCCAACCTCTCTCTCTGGAATTGCTTTTTTTTTAGACTCTGTGACTTTTTTTAGACTCTGTGGTGAATTGTGTGGTGTCGGGGGTGGGGGCGTGACACAGCAGTGCTGACTTTGGTGGGGAGATCACATATTGGGGGGGGTGTCAGTGGTGGTAAGTGGGGGGGGGGGGATGACACAGCGGTGGTGAAATCACATATTGGTAGGGGGTCTAAGGCACAAACCCCCTACCAATATGTGATTTCCCCACAAAATTCACCACTGCTGTGTCATCCCCCCCCCCCCCCTTACCACCACTGACACCCCCACCAATATGTAATCTCACCAACTTCACAACTGCTGTGTCATACCCCACACATTTCACCACTGACACCCCCCCCCCACCCCAACATGTGATCTCCCCACCAAATTCACCGATCACCACCATTGTATCATACCCCCCCCGCACACAATTCACCGCTGATCTCCTCACCAAATTCACCACTGCTTTGTCATTCGGAGGGAGTGACACAGTAGTGGTGAATTTGGTGAGGAGATCAGCGGTGAATTGTGTGCGGGGGGGTATGATACAATGGTGGTGTAGCCCCCCCAAAACCACACAATTCACCACTGACACCCCCCACCCTAATATGTGATCCCCCACCAAATTCACCACTGCTGTGTCACCCCCCCCCCCCTTACACCCCACAAAATGTGATCTCCCCCAAATTCAATACTGCTATCATTCCCCAACACACAATTCACCACTGACACTCGGGGCTGATGATTCAGCACTGCCCCCCCCCCCACCAATATATGATCTCCCCCCAAATTCAACACAACACTGTGATCCCCCCAATCCCAATATGCGATCCCCTTCAGACCTGATCATTCACTACTACCTATCCCCCCCCCCCGTCCCGACGTCACCTTCCCACCCGCCATCAGAGAAGAGGCAGTGGGCGGCGCGCATGGAGGAAGAATAGTCCAGTGTCCGGTCGGAGGACACCGGTCCGACCGAGTCGCGACGCCATGGAGGAGGAAGAAGTCAACTCCCGAGCAGCATGGTCACCAGGGAGTCGGGACATGCTGGTCAGGTCACTGTGCATTGATGGGGGGCATGCTGTGCTGGTCACTTTGCATTGAATGGGAACATGCTGGTCAGGTCACTGTGCATTGATGGGGGACATGCTGGTCAGGTCACTGTGCATTGATGGGGGACATGCTGGTCACTGTGCATTGATGGGGGGCATGCTGGACACTGTGCATTGAATGGGGGCATTCTGGACACTGTGCATTGGTGGGGGACATGCTGGTCACTGTGCATTGATGGGGGACATGCTGGTCACTGTGCATTGATGGGGGGCATGCTGGACACTGTGCATTGAATGGGGGCATTCTGGACACTGTGCATTGGTGGGGGACATGCTGGTCACTGTGCATTGATGGGGGGCATGCTGGACACTGTGCATTGAATGGGGGCATTCTGGACACTGTGCATTGATGGGGGACATGCTGGTCACTGTGCATTGAATAGGTGAATTCTGGACACTGTGCATTGAATTGGGGCATTCTGGACACTGTGCATTGATGGGGGACATGCTGGACACTGTGCATTGAATGGGGGAATTCTGGACACTGTGCATTGGTGGGGGACATGCTGGTCACTGTGCATTGATGGGGGACATGCTGGTCACTGTGCATTGATGGGGGACATGCTGGTCACTGTGCATTGATGGGGGACTTGCTGGTCACTGTGCATTGATGGGGGACATGCTGGTCACTGTGCATTGATGGGGGACATGCTGGACACTGTGCATTGAATGGGGGACATGCTGGTCACTGTGCATTGATGGGGGACATGCTGGTCACTGTGCATTGATGGGGGACATGCTGGTCACTGTGCATTGATGGGGGACATGCTGGTCACTGTGCATTGATGGGGGACATGCTGGACACTGTGCATTGATGGGGGACATGCTGGTCACTGTGCATTGATGGGGGACATGCTGGACACTGTGCATTAATGGGGGACATGCTGGTCACTGTGCATTTATGGGGGACATGCTGGACACTGTGCATTGATGGGGGACATGCTGGTCACTGTGCATTGATGGGGGACATGCTGGTCACTATGCATTGATGGGGGACATGCTGGTCACTGTGCATTGATGGGGGACATGCTGGTCACTGTGCATTGATGGGGGACATGCTGGACACTGTGCATTGGTGGGGGACATGCTGGTCACTGTGCATTGATGGGGGACATGCTGGTCACTGTGCATTGATGGGGGACATGCTGGTCACTGTGCATTGATGGGGGACTTGCTGGTCACTGTGCATTGATGGGGGACATGCTGGACACTGTGCATTGGATGGGGGCATTCTGGACACTGTGCATTGGTGGGGGACATGCTGGTCACTGTGCATTGATGGGGGACATGCTGGTCACTGTGCATTGATGGGGGACATGCTGGTCACTGTGCATTGATGGGGGACATGCTGGTCACTGTGCATTTATGGGGGACATGCTGGACACTGTGCATTGATGGGGACATGCTGGTCAGGTCACTGCATTGATGGGGGACATGCTGGTCACTGTGCATTGATGGGGGACTTGCTGGTCACTGTGCATTGATGGGGGACATGCTGGACACTGTGCATTGATGGGGGACATGCTGGACACTGTGCATTGATGGGGGACATGCTGGTCACTGTGCATTGATGGGGGACATGCTGGTCACTGTGCATTGATGGGGGGCACGTTGGTCACTGTGCATTGATGGGGGACATGCTGGTCACTGTGCAATTGATGGGGGACATGCTGGTCACTGTGCATTGATGGGGAACATGCTGGTCACTGTGCATTGATGGGGGACATGCTGGTCACTGTGCATTGATGGGGGACATGCTGGACACTGTGCATTGATGGGGGACTTGCTGGTCACTGTGCATTGATGGGGGCACGTTGGTCACTGTGCATTGATGGGGGACATGCTGGTCACTGTGCATTGATGGGGAACATGCTGGTCACTGTGCATTGATGGGGGACATGCTGGTCACTGTGCATTGATGGGGGACATGCTGGTCACTGTGCATTGATGGGGGACATGCTGGTCACTGTGCATTGATGGGGGACATGCTGGTCACTGTGCATTGATGGGGGACATGCTGGACACTGTGCATTGATGGGGGGCACGTTGGTCACTGTGCATTGATGGGGGACATGCTGGTCACTGTGCATTGATGGGGACATGCTGGTCACTGTGCATTGATGGGGGACATGCTGGTCACTGTGCATTGATGGGGGACATGCTGGACACTGTGCATTGATGGGGGGCACGTTGGTCACTGTGCATTGATGGGGGACATGCTGGACACTGTGCATTGATGGGGGGCACGTTGGTCACTGTGCATTGAATTGGGGCATTCTGGACACTGTGCATTGATGGGGGACATGCTGGACACTGTGCATTGAATGGGGGAATTCTGGACACTGTGCATTGGTGGGGGACATGCTGGTCACTGTGCATTGATGGGGGACATGCTGGTCACTGTGCATTGATGGGGGACATGCTGGTCACTGTGCATTGATGGGGGACATGCTGGTCACTGTGCATTGATGGGGGACTTGCTGGTCACTGTGCATTGATGGGGGACATGCTGGTCACTGTGCATTGATGGGGGACATGCTGGACACTGTGCATTGAATGGGGGACATGCTGGTCACTGTGCATTGATGGGGGACATGCTGGTCACTGTGCATTGATGGGGGACATGCTGGTCACTGTGCATTGATGGGGGACTTGCTGGTCACTGTGCATTGATGGGGGACATGCTGGACACTGTGCATTGATGGGGGACATGCTGGTCACTGTGCATTGATGGGGGACATGCTGGACACTGTGCATTAATGGGGGACATGCTGGTCACTGTGCATTTATGGGGGACATGCTGGACACTGTGCATTGATGGGGGACATGCTGGTCACTGTGCATTGATGGGGGACATGCTGGTCACTATGCATTGATGGGGGACATGCTGGTCACTGTGCATTGATGGGGGACATGCTGGTCACTGTGCATTGATGGGGGACATGCTGGTCACTGTGCATTGATGGGGGACATGCTGGACACTGTGCATTGGATGGGGGCATTCTGGACACTGTGCATTGGTGGGGGACATGCTGGTCACTGTGCATTGATGGGGGACTTGCTGGTCACTGTGCATTGATGGGGGACATGCTGGACACTGTGCATTGGATGGGGGCATTCTGGACACTGTGCATTGGTGGGGGACATGCTGGTCACTGTGCATTGATGGGGGACATGCTGGTCACTTTGCATTGATGGGGGACATGCTGGTCACTGTGCATTGATGGGGGACATGCTGGTCACTGTGCATTTATGGGGGACATGCTGGACACTGTGCATTGATGGGGACATGCTGGTCAGGTCACTGCATTGATGGGGGACATGCTGGTCACTGTGCATTGATGGGGGACTTGCTGGTCACTGTGCATTGATGGGGGACATGCTGGACACTGTGCATTGATGGGGGACATGCTGGACACTGTGCATTGATGGGGGACATGCTGGTCACTGTGCATTGATGGGGGACATGCTGGTCACTGTGCATTGATGGGGGGCACGTTGGTCACTGTGCATTGATGGGGGACATGCTGGTCACTGTGCAATTGATGGGGGACATGCTGGTCACTGTGCATTGATGGGGAACATGCTGGTCACTGTGCATTGATGGGGGACATGCTGGTCACTGTGCATTGATGGGGGACATGCTGGACACTGTGCATTGATGGGGGACTTGCTGGTCACTGTGCATTGATGGGGGCACGTTGGTCACTGTGCATTGATGGGGGACATGCTGGTCACTGTGCATTGATGGGGAACATGCTGGTCACTGTGCATTGACGGGGGACATGCTGGTCACTGTGCATTGATGGGGAACATGCTGGTCACTGTGCATTGATGGGGGACATGCTGGTCACTGTGCATTGATGGGGGACATGCTGGTCACTGTGCATTGATGGGGGACATGCTGGACACTGTGCATTGATGGGGGGCACGTTGGTCACTGTGCATTGATGGGGGACATGCTGGTCACTGTGCATTGATGGGGACATGCTGGTCACTGTGCATTGATGGGGGACATGCTGGTCACTGTGCATTGATGGGGGACATGCTGGACACTGTGCATTGATGGGGGGCACGTTGGTCACTGTGCATTGATGGGGGACATGCTGGACACTGTTTATTGATGGGGGGCACGTTGGTCACTGTGCATTCATGGGGGACATGCTGGTCACTGTGCATTGATGGGGACATGCTGGTCACTGTGCATTGATGGGGGACATGCTGGTCACTGTGCATTGATGGGGGACATGCTGGACACTGTGCATTGATGGGGGGCACGTTGGTCACTGTGCATTGATGGGGACATGCTGGACACTGTGCATTGATGGGGGGCACGTTGGTCACTGTGCATTGATGGGGGACATGCTGGTCACTGGGCATTGAATGGGGACACGCTGGTCATTTTTGAACCAACCTAATGATTGTTTGTTAAGTCACGCAATTTTTTTACAGTGTAATCCGTCATTGGTGATAGTATTAGAGTTTTCATTCTATATTTGTTGCCCTGGGGCTTTCTATTTAGTTTAAATGAGTAGCGCTATGTGCAGAGCTGTGTATGTTCTTTATATGGCTCTGCTGCTCCTCACCCAGGCCTACTTATAATAGATCTGGATGAGGAGCAGTAAACATAATAGAATATTATAATTGATGTGATTATAATGATTATGATTATAATTAATTTAATGTTATTTAATTAAAGCATATTTTTATGTAGTTGTATGTTTTATTTGGCTAAATTGATTAAATGCGCCAATATTTTTGGAAGAATATAAAAAAATTTGGGGCCCCACTTTTAGGTTTGCCCAGGGCCACACTTTGTCTAAAACCGGCCCTGGCTCTGATGAGACCAAGATAAACTTATTTGGTGTCAGATGGTGTCAGGCGTGTGTGGCGGCAACCAGGTGAGGAGTACAAAGACAAGTGTGTCTTCCTACAGTCAGGCATGGTGGTGGGAGTGTCATGGTCTGGGGCTGCATGAGTGCTGCCGGCACTGGGGAGCTACAGTTCATTGAGGGAACCATGAATGCCAACATGTACTGTGACATACTGAAGCAGAGCATGATCCCCTCCCTTCAGAGACTGGGGGGCAGGGCAGTATTCCAACATAACGACCCCAAACACCTCCAAGATGACCACTGCCTTGCTAAAGAAGCTGAGGGTAAAGGTGATGGACTGGCCAAGCATGTCTCCAGACCTAAATCCTATTGAGTATCTGTCGCTCATCCTCAAAACAGCTGTACACTCACTACTTTACATTGTAGCAAAGTCTCATTTCTTCAGTGTTGTCACATGAAAAGATAGAATAAAATATTTACAAAAATGTGATGGGTGTGCTTACTTTTGTGAGATACTGTATATATATGTATTGTCTTTTTCAACACAAAAAGGCTTTTTTGGCAATTTTTTTCTTGAAAAAATGACTTTGTTTCTTCTGCAATCTATATACTAAAAGTATAACAAAAAGGAGAAAAATTGTTCCCGTCAATAAAAATTGCACATTGTATTTCATACTCTACTGAGTATGCCACAAACATTTTGTTTTTATTACAAACCACAGCAAAGTTTTTTTTTTTTTTTTTTTACAATTGAATTATTTTTTTTTTTTTTTTTACTTTTGATCTTTAATTGAAATGCATCACAAACATCACAACAAATCCACAAACAGCTCGACTCTCCAGTGAGAACATAGCTTTAGTTGTGAAAATGTCTGGACAACGATCTTCTAATAATAATAAATATATATTTTTTTTGTGTCTTTAGTTCACACATAAGCGATGCGGGAACCCTGCGAATCCACTGCGGGTTCCCACATCGCACTCCACTCGCAGGCAGGTCACACTGCCATATGCGAATCTCTGGGGGTGTCAATACAAAGTTAACGACACCCCCAGATCAGTTCGCCACCCCCAATCTGTATGGCTGAATTCCTAATGCACAGACATCGCATGTGATTTGTAGAGCAGTGAGTTGCGAATCACATGTGATGTCTGACATTGCATATGTATGAACCGACACTTAAAGTTGGCTTCTCAACATGCCTTACAAGCAAAACACAGGATAACATAAGGGAAAAAAGGGACAATTAAGTTCTCCACCTCCTTCCCACTATAAAGGATGGAAACAAACTGAGGAAACATTGGGAAGAAGGGAGGGGCCTAGCTAATGGTAAGAAGGGAGGGGCCTAGCTAATGACTAAACCAATGAATGCAAACATGTAGGTGTACTGGATTATACCATTTTACAGAAATTACATTACAAGTTGTCAATTACACGGATTACCACTAGATGTCAGCACAATAATTATTATACATCACATAAAGAGTCACTGCAAAGGTGATGGTTACACGAGAAGTGTTCCAGAACGATAAATTAATGCAGTCTGAGTGCATTTCTTCACAAAATCATCAATGTCTTCTACTTTTAAATCCTACTAAAGAAATATAATATTATGTAATTAGATACAAATCCAGATTGACTTTAAGACCTGGATGGATAATATTTGAATAATGAATTCTTTCTACCTCTTTTTGGTAAAGCTTTTGCACAGGTTCTCACCCCTCCCCCCCAGTCAGTTTAGGAACCTGATCAATTACCACATACGTATCTCAATGGTGCCACACTTTATGCATTCCCTATTAAATGTCTTCTAACAGGAAGATCTCTCAGATTTTCCTTAATGGACTATTTATGTCCAGCAGTGCACTCTTTAATAGTGTTGAGCGAACACGGACTGTATTATTCGTGTTCGTACCGAATAATTGGATTTTTTGTACCCGAACACGGACACGGACACTTTACTGTATGTTCGGGTAAAAATCCGTGTTCGGTCATTTCCGGGTTTTGCATGCTTTGGCGCTCTTTTCATGGCGGGCTTTCAACAGCCAATCAACAATCGTTTAACTGGTGTGCCTTAAGCCATCCCAGCCATGCCTGCAAATGTCTCAGTAGCTGTGATTGGCCGTCTGAAGCATGTGACCAAGTCTTTATAAGTTCGAGGCAGCCGCAGCGGCGTCATTATGCTGCTTAGATTCAGGGACAGAGCACACATCAACGTGCTGGCTGCTGATTAGGGAAAGATAGGCAGGAAAAAACCATTTGTGTCCGGATAGAATTGAGGGACAGGTCGGAGTGTTTAGGCAGGGCGAGTTGTAGGCATTTTAGGGATAGAGTCTGCTGAATTATAGGGTCAGTGTCTTCTACAAACTACAATCGATATTGCTGTGTGGGGGGTGGGGTCTGCACTCAATCCTGATCTACGATCTCTTCTCAATCCTGTTAGGGACAGAGTCTGCTGAATTTTAGGGAAACTGTGTTCTACAAACTACAATCGATATTGCTGTGTGGTGTGGGATTGGAGATAGGCAGGTGTCAGTGATCCACATCCATTTTTCTGTGTGTGAGCTGCAGTGAACACAATCTTTTTGGGCTGCAGTGAACACAATCTTTTTGGGCTGCAGTGAACACAATCTTTTTGGGCTGCAGTGAACACAATCTTTTTGGGGTGCAGTGAACAAAATCTTTTTGGGGTGCAGTGAACACAATCTTTTTGGGCTGCAGTGAACACAATCTTTTTGGGGTGCAGTGAACAAAATCCTTTTTGGTGTGCAGTGAACACAATCTTTGTGGGGTGCAGTGAACAAAATCCTTTGTGGGGTGCAGTGAACACAATCTTTTTGGGGTGCAGTGAACAAAATCCTTTTTGGGGTGCAGTGAACAACATCCTTTTTGGGCTGCAGTGAACACAATCTTTTTGGGCTGCAGTGAACACAATCTTTTTGGGCTGCAGTGAACACAATCTTTTTGGGCTGCAGTGAACACAATCTTTTTGGGCTGCAGTGAACACAATCTTTTTGGGGTGCAGTGAACAAAATCTTTTTGGGGTGCAGTGAACACAATCTTTTTGGGCTGCAGTGAACACAATCTTTTTGGGGTGCAGTGAACAAAATCCTTTTTGGTGTGCAGTGAACACAATCTTTGTGGGGTGCAGTGAACAAAATCCTTTTTGGGGTGCAGTGAACAACATCCTTTTTGGGGTGCAGTGAACACAATCTTTTTGGGGTGCAGTGAACAAAATCCTTTGTGGGGTGCAGTGAACACAATCTTTTTGGGGTGCAGTGAACACAATCTTTTTGGGGTGGAGTGAACAACATCATTTTTGGGGTGCAGTGAACAACATCCTTTTTGGGGTGCAGTGAACACAATCTTTTTGGGGTACAGTGAACACAATCTTTGTGGGGTGCAGTGAACACAATCTTTGTGGGGTACAGTGAACAGAATCTTTGTGGGGTGCAGTGAACACAATCTTTGGGGGGTACAGTGAACACAATCTTTGTGAGGTGCAGTGAACACAATCTTTGGGGGGTACAGTGAACACAATCTTTGTGGGGTGCAGTGAACACAATCTTTGTGGGGTGCAGTGAACACAATCATTGTGGGGTGCAGTGAACTCAATCTTTGTGGGGTACAGTGAACACAATCTCATACTTCTGAAGGTTTGAGGGTGCTGCCTGTTCCATACTCCCCCTACTCCTCATCTAGCCTTTTAGGGGTACAAACAATAGTAATTGGGGCCTAGTGTGGTTGTGTATGTGTGATATACATACACTTTTTTGGGATCATATTTTCTATTCCGCTATTTAATCAAAAACCTTTGGGGATCAGTTAAATTGGGGGATAGTCTGTGTTGGTACGTGTGAGAGAGATCCACCTTTCCAAGTTGTTGGGGTTCATCTCATACTTCTGAAGGTTTGAGGGTGCTGCCTGTTCCATACCCCCCCTACTCCTCATCTAGCCTTTTAGGGGTACAAACAATAGTAATTGGGGCCTAGTGTGGTTGTGTACGTGTGATATACATACACTTTTTTTGGGATCATATTTTCTATTCCGCTATTTAATCAAAAACCTTTGGGGATCAGTTAAATTGGGGGATAGTCTGTGTTGGTACGTGTGAGAGAGATCCACCTTTCCAAGTTGTTGGGGTTCATCTCATACTTCTGAAGGTTTGAGGGTGCTGCCTGTTCCATACTCCCCCTACTCCTAGCCTTTTAGGGGTACAAACAATAGTAATTGGGGCCTAGTGTGGTTGTGTACGTGTGATATACATACACGTTTTTTGGGATCATATTTTCTATTCCGCTATTTAATCAAAAACCTTTGGGGATCAGTTAAATTGGGGGATAGTCTGTGTTGGTACGTGTGAGAGAGATCCACCTTTCCAAGTTGTTGGGGTTCATCTCATACTTCTGAAGGTTTGAGGGTGCTGCCTGTTCCATACTCCCCCTACTCCTAGCCTTTTAGGGGTACAAACAATAGTAATTGGGGCCTAGTGTGGTTGTGTACGTGTGATATACATACACTTTTTTTGGATCATATTTTCTATTCCGCTATTTAATCAAAAACCTTTGGGGATCAGTTAAATTGGGGGATAGTCTGTGTTGGTACGTGTGAGAGAGATCCACCTTTCCAAGTTGTTGGGGTTCATCTCATACTTCTGAAGGTTTGAGGGTGCTGCCTGTTCCATACTCCCCCCTACTCCTAGCCTTTTAGGGGTACAAACAATAGTAATTGGGGCCTAGTGTGGTTGTGTACGTGTGATATACATACACTTTTTTGGGATCATATTTTCTATTCCGCTATTTAATCAAAAACCTTTGGGGATCAGTTAAATTGGGGGATAGTCTGTGTTGGTACGTGTGAGAGAGATCCACCTTTCCAAGTTGTTGGGGTTCATCTCATACTTCTGAAGGTTTGAGGGTGCTGCCTGTTCCATACCCCCCCTACTCCTCATCTAGCCTTTTAGGGGTACAAACAATAGTAATTGGGGCCTAGTGTGGTTGTGTACGTGTGATATACATACACTTTTTTTGATCATATTTCCTATTCCGCTATTCAATAAAAACCTTTGAGGATCAATTGAATTGCGGGATAGTCTGTGTCGGTACGTGTGAGAGAGATCCACCTTTCCAAGTTGTTGGGGTTCATCTCATACTTCTGAAGGTTTGAGGGTGCTGCCTGTTCCATACTCCCCCTACTCCTCATCTAGCCTTTTAGGGGTACAAACAATAGTAATTGGGGCCTAGTGTGGTTGTGTACGTGTGATATACATACACTTTTTTTGGATCATATTTTCTATTCCGCTATTTAATCAAAAACCTTTGGGGATCAGTTAAATTGGGGGATAGTCTGTGTTGGTACGTGTGAGAGAGATCCACCTTTCCAAGTTGTTGGGGTTCATCTCATACTTCTGAAGGTTTGAGGGTGCTGCCTGTTCCATACTCCCCCTACTCCTCATCTAGCCTTTTAGGGGTACAAACAATAGTAATTGGGGCCCAGTGTGGTTGTGTACGTGTGATATACATACACTTTTTTGGGATCATATTTTCTATTCCGCTATTTAATCAAAAACCTTTGGGGATCAGTTAAATTGGGGGATAGTCTCTGTCGGTACGTGTGAGAGAGATCCACCTTTCCAAGTTGTTGGGGTTCATCTCATACTTCTGAAGGTTTGAGGGTGCTGCCTGTTCCATACCCCCCCTACTCCTCATCTAGCCTTTTAGGGGTACAAACAATAGTAATTGGGGCCTAGTGTGGTTGTGTACGTGTGATATACATACACTTTTTTTGGATCATATTTTCTATTCCGCTATTTAATCAAAAACCTTTGGGGATCAGTTAAATTGGGGGATAGTCTGTGTCGGTACGTGTGAGAGAGATCCACCTTTCCAAGTTGTTGGGGTTCATCTCATACTTCTGAAGGTTTGAGGGTGCTGCCTGTTCCATACCCCCCCTACTCCTCATCTAGCCTTTTAGGGGTACAAACAATAGTAATTGGGGCCTAGTGTGGTTGTGTACGTGCGAGATACATACACTTTTTTTGATCATATTTCCTATTCCGCTATTCAATAAAAACCTTTGAGGATCAATTGAATTGCGGGATAGTCTGTGTCGGTACGTGTGAGAGAGATCCACCTTTCCAAGTTGTTGGGGTTCATCTCATACTTCTGAAGGTTTGAGGGTGCTGCCTGTTCCATACTCCCCCTACTCCTCATCTAGCCTTTTAGGGGTACAAACAATAGTAATTGGGGCCCAGTGTGGTTGTGTACGTGTGATATACATACACTTTTTTTGGATCATATTTTCTATTCCGCTATTTAATTTAACTGGGCCTCCATGCGAGACCTGTGTGCCTTGTTGCGCTGTTTTGAGTACTCCACCAACATGGCCAGTGGCAATGACGCCGTTCTCAGCTTAACTATCCCACTTCTATGCCTCCTTGAAAAAACAATTCGGGCGATGATGGAAGAGGATGTGGCACAGGATGAGGAGGAGGAGGAGGATGAAGAGGTAACATTTCCAAGGCTTTCAGGGCAGTCATTCGCAAGGGGCTCCGAGGGTGGGTTCCTGCACACGCAAACGCCAGGGACGCAATTGTCCAGCAGGGGCACAGTTCTGGAGGATGAGGAGGATGAGGAGGAGGAGGAGCTGGAGGAGGAGATGGAACCATGTTCACAGCAGGGTGGCACCCAGGCCAGCTCATGGCCATCACTGGTGCGTGGCTGGGGGGATACAGAGGACACGGACGATACACCTCCCACAGAGGACAGCCTTTCGTTGCCTCTGGGCAGCCTGGCACACATGAGCGATTACATGCTGCAGTGTCTCCACAACGACCGCCGAGTTGCCCACATTCTAACTTGTGCTGATTACTGGGTGGCCACGCTGCTGGATCCCCGTTACAAGGACAACGTACCGTCCTTAATTCACTCACTGGAGCGCGATCGCAAGATGCGCGAGTACAAGCGCACGCTGGTAGACGCCATGCTGCTGGCATTCCCATCTGACAGCGGGGCCACAGTGGAAGCACAAGGCAGAGGAGGAGGAGGAGGAGGTCGCCAACGCAACCAGGGCACCGCCAGCACCTCAGAAGGCAGGGTTAGCATGGCCGAAATGTGGAAAAGCTTTGTCAGCACGCCACAACAAACAGCAGCACCAGCAGCTCAGATGGAACGTCTTAGCAGGAGGCAGCATTTTACCAACATGGTGGAGCAGTATGTGTGCACACGCCTACATGTAGTGAATGACGGGTCTGCCCCCTTCAACTTCTGGGTCTCCAAATTGGGCACATGGCTTGAGCTTGCCCTTTACGCCTTGGAGGTGCTGGCGTGCCCTGCAGCCAGTGTATTATCTGAACGGGTATTTAGCACGGCTGGGGGCGTTATAACAGACAAGCGCAGCCGCCTGTCCAGAGACAATGTGGACAAGCTCACGTTCATTAAAATGAACCAGGCATGGATCCCACGGGACTTTTCCGTACCTTATGCAGAATAGCAATGGATACCGACCTTACCCACCCATTGTTCCATTTTTGCTCTTTCTCACTCTTTTGGGGTGTACCCTCATTTAAAATTTTTGAAAAGAAGCAGTGTTGGCTACCTCGTCCTCCTCCTCAGGGCCAGATTAATGTAGGGGCTATTGGAGCTGCAGCTCCAGGCCCCTACCTTTTATATAGGCCCCGGGTTGGCCATATTCACTGTTACCGCTCTTCTGTCACTTGTAAACACAGAAGTCTGGCTTCTATGCTCGCTTCCCCAGGCAGCACCCTCAGAACCTCCCCACACAGCGTGAAGGCCGGACAAGGAGGGACAGTTGGCGATGCATGGATGTGTTTATGGGCTTCAGAGACAGCATCCCATGTTGAATTAGGCATGCATGGCTGCACCCTTCCTCCTCTGGGTGCATGGCAAGGCACGGCCCTTAAGGCCCTTCAAAATCCTCAGCACCAAGCCCATGATGCTGTTAATCCGGCCCTGGTCCTCCTCCACCGCCGCTTCCACCTACACCGCCCATAGGTGTGCGCAGCCTATTGCATTAAGGTGTGCACCCCAAAGTTGAAATACACATGCATGTGTTTGCCAGCAGGGAGAGTAATGTATCGGGGCCATGTACCTGTAGGCAAGGAGAAATAGAGCAGAGCAGGTCCCAGGGAGATCTTTCCCATCTCCTCACTGGCAATGCTATGTGCCCTAGGTGATTAGGGTGTGCCCAGGCACACCCAGCACACCCTGTGCGCACGCCTATGTCACCGCCACATCCACCACCACCTCAACCTCCCTCCTACTCCATATGGGCCTCGTCCTTCAGAGATGAAGAAGAACATTGTTTTATTTTTCTGTTTTTTTTTTGTTGTTTTAAGTTATTTCCCTATCCACATTTGTTTGCAGAGCACTTGCCATGCTCTTAATTACGTTTTGCTGCCATTTGCAGCACTCTAGCCCTTTCCTTTGGTGTTTTAGAGCCATTTTAGTGCCTTAAAGTTCGGGTCCCCATTGACTTCAATGGGGTTCGGTGTCCGGGAAAAGTTCGGTAAAAGTCCGGGACACGGACCCGGACTTTTTTTTAAAGTTCGGCCGAACCCGTCGAACACGGACATCTAGGTGTTCGCTCAACCCTACTTTAATTCCTTGTGTTGCCTCTTCTATGTAGCAAAACCCACGAGGGCAATTAATCATGTTGACTACAGAGATAATTAAACACGTGAAAAACTTTTTATTTCATAATCTCATCCACTGCACTAATATAAGAGAGGGTAAAACGTTTCATCATCCACACAGCAGTCCAGAATACCGTACAGCACATTTGTCAAACACAAGGCCCGTGGGCCGAATGCAGCCCTCCAGGCCATTTTATGTGGTCCTCGCACCCAGGAGGAGGGGTGGAAGTGAGATATAAACAGCCTGTGAAAGAGAGCCGATTCCTGCACACTATGCATAGAAAACCCCAAAACTCTGCACTCTGTACGTAGCGCACCTATGAACCCTGCACTTTGTACATAGCACACTCCTGCACTCTGTACGTAGTGCACTCCTGCACTCTGCACATAGCACACTCCTGAACTCTGTACGTAGAGCACTCCTGAATTACTGGATCAGTTAGTGGATCATCATTAATCAGAATCACCTAACTTGCATTGCTTGTCTCACACTGTGCTACACTTGGAATTCATTTGTTCTTTGAGCTCCAACTGCCGGTGAAGATAATAGCAAGGTCTTACATTGTGAGCATTGCTACCCTTTTGCTTTTAAAGGGGACACGCTACGGGTATCTAGATTACCTCATCTCTCAGTAGGATACAGGTACTATAGGCCGGCCTGAGGTTCCCCTTTAGTAGGAGTATTTCATATAACAATTTATAGCTTTCTA
Organism: Pelophylax lessonae; assembly: GCF_965119305.1. Taxonomy (NCBI): domain Eukaryota; kingdom Metazoa; phylum Chordata; class Amphibia; order Anura; family Ranidae; genus Pelophylax; species Pelophylax lessonae. The sequence continues at coordinate 4,686,342 of NC_138771.1, read as the reverse complement.
AGAGATCCATTTACTTACTGTCAGATACGGTGTATATTGGTGGAATTTGCTTGTTACTATAACTGGTTATTTAACTGTTCTCTTAGTATTATTTCAACTGAGCCTTGGTGGTTTACCTAGGGTCTAGTTGATTAATACCTCCTTTAAGCCTTCTTCCTTTTGGGTAAAGTAAATCTAAAGAGTTAATACAGATCTGCATTGCGTCAGTGCACCATATAACCACTTCCCGACCACCCACTGCCTTTTTACTGCGGCAAGGTGGCTCTCCTGAGCAAACCGACGTAGACCTACGTCGGTCGCGCGCGGGAAACTAGGGGGCGAGCGGCGGCGCATTCCCGCTCCCACTCGGCAGTGGGGAAGCCAATGCACGGGGCAAGCAAGTGGCTCCGATTGCCGCCGGACACCCGCGATCGTTCCTCACTGAGAAAGAAGGACGGTCGGATGTTGTAAACACAGCTGACCATTCGTCTCCCTGGAATGATCACAGAGCGCCTGTGATCCTTCTTTATAGGAACACAGGTCTCTATGATCATTTCACAAGCCACGCCCCCATACAGTTAGAATCACTCCCCTAGGCTCACATTTAACCCCTTGATCACCCATAGGGTTAACCCCTTCCCTGCCAGTGTCATTAGTACAGTGACGGTGCATATTTTTAGCACTGATTACTGTAGTAATGTCACTGGTACCCCCAAAAGTGTCAAAAATGGCAGTTAGGGGTCCGATCTGTGCGCTGCAATGTCGCAGTTCCGCAAAAAATTGCAGATCGCCCGCCATTACTAGTAAAAAAAAAAAAAAAAAACAATAACAATGACATAAATCTTTCCCGTAGTTAGTAGACGCGATAACTTTTGCGCAAGCCAATCAAAATACGCTTATTGCGATTTTTTTTTTACCAAAAATATGTAGCAGGAAACAAATTGGCCTAAAATGTTAAAAAATTAGATTTTTTTTAAAAAAAAATTTGGAATGTTATATAGCAGAATGTGAAAAATATTGTTATTTTTTCAGAATTGTCGCTCTTTTTTTGTTTATAGCGCAAAAAAATAAAAATCGCACAGGTGATCAAATACCACCAAAAGAAATCTCTATTTGTGGGAAAAAAAAAGAACATCAATTTTATTTGGTTAAAGCGTTGCACGACTGCGCAATTGTCCATTAAAATAACGCAGTGCCGAATCACAAAATATAGCCTGGTCATTAACCACTTAAGCCCCAGCCCTATTTCGGACACTTTTTGTTCACAAGTTAAAACCAGTATTTTTTCCTAGAAAACTACTTAGAACCCCCAAACATTATATATATATATATTTTTTAGCAAAGACTCTCGAGAATAAAATGTCGGTCATTGCAATATTTTTTGTCATGCGGTATTTGCGCAGCGGTCTTTAAAACGCCATTTTTTTGGAAAAAATTTGAAAAATCACATTTCACTGCATTTAAAAAATACTAAACAGTAAAGTTAGCCCATTTTTTTTGTATATTGTGAAAGATGATGTCACGCCGAGTAAATAGATACCCAACATGTTACGGTTTAAAATTGCGCCCCCCCGTGGGATGGCGACAAACTACGGTCAATAGAGATCTCAATCTGCGACGCTTTAAATTTATTTAACAGTTACCAGTTTAGAGTTAGAGTGTAGCTCTTTTTTTTTAATTATTGCCCACGCTCTGGCGATCGCGGCGATACCTCACATGTGTGGTTTGAACAGCGATTTCATTCGCGGCTTGACTTGCGTATACGGTTTTTTTGTGCGCGAGCTAACGGTGACGGGGGCGGCTACATTTTTTTTTTTTTCCTATTTATTTTTTCTTTTTTTTTTAACTTTACTACAGGTTTTTTAAAAAAAAAAAAATCTGATCACTTTTATTGCTGTCACAAGCAATGTAAACATCCCTTGTGACACCAATATGTAGTGACAGGTACTCTTTATGGAGGGATCGAGGGTCTAAAAGACCCTCGACCCCTCCACTACACTTCCCTGTATGCAAAACGCCGAAAACGGCATTTTTGCATGCAGCCGTTTTTCAAATCTGCCGCCTTTTGTCATGGACACCGCCTCCGGTTACTTCATCGGAGGCCCGATCTATGCCGTTTCCGGCATTCATCGGGACTCCATCCAGCCGGCGGATGTGCCGGCTGGGTGCTCAGGGCTCCCGGTGGGACGGGAGCCCCGAGCAAAGCCACAGTAGGCAGTGGGAGGGGGGGCGCCCCCTCCCGCCCCCCCGGGTAACGATCGAGCGGCTCCCGAGCCGCATCGGTCGTTACTAACGGAAAGCCGACCGTCGGCTTCAAACCACGGTACCGGGATGATGCCTCTAGCTAAAGGCATCATCCCGGTATAACCCCGCAAAGTCAGCCGACGTAGGTCTACGTGGCTAGACGTTAAGTGGTTAAGGGGGCAAATCCTTCCGGTGTTAAAGTGGTTAAAGGTACACAAGGGTAATACAAGGACACTGAATTTCAAAAGAGCCAAATTCCCTGAACTGCGCTCTTTGCTAGACTATATTAAATGGAATAGAATCCTAGCAACAAAGAATACTGAGAAAAAATGGGAGTGCTTTAAGAACATACTAAATAGCATTCCAACATGGAATACACTCAAAAGAGCTGAAACAAACCCTGGGTGGATTAACTACAATCAAAAAATGCATATAAAAACAAAAGAAAAGGCCTTCAAAAAATACAAGGCTGAGGCGTCATTGGCAGCATTCCATCATTACAAAGAATTCAATAAGAAATGTAAGAGTGCAATCAGGGCGGCTAAGATGGAACATGAAAGGCATATAGCGGAAGAGAGTAAAAAAAATCCCAAGAAATTCTTTAACTATATAATTAGTAAGAAAATGAGGCCAGAACATATTGGCCCCATAAAGAATGATGAAGGGAACTTGGCTATAAAGGACAGAGAGAAGGCAAAAGGTTCTGAATAAATTCTTCTCCTCAGTAATCACAAAGGAAACGGGGGAATACAGTAACCTAGACTGTAATATTAATGTAATAACACGTCACAGGAAGCACCCTCATGGTTAACAGAGGACGGAATCAGAAGTAGACTTGAAAAACTTAAGGCTTACACCGGAGGGTCCTTAAGGAACTCAGCCAGGTGATAGCCAGACCATTGTTCTTAATTTTTATGGACAGTCTATTGATGGGAATGGTACCAGCTAAATGGAGAAAAGCCAATGTGACACCAGTATTTAAAAAAGGGCCGAGATATATCCCTGGGAACTACAGGCTGGTTAGCCTAACATCAATAGTCTGCAAGCTATTGGAGGGGATGATAAGGGATTATATACAAGATATTTGTAATGAAAAAGGTATCACCGACACTTACTTCTGTATCCTGTGAATGCCTAATGTACCTCCAGACATCAAATACTACGTTCTTAGCTGTCAGGTAAACCCATGTGGGCTAATTTTTGGGGCCTGGAATGGCCGACACTTACTTCTTTATCCTGTGAATGCCTAATTTTTCAGACTGGAAATGAAAATCAATGGGTCTGTAAAGGTTCCGCCAAATTGTGGAATGGATGCGGACCCATTTTACAGATGTGTGAATGGACCCTATATGTATTAGACATGTATTTACCGGCTGCTGTCAGTTCTGGCTGATTTATGAAAAAAAAAAAAAAATTTAGGGCAACTTTTCCAATTGCAATACTTCTGTTATGACATTGTCCATGTGCTGGGACTATTTGTGCACAGCTAGTACATCTTTTGTGGCTGCAAATATGACCTAAACGTTTTTAAAGTTCGCCTTTCATTAAAGTCAATGGGGCCCACCGCAAACTTACGGTTCGCGGACATTTGAGAAAATTTGCAGCTGACGTTCGTGAACCGCCCCGGCCGATGTACGTCCATCACTACCTGTGGATGTGGTGTATCTGTATAAAGGAAGACCTGTGGATGTGGTGTATCTGGATAAAGGAAGGCCTGTGGATGTGGTGTATCTGGATAAAGGAAGGCCTTTGGATGTGGTGTATCTGGATAAAGGAAGGTCTGTGGATGTGGTGTATCTGTATAAAGGAAGACCTGTGGATGTGGTGTATCTGGATAAAGGAAGGTCTGTGGATGTGGTGTATCTGGATAAAGGAAGGTCGGTGGATGTGATGTATCTGGATAAAGGAAGGCCTGTGGATGTGGTGTATCTAGATAAAGGAAGGTCTGTGGATGTGGTGTATCTGGATAAAGGAAGGTCTGTGAATGTGGTGTATCTGGATAAAGGAAGGTCTGTGGATGTGGTGTATCTGGATAAAGGAAGGCCTTTGGATGTGGTGTATCTGGATAAAGGAAGGCCTTTGGATGTGGTGTATCTGGATAAAGGAAGGTCTGTGGATGTGGTGTATCTGGATAAAGGAAGGTCTGTGGATGTGGTGTATCTGGATAAAGGAAGGCCTTTGGATGTGGTGTATCTGGATAAAGGAAGGCCTGTGGATGTGGTATATCTGGATAAAGGAAGGCCTTTGGATGTGGTGTATCTGGAAAAAGGAAGGTCTGTGGATGTGGTGTATCTGGATAAAGGAAGGCCTTTGGATGTGGTGTATCTGGATAAAGGAAGGCCTGTGGATGTGGTGTATCTAGATAAAGGAAGGTCTGTGGATGTGGTGTATCTGGATAAAGGAAGGTCTGTGGATGTGGTGTATCTGGATAAAGGAAGGTCTGTGGATGTGGTGTTTCTGGGTAAAGGAAGGCCTGTGGATGTGGTGTATCTGGATAAAGGAAGGCCTGTGGATGTGGTGTATCTGGATAAAGGAAGGTCTGTGGATGTGGTGTATCTGGATAAAGGAAGGTCTGTGGATGTGGTGTATCTGGATAAAGGAAGGCCTTTGGATGTGGTGTATCTGGATAAAGGAAGGCCTGTGGATGTGGTGTATCTGGATAAAGGAAGGTCTGTGGATGTGGTGTATCTGGATAAAGGAAGGTCTGTGGATGTGGTGTATCTGGATAAAGGAAGGCCTGTGGATGTGGTGTATCTGGATAAAGGAAGGTCTGTGGATGTGGTGTATCTGGATAAAGGAAGGTCTGTGGATGTGGTGTATCTGGATAAAGGAAGGCCTTTGGATGTGGTGTATCTGGATAAAGGAAGGTCTGTGGATGTGGTGTATCTGGATAAAGGAAGGCCTGTGGATGTGGTGTATCTGGATAAAGGAAGGTCTGTGAATGTGGTGTATCTGGAAAAAGGAAGGTCTGTGGATGTGGTGTATCTGGATAAAGGAAGGTCTGTGGATGTGGTGTATCTGGATAAAGGAAGGTCTGTGGATGTGGTGTATCTGGATAAAGGAAGGTCTGTGGATGTGGTGTATCTAGATAAGGGAAGGTCTGTGGATGTGGTGTATCTGGATAAAGGAAGGTCTGTGGATGTGATGTATCTGGATAAAGGAAGGCCTGTGGATGTGGTGTATCTAGATAAAGGAAGGTCTGTGGATGTGGTGTATCTGGATAAAGGAAGGTCTGTGGATGTGGTGTATCTGGGTAAAGGAAGGCCTGTGGATGTGGTGTATCTGGATAAAGGAAGGCCTTTGGATGTGGTGTATCTGGATAAAGGAAGGCCTGTGGATGTGGTGTATCTGGATAAAGGAAGGCCTTTGGATGTGGTGTATCTGGAAAAAGGAAGGTCTGTGGATGTGGTGTATCTGGATAAAGGAAGGCCTTTGGATGTGGTGTATCTGGATAAAGGAAGGCCTTTGGATGTGGTGTATCTGGATAAAGGAAGGTCTGTGGATGTGGTGTATCTGGATAAAGGAAGGTCTGTGGATGTGGTGTATCTGGATAAAGGAAGGTCTGTGGATGTGGTGTATCTGGATAAAAGAAGGCCTTTGGATGTGGTGTATCTGGATAAAGGAAGGCCTGTGGATGTGGTGTATCTGGATAAAGGAAGGCCTGTGGATGTGGTGTATCTGGATAAAGGAAGGCCTGTGGATGTGGTGTATCTGGATAAAGGAAGGCCTGTGGATGTGGTGTATCTGGATAAAGGAAGGTCTGTGGATGTGGTGTATCTGGATAAAGGAAGGCCTTTGGATGTGGTGTATCTGGATAAAGGAAGGTCTGTGGATGTGGTGTATCTGGATAAAGGAAGGCCTGTGGATGTGGTGTATCTGGATAAAGGAAGGTCTGTGGATGTGGTGTATCTGGATAAAGGAAGGCCTGTGGATGTGGTGTATCTGGATAAAGAAAGGCCTGTGGATGTGGTGTATCTGGATAAAGGAAAACCTGTGGATGTGGTGTATCTGGATAAAGGAAGGTCTGTGGATGTGGTGTATGTGGATAGAGGAAGGCCTGTGGATGTGGTGTATCTGGATAAAGGAAGGTCTGTGGATGTGGTGTATCTGGATAAAGGAAGGCCTGTGGATGTGGTGTATCTGGATAAAGGAAGGCCTTTGGATGTGGTGTATCTGGATAAAGGAAGGTCTGTGGATGTGGTGTATCTGTATAAAGGAAGACCTGTGGATGTGGTGTATCTGGATAAAGGAAGGTCTGTGGATGTGGTGTATGTGGATAGAGGAAGGCCTGTGGATGTGGTGTATCTGGATAAAGGAAGGTCTGTGGATGTGGTGTATCTGGATAAAGGAAGGCCTGTGGATGTGGTGTATCTGGATAAAGGAAGGCCTTTGGATGTGGTGTATCTGGATAAAGGAAGGCCTGTGGATGTGGTGTATCTGGATAAAGGAAGGTCTGTGAATGTGGTGTATCTGGATAAAGGAAGGTCTGTGGATGTGGTGTATCTGGATAAAGGAAGGCCTGTGGATGTGGTGTATCTGGATAAAGGAAGGTCTGTGGATGTGGTGTATCTGGATAAAGGAAGGTCTGTGGATGTGGTGTTTATGGATAAAGGAAGGTCTGTGGATGTGGTGTATGTGGATAAAGGAAGGTCTTTGGATGTGGTGTATCTGGATAAAGGAAGGTCTGTGGATGTGGTGTATCTAGATAAGGGAAGGTCTGTGGATGTGGTGTATCTGGATAAAGGAAGGTCTGTGGATGTGATGTATCTGGATAAAGGAAGGCCTGTGGATGTGGTGTATCTAGATAAAGGAAGGTCTGTGGATGTGGTGTATCTGGATAAAGGAAGGTCTGTGGATGTGGTGTATCTGGATAAAGGAAGGTCTGTGGATGTGGTGTATCTAGGTAAAGGAAGGTCTGTGGATGTGGTGTATCTGGATAAAGGAAGGCCTGTGGATGTGGTGTATCTGGATAAAGGAAGGTCTGTGGATGTGGTGTATCTGGATGAAGGAAGGTCTGTGGATGTGGTGTATCTGGATAAAGGAAGGCCTTTGGATGTGGTGTATCTGGATAAAGGAAGGCCTGTGGATGTGGTGTATCTGGATAAAGGAAGGCCTTTGGATGTGGTGTATCTGGAAAAAGGAAGGTCTGTGGATGTGGTGTATCTGGATAAAGGAAGGCCTTTGGATGTGGTGTATCTGGATAAAGAAAGGCCTTTGGATGTGGTGTATCTGGATAAAGGAAGGTCTGTGGATGTGGTGTATCTGGATAAAGGAAGGTCTGTGGATGTGGTGTATCTGGATAAAGGAAGGCCTTTGGATGTGGTGTATCTGGATAAAGGAAGGCCTGTGGATGTGGTGTATCTGGATAAAGGAAGGCCTTTGGATGTGGTGTATCTGGATAAAGGAAGGCCTGTGGATGTGGTGTATCTGGATAAAGGAAGGCCTGTGGATGTGGTGTATCTGGATAAAGGAAGGTCTGTGGATGTGGTGTATCTGGATAAAGGAAGGCCTTTGTATGTGGTGTATCTGGATAAAGGAAGGCCTGTGGATGTGGTGTATCTGGATAAAGGAAGGTCTGTGGATGTGGTGTATCTGGATAAAGGAAGGTCTGTGGATGTGGTGTATCTGGATAAAGGAAAACCTGTGGATGTGGTGTATCTGGATAAAGGAAGGTCTGTGGATGTGGTGTATGTGGATAGAGGAAGGCCTGTGGATGTGGTGTATCTGGATAAAGGAAGGTCTGTGGATGTGGTGTATCTGGATAAAGGAAGGCCTTTGGATGTGGTGTATCTGGATAAAGGAAGGGCTGTGGATGTGGTGTATCTGGATAAAGGAAGGTCTGTGGATGTGGTGTATCTGGATAAAGGAAGGCCTGTGGATGTGGTGTATCTGGATAAAGGAAGGTCTGTTGATGTGGTGTATCTGGATAAAGGAAGGTCTGTGGATGTGGTGTATCTGGATAAAGGAAGGTCTGTGGATGTGGTGTATCTGGATAAAGGAAGGTCTGTGGATGTGGTGTATCTGGATAAAGGAAGGTCTGTGGATGTGGTGTATCTGGATAAAGGAAGGCCTGTGGATGTGGTGTATCTGGATAAAGGAAGGTCTGTTGATGTGGTGTATCTGGATAAAGGAAGGTCTGTGGATGTGGTGTATCTGGATAAAGGAAGGTCTGTGGATGTGGTGTATCTGGATAAGGGAAGATCTGTGGATGTGGTGTATCTGGATAAGGGAAGATCTGTGGATGTGGTGTATCTGGATAAAGGAAGGTCTGTGGATGTGGTGTATCTGGATAAAGGAAGGCCTGTGGATGTGGTGTATCTGGATAAAGGAAGGTCTATGGATGTGGTGTGTCTGGATAAAGGAAGGGCTGTGGATGTGGTGTGTCTGGATAAAGGAAGGGCTGTGGATGTGGTGTATCTGGATAAAGGAAGGCCTGTGGATGTGGTGTATCTGGATAAAGGAAGGTCTATGGATGTGGTGTGTCTGGATAAAGGAAGGGCTGTGGATGTGGTGTGTCTGGATAAAGGAAGGGCTGTGGATGTGGTGTATCTGGATAAAGGAAGGTCTGTGGATTTGGTGTATCTGGATAAAGGAAGGTCTGTGGATGTGGTGTATCTGGATAAAGGAAGGGCTGTGGATGTGGTGTGTCTGGATAAAGGAAGGTCTGTGGATGTGGTGTATCTGGATAAAGGAAGGTCTGTGGATGTGGTGTATCTGGATAAAGGAAGGCCTGTGGATGTGGTGTATCTGGATAAAGGAAGGTCTGTGGATGTGGTGTATCTGGATATAGGAAGGTCTGTGGATGTGGTGTATCTGGATAAAGGAAGGCCTGTGGATGTGGTGTATCTGGATAAAGGAAGGCCTGTGGATGGGGTGTATCTGGATAAAGGAAGGTCTGTGGATGTGGTGTATCTGGATAAAGGAAGGTCTGTGGATGTGGTGTATCTGGATATAGGAAGGTCTGTGGATGTGGTGTATCTGGATAAAGGAAGGTCTGTGGATGTGGTGTATCTGGATAAAGGAAGGCCTGTGGATGTGGTGTATCTGGATAAAGGAAAGCCTGTGGATGTGGTGTATCTGGACTTTGCAAAGGCATTTGACACCGTTCCCCACAAACACTTACTGTACAAACTAAGGAAGGTAGGTATGGACCATAGGGTAAGAACCTGGATTGAATATTGGCTTCAGGGGAGAGTCCAGAGGGTGGTGATTAATGGGGAGTACTCGGATTGGGCGGGTGAGGAAAGTGGGGTCCCCCAAGGATCTGTCCTGGGACCAATCCTGTTTAATTCATTCATAAATGATCTAGATCAGGAGTGTCAAACTCAATTTCGTCACGGGCCGCATCAGCATTATGGCTGCCATCAAAGGGCCGGTTATATCTGTAGGATTAGATGTCCAGAGCACCCCACGCCCCCTTGCACCCTTACATGAGATGTCAAGAGCACTCCCCCGCCCCCCCCATCAGATGTCAAAAGTCGCCCACCCTTCTTTACATCACAATTTACCCCCTTACCTTGTACTGCTGCCAGGAAGAAGATGCGGGTGGTTCTGGGAAGAAGGGCATTGTCTGGAGGAGACCCAGAGGAGGGCTGGAGTCAGCTTTCAGAGCCTGCTGAATGCTTAGACTGGGGGGCAGAGGCAAGGTGGTGTTGTGGCTGCACAGAGAGGTGCAGGATCTGTAGGAGGAGTTCTGCCCTCCTCTCTGCTGCAAACTGCTGAGAAGGGGGGTGGGCAAAGACAAGCCTTTATGCAGCTGCACAGAGGAGTGCAGGATCTGGCAAAGGAGTTCGGTCCTCTCTGCTGTCGACTACAGAGACAAGGTGGGGGCAGGAACAAGGGGGGTGGGGGGGCCTTGTGTTTTGCACGTGTGATCTAGAGGATGGGATAACCAGCACAATCTCAGTATTTGCGGATGATACTAAACTAAGCAGGGCAATAACTTCTACACAGGATGTGGAAACCTTACAAGAAGACCTGAACAAGAATAATGTGGGGGGGGGGGGGGGGGGGGCATCTACATGGCAGATGAGGTTTAATGTTGAAAAATGTAAAGTAATGCATTTTGGTGCCAAAAATATGAATGCAAATTTCTCACTAGGAGGAGAGCCTCTGGGTGAAGCTAAGATGGAAAAGGACCTGGGGGTACTGGTAGACAACAGGATTGGCAGTGCCATGCAATGCCAAGCCGCTGCAAGCAAAGCCAACAGAATACTGGGTTGTATAAAAAAGGGGATTCACTCTAGAAATAAAGAGATTATTCTCCCTCTCTACAAGACTCTGGTCCGGGCCACATCTGGAGTATGCTGTCCAGTTCTGGGCACCGGTCCTCAGGAAGGATGTGCTGGAACTGGAGAAAGTCCAGAGAAGGGCAACAAAAATAATTGGGGGAATGGAGGACATCAGCTATGAGGAAAGACTACAAGCACTGAACCTATTCTCTCTGGAGAAGAGACGATTGAGGGGGGATATGATATCAATGTACAAATACTGTACTGGATACCCCAGCATAGGGAACAAACCTTTTAGTGAGAGGGAATTTATAAAGAAACGCGTCTATTCACTAAAATCAGAATAGAACTGGTTTAACCTTAAACTATGTAAAGGGTTCTTTACTGTCAGAGCGGTAAGGATGTGGAATTCCCTTCCACAAGCAGTGGTATCAGCAGGGAGCATCCACAGTTTCAATAAACTATTAGACGGGCACCTTAACAACCACAACATACAGGGATATACAATGTATTATTGACACAAACACACACACATCATAGGTTGAACTGGATGGACTGGTGTCTTTTTTCAACCTTACCTATGTAACATGTCTGAACCCAGAGTGTCAGGAGGGCTGGACAGTTCACAGGGTCAAAGAAGCACAGAAGAACATACAACTACAAGCAACTCCCAAGGGGGCAGTGCTACATTTATATTTTACCGAAACAATTGGATATATTTTTTACAATTTGTTTAGGACTCCCGTTGGGGGGATATCTCACCAAAATGCCCCAACAGAAGTCCTAAACAAATTGTAAAAAAATAAGAAAAAAAAAAAAAAGTAAAAAAAGATGAATAAAAAAAAAAAACAAAAAAAAGAAATTACTGACTCCAGTGGTGGATCTGCAGGGATCGCAAAGGTCGCCAGGCCCTGACCTTCAGCAACTGGGCTTGGAGGTCAGGGGGTCCCTTCATGGTTTCTTGCATCGGGGGCCCTGAAGGTTCTAGTTATGCCTCTGCTTAATGCTCCCCCTGGACCCCTGTCCTCTCTCCCGGCCCCCCTGTGCTCTCTTCTGGCCCCCCTGTCCTCTCTTCCGGCCCCCCTGTCCTCTCTCCCGGCCCCCCTGTCCTCTCTCCCGGCCCCCCTGTCCTCTCTCCCTGGCCCCCCTGTCCTCTCTCCCAGTTCCCCTGTCCTCTCTCCCTGGCCCCCCTGTCCTCTCTCCTGGCCCCCCTGTCCTCTCTCCTGGCCCCCCTGTGCTCTCTCCTGGCCCCCCTGTGCTCTCTTCTGGCCCCCCTGTGCTCTCTCCCAGTCCCCCTGTCCTCTTTCCCGGCCCCCTTGCTTTGCTTCAGTCTGTGAATGAATTGGAAGCTCTGTACAGAGCTATTCCTGTCCATTGATTCTGTGCAGCTGAGGCTGCAGAGATGGAGGAGATTGAGGGCTGTTTCCTCTATCTCCTTTCTCTGTCTCAAAGGTGAAACATCAGACCCCCGATATCTCACCAAAACCCCCTAACAGAAGTCCTAAACAAATTGTAAAAAAAATACCAAAAAATAATATTGTAAAAAAATAAGAAATAAAAAAGTAAAAAAAAGATGAATAAAAAAAATTAAAAAATAAAACAAAAAAAGAAATTACTGACACCAGTGGTGGATCTGCAAGGGTCGCAAAGGTCGCCAGGCCCTGATGTTCAGCAACTGGGCTTGGAGGTCAGGGGGTCCCTTCATGGTTTCTTGCATCGTGGTTCTGAAGGTTCTAGTTATGCCTCTGCTTAATGCTCCCCTTGGGCCCCTGTCCTCTCTCCCGGCCCCCCTGTCCTCTCTCCCGGCCCCCCTGTCCTCTCTCCCGGCCCCCCTGTCCTCTCTCTTCCGGCCCCCCTGCTTTGCTTCAGTCTGTGAATGAATTGGAAGCTCCTCTATCTCCTTTCTCTGTCTCAAAGGTGAAACATCAGGCCCCTGATATCTCACCAAACCCCCCCCCCCCCCCCCCCCAACGAAAGTCCTAAACAAATTGTAAAAAATACAAAAAAATAAGAAATAAAAAAAGGTAAAAAAAAATGAAAAAAAAAATGAAAAAAAAAATAATTAAATTACTGACACCAGTGGTGGATCTGCAATTTGTGACCGGGCCCTGTCATTCAGCCACTGGGCTTGGAGGTCAGGGGGTCCCTTCATGCTTTCTTGCATCGGGGGCCCTGAAGGTTCTAGTTATGCCTCTGCTTAATGCTTCCCCTGGGCCCCTGTCCTCTCTTCTGGCCCCCCTGTCCTCTCTCCCAGCCCCCCTGTGCTATCTTCTGGCCCCCCTGTCCTCTTTCCCAGCCCCCCTGTGCTCTCTTCTGGCCCCCCTTCTTTGCTTCAGTCTGTGAATGAATTGGAAGCTCTGTACAGAGCTATTCCTGTCCATTGATACTGTGCAGCTGAGGCTGCACAGATGGAGATTGAGGGCTGTTTCCTCTATCTCCTTTCTCTGTCTCAAAGGTGAAACATCAGTCCCCCGATATCTCACCAAAACCCCCCAACAGAAGTCCTAAACAAATTGTAAAAAAAATACTAAAAAATAAGAAATTTAAAAAAAGGTAAAAAAAAAAATAAAAAATAAAAAAAAAAATAAATAAAAAAATAAAACAAAAAAAAAAAAAAAGAAATTACTGACACCAGTGGTGGATCTGCAAGGGTCGCAAAGGTAGCATTTGCGACCGGGCCCTGACCTTTAGCAACTGGGCTTGGAGGTCAGGGGGTCCCTTCAAGGTTTCTTGCATCGGGGGCCCTGAAGGTTCTAGTTATGCCTCTGCTTAATTCTCCCCCTGGGCCCCTGTCCTCTCTCCCGGCCCCCCTGTGCTCTCTTCTGGCCCCCCTGTCCTCTCTTCCGGCCCCCCTGTCCTCTCTCCCAGTTCCCCTGTCCTCTCTCCCAGTTCCCCTGTCCTCTCTCCCGTCCCCCTTGTCCTCTCTCCCGGCCCCCCTGTCCTCTCTCCTGGCCCCCCTGTCCTCTCTCCTGGCCCCCCGTCCTCTCTCCCGGCCCCCCTGTGCTCTCTCCCAGTCCTCCTGTGCTCTCTCCCAGTCCCCCTGTCCTCTTTCCCGGCCCCCTTGCTTTGCTTCAGTCTGTGAATGAATTGGAAGCTCTGTACAGAGCTATTCCTGTCCATTGATTCTGTGCAGCTGAGGCTGCAGAGATGGAGATTGAGGGCTGTTTCCTCTATCTCCTTTCTCTGTCTCAAAGGTGAAACATCAGACCCCCGATATCTCACCAAAACCCCCCAACGGAAGTCCTAAACAAATTGTAAAAAAATACCAAAAAATAATATTGTAAAAAAATAAGAAATAAAAAAGTAAAAAAAGATGAAAAAAAAAAAAAAAGAAATTACTGACTCCAGTGGTGGATCTGCAAGGGTCGCAAAGGTCGCCAGGCCCTGACGTTCAGCAACTGGGCTTGGAGGTCAGGGGGTCCCTTCATGGTTTCTTGCATTGTGGTTCTGAAGGTTCTAGTTATGCCTCTGCTTAATGCTCCCCTTGGGCCCCTGTCCTCTCTCCTGGCCCCCCTGTCCTCTCTCCCGGCCCCCCTGTCCTCTCTCCCAACCCCCCTGTCCTCTCTCCTAGCCCCCCTGTCCTCTCTCTTCCGGCCCCCCTGCTTTGCTTCAGTCTGTGAATGAATTGGAAGCTCTGTACAGAGCTATTCCTGTCCATTGATTCTGTGCAGCTGAGGCTGCAGAGATGGAGGAGATTGAGGGCTGTTTCCTCTATCTCCTTTCTCTGTCTCAAAGGTGAAACTTCAGACCCCCGATATCTCACTAAAAATCCCCAACGGAAGTCCTAAACAAATTGTAAAAAAAAATACTAAAAAATTAGAAATTAAAAAAAAAAAAGGTAAAAAAAAAAATAAATAAAAAAATAAAACAAAAAAAAAAAAAAATACTGACACCAGTGGTGGATCTGCAAAGGTCCCATTTGTGACCGGGCCCTGACATTCAGCCACTGGGCTTGGAGGTCAGGGGGTCCCTTCATGCTTTCTTGCATCGGGGGCCCTGAAGGTTCTAGTTATGCCTCTGCTTAATGCTCCCCACGGGCCCCTGTCCTCTCTCCCGGCCCCCTGTCCTCTCTCCTGGCCCCCCTTCTTTGCTTCAGTCTGTGAATGAATTGGAAGCTCTGTACAGAGCTAATCTTGTCCATTGATTCTGTGCAGCTGAGGCTGCACAGATGGAGATTGAGGGCTGTTTCCTCTATTTCCTTTCTCTGTCTTAACAGCTTGCCGACCGCCGCACGACTATTTACTGCGGCGGTCAGCCCCTCACAGGCAAAGCGATAGGACTACGTCGCTAGCCTGTGAGGCTCTAGGAAGCGAGCGCGCGCCCCCGTAGGTGCGCTCCCGCTCGGTCACAGACCCCCCCCGCGCATGTTCCCGGCGGACCTGATGTCTGCCGGGCACTCGCGATCGTCCGTTACATCGGGAGAAAGGCAGGCGGCTGATGTAATCAAAGCCGCCTGTCATTCTCCCCTGTGTAAGAATGGAGATCATACGGTTCTACTATGTAGGACCGTTGATCTCTGTTCTTACACTAGTAGCCATGTCCAATCACAGTTAGAATCATGCCCCTAGGGACACACTTAACCCCTCCCTCTCCAATAAAGTTAACCCCTTCACTGCCAGTGTCATTTTTACAGTAACAGTGCATATTTTTAGCACTGATTACTGTAGTAATGTCACTGGTAACCCCAAAAGTGTCAAAAATGTCAGTCAAGGGTCCGATCTGTCCGCCGCAAAGTCGCAGTCCCGCAAAAAAAAAAAAAAAAAAATCGCAGATCGACGCCATTACTCGTTAAAAAAAAAAAACAACAAAAATGACAAAAATCTTTCCCTTTGTTAGTAAACGCAATAACTTTTGCGCAAACCAATCAAAATACGCTTATCGCGATTTTTTTTTTTACCAAACATATGTAGCAGAAAACAAATTGGCCTAAAATGTTAAAAAATTTAGATTTTTACATTTTTTTGGGGGGGAATTTCATATAAAAAAAATGTGAAAAATATTGTTATTTTTGCAAAATTGTCGCTCTTTTTTTGTTTATAGCACATGATCAAAAAATCGCACAGGTGATCAAATACCACCAAAAGAAAGCTCTGTTTGTGGGAAAAAAAAGGACGTCAAATTAGTTTAGGTACAGCTTTGCACAACCGCGCAAATTGTCCGTTAAAGTCACGCAGTGCCGAATCGCAAAATAGGCCCTGGTCAGGAAGGGGGTAAAATCTTCCGGGGCTTAAGTGGTTAAAGGTGAAACATCAGACCCCTAATATCTCACCAAAACCCCCCAATGGAAGTCCTAAACAAATTGTAAAAAAATACTAAAAAATAATATTGTAAAAAATAAGAAATAAAAAGGTAAAAAAAAAAAAAAAGAAAAATAAAACAAAAAAAGAAAAAATAACTGACACCAGTGGTGGATCTGCAAAGGTCGCATTTGTGACAGGACCCTGACATTTAGCCACTGGGCTTGGAGGTTAGGGGGTCCCTTCATGGGTTCTTGCACCAGGGGCCCTGCTTTACACATATAGGGCTCAGAACCCTTTTTTTTTTTTTTAGCCCCCCCCCCCCCGGCTCTGCACATCCTCTCCTCTCCCAGGAACTCCATGATAAGATGTGAAAACTCTATTTTGCAGCCTCCCCATGTCTGTCAGGACTGTTATTCTCAGAAGGCTATTGAGATTTTCAGAGGAGACGTGCGATTTTCCTGTGCAGGTAATGGGGTGATTACAGATTGTCATTAAATAATTGTTATTCCTTTTCTTACCCGCTTTAATGGTTGCCACAGAGACCGCATCGCACTTCAGAGGTGGCCGCACAAATCGCTCTCAAGTGAAGCATTGTTAAATTAAACAAGGTACAGAACCCGCGTAATTATTATGACTGTGTTCTCGGATTGCGTGCCATCACAGGAACGGATATTGTTTAGTACATTTACCTTTCTTTCAATGGACAGAGGTGAAAAATCTGCATTAACAAACTGGAAGGAAAAATAAAGAAGAGAAAAAAAAAACAAATAAGAGAAGTTTTGTAAAAAAAAAAAGGAAAAATAAAGAAGAGAAAAACAAAACAAATAAAAGAGAAATTTTGTAAAAAAATAAAAATAAATAAAGGAAAAATAAAAATAAAGAAGAGAGAAGTTTTGTACAAAAAAAAAAAGCAAAAAACAAAACAACAACAACAAAAAAGAAAAAAAAACCTCCCAGGCATTGGGTAGCTCTGCCAACTCCTCATTATTCATTAGCAGCAAATGTTCTCTTGGCAATGCGCGGCCTCTTTGTTATTTACTGCACCTTCTTCTGTACATAGCAGTCCAAAGGAGGGAATTTGTTAAAATAACAAACAGACTGAGACCAGGAATGGTGAGATTATGTGTGGAAATGAATACAGGCGGGTAATGGACACCTACCTCATCCATGATGACCATCAGTAGGGGGGCGATGGGAGGTCATTGGGACACCACTTCCCCCGAATATAGTCTGCAAATAAATTCTTATTGTGAGCAATGGGACTTTAAAAGTGGAAGAAAACTCAAAAATACTTAAAGTAGAAGTTCAGCCAAAAATTAACTAAATCTAATACTGCGGTTTTTTAGTGCGTTTTGCAGTTTTTCAAAAAAGCACTGCAGTCCATTTAAGATGGTTTTCTCTGGTACATGCACATCTACGCATTTTTCAGCCGGTGGGTTTTTGGAAACGGTCAGAGACTTTTGTCCTGCAGCAGATTGAGTTTTGCATATACTAGACTTCAACTGACCCGCAACAAAAACGCAAGTGTGTTTGATGCGTTTTTACACGTGTTTTCTTTTTCCTTTAACCACTTAAGGACCGGGCCTATTTCTGACACTCGTTGTTTGCAAGTTAAATTCAGTATTTTTTTTTTTGCTCGAAAATGACTTAGAACCCCCAAACATTTTATATATATATATATATATATATATATATATATATATATATATATATATATATATATACAGTGGGTACGGAAAGTATTCAGACCCCCTTAAATTTTTCACTCTTTGTTATATTGCAGCCATTTGCTAAAATCATTTAAGTTCATTCTTCTTCCTCATGAATGTACACATAGCACCCCATACTGACAGAAAAACACAGAATTGTTGACATTGTTGCAGATTTATTAAAAAAGAAAAACTGAAATATCACATGGTCCTAAGTATTCAGACCCTTTGCTGTGACACTCATATATTTAACTCAGGTGCTTTCCATTTCTTCTGATCATCCTTGAGATGGTTCTACACCTTCATTTGAGTCCAGCTGTGTTTGATTATACTGATTGGACTTGATTAGGAAAGCCACACACCTGTCTATATAAGACCTTCCAGATCACAATGCATGTCAGAGCAAATGAGAATCATGAGGTCAAAGGAACTGCCTGAAGAGCTCAGAGACAGAATTGTGGCAAGGCACAGATCTGGCCAAGGTTACAAAAGGATTTCTGCTGCACTTAAGGTTCCTAAGAGCACAGTGGCCTCCATAATCCTCAAATGGAAGACGTTTGGGACGACCAGAACCCTTCCTAGAGCTGGCCGTCCGGCCAAACTGAGCTATCGGGGGAGAAGAGCCTTGGTGAGAGAGGTAAAGAAGAACCCAAAGATCACTGTGGCTGAGCTTCAGAGATGCAGTCAGGAGATGGGAGAAAGTTGTAGAAAGTCAACCATCACTGCAGCCCTCCACCAGTCGGGGCTTTATGGCAGAGTGGCCCGACGGAAGCCTCTCCTCAGTGTAAGACACATGAAAGCCCGCATGGAGTTTGCTAAAAAACACCTGGAGGACTCCAAGATGGTGAGAAATAAGATTCTCTGGTCTGATGAGACCAAAATAGAACTTCTTGGCCTTAATTCTAAGCGGTATGTGTGGAGAAAACCAGGCACTGCTCATCACCTGTCCAATACAGTCCCAACAGTGAAGCATGGTGGTGGCAGCATCATGCTGTGGGGGTGTTTTTCAGCTGCAGGGACAGGACGACTGGTTGCAATCGAGGGAAAGATGAATGCGGCCAAGTACAGGGATATCCTGGACAAAAACCTTCTCCAGAGTGCTCTGGACCTCAGACTGGGCCGAAGATTTACCTTCCAACAAGACAATGACCCTAAGCACACAGCTAAAATAACGAAGGAGTGGCTTCACAACAACTCCGTGACTGTTCTTGAATGGCCCAGCCAGAGCCCTGACTTAAACCCAATTGAGCATCTCTGGAGAGACCTAAAAATGGCTGTCCACCAACGTTTACCATCCAACCTGACAGAACTGGAGAGGATCTGCAAGGAGGAATGGCAGAGGATCCCCAAATCCAGGTGTGAAAGACTTGTTGTATCTTTCCCAAAAAGACTCCTGGCTGTATTAGATCAAAAGGGGGCTTCTACTAAATACTGAGCAAAGGGTCTGAATACTTAGGACCATGTGATATCTTAGTTTTTCTTTTTTAATAAATCTGCAACAATGTCAACAATTCTGTGTTTTTCTGTCAGTATGGGGTGCTATGTGTACATTCATGAGGAAGAAGAATCAACTTAAATGGCTGCAATATAACAAAGAGTGAAAAATTTAAGGGGGTCTGAATACTTTCCGTACCCATTGTATATATATATATATACATACATACACACACACATATATACATATATATATATATATATATATATATATATAGTCAGGTCCATAAATATTGGGACATGGACACAATTCTAATCTTTTTGGCTCTATACACCACCACAATGGATTTGAAATGAAACAAACAAGATGTTCTTTACCTGCAGACTTTCAGCTTTAATTTGAGGATATTTACATCCAAATCAGGTGAACGGTGTAGGAATTACAACAGTTTGTATATGTGCCTCCCACTTTTAAAGGGACCAAAAGTAATGGGACAGATTCACAATCATAAATCAAACTTTCACTTTTTAATACTTGGTTGCAAATCCTTTGCAGTCAATTACAGCCTGAAGTGTGGAACGCATAGACATCACCAGACGCTGGGTTTCATCCCTGGTGATGCTCTGCCAGGCCTCTACTGCAACTGTCTTCAGTTCCTGCTTGGGAAAGATTTATGTCATTTTTATTTATTTTTTTACTAGTAATGCCGGCGATCTGCGATTTTTAGCAGGACTGCGACATTGGGGCGGACAGATCGGACCCCTAACTGACATTTTTGACACTTTTGGGGGTACCAGTGACATTACTACAGTAATCAGTGCTAAAAAAATATGCACTGTAATAATGACACTGGCAGTGAAGGGGTTAACACAGTGGGTGATCAAAGGGGTTAATGTATGCCTGTATGCTTACTAACTGTGTGTGTGTGTGGGGGGGGGGGGGGAGGGGGTTCTGTGACAGGCACAGAGAGATCGCAGTTACAGCTTAGCTGAAACTTCACATCTGTCCCTGACTGTCTCATAGAAGACCCGCCTGCTTTGTTTACATAAGCAGGTGGGTCTTCTCTCTGTTTACCGGACGATCGTGGAAGGAATGCGGCAATCGCCGCCTCCCTCTAAATACAGCGGGAGCGCACCTTCGAAAACCCTTCCCCTCCAGTCACGTAGTACTACGTGACTGGACCCAGGGGAGCCACACTGCCGCAGTAATATTACTGTGGGCAGTTGGCAAGTGGTTAAGGATTCCATTTCGCCATCCCATAGGAGGAGGACGTCATCAATGTACCTCCTCCAGAGAATCAATTCAGATCTCCGAGGAGCATCAGTGAAATCCTCATCCCACTTGGTCACAAATAAATTGGCCATACTTGGTGCAAATTTTGAACCCATGGCTACTCCACAACACTGCAGGTAATGGAAAACCTGAAACCAGAGGTGGACACTTTGAAAAGACGGTTCCTTGAAAAAGGTTATGATTCTGAAGAGCTAGATCGGGTCATTCAGGATGTGGATAATAGGGATAGGACTGATATTCTAGCCCCCCCCTTACTAAGAGAGCGAATGATCATCCATCCAATTATTCTCCTCCTTTTTCTTCTTTCTTTACTTCATACCCTGTTAACCCGAAAAAAAAAAAAATATAATAATTTTAGGGTACAAAAAATGTATGCACCTAATTTGATGCCATCTATTATATTGTTTAGGAAATCTATATTCTCCACATCCTGACCCCTGAAGAAAGGCTTATCCTCCTGAAACGCGTCGGCTTGGAGGATTTCCTTAAATCAACATATACCTCACAGTATATGTATTACTACCATTTCTAACCTTTTGGTCCTTACACTGTATTATATTTTTTTCTTGTAATTTTTGTATATATTGTATAAATTGTACATCATTAGATCTCCTTCTGATCAATTAAAATTTTTAACTAATAAATGACTAAATTTTACAATTTGTGAAAGAGTTGTTTGCCGTTAAAGTCCCACCCCCAGGGGGGGACCTTCTTCTCTTTTCAAACATATAAATAACACCAAATATGCCTAAAAACGAATAATTATCCATCTTATTGGTTGGAAACATCACTAATGCTATGAGGATGTACATGCGATTTTAACGCTTTTGTATGTGAGTATTTTGGATCTTTTTAAATAAATACTTTGTCAGTAATAATGTGCAATGAAGTTTCTTCCCGCTTATTCCCATACGCTGTGAGAGTCTGTCTATGGTGGATCATGTCAGCACTTTAGAGGTTTTTGCCTCCTATGAGTGGAGAGCTGGAGTTGAATATTTCTAAGCATTGACTGCTTTGGATTGAGAAGTCCACCATTTGGGGAAAGAGTCAGTGTGACCCTTCCCTTTGGTGACGGATCCTTCCCATTACGCTTGCACCTGCACTTTATGGACTATTTCATGAGATGTTTTAAAACATTTGGACTTTTTTATTAATGTTTTACGTGCTGCATTTATGTTTTATTATTCTTTTCCTTACCAGGAGAATTGTGCTAGCAGCTTTAACATAGGATTTGTGATATTATATTTTTCAATTAGATTTCTAGCGCAGGTGGTTTGCAGTTTTTATAGTTGTTTAAACCTGAAATGATGTCTTTATTTAACCACTTTTTGACCGGAAGATTTCCCCCCCCCCCCCCTTAATGACCAGGCCATTTTTTGTGATTCGGCACTGCGTTATTTTAACGGACAATTGCGCAGTCGTGTGACGCTGTACCCAAATAAAATTGATGTCCTTTTTTTCCCACAAACAGAGCTTTCTTTTGGTTGTATTTAATCCCCTGTGCGATTTTTTTTTTTTGCGCTATAAACAAAAAAAGAGCGACAATTCTGAAAAAAAATAAAAAATAAAAATATTTTTCACATTCTGCTATATAACATTCCCCCAAAAAATTAAAAATCATTTTTTTTTCATCATTTTAGGCCAATTTGTATTCTGCTACATATTTTTGGTAAAAAAAAAAAAAATCCCAATAAGTGTATTTTGATTGGTTTGCGCAAAAGTTATCGCGTCTACAAACTAGGGGAAAGATTTATGTCATTTTTATTTATTTATATTTTTTTTACTAGTAATGGCGGCGATCAACGATTTTTAGCAGGACTGCGACATTGCGGACAGATCGGACCCCTAAGTGACATTTTTGGGGGGACCAGTGACATTACTACAATAATCAGTGCTGAAAATTTGCACTGTTACTGTAATAATGACACTGGCAGGGAAGGGGTTAACCTAGGGGTGATCAAAGGGTTAAGTGTGAGCCTAGGGGGTGTTTTCTAGCTGGGTGGGGGATGAGTTTCTGGAATCAATACAGAGATCTGTGTTCCTAAATAGGAGGAGCTCTGTGCTGATTGCTGAGAGAACAATGGTGTGCTGTGTTTACAACAGCAGACCGCCGTTCTCTTTCCATGGGGAACGATCGCAGCCACCGGCCCCGTGAATCAGCTTCCCCACTGGCTAATGGGGGAGCGATTCGTGCTGCTGGGCCAGCCTGCCGCAGTATATATGCAGTGGACGGCCGGCAAGCGGTTATGAAGTAATTCAAAAACGATCGTGTTAAACCATTGGACCGGGCGTTTCTAACACTTGTTGTTTACAAGTTAAAATCAGTATTTTTTTTGCTAGAAAATGACTTAGAACCCCCAAACATTATATATATATATATATATATTTTTTTAACAAAGACTCTGGAGAATAAAATGGCGATCATTGCAATATTTTTTTGTCTCGCGATATTTGCGCAGCGGTCTTTCAAACGCAATTTTTTTGGGAAAAAAATCACATTTCACTGCATTAAAAAAAAACTAAACAGTAAAGTTAGCCCAATTTTTTGTATACTGTGAAAGATGATGTCACGCCGAGTAAATAGATACCCAACATGTTACGGTTTAAAATTGCGCACACTCGTGGAATGGCGACAAACTACGGTACTTATAAATCTCAATAGGTGACACTTAAAAATTTTTAACGGTTAATTATTGCTCTCACTCTGGCAATCGCGGCGACACCGCACTTGTGTGGTTGGAATACCGTTTTCCATTTGCAGACACGACTTCCATATGCATTATGTTTCGTGTGCGAGCTCACAGCGACGAGGGTGCTTTAATTTTTTTTTTTTTCCTATTTATTTTATTAATTTTATTTATTTTTAGCACTGTTTAAAATTAAAATAAAAATCTGATCACTTTTATTGCTGTGAGAAGGAATGTAAACATCCCTTGTGACAGTAATAGGCAGTGACAGATACTCTTTATGGAGGGATCGGGGGGAATGTGACAGTAATAGGAGTGACAGGTACTCTTTATGGAGGGATCGGGGGGAATGTGACAGTAATAGCAGTGACAGGTACTCTTTATGGAGGGTTCGGGGGGAATGTGACAGTAATAGGCAGTGACAGGTACTCTTTATGGAGGGATCGGGGGGAATGTGACAGTAATAGGAGTGACAGGTACTCTTTATGGAGGGATCGGGGGGAATGTGACAGTAATAGCAGTGACAGGTACTCTTTATGGAGGGATCGGGGGGAATGTGACAGTAATAGGAGTGACAGGTACTCTTTATGGAGGGTTCGGGGGGAATGTGACAGTAATAGGCAGTGACAGGTACTCTTTATGGAGGGATCGGGGGGAATGTGACAGTAATAGGAGTGACAGGTACTCTTTATGGAGGGATCGGGGGGAATGTGACAGTAATAGGAGTGACAGGTACTCTTTATGGAGGGATCGGGGGGAATGTGACAGTAATAGGAGTGACAGGTACTCTTTATGGAGGGATCGGGGGGAATGTGACAGTAATAGGCAGTGACAGGTACTCTTTATGGAGGGATCGGGGGGAATGTGACAGTAATAGGAGTGACAGGTACTCTTTATGGAGGGATCGGGGGGAATGTGACAGTAATAGCAGTGACAGGTACTCTTTATGGAGGGATCGGGGGGAATGTGACAGTAATAGGAGTGACAGGTACTCTTTATGGAGGGATCGGGGGGAATGTGACAGTAATAGGAGTGACAGGTACTCTTTATGGAGGGATCGGGGGGAATGTGACAGTAATAGGCAGTGACAGGTACTCTTTATGGAGGGATCGGGGGGAATGTGACAGTAATAGGAGTGACAGGTACTCTTTATGGAGGGATCGGGGGGAATGTGACAGTAATAGCAGTGACAGGTACTCTTTATGGAGGGATCGGGGGAATGTGACAGTAATAGGCAGTGACAGGTACTCTTTATTGAGGGATCGGGGGGAATGTGACAGTAATAGCAGTGACAGGTACTCTTTATTGAGGGATCGGGGGGAATGTGACAGTAATAGGAGTGACAGGTACTCTTTATGGAGGGATCGGGGGGAATGTGATAGTAATAGGCAGTGACAGGTACTCTTTATTGAGGGATCGGGGGGAATGTGACAGTAATAGGAGTGACAGGTACTCTTTATGGAGGGATCGGGGGAATGTGACAGTAATAGGAGTGACAGGTACTCTTTATGGAGGGATCGGGGGAATGTGACAGTAATAGGAGTGACAGGTACTCTTTATGGAGGGATCGGGGGGAATGTGACAGTAATAGCAGTGACAGGTACTCTTTATGGAGGGGTCGGGAGGAATGTGACAGTAATAGGCAGTGACAGGTACTCTTTATGGAGGGATCGGGGGGAATGTGACAGTAATAGGAGTGACAGGTACTCTTTATGGAGGGATCGGGGGAATGTGACAGTAATAGGCAGTGACAGGTACTCTTTATGGAGGGATCGGGGGGGAATGTGACAGTAATAGGAGTGACAGGTACTCTTTATGGAGGGATCGGGGGGAATGTGACAGTAATAGCAGTGACAGGTACTCTTTATGGAGGGATCGGGGGAATGTGACAGTAATAGCAGTGACAGGTACTCTTTATGGAGGGATCAGGGGGAATGTGACAGTAATAGGCAGTGACAGGTACTCTTTATGGAGGGATCAGGGGGAATGTGACAGTAATAGGAGTGACAGGTACTCTTTATGGAGGGATCGGGGGAATGTGACAGTAATATGCAGTGACAGGTACTCTTTATGGAGGGATCGGGGGGAATGTGACAGTAATAGGAGTAACAGGTACTCTTTATGGAGGGATCGGGAGGAATGTGACAGTAATAGGCAGTGACAGGTACTCTTTATGGAGGGATCGGGGAGGAATGTGACAGTAATAGGAGTGACAGGTACTCTTTATGGAGGGATCGGGGGGGAATGTGACAGTAATAGGCAGTGACAGGAACTCTTTATGGAGGGATCTGGAGGAATGTCACAGTAATAGCAGTGACAGGTACTCTTTATGGAGGGATTGGGGGGAATGTGACAGTAATAGGAGTGACAGGTACTCTTTATGGAGGGATCGGGGGGGAATGTGACAGTAATAGGAGTGACAGGTACTCTTTATGGAGGGATCGGGGGGGAATGTGACAGTAATAGGAGTGACAGGTACTCTTTATGGAGGGATCTGGAGGAATGTGACAGTAATAGGAGTGACAGGTACTCTTTATGGAGGGATCAGGGGGAATGTGACAGTAATAGGAGTGACAGGTACTCTTTATGGAGGGATCGGGGGGGATGTGACAGTAATAGGAGTGACAGGTACTCTTTATGGAGGGATCAGGGGGAATGTGACAGTAATAGCAGTGACAGGTACTCTTTATGGAGGGATCGGGGGGAATGTGACAGTAATAGGAGTGACAGGTACTCTTTATGGAGGGATCGGGGGAATGTGACAGTAATAGGAGTGACAGGTACTCTTTATGGAGGGATCGGAGAGAATGTGACAGTAATAGGAGTGACAGGTACTCTTTATGGAGGGATCAGGGGGAATGTGACAGTAATAGGAGTGACAGGTACTCTTTATGGAGGGATCGGGGGAATGTGACAGTAATAGGCAGTGACAGGTACTCTTTATGGAGGGATCGGAGGGAATGTGACAGTAATAGGCAGTGACAGGTACTCTTTATGGAGGGATCGGGGGGAATGTGACAGTAATAAGAGTGACAGGTACTCTTTATGGAGGGATCGGGGGGAATGTGACAGTAATAGGAGTGACAGGTACTCTTTATGGAGGGATCGGAGGGAATGTGACAGTAATAGGCAGTGACAGGTACTCTTTATGGAGGGATCGGAGGGAATGTGACAGTAATAGGCAGTGACAGGTACTCTTTATGGAGGGATCGGAGAGAATGTGACAGTAATAGGAGTGACAGGTACTCTTTATGGAGGGATCGGGGGGAATGTGACAGTAATAGGAGTGACAGGTACTCTTTATGGAGGGATCGGAGGGAATGTGACAGTAATAGGCAGTGACAGGTACTCTTTATGGAGGGATCGGGGGGAATGTGACAGTAATAGCAGTGACAGGTACTCTTTATGGAGGGATCGGGGGGAATGTGACAGTAATAGCAGTGACAGGTACTCTTTATGGAGGGATCGGGGGGAATGTGACAGTAATAGGAGTGACAGGTACTCTTTATGGAGGGATCTGGAGGAATGTGACAGTAATAGCAGTGACAGGTACTCTTTATGGAGGGGTCGGGAGGAATGTGACAGTAATAGGAGTGACAGGGACTCTTTATGGAAGGATTGGGGGGAATGTGACAGTAATAGGAGTGACAGGTACTCTTTATGGAGGGAGCGGGGGGGATGTGACAGTAATAGGCAGTGACAGGTCCTCTTTATGGAGGGAGCGGGGGGAATGTGACAGTAATAGGAGTGACAGGTACTCTTTATGGAGGGATCGGGGGGGAATGTAACAGTAATAGGAGTGACAGGTACTCTTTATGGAGGGATCAGGGGGAATGTGACAGTAATAGGAGTGACAGGTACTCTTTATGGAGGGAGCGGGGGGGGATGTGACAGTAATAGGAGTGACAGGTACTCTTTATGGAGGGATCGGGGGGAATGTGACAGTAATAGGCAGTGACAGGTACTCTTTATGGAGGGATCGGGGGGAATGTGACAGTAATAGCAGTGACAGGTACTCTTTTTGGAGGGATCGGGGGGAATGTGACAGTAATAGCAGTGACAGGTACTCTTTATGGAGGGATCGGGGGTCTAAAAGACACCAAACCCCTCCTCTGCACTTCATCAATGTATTCAAAATGCCGAAATCTGCATTTTGAATACTGACACTTTTTTTAAGTTGGCGCTGTTAGCAGCCAAGTAAAGCAGAAGTGACGTTGTGACATTGTTTGCGGGTTACTACATCGGAGACCCGATCAAAGCGGAATCTGGCTTTGTTCAGGACTCCAACCAGCCGGCGGACGTGCTTGCTCGGGGCTCCCGGTAGGGCAGGAGACCCGGTCAGAGCCACTGGGGGGGGGGGGGGGGGGACGTCCCCTCCCCCTCGCTGGGATAACAGCTGAGCGGCTGCTGAGCCACATCGGCTGTTATCTCCTGAAAGCCGACGGTTCTAAAAAATGGTACGGGGGTGATGCCTG
Organism: Pelophylax lessonae; assembly: GCF_965119305.1. NCBI lineage: Eukaryota > Metazoa > Chordata > Amphibia > Anura > Ranidae > Pelophylax > Pelophylax lessonae. The sequence goes on along the minus strand of NC_138771.1, from coordinate 4,659,049 downwards.
CAGCTGCAGATCATCCCGGAACAACCACTTCTGCAAGCCTACACACAGGTACAGGTACGTCGGTTTGCGGGAAGTGGTTAAAGTGGTTGGAAAGGCAGAAGGAACCTTCTGTGTGCAGCAGCCCCCCTCAGCCCCCCTAATACTTACCTGAGCCTCATTTCGATCCAGCAATGTGCATGAGAGCCTCAGGCTTTCCAGGACTCCTCCTTCCTATTGGCTCCTGCTGCTGTCAATCAAAGTCAGTGAGCCAATAAGGAGAGAAAGGAGGCCATGGCTCCATGTCTGAATGGACACACAGAGCAGCGGCTCAGCTCAGGTGCCCCCATAGCAAGCAGCTTGCTGTGGGGGCACCTGGCAGGAGGGAGGGGCCAGGAGCACCGGCGGAGGACCCGAGAAGAGAGGGATCTGGGCTTCTCTGTGCAAAACCATTACACAGAGGAGGTAAGTATAACGTTCGCTATTTTTAAACAAAAAAAAAAACAAGACTTCATTATCAGGAGGACAACTTGATTGACTATAAAATGTATCAGTTTGTCTCTTTCAGTTCCCATCCCATGAATTCTTGTTGTTTCAGACAATTCCACAAATACGAGGGAATATTTGATCTCCATGGCTATAGACGTATTGTTGAGGTCCCATAATAAAATTATTATATGGCCCCCTGGTCCCCCCCCCCCCCATACACAATCTCTGATGGGAATTGTGCAATCTTCAAAGAATAGACAACGTTCCTGAATTCCATTGACTTACTACATTCTCTTGGATGTGCCGAAATACCGGATTTCCACATTAGAAGACAACCAAGGTATATTCTGCGTCTCTTGTACATATTCATCCATGCTACATTTCCAGGTTTGTACAGAATATACCTTCAAAGCCCAACCCTGGCAGAGCTTCATTCAGACAATTCCTCGGAGGGTTGTGTTCGGCTCTCTCGTTGTGTAGAAGAATTTCATGCATACATTTGATGAATATTGTTGTCGGTGGCTGGGAGTTCAAAGGAACAAAAAACTGGAAGTTATTTCATCAAACTTCAATCAACCAGAAGAATGGATCACCAATTGTTGAGGCTGCGATAGGTGAAGACATAGCCAAACATCGCACACTGTATAGAGGAAGAATGCCGCCGCACATTGCCCGTCACACACTGCAAATGTTTGTTGCAAAGCATGGCTTTTTATATCAAACACAGACAATGTAAATCAGTAAACAACTAGCCTGGGATTGGTTCAGGAAAGGTGAACCCAGTCTACAAATCAGGAATCCTGAACACCATTGAAGTCTTAGTGCTACAATTGTGCTCATAAGTTCATAAACCCTGGCAGAATATACACTAAACAGTGACCTAACTTGGTTCTTCCTGGTGATGGGGGTCTTCTATCTTTTTTTCAGGATCTCAACAAACTATTCCTTGCTACTTGCAGTCTGGCAAAACAACTACCAGTGCTTCCCTTGTTCAGCACCTAGCCATGTTCCAGTCCTTTTTCCCCTCCCCCTGCTTTCTGTAGAATCACTTCCTGTCCTGAGCTCATGAACCTGTCCAACAAGTTAATTAGCATATGAATAGGAGAACCCTAGTTTCTAAAAAAAACAATGCATGTAACTAATATGTATGCTAGAACAATCACAAAAATAGCCATAGCAACACATTGGTGGAGCCTTATGTGTTGCTTCAAGAGCTCTGCTTTCTCCTTATGCAGTGTGACTGGCCTTGTCTCTGCCCCCCTCCTGTACTTTTCTGTAGTTGGTAAAGCCTACTGGGCCCCTCCCATACACCCTGGCAGAATTTATGATTTCTTGGCCATTTTGCATAGAATATGAATGATATCACAAAAACTTTTCTTTCACTCATGGTTAGTGTTTGGCTGAAGCGATTTATTATCAGTCAGCTGTGTTTACCCTTTTTAAAGCATAATGACAACAGAAACTACCCAAATGACCCTGATCAAAAGTTTACACACCCCAGTTCTTAATACCGTGTATTGCCCCCTTTAACATCAATGACAACTTGAAGTCTTTTGTGGTATTTATGGATGAGGCTCTTTATCTTCTCAGATGGTAAAGCTGCCCATTCTTCCTGGCAGAAAAAGCCTCCAGTTCCTGTAAATTCTCGGGCTGTCTTGCATGCAGGGCTGTCTTTAACACAGGGCAAAAGGGGCAGCTGCCCCAGGCCCAACCACTGTTGTGGGGCCCAAAGCAGATGCCCCTTGAGCCCGCACTGCCCACAAATAGTTGATAAGTGCATTTGGTAGAGCCCAAGAAACTATTTGACCAGGGTCCAATCAATACTAAAGACGGCCTTGCTTGCATAAACGGCACGTTTGATGTCTCCCCAGAGTGGCTCAATGATATTGAGGTCAGGAGACTGAGATGGCCACTCCAGAACCTTCAATTTATTCTGCTGTAGCCAATGACAGGTCAACTTGGCCTTGTGTTTAGGATCATTGTCATGTTGGAATGTCCAAGTACGTCCCATGCGCAGCTTCCGGGCTGATGAATGCAAATTTTCCTCCAGTATTATTTTGATAACATACTTCATTCATCTTGCCATCAATTCTGACCAAATTTCCTGTGCCTTTACATAGTTACATAGTAGTTAAGGTTGAACAAAGATGATAGTCCATCCAGTTCAACCTGTGTGTGTGTGTGGGGGACGCGATCATCTCACATATCCCTGAATGTTTTGATCCTAGAGATGTACGTCTAAGAGTCTTTGTAGCTCACACATCCTCAAAACATGAGCGATCCACCTCCGTGTTTCACGGTAGGAATGGTGTACCTTTTATCATAGGCCTTGTCGACTCCCCAATAAATGTATCATAATGTTCTAATCCCTTGGTAGAACATATGTCATATGTAGTGTCGGGGAGACATTACGTATTTACAATTATTTTTAAAGATCTGTTTCCACTGACATGTTCCTAAATATGAGGAAAACAATATGGGCACAAAAAGTTGAAAACACGGGTGTAATGGATCAACCGACACCCGGACTGGGTATTGACGGATGCTCCTAGTGCTTCCCGAGGGCTCCAAGCACTCCACCTGACACCATAACCACCTCAGACCCCACAAACCGCCGCAGCTTGGTTGGGGGTCTCACCGTCTCCTACCCACCCTGGACCTACGACAAGGCTCCAGGTTCCCGTGGGTGACCCTCTCTTTCCCCAGAGAGTGAAGCAGGAACAAGCTCTTACACAAGCTCTTACAAGAGCTTAGTGATTATCCAAGGAAGTATGAAGAGCATAGCAATCCCTTGTAGCAGGTTCCCCCAATGAGAAACAGGACTCTAGATTCAGGGTGAATTAGTACTCAAACTTTAATGGTACAGCTGCTCTTTTATACAGTTTTCCCCCACAAGGTTACCGTCCAGGTGGACCTTGTTGGGGACAGGACATGACATTCACAATCCAATAGAAACAGGTTTTTTCCACTCAGTCATTCCCATACAGTGTATACAATCCTTACCCTCTGGCTGATTACAGTATCATATGTAGATGAAAGTGTATACAGGAACAGAATTAACCTAAACTTATTATCTGAACAGAACACTGTGAGGTCATTAACATTTAACAATGGGACAGGCACAATCCACATTCCATTTCAATACAAAACAATAGGGAAGTCTGCCATTGGCAGTCAGTGTGTCTCTCTCACAGACAAGCACACGGAATACACATTATCTAGGAGTCAGACTTCATGGCAATGGTCTATAACAGTCTAAGTCTCCCAGTTTAAAGTGGGAATACATCTTCATATTTCTATATGAAGATATTTCTGACAAATATTACTGTCCCATCTGAAGCAATTCAAACCATTAAGTATCTGTTTTTTTTTACACTTCCAGTGATGGTGAATACCGTCACAGCGGGTTTATCTTATTTTCCCGCAGTGGAATAATTGGAATGATAAATTGGTCTGCTCGCAGGTACCGAGGTGAATGCTGGAGAATGTGAAGAAGTTTGGCACCAAAATTGAAATTGAAATTGAAATTGGTCTCATGATGTCCAGTGTGATGAGCATCTGGTGAACGCTTGGCTACAAATCGGTCATTTACCCTCTGAAAATAAAGAACTCCAACAACCAATTAAGGTCAACTAATATAAGTTTCATCATCATTAAAATATTTGGAATGATACAAGACCTGGTTTTCCTGGTGAAGACCGGGACAATCAGCTGTTTAGTAGATAGCGACAGCAAAAAAATCTCAAAGCAGTTAAGAATGGGTAAGTCTGGTCAACTAATAGGACATTAAGGTACAGCCAATCTTCTGTTGGGTGTCCAAAACAGTGGCAAATAAGCCAGTGATCTGCTTTATAAATATACTCCATTGTCATATTACCAGATTGTACAGGGGCCTTGATGATCGGCCATTATGAATATGACATTGCAGCTGGTACAGATAGTCTCAGGTTTTATTATAAAGTGAAAATATTGGTTATGGGTCAATCCTCCTTTATTTAATTTTTATCAGTGTAGACCAGGCTTTTTCTGCCACTTTTGTTGACATGCAACAATCACTTTATTTTTTTGCTTAAAAATTACTTAGAACTCCCAAATATTATATATATATATATATATATATATATATATATATAATTGCTTTTATATCCTTGCCGTTATATATTATATATATAAAGCAAGGAAGCATTAAAACCTCTGCAGTATATTAATTGTATGCTGTAGGAAATACAATTCATGGCATACAAAGAATCACAAAATATACATACAATACTCACATGCCCAAACTATCCATCCTTCCTATCAAGTTAGCATGGACAATGGGTATACACTAAACAGTGACCTAACTTGGTTCTTCCTGGTGATGGGGGTCTTCTATCTTTTTTTCAGGATCTCAACAAACTATTCCTTGCTACTTGGAGTCTGGCAAAACAACTACCAGTGCTTCCCTTGTTCAGCACCTGGCCATGTTCCAGTCCCTTTTCCCCTCCCCCTGCTTCCTGAAGCATCACGTCCTGTCCTGAGCTCATGAACCTGTCCATCAAGTTAATTAGCATATGAATAGGAGAACCCTAGTTTCTAAAAAAACAATGCATGTAATATGTATGCTAGAACAATCACAAAAATAGCCATAGCAACACATGGGTGGAGCCTTATGTGTTCCTCCAAGAGCTCTGCTTTGTCCTTATGCAGTGTGACTGATCTTGTCTCTGCCCCCTCCTGTAGTTTTCTGTAGTTGGTAAAGCCTGCTGGGCCCCTCCCACAGCACTGCTCTCTCTCCTCCTGCAGGGTGAATGGTTTTTTCTCTGCCCCCTCCTGTAGTTTTCTGTTGTGGGTGGAGCCTGCTGGGCTCCTCCCAAAGCTCTGCCCTCTCTCATCTCTCTCACATCCAACCTTAAAGCAGATGGGCTACAGCAGCAGAAGACCACACTCCTGTCAGCTAAGAACAGGAAACTGAGGCTACAATTGGCACAGGATCACCAACATTGGACAATAAAAGATTGGAAAAAAACGTTGCCTGGTCTGACGAGTCTGGATTTCAGTTGCGATGTGCAGATGGGAGGGTCAGAATTTGGCGCATGGATCCATTCTGCCTTATATCACCAGTTCAGGCTGGTGGTAGTGGTGTAATGGTGTTGGGGAGGAGGGGGGAGGTAATGGTTCAGGTGGTGGTGGTGTAATGGTGTGGGGGGGAGGAGGAGGTTGGGGTAACAGTTCAGGCACGTGGTGGCGTAATGGTGTGGGGGAGGAGGGGGGTAATGATTCAGGCTGGTGGTGTAATGGTGTGGGGGAGGAGGTAATGGTTCAGGCTGGTGGTGTAATGGTGTGGGGGAGGAGGTAATGGTTCAGGCTGGTGGTGTAATGGTGTGGGGGAGGAAGAGGGGGGGTAACGGTTAAGGCTGGTGGTGGTGTAATAGTGTGGGGGAGGGGGAGTAATGGTTCAGGCTGGTGGTGGTGGTGAAATGGTGTGGGGGAGGAGGAGGCGGTAATGGTTCAGGCTGGTGGTGTAATGGTGTGGGGGAGTAGGGGGGGGGGTAACGGTTTAGGCTGATGGTGGTGGTGTAATGGTGTGGAGGAGGGGGGGGGTAATGGTTCAGGTTGGTGGTGGTGGTGTAATAGTGTGAGGGAGGAGGGAAGGCGGGGTAATGGTTCAGGCTGGTGGTGGTGGTGTAATGGTGTGGGGGAGGAGGGGGGTAATGGTTCAGGCTGGGGGTGGGGGTGTAATGGTGTGAGGGATATTTTCTTGGCACACTTTGGGCCCCTTAGTACCAATTGAGAATGGTATAAATGCCACGGCCTACCTGAGTATTGTTACTGACCATGTCCATCCCTTTATGACTACAGTGTCCCCATCTTCTGATGGCTCCTCCCAGCAGGATAATGCACCATGTCACAAAGCTCCAATCATCTCACCACTGGTTTCTTCACCATGACAATGAGGTCACTGTCCTCCAACGGCCTCCACACTCACCACATCTCATCCAATAGATCACCTTTGGGATGTGGTGGAACAGGAGATTGGCATCATGGATGTGCAGCCGCCAAATCTGCAGCAACTGTGTGATGCTATCATGGAGCAAAATCTCTGAGGAAAGTTTCCAACACCTGCTTGTATCTATGCCACTGAGAATGAAGGCAAAAGGGGGTCCAACCCGCTACTAGCAAGGTGTACCTAATAAAGTGGCCGGTGGTGGTATAAAACTTGTACACATGCCCTTTAAATAAACCAATGAGAACGTTCCTCTGGCAGTTAAAGCCCAATTACAGTCAGAAAGCCATTGCCTGTGAATGACACAGCTGGACATCACAGAGGACAAACATATAAAAGGATGCATGATAAATAGTAATCGTTGTATTTTGTCGTCATTTGACTTTGCTAGCCCTTCTCTTCCCCCCATCCAGTGTAAATGGCATTTCACCCGGCCCTGCACTCCTGCCCTGAGATTCACCCAGAGCCGCAGTGTCCCCGAGAGCGGGTGTCTTGTTTATTTGCCATTGTCTCCCAGCAGGTAGCAGATTGCCCTGGAACTGACCCTGACACAAAGGAGCCAATAGGGAACATACAGGGAAAAACTCTTCTTTAGCATGATCCGGCCAGCTCTATGATTTCAGCTCCCGAGCGCAATTTTCTACCGATTACATTCTCACCTACAAGGGAAAAGGAGACCAGGAGGGATTATTGACTTTGATGCTGAAATTTCCGGGGATCGTTATCTGGCCGTCTAACATTAGGAAGTAGAGGTCATAAAAAAAGCACTTTATGTTTTTTAGTGTTTATATCTCAGAGGGGAAAAAATATTATTTTATCAAATTGCGGCATCTCAGCTCGAAATATTCATATAAATTGTTCAGTAAACGGTTGTCACCACATGGTATAACGAGGTCCAAAGTTAGAATTCACCCGAGTAAGGTCCGAAGAAAACATTGGTCTGTATCCATCTTATGGGTTCATGCACAGGGGAGGTTTAGGAAAAATCAGCGTTAAAAACACGATTTTAGCCGCATTTTTGAATAGCGTTTATGCGCGTTTTTCTCCGTTTTTGAGCGTTTTTACAGTAAACACACTCCTTAACCACTTTAAAGAGGAAGTAAACCCTCCTCTGTAACTTGTACCTATAGATGATCCTATGATAAGACTTACCTATAGGTACTGTAAATATCTCCTAAACATGTACCGTTTAGGAGATATTTACCTTCGATGCATCCAGTGACGTCACTGGCGCATGCGCTCTGAAGGAACGGCCGCTCGTGCCGTTCCTTCAGAGCCCCGTGCCGTGACTGTCGGCTCCCGCGCACGTGCGCGGGAGTGACGTCACCGCGGCTCCGGCCAATCAGATGGCCGGATGCCGCGATCCCGGAAGACGGGCGACTAGACATGTCGCCCGTCATAGAGGTGAGCGGACGGCACGGCGGGGGCTCGTTCTAAGGTAAGTATTGCATAATGAGCTAGTATGCGATGCATACTAGCTCATTATGTCTTTCTCTTGCAGGGTGTAAAAAAAAAAAAAAAAAACGAGTTTACAACCTCTTTAAGACCGGAGGATTTTCCTGCTTAACGTCCAGGCCACTTTTTTCAACTTAGCACTGCGTGATTTTAACTGACAATTGCGCGGTCATGCAACGCTGTACCCAAACAAAATGTACGTCCTTCGTTTCCCACAAACAGGGCTTCCTTTTGGTGGTATTTGATTTCCTCTGCGCTTTTCATTTTTTGCAATATTAATAAAAAAAGAGCGAAAATTTTGCGAAAAATGTACATTTTCTACTTTGACGGTTAAAAAATATCCAATATATTCATTTTTTTGTCATATATTTAGGCCAAAATGTATTTAGCTACATGTCTTTGACAAAAAAATTCTCAATGGAGAGTATTGTTATACACTTTAAGACCGGAAGATTTTACCCCCTTCCTGACCAGGCCATATCTTGCGATTCAGCACTGCGTTAATTTAATGGACAATTGCGCGGTCGTGCGACGCTGTCCCCAAATTAAATTTACGTCCTCCCCCCCCCCCACAAATAGAGCTTTCTTTTGGTGGTATTTGATCACCTGTGCGATTTTTAATTTTTTTAAAAAAGAGCGACAATTTTGAAAAAAAAAAAAAAACAATACTTTTCACATTCTGATATATAACATTCCCCCAAAAAAAAATATAAAAATCAAATTTTTTTAACATTTTAGGCCAATTTGTTTTCTGCTACATATTTTTGGTAAAAAAAAAAAATCACAATAAGCGTATTTTGATTTGTTTGCCAATAGTTATTGCGTTTTCTAACTACGGGAAAAATTTGTCATTCTTATTGTTTTTTATTTTTTACTAGTAATGGCAGCGATCTGCGATTTTTAACGGGACTGCGACATTGCAGCGGACAGATCGGACCCCTAACTGACATTTTTTACACTTTTTGGGGGTACCAGTGACATTACTACAGTAATCAGTGCTAAAAAATATGCACTGCTACTGTAAAAATGTCACTGGCAGGGAAGGGGTTAACACTGTTGGGGATTAAGGGGTTAAATGTATGCCTCATGCTTACTGATGTGTGTGGGGGGAAGGGATTGTTGACACAGACACAGGTCGCAGGTTGAGCTATGCTGAATCCTGTGATCTCTCCCTGTGTCACAGAGAAGATCCGCCTGCTTTGTTTACACAAGCAGGCGGATCTTCTCACACTTTCCCCGACGATCGGGGAAGAGAGACGGTGATCGCCGCCTCTTCTCCTCCGGCCCGACTCCTGCTGTGTCTAAACACAGCGGGAGCGAGCCTCCGTCGGCGCGCGTGCGCCGCCGAGACAGGCAGAAGTCCAGTGATGTAGGTCTACGTCGCTGGACCCAGGGGAGCCGACCTGCCGCAGTAGCAGCACAGTGAGCGGTCCTAAAGTGGTTAAAATGTAAAAACGGCAAACGCGGCTAAAGGCAGCTAAAAGTTTGTTACAGCATCTAGGCGTGTTTTTTGGCGTTTCACATTTTTACAGTCAAACAGCCTCTGCTCCTCGACTCACCGGCAGTCATTTTATTTTTTATTTCCCCTAAATGATTGTGCCTCCAAACTCCTCTATAAGTTTATCTGTGCATGAACACATAGGCTAACATGGAGGAAAGTTCAGAGGCAGTAAAAAAAAAACAAAAAAAAAAACAAAAAAAAAACCCACGCCAGATGCCCCTAAAAGAAGCTGCAAAAACGTCCTGTGTGCATGAGCCCTAAGGCCCCGTTCACATTGCCGCGATCCGACTCGGGGGGGGGGGGGGCGACCTCGGAGCGGCCGCCACGGACTTCATAACATTGAAGTCTATGGCGGTTGCCTCCGGGTCGCCCCAAAGAAGCTCCGGACCCTTTTTCTAAGTCGGAGCGACTTGTGTCGCTCCTATTAGAACGGGTCCGCAGCTTCCCTATGGAAGGCGACCTACGGCGACCTGTGAAGCGGCCAGGTCGCCTCACAGGTCGCCTTAGTGTGAACGGGGACTCATACGACTAGTAAAAAAATAAATAAATAAAAATGCTATAAAAATATTGCATCATTTTTAGACTCTATAACTTTTGTGCAAACCAATCAATATACAGTATTTAATTGATATATTTTATTTTTTACCAAAAATATGTAGCAGAATACATATAAGCCTAAATTGATGAAAAAAATTCGATTTTTTTTTTCTAAAGTAAAAAATATTGTTTTTTTTTTCTAAATTGTCTCCTTTTTTTTGTTTATAGCACAAAAAATAAAAACTGCTGAGGTGATCAAATATCGCCAAAAGAAAGCTCTATGTGTTGGGGAAAAGAACATAAACTTTATTTGGGTACAGTGTCGGCACGACCGCACAATTGTCAGCTAAAGTAACCCAGTAATGTATTGCAAAAAATGGCCTGGTCATTAACCACTTAAGCCTCGGAGGATTTGGCTGCTAAAAGACCAGGGTTTTTTTTGCGATTTTTTACTGCGTGACTTTAACGGACAATTGCGCGGTCGTGCGACACTGTACCTAAACGAATTTGACGTCCTTTTTTTCCCACAAACAGAGCTTTCTTTTGGTGGTATTTGATCACCTGTGCGATTTTTTGATCATGCGCTATAAACAAAAAAAAGCGTAAATTTTGCAAAAATAACAATATTTTTCACATTTTTTTATATGAAATTCCCCAAAAAAAAAATGTAAAAATCTAAATTTTTTAACATTTTCGGCCAATTTGTTTTATGCTACATACGTTTGGTAAAAAAAAAAAAAAAAAAAAAAAAAAAAAAAAAAAAAAAAAAATCGCAAAAAGCGTATTATGATTGGTTTGCGCAAAAGTTATCGCGTTTACTAACAAAGGGAAAGATTTTTGTCATTTTTGGTGTTTTTTTTTTTAACGTGTAATGGCGGCGATCTGCGATTTTTTTTTCGGTACTGCAACATTGCGGCGGACAGATCGGACCCTTGACTGACATTTTTGACACTTTTGGGGGTACCAGTGACATTACTGCAGTAATCAGTGCTATACATATGCACTGTTACTGCAAAATTACACTGGCAGGGAAGGGGTTAACTTTATTGGACAGGGAGGGGTTAAGTGTGTCCCTAGGGGCGTGTTTCTAACTGTGCAGGGACATTGCTATTGGTGTAAAAGCAAAGATCCACGGTTCTACATAGTAGAACGGTCAGATCTTCACTTTTACACAGGGAGAACTGACAGGCGGCTTGTTTACATAAGCCGCTCTGTCTTTCTCCCTTCACAGGAGCGATCGCAGTGTGACTGGCGGACATCGAGTCCGCCGGTCACACGCACTGACTTGTCTGTGAACGAGCCGCGGCGGGCGCGCGCCCGCCCGCACAGGCTCGCAAGTCAGTGACAGGCGAGTGACGTTCCGATACGTCACTCTGCCTGGCCGGGGCTGACCGCCGCAGTATATAGTCGTGCGGCGGTCGGCAACCGGTTAAGGGGGGTAAAACCTTCCGGTGTTCTGCGAAAAACTCCAATCACGCCCCTTCTGGTGACTGTACATCATGAATAATTGGAGATTTCGACAACTTGGTGTTTTCACAGAACACCGGCAGCCTTTACACTCCGGGACACGTTATAATGGACAGTTACTAACCAACAACATGGCCGCCTCCGAGGCGGTGACAACTAGCGATGTCCACTCATTATAGCGTGTACCTGAGTGTTAAGGCTGCCGATGTTCTGCAAAAACACCAATTGGTGGAAATCTCAAATTATTACTGGTGTACACTCACCGGAAGTGACGTGATTGGAGTCCTCAGCAAGTTAGTGTTTTCGGCAGAACGCCGGTCCAGAAGTGGTTGAACAGAACCTGTGCTTATTCCCTGTATACACTGCATGCAAGGTCTGTCAGGAAGCTCTAACCGTCCCTCCGGTTTCCTGACCGGTAGTCTTCTTATCCCAGTATCAGGTGGAAGGGCGGTTGAGATCCTACAGCCAGAATTATGGGACCTCAATAGAAAGTGCACACAGGCTAAATCAAGGAACACCAAACAAGCACTCATGGTTAGTAGAGAGAGAAGTCAGCAAACCAAGATCAGCGAATATCCAAAGTAGTAGTCCACAAGGAAAGGTCAGGAACAGGCAGAGTCAGCAGCAGCAACCAACAAAATCCAAAGGGGTAATCCAAGAGGCAAGGTCCGGAACAGGCAGAGTCGGCAACGGCAATCAACAAAATCCAAAGGAGTAGTCCAAGAGGCAAGGGCGGCAACAGCAATCAACAAAATCCAAGTTACCAATACCCAGGGAACAAGATCTATACTAGGGCAAAGACAGGAAGGGGAAGTGATGATTTATGGGATCACTAGATTAGATGACAGCCAACAGCTGGACACAGGGTGGGGCCAGCATTCAAACTCAAGGAGTTGAAAAAAAAGGGTGTTACTCAAAAGGAAGTTCTCCAGTGGCACAGGCAATAGGGAACTATCCAAGGGAACACCAGGTCCCAGGATCGTAATCCCAAATCCAAGACACGGCGTGACACTGCACACATATGCCACAGTCCTTGTATCCACAAAAATACTGAGCCACAAGTGACAGTCTCGCAGACACATCTAAACCTCAGGACAAAGGATCAAAAATAAACTCTTTTATTCCATTTACTTTTCTGCACACTAAAAAAGCAAACGGTTGTCTAAGCTTACCTTAAAGAAGAACTTAATTATTACTGGAAACCACAGAGGCAATAAACAGGACAATGTAACATAGAAAATAGTGTGCTGTGTGCAGTAGTCAGAGAATGGGGGGGGGGGGGGGGGGGGTTGGAAGAGGGCCACCAAAGCCCTGGAAAGGGATATTGTGATGGGTTGCCAAAGACTATATGTGCTTCCCAGTGTCCTCAGCAGTGACCAATATAGATCTCAGTCTCCCCAATAGTGACTAGTACAGATCTCAGTGTCCTCAGCAGTGACCAGTACAGATCTCAGTGTCCCTAGCATTGACCAGTACAGATCTCAGTGTCCCTAGCATTGACCAGTATAGATCTCAGTGTCCCTAGCATTGACCAGTACAGATCTCAGTGTCCCTAATAATGACCAGTACAGATCTCAGTGTCCCTAACATTGACCAGTACAGATCTCAGTGTCCCTAATAATGACCAGTACAGATCTCAGTGTCCCTAACATTGACCAGTACAGATCTCAGTGGCCCTAGCAATGACTAGTACAGATCTCAGTGTCCCTAGCAGTGACCAGTAAAGATCTTAGTGTCCCCAGCAAAGACCAGTACAGATCTCAGTGTCCCTAACAATGACCGGTACATATCTCAGTGTCCCCAGCAATGACCGGTACATATCTCAGTGTCTCCAGCAATGACCGGTACATATCTCAGTGTCCCCAGCACCACACCTCCCACCTTTCTGAGATGGGAATGAGGGACACCTATTTGCAAAAGTATGTAGGCATAGGGCACACCCCCTGCCACGCCCCCTTAACCGCTTGCCGACCGCCGCACGACTATATACTGCGGTGGTCAGCCCCTCACAGGCAGAGTGACATAGCGGTACGTCACTAGCCTGGGAGGGTCTGGGGAGCGAGCGCGCGCCGCCGGCGGCGCGCTCCCGCTCCCGCGCGGTCACGGACCCCCCGCACGTGTGACCGACGGACCCGATGTCCGCCGGCCACTCTGCGATCGGCAGGGGAGAGGGAGAAAGTCAGGCAGCTTGTGTAAACAAGCTGCCTGTCATTCTCCTCAGTGTAAAGACACTGATCACACGGATCTAGTATGTAGATCCGTTGATCAGTGTCCTTACAGCTCAAGCCACAGCCAATCACAGTAGAAAGCACGCCCCTAGGGACACACACAGCCCCTCCCTCCCAAATAAAGTTAACCCCTTCACTACCAGTGTATTTTTACAGTAACAGTGCATATATATAGCACTGATTACTGTAGAAATGTCACTGGTAACCCCAAAAGTGTCAAAAATGTCAGTCAAGGGTCCGATCTGTCCGCCCCAATGTCGCAGTACCGCAAAAAAAATCGCAGATCGCCGCCATTACGCGTTAAAAAAAAAACAACAAAAATGACAGAAATCTTTCCCTTTGTTAGTAAACGCGATAACTTTTGCGCAAACCAATAAAAATACGCTTTTTGCGATTTTTTTTACCAAACATATGTAGCATAAAACAAATTGGCCGAAAATGTTAAAAAATTTTGATTTTTACATTTTTTTTTGGGGGAATTTCATATAAAAAATGTGAAAAATATTGTTATTTTTGCAAAATTGACGCTCTTTTTTTGTTTATAGCGCGTGATCAAAAAATCGCACAGGTGATCAAATACCACCAAAAGAAAGCTCTGTTTGTGGGAAAAAAAGGACGCCAAATTTGTTTAGGTACAGCGTCGCACGACCGCGCAATTGTCCGTTAAAGTCATGCAGTGCCGAATCGCAAAATACCCCCTGGTCGTTTAGCAGCCAAATCCTCCGGGGCTTAAGTGGTTAAAGTAGAATTGTACCAAAAAAAATGATTGGTTAAACCCACAAGTGCTTTTTTGCCACTACAATTCACTTATATTGGCTTTTTAAATTTTACAAATGCAGCAATTTAGAAATTTGATGAAAGGTTTAGCACTGGGAAACACTTTTTGAAAGATAAATAATGCATTTTATATACAACTCTAAAGATCAGACTAACATGAGGGACAAATGAGGAGGAAAGAGGGACAGAGGGATTTTTTTCTGAATGAGGGACAGTCCCTCGAAATCAGGGACAGTTGGGCGCTATTCTAACAGTGCCATTATGGATCTCAGTGACCCCAGCAGTGACTAGTACAAATCCTAATATTCCCAGCAGCAACCAGTACACATCTCAGCCTCCCCAGCAGTGACCATTACAAATCCCAATGTCCCCAACAGTGACCAATTCAGATCTTAGTGTCTCCAACAGTGACCTGTATAAATCTCAGTGTCTCCAGCAGTGATCAGTACAAATTCCAATGTTCTCAGCAGTGACCAGTACAGATCTCAGTGTCCCCAGCAGTGACCAGTACACATCCCAATGTTCCCAGCAGTGACCAGTACACATCCCAATGTTCTCGGCAGTGACAAGTACAGATCTCAGTGTCCCTAACAGCGACCATTTTAAATCTTAGATTATAATGATTAGAATAGATCGAACGTTAGAAGGGTCGGGGGGATAATCACTGACCGAAGATGTGAGCAGTCTATGGATACAGGAATCAGATCAGGAGTTTTTTTTGTCAGACAGAAACTAGATCAGGACAAAATATCTTCCCACCAGCCCCCTTCTCAGACTATACTGGAGTCAGGATCGGCATAGTGTGCGCTCGGATGGGTGTAAGGATTATTGAAGGTGATGATGTTTCCCGACGTTCATCCTGATAATTGCTTCTGCCAGCTGCAGTTCATTACTTCCAACAATCCCCCAGACAAGTTATCATCATCAGGTACCAATAGTTTTATTTACGGTATAGAGTATAAAGCCAGTGTGGTTCGTGAGGTGAGATGTTTCCTTTTCTTCAGGTCTACCCTATCATGTGAAATGAAGGCGATGAAAAAAAGAAAAAAGTTGAATTTAAATTATATTTTGGGTTGGAAATCAAATACAAAAAAAAATACACTGTACAACATACAATAAACTGGGAGAAGAAAATATAAGGATATCTTCATTAAGAATAAGCGAGCGGTTCGGCCCAAGCATGAGTTCGGGCTGAACATTGGCTGTTCGCCCATTTGACGAACACCAGAATTATCGGGGGGTTCAACCCTTTGTTTGGCTTGCCAAATGACCATATAGCACCCTCCTAGGTAGATACTAGTCAGGACATGGCTCAGTTTGGCAGGGGGTGAGTGTAGCACCCTCCTAGGTAGGTGCTAGAGAGAGGGGGGTGTTTAATGCAGTATATTTCTGTGTATTACATGCCGTTTAACACAGTATATTTCTGTGCATTAGTGCACAATTAATGCAGTATATTTCTGTGTATTATGTACCGTTTAACACAGTATATTTGTGTGCATTAGTGCACGTTTAACGCAGTATATTTCTGTGCGTTACTGCATGTTTAATGCAGTATATTTCTGCGTTTGTTACGTGCCATTTAACACAGTATATTTCTGTGCATTAGTGCATGTTTAACACAATATATTTCAGTGCGTTAGTGCACATTTAGCGCAGTATATTTCAGTGCGTTACATGCCGTTTAATGCAATATATTTCTGTGCGTTGTGTGCCATTTAACGCAGTATATTTCTGTGTGTTATGTGCCTTTTAATGCAGTATATTTCTGTGCATTACTTCACATTTAACACAGTATATTTCTGTGCGTTAATGCATGTTTAACACAGTATATTTCTGTGTGTTATGTGCTGTTTAACGCAGCATATTTCTGTGCATTGGTGCACGTTTAGCACAGTATATTTTAGTGTGTTACGCGCCGTTTAACTCAGTATTCTTCTGTGCATTACTGCACGTGTAACGCAGCATATTTCTGTGTGTCAGTGCAGTTTTACTAAAGTATATTGTAGTGTGTCGGTGGAGTGTGTGTGGTGATTACTCAGGTTAAAGTGCACCAAATGCCACTTTCCATTGATTAAAGTGCATCCACGTACACATTTCCACATCTTTATTACCTTTTGTTAGTAAGCACCTTCCCATCATGTCTGGGAGGCCAACAAGGAGAGGCAGACATTCCCATTGCTCTGTGAGGGGGCCAGCAGTGTATGTGTCCACAGGCAAAGGTAGACGTGGTCAGTCCTCAGGCAGGGCATCATTTCCTCTGTTTAGTGATGTTGCCTGTGCTATCCAGCCACAGCATGCAGAGGAGGTGGTGGACTGGCTTACTAAACCATCCTCATCCTCCGTCACCCAAGCAGAGACTAGTCTGCAGTCCGCTGCAGTTGCCAGAGTGGCCAAATCTGCCTCCTTGTCCACAGCTACTCCTGCCATAGCCCCAGCATCAGGCATGGAGGAGTCAGCTGAGTTATTTGAACACAGCGTCAGCCACTTGCTCCTTGATGATGCACAGCCATTACTTGATTCAGATGTTGGTTCTGAGGTTGAGGAAGGTAGGAACATGAGCCTACAGAGAGGGGAGAACACTGGTACACAAATTGGCACAAATTGGCATGTTTCCCCAGCCACAGCGTATTGCCAAGTTATCTCCAGTGGTAATGAGGAAGGAGCAGATGATGATGATGATGAGGTCACTGACGTGTCTAGGGTTATGGATAGAGCACAGGAGGAAAGTGAGGGTTAGGCACAACCCCAATGGGACAGCCATCATGCAAAAGTAGAGAGCAGCCACCCTATTCCATCACATTGTGGAGCTGTTATCTTTCGGCCCACTTCCCACAGCTCAGTTGTCTGGGCCTTTTTTAGCACATGTGCAGCCGATCACACTGCTGAAGTTTGCAAACTTTGTCTCAAGCACATCAAGCGTGGCAAAAACACCAGCCATTTGGGTACCACATGCTTGACAAGGCATTTAACCTCCCACC
Organism: Pelophylax lessonae; assembly: GCF_965119305.1. Taxonomy (NCBI): domain Eukaryota; kingdom Metazoa; phylum Chordata; class Amphibia; order Anura; family Ranidae; genus Pelophylax; species Pelophylax lessonae. Next base: position 4,641,655 of record NC_138771.1, on the reverse strand, counting down.
ACTCAGCTCGGTGGCAAGAGCACCTGAAAGCCACACAAAAGGGACGCAATTTCATTCCTCCTCCTTGCTCACCTCAGTCTACCCCCGCTGTACCTCATGAAATCTCAGCACCCTCCACTGACAGGGATGATGGTATAGCACAGAGTGCCCCAGGTCCTTGCAGCACATCTGCCAGTAGCACACAACCAGCTGTAGACTATAGCGGGCAAATTTCTCTGCCCTATCTGCTGCAGCGGAAAAAAAAATACAGTCACTGCCACCCACATGCCCGGCGTCTAAATGCAAGCTTGTCAAAGCTTCTGGCTTTACAACTTCTTCCTTTCCGTTTGGTGGATTCTTCCCCCTTCCGTGAATTTGCAGAATGTGCTGTACCACAATGGCAGGTTCCCAGACACTATTCCTTTTCACATAAGGCCATTACAGCTCTGTACCATCACGTAAAAGGCAATGTTGTGGCATCATTGGACAAGGCAGTCAGCCACAAAGTCCACGTTACTGCTGGCACGTGGTCCAGCAAGCATGGTCAGGGACGCTATATTTCGTTCACCACACACTGGGTAACTCTGCTTGCAATTTGGAAGGCTGCAGGACAGGGTTTTTATGGAAAATGGCATTTTGCTTTATAAATGCAATTATTTCTGAAGAAGCTTCTATACACAGTACAGATGTGCCACTTTACAGGCAGACAAAGGGGACCCCCCAGGCACTGTAATAAAAAGGAATTTTTAATTTTTATTGTTTTTTTCTCATTTTGATGCTTTCACTTTAAGCATCAGTAAATCATTGCTCATTTAAAAATTATGTTTTTTACAAACTTTTTTTTCATTGATACTTGTCCCCCAGGGCAGTACCCGGACCCCATACCATTTCTATGCCCAATTACTTGCATATAAGCCTTCAAAATGGGCACTTTTGATTTTTCCAGTTCGGGGCCCATAGACTTCCATGGGGTTTGTTATTCGGTTCCCAACTTTCACGATGTTCGAAAGTTCTGGTGTGGGGGGGCGGAGCCGGCCGGCGAGAGAGATGGACGCTTAGCAGCACAGCTCCTTGCCAAGCAGTCCGATCGGAGCCATTAGAACCGCGGAGGGTCACCGCAGCTCGACTCGAACTAACTCTCAGGATGCCTGGAAGTCGCCCGCAGGTCCCGGGGAAACGTAAGGGGAAAACCAAACCTGGTAAGCTCCTCAACTTCTTCCACCCGGCGGGCGGGATGCACAGCCAAGATGGCGCCGGCGCTTCCTCCAGCGGCGCCTCGCGGCCTCCTCCTCACACATCCCCTCCAACAGCACGGCCTAAGGGACTGCAGCTGTCACCTGCGGAGCCCTCGGACACTTGTGAGGGAATACAGGCTGTATCTACACCTAGCTCTGCATGTGCCAGCCCAGCCAAATCGAAGATCAGGCTGCAACTTCCAGAACATGAGGGGGCTCAGGGTGGAAGTATAGATGACACTCTGGTGTTTCATGACACCATATCCTCGTTCCCCACTACAGGCAAACCTGTCATGGGCTCTTTATTAAAAGAAATGATGATGTCTTTAAGGAGTTCCATACATGCTGACATGCTCCAACTTATGTCCCGCTGCAGTACAGTGGTCGCAGCAGTCAGTGACAGGGTGGATCATGTGGAGACCAAAATGGGGGAGTTTGCTGACACCTTTAATACCATGGTGGATGCCCATAATGAACATGAGGACGACATTACCTGGCTCAAGGCGAAAGTTGCAGATCTTGAGAATAGGTCTAGACGCAATAATATTAAAATTAGAGGGATCCCTGAAACAGTGAAACCTCATGAGCTAGCTGAATTCCTCACCAACATCATGCAGGAAGTTCTTCCAGATGTCCCCCTGTGTGACATGGCAATTGATCGCATTCATAGACTGCCTAAACCGAAACATATTGCTGCTTCTCTGCCCAGGGACACTATAGCCCGTGTTCATTTCTACACAGTGAAGGAGAAATTCATGTCCCTGGTGAGGAAAGGTACTGATCTTCCCCCTGCTTTAAACAATCTATCCTTCTATGCCGATTTATCTGCGCATACAATGAATAGAAGGCGTAATCTATTTACAGTTACCAAACCCCTCAGGAACCATCATATTCCGTACCGATGGAATTACCCAGCAACCTTGGTGGTAACCAGAGGGGACAGGGATTACAGGATCTCCTCGCTGGAGGACGGCCTGGCTCTGCTGAAAAAATGGGGAATACTAGATCCGGACGGAGAATCAAACCCCTCTCAGATGGAATGAAACTGGGCTGTGTAACATTCCTTTTAATGTTTGTGGTGACCCCCTACAATTCTCACTTCCCAGCGACCATGCTCCAGAAGACATGCTCAGCTAACGATTGTTTCTCTATACCCCCTCTTCAAATGGTTCATACCGTACAGACCCCCCTGAGGAGTCGCCTTTTTTTACCCTTTTCGTGCCACCTGCCGAGGACACTCTTCTCCTGACTCCCCTTTGTTATTTTTGTTAGACTTTATACTTAACCCTGCTCTTTTCTTCTCGGTGTTCCGGATACGCTACCTTGACCGGTCTTCACGGGCGGCTGCCCTCATCGGATACCCCTCACCTACCTACCTACCTACCCAGTGTGCTCAGGATCAGGACTTTCACATCGACGCGATACCAGTAAGTGCCTCTCAGTTCCTTGTGCAGGCTTTGCCTAACCTCACTCTTCACGATGTCATTTCAAATGCTTTCGCTCAATGTTAATGGCCTGAACAGTCCTCACAAAAGACATATGCTCTGGAGAGAGCTTAAGACCTTGAAATGTGAACTGGCGGTCATTCAGGAGACCCATTTTATGGCTGGCAACCACCCACAAATCTCATCCAAAGACTAACCCCAAGTGTATTATGCTAACGGCCCTAAACAAAAGTGCGGAGTGGCTGTATTGGTAAGGGATTCCCTGGACTTCAGCGAGCTGTCTCAATTTGCAGATCCAGAAGGTCGCTTCTTGGTTCTTTCATGCAACATCAACAAAGCCACCTACACCATAGTGGCGGTATACGCCCCCAATACGGGTCAAATCCCTTTCTTGAAAAGGCTTTGGAAACAAATTCAACCTCTTATTCAGGGCCATGTCATTCTCTGTGGTGACTTTAATGCTGTCCCCAATTTCCAACTGGATGTTTCACTGAACTACCCTAGACGCTTCCATTGTGCGGACCTGGCCAATTTTCTATCTGCAACGGAACTTTATGATGTGTGGCGTTGCCACAATTCGTCAGAGAGAGACTATTCCTTCTATTCCAAAACCCATCACTCTTACTCGCGGATTGATCTCTTTCTCACAAACAAATTTTTGCTGCAGCGGGTCACTCGCACGTCTGTTGGTTCCATAACGTGGTCGGACCACGCCCCTGTTATTATTCAAATCGGGGACGTGCCCTTTACCACAAGGGCCAACAGGTGGCGATTTGATGCCAGCCTACTTGACAAATCAGAGGTCCGGAGGACTATGTGTTCTAAACTCATTGAATTTTTTGATATTAATGATGGCTCCGTTAAATGTCCTTTCGCAATGTGGAATGCCCATAAGGCGTTTATGCGAGGTTTATTGATGTCAGAGGGGGCGAGGGAACGGAGGCGTAGAAGACAACAATTGGACTCTATCCTTCAATCCATTAAACAAATAGAGCAACTTAATAAATGTACTCCCACTGCGGCTAACGCGGACAAGCTTTCCAAACTTCAGGCAGAGCTGAAGGTCCTTCTGGTTGGTCAGCACTCCAGAGCTCTTCGTAAGCTCAAGGCCTCCCACTATTCCCATGCCAATAAAGCGGGTCGGCTGTTGGCTGCCCAATTGAAAGATAAAATATCGAAACAAAAAATTCAGTACTTACTACATCATGCCACAGGAGAGCGGCTCTCCAACCCGAAGGACATAGCAGACGCCTTTAGCCAGTATTATGGTTCACTATATAACCTACACTTAGACGATTCGACGCCGCAACCATCATCATCGGACATCCAAAACTTTTTGTCTTCTATCTCCCTCCCGAGCCTAAGCCCCTCTCAATTATCGCAGTTGAATGCCCCTATCACTAATCAAGAAATAGTCAAAGTTATCAGATCTTTACCGAAAGGAAAGTCTCCGGGACCGGACGGCTTCTCCTCCGAATATTATGGCGCATTTCTGGACATCTTGATCCCTTACCTTGGCAGGGTGTTTCATGAGGCCTTGACTACGGCTACCTTTCCAGCCGAAATGTTGGAGGCCACGGTGGTCACACTGCCAAAACCCGGTAAGGAACCTAATAAGCCGCAAAATTTCTGACCCATCTCGTTACTAAATGTAGATTTGAAGGTGTATGCTAGGATCATTGCCAACCGTATTTCCCAGTGCCTCCCAGATCTCATCAAACCATATCAGGTGGGGTTTGTGGCCGGAAGGCAGGCCACGGATGCCGCTAGACGGTTGGTGGGCCTTATTCATCATGTAGCTGCTCGCGGGATCCCCACGGTGCTCCTGTCGCTAGACGCCGAAAAGGCATTTGACCGGATACATTGGGGATACCTGCGGCAGGTATTGGAGAAGTTCGGCTTTGAGGGGGAGATTGTCCAGGCCATCATGGCCTTATACTCAGTCCCATCTGCTAGGGTCTTTACGGAGGGTTTATTCTCTGAAAGTTTTCATATTACCAATGGCACTCGTCAGGGGTGTCCATTGTCGCCCCTGATTTTTGCCATGCTCATGGAACCCTTGGCGGAGAGGATGAGATCCCACCCAGGTGTCACGGGTGTTAAACTGGCAGACTCCCCCCCTCATGTTATCTCACTATTCGCAGATGATGTCATATTGGCCTGCACAGACCCCGAGAAGTCCCTACTGCATGTTCGGGACATTCTGGGAGAGTTCCAATCAGTCTCTTACTACAAGGTCAATGAACTTAAATCCAATCTCCTAGGGATACATGTGGGACACAGTATGCAGACACGAATCCAACAAGTAGTACATTATCAGTGGCAAAGGGATTCATTGGACTATTTGGGCATTAAATTGACTAGCTTGAGATTGAGGAAATTCTTCCTTTCCTGGTCGGGGAGGAACGCGGCATTTAAAATGTTGATTTTACCGAAAATCCTGTATGTGTTTAGGGCCCTCCCTATCATAGCTCCAATTGCTTTCTACAAGGCACTGCAATCCATTGTTAGAAGTTTCTTATGGTTGGATAAGAGGCCCAGGACGTCCCATAAGACATTGACCAAACATGTCCGGGTGGGAGGATTGGGAGTCCCAGATGTGAGAGCCTATGACATGGCGGCCATTCTGGCACAGTCTAAATCCTGGTTCTCCACTCACAACCTGCCATTGTGGTGCTCCCTGGAGCAGTTTAGTACTCCACAAGTACAATTGGCTGACCTAGTGCTGGCCGCGAATCTACCTAGTAAACGACCATTGGATCCCCATCCTACCATTTCCGCTACATTACTGGCCTGGAAATATTTTTGGGAGAACGCTTCCGACTCCTCTGACACCCACCGTATGCCCATTCCACTGTCCACACTACAGGCACTATCACCTGACTTGCATGTGACTCACTGGGCTAAATATGGCTTATCTTCACTCTCAGACTTAAACCCTCAATCCGTTTACATCCTGTTCTCGGACCTTTGTGCCAAGTTCCCGGACTTTAAGACAGAATTCCTGACTTATAAACGTATCTTACACGTCGCTCAATCTTTACCCAACACAATTATTCGTTTCCCTAGACAAGTCTTTGAGTACTGTTTTACTGCTCCCTCTTCCAAACATGGCATTGGTGTATTTTACAATGCCATGCAGGACCGTATGCACTTTACCAAATCATATCACCAAATGAAATGGGAAAGGGACCTAAACAGGACATTCACTGACGCACAATGGCTGAAGGCTTTTAGATTAAACTACTCATTGACTAGGTGTGCTAACTTTAGAGAGGGAGCGATGAAAATTCACTTGAGATGGTATAGAACCCCGTACATTGTTGCAAAGTTCCATCGCTCTTACTCTAACATGTGTTGGCGAGATTGCGGACATGTAGGGACGCTCTTCCATATGTTCTGGACATGCAAGTCACTGAGGAGTTACTGGTCATCGGTACATAGGCTGATAGCGGAGGTCACAGGTAGCCTAAACAAATTGAATCCTGAGCTGGCACTCTTGGGTATCGGGCTGGATTGGTACCCACCGATGTGTAGAGTTGTCGTACAGCATATTCTATATGCAGCAAGGCTGGTCATCGCTCGCAACTGGAAGAGCAATGTCTCACCTTCCCTTCGTGAGGTTGTTCAAATTGTGGACGAATCTCATGAATATGAAAGCATTCTGTCAAGTTCCAATCTGACGTTTCATAGTTTCAAAACCAGATGGCAGTTGTGGGAAGCATATAGAGTTCCCTAGGTGACCTATTTGATGCTCTACCACCTCACCTGTTTTCATAAAGTGTCTTTCCTACCCTTTTTTGTCCCCTCTTTGTGTTGTTACCCTTCTTTATACATGGCCTGGGCCTGGCCGGTCCTACGCGGCGCATGGTGATCCCAATTGGGGGCCGCGTGGGTTCTGACCGGGCTGGAAGGCCGCAGCGGTCTAAATTACACAAGGCATATTCCAGTGATTTCATTTGCTCATTGATCTGTTGTTGTAATGCAATGTACTGGTAATTACTCAAGTAGAAGTATGTAAGTTTGTGGATGTGAGTTTCACGTCCAGAGTTATCTGCTGTTATGCACATGGATATGACGAATTTCATTGCAATGTTTGCATTTACCCTTTATTTTTTGAAAACGCAATAAAAACGTATTTAAAAAAAAAAAAAAAGAAAGTTCTCGTGTGAACTGAACAGGGGGTCATTCGGCCTATCCCTAATCTTCATTTAAAACTCTCAATATGCAACACAGCATATATACAAAATTATTATTATTTATTATTATTATCACATGAAATTAAACACAGAAAGGGAATCACAGCTCTTTTATAGGCAAGGGGTGGGCAAGGGGCCATAGGTTTATGTCATCCGGTGGCACTGCCCCCTTCTAACGTCACATGACGTCAGAAGGGGCAGTGCCAACAGATGATGTAATCGGGTGGCCCCCGCCCCTTGCCTATAAAAGAGCTGTGAAAGCTCAAGAGTGGCATTCGGCGGGAGGCCTCTGAAGAGGCAGAAGCCTCTTTGATTTTTTTCTATTTTTCGGGTGCGGCGGCGGGCGCCATGATTGACGATGGATTTACAACGGAGGACACTATTTTTTTATTTTTATTTTTTAATAAAGGACTTATCAAAAACTGTCTTTTGTGTTTATTTTTTTTGTACACTTTTTTGGTGAATGGGTAGGGGTACGGTGTACCCAATACCCATTCACATGGAAGGGGGGTGGGATCTGGGGGCCCCTTGATAAAGGGGGCTTCCAGATTTCGATAATCCCCCCACCCACAACCACAGCCCAGGGTTGTCGGTAAAAGGGGCCTTGTCCCCATCAACATGGGGACAAGGGGCTTTGGGGGGCACCCCAACGCACCCTCCCTATGTTAAGGCAAAGCAGACTGGTATGGTTCAGGAGGGGGGCACTCGCTCTCCCCCCCCCCATCCTGGCTTGCCAGGCTGCTTGCTCGGATAAGGGTCTGGTATGGATTTTGGGGGGGCGCACCGTTTTTTTTTTTACATTTTGGTTTAAAATCCATACCAGACCCAAAGGGCCTAGTATGGAGAGGGGGACCCTACGTCATTTTTTTTTAAATCTCTATTGCTGGGAGCCGACAATACATTACAGCCGCGAGCAAGTTTAAATGACATTGTTTCCTTTAGAAATGTCAGTATTGCTGCAGCAGGCTCCATACATTGTGCAGATGCGCCACTTTACAGGCATACTAAGGGGACACCCCAGGTACGATATTTAAAGAACTTTTTAATTTCTAGTGTTTCACTTTAAGCATCAATAAAATCACTGCTCCTGTAAAAACGATCATTTAAAAAAAATAATTTTGCATTGTTACATGTCCCCCAGGGCAGTATCCGGACCCCCATACACTTTTTATGGCAATAACTTGCATATAAGCCTTTAAAATGAGGAGTTTTGATTTTACATGTTTGTGTCCCATGGACTTTAATAGAGTGGCTATGGAAGACGGCGGGAGGGGGGCGTCCCCTCCCGCACCTTGTAATGACAGCCGAGCGGGCTTTTCAGCAGCATCGGTTGTCATTACAAGACAGCTGACCGTCGGCTATGGACGCCGGTACCGGGGTGATGTCTCTAGCTGCAGGCATCACTCTGATACAAGCACTTTATGAAATATTGGCAATATCGGTAACCTCAGGGGCCGTTTCCGATATATCAGGGAAAGTGCAGATCGGCCCTCGATATTTCTAATATATATTTGAAATTAAATCTTTATTTTTTTTGGCAATAACATGGTGTGGGCAGATTTCTGCCAGTCACAGGCCGTGTCCTGTCCCTCCACTCTGTGTCTTAGAATAAGAGGGAGGCAAAGCCACCACTAATCTACATGTGTTTAGCTGGTTACTGGGCATGGAGGAGGAGGGAGGGAGTGGGCTGTCATTTATCATTGTGTATACGCTCACATATTTGACTCTGTAGACACATGGGCTGCTCAGATGTAATAGGGAGGAAATTCTCAGCATAGAAACTCACTGAAAATTGAGCATGTGCAGAGCTGCCACTACAGCTGCAAAATCCCTAGCTGCATTAGGAACATGGACAGAAGGGGGAGATAGAGAGCAGCAGGATCAACCAGGCTTTTGCAGAATACAGAAAAGGAATCTCATAGTGATGAGTGAGTATGAACAGCGTGGAATACACCATTTATTCATCGTTTTTTATGATGGGGGTTTAGTAATAGTGACACTTTATGCATTCATTTGTATTTATAAATGACTCAGGGCATTTATAGGTAGCACTGCCACCCTAAGCTGGATACATTTTGTTTTTGGCTCTGTTATACTCATTTGAGTAGTAATTAATTTTTTTTTTTCAGGCTTAGTCAGGTCTCCCTAAGCCTGGTGGCTGATTACTCCTACCTGCCTCTGTAAGAACCTTCCAGAAATAGAGTAGGAGGGTTAACTACTGTGGTATGCATCATTATCTGACCCTAGCCAATCCCTAAAAGGCTGGCCCAGAAGGTGTAGCTGGGGACAAGATAAATGTTTGGGAGGGTCTGATCAGAGCTCTCTCTCCCCTGGGACCTCTGCCCTGGGAGGCAGCCTGTGTTACTGATCTCAGACCTCAGCATGTGCTTGGAGGAACTTGGACTCAAAGAAACTTGTTGGAAGACCATGCCTATGGAAGCTCCTCTAGAGAGGAAACTCTTTCACTAAAGGGTGTTGCAAGGGAGCTGGTTGGAGAGCTCTCTTAGGACATTGTGAGTAGGACCTTGCCTACAGCCGGAGGGGTGCTTGTGCTTTGAGGGTTGTCCCCTCTACCTTCAGCAGTACCTAAGTTTGCTATTGAAGAACTGTGTTACAAAATCTGTCCTCCCATTCCTGCCTGTGTTTTGGAGTATCCTGTACCCTCATCCCTGGGGGTGCAGGATACTCCCTGTGGCACCCTAGCAGGGATACTGTGGAAATGCACTTGCAAAAGCCTAAACCATAGGTAGGAGTTGTGGTCATGTGATATCAGTATTAGGGTGATATTAGGGTGATACAGTAGAAGAAAACTTTAGAACCCTCCTGGAAGCACCTGCTTACATGTCTATTTACCTTTAGTAAGTCAACCCTTATACGTCGGATTTTATTAATCCATTGGATCCAAGTGTCGACTCAATAACCAAAGAGAGAACTTGGCCTCCTTCTTCCTTAGGCCATCCATCTGGTAAATACAGGGATTTTTTTCAGTAGAAATGTGGGAGGAACCCAGTTCTGGTACCTCCAGTACTGAATGTATTTAGTGACAAGGAGTGCTGGAGAATCTATTGATCCTAGCTGCTGGGGGATCTAGTGTCGCTCGGGGACCTTTGTTGGTGGGCGATCTATTGCTTCTCAGAAGATCTATTGTTGTGGGGGGGTCTATTGTTGCTGGAGAGGTCTGTTGTTACTGGCGGGGGAATCTATTGTTGTTAGGGGGAGTCATATGTTTTTATTACTTTTCTTGTTATCATTAACAAATTCCATACAAACTACTTGGCACAGCATAATCATACTTGGTTCGGTATTCTCTAAAAAAGATGTACTGGGAGTTTGGTAGGGGGGTGGAACCAGGGGACGATACTCAGAGGTGGGTAGGGGGTGGAACCAGGGAACAAAGCTCAGAGGTGGGTATGGGCTGGAACTAGGGGACAATGCTCAGAGGTGGGTGGAGGGAGGAACCAGAGGACGATGTTTAGAGGTGGGTAGGGGGTAGAACCAGGGGAAAAATACACAGAGGTGGGTAGGGGGTGGAGACAATGGCGACCCCGAAGGTGGGAGTATCTGCACCCATAGGCGGGTAGGGGGTAGAACCAGGAGATGATGTTTATAGATGGGTAGGGGGTAGAACCAGGGGACGATGCTTAGAGGTGGGTATGGACTGGAACAAGGGAATGATGCTCAACGGTGGGTTGGGGGTGGAACCAGGGGACGATGCTCAGAGGCAAGTAGGGGGTGGAACTAGGGAACAATGCTCAGAGGTGAGTAGGGGGGGGGGCTAGGGGACGATGCTCAGAGGTGGGTAGAGGGTGGAACCAGGGGACGATGCTCAGAGGTGGGTAGAGGGTGGAACCAGGGGACGATGCTCAGAGGTGGGTAGAAGGTGGAACCAGGAGACGATATTCAGAGGTGGGTATGGGGTGGAACCAGGGGAAAAATACACAGAGGTGGGGAGGGGTGGAGACAAGGGTCACTCAGAAGGTGGGAGTAACTGCACACATAGGTGGGTAGGGGGTAGAACCAGGGGACGATGCTTAGAGGTGGGTATGGACTGGAACAAGGGAATGATGCTCAAATGTGGGTTGAGGATGGAACCAGGGGATGATGCTCAGAGGTGTGTATGGGGTGGAACCAGGGGACGATGCTCAGAGGTGTGTATGGGGTGGAATCAGGGGACAATGCTCAGAGATGGGTAGGGTGTGGAACCAGGGGATGATGTTCAGAGGTGGGTAGAGAGTGGAACCAGGGGATGATATTCAGAGGTGGGTATGGGGTGGAACCAGGGGACGATGCTCAGAGGTGAGTAGGGGGTGGAACTAGGGGATAATGCTCAGAGGTGAGTAAGGGGGGAACTAGGGGACAATGCTTAGAGGTGGGTAGTGGGTGGAACCAGGGGACGATGCTCAGAGGTGTGTAGTGGGTGGAACCAGGGAACGATGCTCAGAGGTGGGTAGAAGGTGGAACCAGGGGACGATGCTCAGAGATGGGTAGGGTGTGGAATCAGGGGACGATGCTCAGAGGTGTGTATAGGGTGGAATCAGGGGACGATGCTCAGAGGTGTGTATGGGGTGGAATCAGGGGACGATGCTAGAGATGGGTAGGGTTTGGAACCAGGGGATGATGTTCAGAGGTGGGTAGAGAGTGGAACCAGGGGACGATTTTCAAAGGTGGGTATGGGGTGGAACTAGGGGGAAAATACTCAGAGGTGGGTAGGGGGTGGAGACAAGGGTGACTTAGAAGGTGGGAGTACCTGCACCTATTCTCTGAGAATAAAAGACCTGGGAAATGTATCTATAAATCCCGGAAATTGTGGTTCACTTGTAGATTATATATTTTTTTGTAAATATGTTAAATGGAGCAAATAAACAATGCGTTGTGCACCAGTAACTGGCACCATTTCATTACCTGTTATGTGGTGTGACGCCACCTACGCAACGTACAGAACATCCCCGCTGCTGTGTACCCAGGCAAACGGCCCTTTTATCTCCAGCAATAAAATCATTTCTACCCATCAAATGTATTTTCCATTCATTTGGGCTGTGTTGCCTGTGCCAGCTGCTTTGCCACTTTTCCACTATTAATCTCACCAGGGAATAATTCTGCCTGCAAAGTCTAATATGCACATTATGCCCTACATAGGAATATGTTACAATTATTATTGCTTTAAATGACCCTTGCATTCCTTAAAACGACATTTAGCATGCAGAAGTAATTAGCTTTAATTACATCTCAAGCACACAGCAGGATGAACAGTAAATAGTTATGACATTACTGTTGAGAATTTCTTTTTTTTTTGAGTGCATATTTTACAGGCAGTGCCAAATATAAAGAATTATACGGGTCTCGTTAACCCAGGCTCAGCTTGCAGTACAAATTAATGAAAGTTTTTTGCTGAACTATGGCTGCCAGCCGGCTTTAACACTTCCCTACTCCCGGCAAAGATCCAGGAGAAGACACTGTTTGGGCAAAATGAAATTCAGTGGGTTCACTAATAGGAAATAATGCTTAAAAAAAAACAGTTTGGCTCTTCTCAAATCCACTTCAGTGTATGTCTACATCCATGGTCTACCTTCACTAACGCTTGGCCAAAGTCTACCTGTTAGTCATTAATAGGAGAAGCATGAACGTTCAGTTTTGCTTAGTGAGATGCTTAAAATAATTTGGTGAAAATGAATTAAGTGAAATGCACACCGATCAGCTAATACTTTGTGACCATCCACCTAATGTTGAGTAGGTCCCCCTTTCTTGACTCGCCAAGGCATGGACTCCAATAGACCTCTGTGGCATCTGGCACCAAGTCATCACTAGCAGATCCTTTAGGTCCTGGAGGTTGGGAGGTGAGGCCTCCATGGATCGGACTCGTTTTTTCAGCTCCTTGAGATCTGGAAAATTTCAAAGCCAAAACAACACAAACTCAACCTCATTGTTGTGTTCCTTAAACTATTCTTGAACCATTTTTGCAGTGTGGCAGTAGGCATTATCCTGCTGAAAGAGGACATTGCCATCAGGGAATACTGTTTCCATGAAGGGGTGTATTTGGTCACCAGCAATATTTAGATAGGGGGTACGTGCCACGTAAAATCCGAATAAATGGCAGGAGCCAAGGTTTTCCAACAGAACATTCCCCAAAGCATCACACTGCCTCCGCCGGCAAGCCTTCTTCCCATACTGCATTCTGGTGCCATCTCATCCCCAGGTAAGTAACGCACATGCGCACCTGGCCATCCATGTGTAAAAGAAAATGTGATTCATCATACCAGGCCTCCTTCTTCCAATGTTCTGTGCTCCAGGCCTGATGCTCACTTGCGCATTGTAGGTTTTTTGGGCTTTGGGCACGGGTCAGCATGGGCACCTTTACCGGTCAGCTACCCAGCCCCATTCACAACTAACTGCGATGCTCTATGTGTGCTGGCACCTTTCTATCAGCAAAAAACTTCTATTAGATGTGACTACACATGCCAGACTTCCCTCCCCACCTCCATCAATGAGCCTTCCCTCCCCACTTCCATCAATAAGCCTTCACTCCCCACCTCCATCAATGAGCCTTCCCTTCCCATCTCCATCAATGAGCTTTCCCTCCCCACCTCCATCAATAAGCCTTCCCTCCCCACCTCCATCAATAAGCCTTCCCTCCCCACCTCCATCAATGAGCCTTCCCTCCCCACTTCCACCAATAAGCCTTCACTCCCCACCTCCATCAATAAGCTTTCCCTCCCCACCTCCATCAATGAGCCTTCTCTCCCCATCTCCATCAATAAGCTTTCCCTCCCCACCTCCATCAATAAGCCTTCCCTCCACATCTCCATCAAAAGGCTTTCCCTCCCCACCCCCATCAATGTGCCTTCCCTCCCCATCTCATTTAATAAGCTTTCCCTCCCCACCTCTATCAATGAGCCTTCCCTCCCCCATCTCCATCAATGAGCCCCCCCCATCAATAAGCCTTCCTTGTCCACCTCCATCAATGGAGCCCCCCTCCATCAATGTGCCTTCCTACCCCACCTCCATCAATGTGCCTTCCCTCCCCATCTCCATTAATGAGCCCCCCCATCAATAAGCCTTCCTTGTCCACCTCCATCAATGAGCCCCCCTTTAATGTGCCTTCCTACCCCACCTCCATCATTGAGCCTTTTCTCTCCACCTCCATTAATGAGCCTTCACTCCCCACTTCCATCAATGAGCCTTCTCTCCCACCTCCATCAGTGAACCTTCCCTCCCTACCTCCATCAATGAGCCTTCCCTCCCCAACGCCATCAATGAGCCTTTCCTCCCCTTCTCCACCAATGAGCCTTCTCTCCCCAACTCCATCAATGAGCCTTCCCTCCCCACTTCCACCAATAAGCCTTCACTCCCCACCTCCATCAATAAGCTTTCCCTCCCCACCTCCATCAATGAGCCTTCTCTCCCCATCTCCATCAATAAGCTTTCCCTCCCCACCTCCATCAATAAGCCTTCCCTCCACATCTCCATCAAAAGGCTTTCCCTCCCCACCCCCATCAATGTGCCTTCCCTCCCCATCTCATTTAATAAGCTTTCCCTCCCCACCTCTATCAATGAGCCTTCCCTCCCCCATCTCCATCAATGAGCCCCCCCCATCAATAAGCCTTCCTTGTCTACCTCCATCAATGGAGCCCCCCCCCCCCATCAATGTGCCTTCCTACCCCACCTCCATCAATGTGCCTTCCCTCTCCATCTCCATTAATAAGCTTTCCCTCCCCACCTCCATCAATGAGCCTTCCCTCTCCCATCTCCATCAATGAGCCCCCCCCCATCAATAAGCCTTCCTTGTCCACCTCCATCAATGAGCCCCCCTTTAATGTGCCTTCCTACCCCACCTCCATCATTGAGCCTTTTCTCTCCACCTCCATTAATGAGCCTTCACTCCCCACTTCCATCAATGAGCCTTCTCTCCCACCTCCATCAGTGAACCTTCCCTCCCCACCTCCATCAATGAGCCTTCCCTCCCCAACGCCATCAATGAGCCTTTCCTCCCCTTCTCCACCAATGAGCCTTCTCTCCCCAACTCCATCAATGAGCTTCCCCTCTACATCTCCATTAATGACCCCCCACCTCCATCAACAAGCCTTCCCTCCCCACCTCCATCAATGAGCCTTCCCTCTACACCTCCATCAATGACCTCCCCCCACCTCCATCAACAAGTCTTCCCTCCCCACCTCCATTAATAAGCCTTCCCTCCCCACCTTCATCAATAAGCCTTGGCTGCCCATGTCACCCTGTCGCTGGTTAGCTGGTTCTTCTATGGACCACTTTTGGTTGGTCCTGACCACTGCAGACCAGGAAGATCCCACAAGAGCTGCAGTTTTGGAGTTGCTCTGACTCAGTCACCTAGACATTTCGATTTGGTCCCTCAAATCCTTACACCTGCCCATTTTTTTCTGCTTTCAACACTACTTCAGGAAGAACATGTTCACCTGCTGCCTAATATATCCCACTCACTTTTAGGTGCCATTGTAACCAGATAATCAGTGGTATTCAGTTTACCCGTCAGGGGTCAAAATGTTATGGCTGATTTGTGTATATAGAGTGGGGAGGATTGTATATAGAGTGGGAAGGGTTGTATACAGACGGGGAGGGGTGTATATAGAGTGGGGAGGGTTGTATATAGAGTGGGGAGGGTTGTATACAGACGGGGAGGGGTATATATAAATTGTGTACAGTCAGTGGTCAGAATGGTGTTTATGTCTCTATATTATGTTTTAGATTGCCATAAGATATTGTGAATAGAACCGAAGTCAGTTTAAGGGGTCAATAGTCTTCCAGTCTTTCCTTTTCTAATAATGGTAAAACATCTTCCTGATACCAGTCTGACCAAAATAAAAGAACAAAGTATAACGTTGACTTCTTGTAGCACCCGGGAATGGAATGCCATGGGGTCAGATGCTTTATCCTAGATTTGTATTGCAGTGGATACACCTTGGCTACATCAAATGTATTACTAAATGGCAAGTATTGGCTGAATGTCTCCCCGTTATTGTCTGATGCTGATAACAGAGGAAATGTTTTCTGTGTTCTTCGGACAATATCTTCCCGCACTCTCCCCGTATCACCATCATAGAGCCATTCACCGGGAGTGAAGCTGAACTGAAGTCACCTCTGAAGCAGAACCGGGTCACCCTGACTTCCTTCAATTCCTTCTGATACCATTCCTACAAATGTAGCAATCTTGAAGGCACAATCATTTCTTCTGACTAATAACCAGGATGACTCTTCTGTTGGCACAATGAAAGGGAAAAAGTAAAAATTCTTCATTCAGTAAAAATATCCTATTAACCACTTATGGACCCGGCCTGTTTCTGGCACTTGTTGCTTGCAAGTTAAAAATCAGTATTTTTTGCTAGAGAAAGACTTAGAACCCTCAAACATTATATATATATATATATATATATATATATATACAGTGGCGGCTGGTGTATCCATGCATCCGGCCCCCTAATCTACATGCAGAGGCTCTAATAGACTAAAACAAAAAAAGGTTGGGCTCGGGGCGCAGTCCACTCAGTTGTGTGACAATAGCGAATGAAAATTCACTATTGTCACATGGATCCTCCTCCTGGCCAATCAAGAAGCGGGTCGTGAGACCCATTTCCCAATTGGCCAAAATTTTAAGCTATGCAATTGGGCATGGAGGAGGAGGGAGGAGAGACTGAAGACCAAGAAGGGAAGAAGCCGAAGTTGCCGCAGCCGCCGCCAGATGTCACATCCAGACAGGGTGAGTGAGCCGGGGGGGGGGGGTATCCTGCTGCGGTCGGGGGGGTGGTGTATGGCACGTGGCATGGTGTGGTCCGGGGGGGGTGTATGTTGCGGTCCGTCTGCCGCCCCACCCCTGGCCTGCGGAGCACTAGTCGCCACTGCATATATAAATATATATATATACAGTATATATATATATATATATATATATATATATATATATATATATATGAGAGAACAATTGGGGGCAAGCGTGGGGATTTTGGCTTATATTTTTGTCCAGTATATAGCGATTATTGATTGAATTTAATGTTTATTAAATTTTCCCTCCTTTTTTGTATTATAGTATTTGTATGTTTTCCATTACTGCACCACCCCACGCCCCTGAAGAAGCGGAACCCCCCGAAACATGTTGGGTATTATGGGAACTACAGTAGTCATATCTACTTGACTAACCATTGAGCCAGGGATTGTATCATCTGTGGTATAACTCTACTGGTGTAGTTTGTGAATCAACTGTATTGAACTGTGGTTCACACAACTGTGTACACATATACTCTTGTATTGTGTTTTTTTGTGTTTCTGGTCTTTATATATATTTATTTATAATAAAATTTCAAACAATTTATATATAAATATAAGCCCTAAATTGAATGTTATTGGTCCTTGTACGGTACCATTAAAATCCCCACGCTTGCCGCCAATTGTGCTCTTTATATACTGTATATCGCTCTTTTTGGGATGCGGGTACCTGTACAATTTTCTATACTCTTTGCCTGAGCTCCTTCTAATTTTCATTTAATATATATATATATATATATATATATATATATATATATACACACACACACACATATATATATATATATATACACACACACACATATATATATATATATATACACACACACACACATATATATATATATATTGTAGCAGAGTGTCCCAGAGAGAGGCAGGAAAAGTCCTGTTCGGGGTTTATACATCACCCAGGCATCTCTCGTATACCTTTAGAGATTTCTGATCCATGATCCAGTTTGGATCTTGGTCCTCTTCACCAGGCCAATTTAAACTCACCTGAGACAGACAGCAGTGCTCTCTCAGCCTGGGAAATTAGACTACGTTTGTCTAGGAGAGCAGAAGGTTGGTAACACTGTCAGTGTGTGTCTTTGGAAGCTGACAAGCTGTAGGCTTGCTCAGTCTGTGTTAGTGAGGGACTGCATTGTGTGTAGTAAGCGCCGGGACACGGCTAGGCTTTTGTTTATTATTATTATTCCTGCTTGTTTTCCTTAAAGCACTGTACAACATCTGTTTATAAACTTGTATATTGCACCAATAAACACCACACTGTTTGTCACTACCTAACTGGATTTGGTATCTGTGCCTGAAAGACAGCTCATCCCAGGGAGCTTTGCACCTGCTACCTGTTCCCCAGCTTACATAATAGTGGTGGTTAAAGGTATCCCTACAGGCGGAGTGACTAGACCCCCAGCTGAGGGTGCAGGCTATCAGAAGGGTTCCTCTGCTTACCATCAATGAAGTGTATAACCCACTCAACTCTGACTCACATTTTTTATTATTCACAAAGCTTTACTGTTCATTAATGTGCTATTAAACCCTCAGCATTTTTTAGAACTCATTGAGTGCAATCAAATAAACATTCTCCAGCATTTGTTAAAATTATTACCCTGGCACTTGCATTTTACAACTTTCAATGCTGCTGGCTCCTGCTCACTCAGTACTGTTTCCCTGAACTTCTGGTCTTCACAGGAAGGAGTTGGCCAGCTTTGAAAAAGAAGGGGAGAGGAGGAAGGAGTAGGAGCAGGGGAAGGGAAGAGGAGTTAGAAGGGGGGAGCATGGGAATGGAGGGGGGAGGAGGAGGGAGAGTAGGGAATGGAGTAGGGGGGAGGGAGGAGGAGTAGGGGAAGGGGGGGGTCATGGGAAGGGTGGGGGAAGATGGATAGAGGATGAGCTGTAGAAGGAGGAGGGAGGAGCATTGGAAGGGAGAGAGAGAATGAGAAGGGAGTAGCATGGGAAGGGAGGGGAGTGCAGAGGGAGGAATATGCAAATGGAGGGGGAGGAAGAGGAGCAGGGGAAGGAGGGGGGGGGGTAGGGAGGAGCATGGTAAGGGATGGAGGAGGAGGAAGGAGCATGTAAATGGAGGGTAGAGGAGGAGGAACAGGGGAAGGGGGAAGGAGGAAGGAGCATTGGAAGGGAGTGGGGATGAGGATGGAGGAGGAGGGGAGAGCATGGGACGAAGGGAGGAATGATGATTGGAGGAGCATGGGAAGGGAGCGGGAATGTGGAGAAGCCGGGGGAGGAGGAGGGAGGAGAATGGAAAGGAAGGGGGGGTAAGGAGGACGGAGCATGTATATGGAGGGGAGAAGAGGAGGAACAAGAGAAGGGGGGAGGAGGGAGGACCATGGGAAGGGAGGGGGGAGGAAATGGAGGAGGAGCTGGGGGAGGAGAAGGGGAGAGCATAGGAAGAAGGATGGAATGAGAAAGGAGGAGCATGGGAAGGGAGGAGGAATAAGGAGGGGGGAGTATGGGAAGAGAGGGGGAATGAGGAAGGAGGAGCATGGGAAGGGAGGGGGAATGAGGAGGGAGGAGAATGGGAAGAGAGGGGGAATGAGGAGTGAGGAGCATGCAAATTAAGGGGGAGGAGGAGGAGCATGCAAATTAAGGGGGAGGGGGAGGAGCATGGGAGAGGGGAGGAGGAAGAAGGAGGGGTAGGGGAAGGGGGAGAAATTTGAGAGGGGGGGGAGTGCCTTAGCATTTTAGGCTACCGAGCTGTGTGTTTCTATTGATGCACATAGTGTAGGGAGACATAACACTAGTCCAAGGATGGCTCCAGAGGACGCTGCAAGAGAAAAGAGCCACCCAGAAACAGGAAACTTGGGGCAGCGGTCATGGCACCAACCTAAACTGGAACATAGGCAAGGATTAAAGATAAAGAATCTACTCAATAAGAGATTACATCAGCTGCTGAAAGTGCTTAAAAAATGGAGGAGGGTGTTGTGATGGTATTCACCGTCACTGGAGGTGAGGAGCAGATACTTAATGGTTTGAATTGCTTCAGATGGGACAGCAATATTTGTCAACCATATCTTCACAGTGTGCCTGTCTGTGAGAGAGAGACACACAGACTGTCACTGGCAGACTTCCCTATTGTTTGTGTATTGTGCCTGTCCCATTGTTAAATGTTAATGACCTCACATTCTTCTGTCTGCCTTAAGATAAGCTTATTATGGGATGTATATGTGTATGTGGATTGGCTGCTAAGGGGGAGGGGGAATTGTCCCACAGTGTATATCTTTGTGCACACTGTATGGGAGTGTAAAACTCTGTTTTCATTGGATTGTGAATGTCAGGGCCTGTTTTCAAAAAGGTCCACCTGGGCAGTAACCTTGTGGGGGAAAACTGTATAAAAGTCTGTTTCTTGTTCAATAAAGTTGAGTTATACTTCACCCTCAATCGAGAGTCCTGTCTCTCATTGGGGGAATATGCTACAAGGGATTGCTATGTCCTTCATACTCCCATGGATAATCACTAAGCTCTTGTAAGAGCTTGTGTAAGAGCTTGTTCCTGTTTCACTCTCTGGGGAAAGAAAGGGTCACCCACGGGAACCTGGAGCCTTGTCGTAGGTCCAGGGTGGGTAGGGGACAGTGAGACCCCAACCAAGCTGTGGCGGTTAGTGGGGTCTGAGGTGGTTATGGTGTCGGGTGGAGCCCTCGGGAAGCACTAGGAGCATCTGTCAACAGAGGTACCCGGTCGGGGTGCCAGTTGATCCGTTACAGGTGTAATATCATATTAGGCGTGACACATACCGCCAGCCTACACTCCTCTTCGGAAGCATTTCTCCCCAGTCGGAGCTCAGTCATGGAGGCCTCAAAGGAGGAGGAGTGAGCTCTGGCGGTATGTGTTATGCTCAATGAACAATAAAGCTTTGTGAATATTAATAGGAGGAGTCAGCGATTGTGTAGTATGTACACTTTGTTCATTCATCGTTCAGAGGGAGGCTTGGCCCATCCAGGGACATTGAGCCATGGCCTGAGTATTGATTGCTACATTTACCATCAGGCCTTCCCGGCCAGTCTCCTATTCATTGAGTTTGTATCTTCTCTATAAAGTTCCCGAAGTGCTCTCAGTGCAGTCATACTTTTTGCACCACTACATCATCTCCTAAAATATAGTTTACCATTAAATACATTAAAACAAAATTTAAATTTGGAGTCTCAACAGGCGTGCCGCTATCTTCCAGCATTTATGTGCTGCATCTTGAGGAATTACAGTTGTGCTTAGCTGGAATAAGTTCAATTTGCTGCTTTTATTGGTGTCTTTTTTTGCCCAGCAGACTAAAATCTTCTCGTAAAAGCAACAATTTTATGTCTCGTGTTTAGACATCTACACATCTTTAACCACTTCTGGACCAGAAGGATTTTCCCCCTTATTGACCAAGCCATTTCTTGCGATTCGGCACTGCGTTAATTTGGCAGACAATTGCACGGTCGTGCGATGCTGCCCCCAAATAAAATTGATGGATCGTATGATCTCTGCAGTTACATCAGGGAGAATGACAGACGGCTTTGTTTACATCAGCCGCCTGCCTTTCTCCCTCTCCAGCGGGAGATCATGAGTGGCCGGCGGACATCGGAGCCGCCGGTCACTCGCACGGGGATGTCAGGGAACGAGCGGGGGCGGGAGCACGCCTCTGGTGGCGCGCGCTCGCCCCCAAGACGCTCGTGGTCGAGCGACGTACCAGGAGGGGCTGACTGCCGCCGTATATAGTCATGCGGCGGTCAGCAAGAGGTTAAGCAAATACATTTTTTTTCTGTAAAGTTTCTTCCCGGAAGATCCTGCCAGCACTTCAGCTTCCTTTGTGCACACCCATTGTGTACAATTGTGTTGCTAGCTGTGATTGGTCACAGTGATCACATGGTACAGCAAAAGGCCAATCACAGCCCATCTGTACCATGTGATTAGCTTTGAATAATCACAAAGAAACAAACTGAATGAATCAATTTCATTTAGTAAAATGTTTGCTTATAACAATGTAATTTACTGCTAAAATGTAAATTGCATTTCTTCCTGCAGTGCTGCGGGCATGGTACAGGACATTCTCCTGTACCATGCCCGCAGCACTGCATCTCCTGTGCCATGCCTGTACATACTGTGCCATGCCTATACCTACTGTGCCATGCCTGTACATACTGTGCCATGCCTGTACATACTGTGCCATGCCTGTACCTACTGTGCCATGCCCATACCATCACCTGTGCTATGCCTATACCATTTCCTGTACCATGACCTGTGCCATGCCTGTACCATGACCTGTGCCATTCCTGTACCATGCCCTGTGCAATGCCTGTACCATGACCTGTGCCATGCCTGTACCATGACCTGTGCCATGCCTGTACCATGACATGTGCCATGCCTGTACCATGACCTGTGCCATTCCTGTACCATGACCTGTGCAATGCCTGTACCATGACCTGTGCCATTCCTGTACCATGACCTGTGCCATTCCTGTACCATGACCTGTGCCATGCCTGTACCATGACCTGTGTCATGCCTGTACCATGACCTGTGCCATGCCTGTGCCATGCCTGTACCATGACCTGTGCCATGCCTGTACCATCACCTGTGCCATGCCCTTACCATGACCTGTGCCATGCCTATACCATGACCTGCGCCATCTCCTGTACCATGCCCGCAGCCCCTGTTTTGTGTCTCGTGGTGGTCCAGTTGGGTCCAGTAGCTGCTGCATTTCCCACCCTAGGCTTATACTCGAGTCAATAAGTTTTCCCACTTTTTTGTGGTAAATTTAGGGGCCTCAGCTTATATTCGGGTCGACTTATACTCGAGTATATACGGTATTTATTTGCAACATTTTATAACAGAAACATATTAAAACACATATACATCCACAATATACTCTAGTAAAAAATATGTATATATAGTGCCCTTCAAGTGAGGGTGAAGTGGTGGTGTTAAAACAATAAATAAATATATAAATTCAAAAATGGTATTATAGTGCAGTGAATATTTGGTGATATGTAACACAGGTGTATAAGTGATAATAAAAAGGTAAAGTAGAAAAAATTAGTAAATATAAGTTATTTTAAAGTGACTTGAGTGACCAGAAAGTGACGTGTGTAAAAAAGGAAGAGAAACCTCAATCCCAAGCCTGGGAAGAGAGAGTGCCCAATATGGTTCCCCAAAATGACAATGGGGTGGGCCACAGATGGAGGAAAATAAATCCAAAAAATTAATAATAGAAAATGCTGAAAAAATATAAAATGGTGGCTAGGTGATTGTTACACAAAATATCTCAAGATCAATAGTGTGCTAGTGAAAAAATGCGCAAAGAAAGTGGTCAAAAATGCATAAGAAAAAACATCTACTGAGTCCTTAAAAAGCGCATAGAGGTATAACAGTCCAAAATGGTGATGAGGTGCCAAAATCACAGGTGCGACCGGTTGGATGGTTCTTAGAGTGAAGACTATGGTGCTCCCCTATTCAATGGGTCCGGTGCTCCCCTTTCTAGTAAATACCGAGCTTACCAGAAAGTACTACCCCTACAGGGGTAGAGCGCAGGTCGATATTTGTAGGGATCGCTCCCAAAGCAGAGGGGTCCGGTCACCTGGTCCACTTCTAATATTCCAATTGCCCGAGTCACAACTGTGTAGCTGCAGATGCTCCAATGCAATTCATCCTAAATTGCATTGTAGAAGCAATACATTATTTAAGTTGGGTCTTGACAATCTTCTCTCCCCTTCCAGTGTGCCGCCTTTGTTGAAGGTGGGAGTGTGGCAGGGTGAGCTAAGCTCCTGAAAGTGCAAGTAGATATACTGCTAATTTGTAAGGATATTCCACAGTGCCTTCGAGGTCAGTGAGGGCTTGCTGCAATATGGGTCCTAAAGACATGTGGCCCTGCCAGAGCACTTTCAGGAGCTTAGCTCACCCTGCCACACTCCCACCTTCAACAAAGGCGGCACACTGGAAGGGGAGAGAAGATTGTCCAGACCCAACTTAAATAATGTATTGCTTCTACAATGCAATTTAGGATGAATTGCATTGGAGCATCTGCAGCTACACAGTTGTGACTCGGGCAATTGGAATATTAGAAGTGGACCAGGTGACCGGACCCCTCTGCTTTGGGAGCGATCCCTACAAATATCGACCTGCGCTCTACCCCTGTAGGGGTAGTACTTTCTGGTAAGCTCGGTATTTACTAGAAAGGGGAGCACCGGACCCATTGAATAGGGGAGCACCATAGTCTTCACTCTAAGAACCATCCAACCGGTCGCACCTGTGATTTTGGCACCTCATCACCATTTTGGACTGTTATACCTCTATGCGCTTTTTAAGGACTCAGTAGATGTTTTTTCTTATGCATTTTTGACCACTTTCTTTGCGCATTTTTTCACTAGCACACTATTGATCTTGAGATATTTTGTGTAACAATCACCTAGCCACCATTTTATATTTTTTCAGCATTTTCTATTATTAATTTTTTGGATTTATTTTCCTCCATCTGTGGCCCACCCCATTGTCATTTTGGGGAACCATATTGGGCACTCTCTCTTCCCAGGCTTGGGATTGAGGTTTCTCTTCCTTTTTTGCACACGTCACTTTCTGGTCACTCAAGTCACTTTAAAATAACTTATATTTACTAATTTTTTCTACTTTACCTTTTTATTATCACTTATACACCTGTGTTACATATCACCAAATATTCACTGCACTATAATACCATTTTTGAATTTATATATTTATTTATTGTTTTAACACCACCACTTCACCCTCACTTGAAGGGCACTATATATACATATTTTTTACTAGAGTATATTGTGGATGTATATGTCATTTTCTATTTATTCATTTTTTGCATACCTATTTACTTTTATACATTTAAATATTGGGTTTTAGGTTTTATGCTCTTACACTTTATTCCTGTTTTTACCTCATTTAATACCTCACTTATTTATCTAACATCCATTTTTTCAAACGTGCATAATATTTATAATATTTGTGACATCTGTGTTGTCTATACTAGTTTCTACCTTCCACACTTCTAACGCATATATTGGCAGCGCCAAGCACTTCTTCTTTTTTCCTCTATATATCCAATATAATCTCTAGTGGGTTATATTCTGAAGTGGGCTGCAGCCAATCGCTTTTTTCTACCCCCTCCCTTCGATATTATCCTAAGCGCGGATTCTTTTCCACTCTTGATACATATTAAAACACGTTATTTTTTCAAAATGTTTATTTAAAAAAATAAAAATCCCCAGTAGTGATTAAATACCACCAAAAGAGAGCATTATCTGTGTGAACAAAATTATAAAAAGTTAGTTTCAGGTACAGCGTTGCATGACCGCACAGTTGTCATTCAAAGTGTGACAGCGCTGAAAGCTGAAAATTGGCCTGGGCAGGAAGGAGGGTGAAAGTGCCTGGTATTGAAGGGGTTAAAGTGGTTGTAAAGGCAGAAGGTGCATTCTATGCATTAAGATAAAAAGTCATCTGGGAGCAGCAGCCCCCCTGACCCCCCCCCCATTTCTCACCCCCTCTCTATCCAGCGATGTCCGCGAGTCCCTCGGCCATTCAAGACTCTCCCTCTAGATTGGCTGAGATACAGCAGTGGCACCATTGGCTCCCGCTGCTGTCAATCAAAGTGGGTTAGCTAGTCAGGAGAGATAGGGGGCGGGGCTTAATGGCAGCTGTGACTCGGCTCGGGTGCCCCCATAGCAAGCTGCTTGCTGTGGGGGCACTTGACAGAAGGGAGGGGCCAGAAGCAGTGAAGAGGGACCCGAGAAGAGGAGGATCCGGGCTGCTCTGTGCAAAACCAACTGCCCAGAGGAGGGAAGTGTAATATGTTTGTTGTTTATTAAAAAAACACAAGACTTTACAATAACTTTAAGGAGGTTTTCCTTTCATGGTTAATAAATAGAGGCTGGTGACATCATCATGATATCATAATAGGCCTGGACCATGAAAGCTGTGCCCCTGATCTCCCCTACAGTTCTCTAAATGAGGACAATACGGACTTTGTAAGGTTCACTCATCTGCACACACTGGCCTGAGATTGAATGTCCTAATGTATTCCTCATCATTGAATATAAAGGTGCCATTCCCTGAGATATATGGCTCCCCGGAGATGTCATTTCATGAAGCGTGGCTCTTATCTCGCAACACATTAGAAAGTCAAAGAAATATGTTTGGCCGGCTCGCCCCGTTCTTTTTGAAATGCAATGTGCAGCTGTCATCCAGGAGCGGGGCAGGGGGAGGGGACGGGGAGATGTGATTTATTAGGTTGTACATGTATAGGGAGCTGATATTTAGCGTGTCGGAGGGCGGTGGAGCTGCTTGGCATGCCATGCTGGTGGATGAGTATTTATCTGCCATGAAATAAGCTTCTCCACCAACCAGCACTGGTAACGCCATCCATTACATCCCTAATATGTGCGCTTAAATCCTTGTAATTGGATTCCATCTGACGGCAGCAATGATCTCTACATTGGGGGGGGCGTAGGCATAGAGGAATGAAGGACATGTCTGATGAGCTCGGAATCCCAGAACATTAACCAGCCGCCTGTCACAGGAATGGATCGCACCACCATTAACCCCTTCGCACCTAAGCGTAAAATAAATCATAATGCCTAAACACAATTTTACAACTTTGACATGTGTTAGTAAAACCGTACAGGTCATCACAGTGGTGTAACTAGAACCTTCGGGGCCCCGGTGCAAGAAACTATGAAGGGCCCCCCAGACCCCTGGCCGGGGCCCTTCCATTCAAGCCTGGGGCTCTTCCCACTTATTCTGGGGCCCTTTACTCTCGTTGTGGGGCCCTTTATTACAGTCCTGCAGCGGGACCCTTTCACAAGTTCTGCAGTGGGCCCCCTTCCTGCCATCTTGGGGCCTCCCCACGGTGGTGAAATGCCAGGGCCCGGTCACAAGTGTGACCTTTGCGATCCTGGAAGTTCACCCACTGGTGTCAGTAGTTTTTATTTTTTGGTATTTTAATTGTATTATTTGTTATCATTTTATTTTTTTTACAATGTGACTGATTATGACTCTGTCCATTCAGAAAAGGAAGGAGCTGGTAAATTACATATTTACCGACCCCTTCCTGGTTCTCTATTGTGACACATCCCCTGCAGGAGAGGGAAGAGAGCACAGTGGGGGGGGGGAAATGAGCACAGTGGGGGGGGGGCAGCACAGTATGGGGGGGGGGCCAGGGGAGCACACAGGGGCCCAGAGACAGCAGAACACAAGTGAACTGGATAGGAGGAGTGGCGGGGGCAGCATACAGAGGAACCAATCTCCTCCATTTTCCTCCTGCAGCTATAGGAGGAAAAAGGAGGACAGTGATTTCTCTAAAAGCTGCCCCCGCCCCCTCCTATCCAGGTGTACAGGGGAGCCACACAGGCCCCCTGGAGCATGGGACCCGGTTGAAATTGCAACCCCTGTAGTTACGCCCCTGAATCATCATAACTACTCTCTTTATCCAAAAAAGTTGGAATTGGTGTTTAATTACTTTTTCAATAAAATTTACCTTGTACAAAAAACCCGGGTGTCCCGTCTTGACTTCTAGGAGGCTTCTCCCCCCCCCCCTCCCTTTTTGATTATGGTTGTGACGAGACCCTTGCTCGCTCGCTTCCGCTCTCCCGACACTCCTCTGTTTCTAGTCAGTCAGCTTGCAGATCGCAACGTCTGATGGTTCGGTCAACCAAGGATCCGGGATCCTAACTACAGCTATGTGCCGTCCGGAATCCATTAGAACAAACACCAAGCAAGCTGTATGTAAGTTCAAACAGGAAGACAATTTATTGGAAGAACACGGCACACTTTTATACAGAATTTGGAACATCCTGCCCCCAACAACCACTTTCCTATTGGTCAATTGTAAAGTACCTGCAGTTCCCCTTCTGGTCCTCCTTAGCCATGCAAATGAGGAATTGAAAATGAGTCAGCAGTGATTGGTCAGATAGCTTGACCAGAAGGACTGCCATGTGCAATGAGACAGAAGCCCCCAGGGGGCAATCAATGTACACAATAGTCAGACACAGAACAATGGTTCCCTAACGAGCCCTCGATACACATTACTCTGAGTGTTAATACCTCCCTTAGTAGACAACAGGTGAGTTCATTAGCACACCCGACAATAGGTGAATGGAAAGCCACCTCAGACAAAAGCAACATTGTTAGACAGTCAGTATCCACATTGAGTGGTACTTCCTGGTCAGAGACCTCATACTGTACAGGGAATAAAATCGTCATATTACAAGGAAGACATTATTCCTGAATATGACTGTCCCATTTGTAGTAGTCCAAACCATATTTTCAGTGTTCACCACCCTCCTGGTCACCCTGCATCCATAACAGATGCAGGGTGACTTAAACATAAGAGAGCCCCATAAGGCTGGGCATGGTGCCCCCCAACCTCTCTAAAGGAATTTGGGGTCCACAACCCCCATGCCCAAAGTGACTCCCGTCACAATGGTCTTCAGTCAAGGGACTGCACCTTAGCCACATTGGCCTTGGTGAATGGGTTCATAGGTTTGGGGATCTGTCAATCTTGACATGCCCCTCCTACATTGGGAAGCTCAAGGGCGTGATACCTTTTGAATTTACTTTCTTCATCCAGGTGGATTATGCGCGCTCCTGCGCAGGAACCTGTTCAGCAAGTCCCGGGCAAGGATCGGCTGTGTGCAATCACAGCCCAGAATACTGTGTTGACAATCAACACAGAGCTCTGTACAGAAAGAATGATCTCTGTGTTTCTTCTCCCTGCAAAGCAGAGATAAGAAACAAAGAGATCTTTAGTAAAAGCAGCACACAGTACACAGAGTTAGGCACACATTTAAACCCTTGATTGCCCCTAGATGTTAACCCATACCTCCCAACAATCTGAGATAGGAACGAGGGACACTTATTAGCAAAAGTTTGTAGGCATAGGACACACCCCCTGAATGCCCCCCTAAGGCCCCTTTCACACTTGTGCGACCTAAAGGTTGCGCGATTTTACCACGATTTTGCCTGCACTTGAAGCATTGCCTATGTCTATGGACCTCAAAACGCATCAAAGTTGGACCAAAGTAATGCAGGGACTACTTTGAAGTTGCTGCGACTTGAAGTCACATGGGTATGACCGGTACTCATTGGAAATCACGGATTATGACTTGTCATACAACTTTGCAGTCCCAAGTCGCAGGACGAGTTGCACAAGTGTGAAAGGGGCCTTAAAGGAGAATTGTACAAAAAAAAAGATTGGTTAAATCTACAAGTCCTCTTTTTACCCTTAAAGCCGGTTCACACTAATCTGACTCAAAGTCGCCGCCAACTTTGGGCGACTTTGAAGTCGTCCGTGCAGCGCGACTTCATAGTGGCTTGCAAACGCCTTCTCATAATAGAAGTCAATGCAAGTCGCTCCGACTTCCACCAAAAATAGTGCAGGAACCTTTTTCTAAGTCGGAGCGACTTGATTAGAACGGTTCCATTGCACAGCATTGGGAGCTACCAAGTCGCCTGACAAGTCGGAGTAGTGTGAACCGGCTCTTACTATTCCTTTATGTTTGCTTTTGGAATTTACAAATGCTGCAATTTAGGAATTGGATGAAAGGTTTAGAACTGGAAAACACTTTTTGATAGATGGAAAGTGAATTTTATATACAACTATACAGATCAGATCAAAATGAGGGATAAATGAGGAGGAAAGAGAGACTTTGTTCCAAATCAGGGACAGTTGGGAGCTATGGTGGCACTCATATACAGTAGAGCAAGGGTCATATTGGTGTCACTCATATACTGAAAGGGTCATGTTTGTAGCACTCATATACTGCAAGGGTCATGATGGTGACACTCATATGCTGCAAGGGTCATGATGGTGGCACTCATACAGAGCAAGGGTCATGATGGTGGCACTCATACAGAGCAAGGGTCATGATGGTGGCACTCATATAGAGCATAAGGGTCATGTTGGTGGCACTCATATAGAGCATAAGGGTCATGTTGGGGGCACTCATATACTGCAAGGGTCATGTTGATGGCAGCCATATACTGCAAGGGTCATCTTTGTGGCACTCATATACTGCAAGGGTCATGTTTGTAGCACTCATATATAGGGATGATCGAACGGTTCGGGTCCACCATCGGTTCGGCCCAAACATTGGGTGTTCGAGGTTCGGCCGAATTTAGAACTTTTCGCCCAAAAAGTTCGGAATTCGGCAACCAGAACCGCCCAAAATGCAATGCTTCAGGAAATGGGCTTTAAAAGCCTGTGATTGTACCAGAACCATTAGCAAAAGCCAATTGAGGGGGCAGGAGAATGCTAGGAATGTGATTGGAGTGACTAGGGGGTCCCTAGACCAATCATTAGTGAATACGCCCCCCAGTATATAAGATCGCCCCCGCCATATTCCTAGCATTGTTATACTGGACATGGAAGAGAGTGGAAGCAGTTCTGTTAATTTTACTTTAAAAGTGTCATTTAGCATTTATTAGTGTGAGAAAAGGGATATCTAGTGTAGTTAGAGTGCTCTTTTACACTTAAGTTAGCTTCAAAAATTTAGTTTCTGTAGGGAAAGTGTTAAGTGTAAGGGGACCGTAGTGTAGTGTAGGGTTAACTGGCAGTGACTGCTATGGCAGGGTGACAAAACCCTTCCATAGCAGGGTGACCGCTATAGAGAAAAGATCATTTCTCTGAATAGCTTCGGAACTGGAATATGGCTTCTCACCAGCCAAGCATTTTTTATGCTGCAGGGGCTCCCACTGCCAGTGCTTTTTTGAGGACATGTTTGATGTCAGACATGACATCTGAACATGTGTATAGGGGGTATATATAGACATATATGTCTGTATATACACCCCTAGACATATATAGGTGTGATAGTAGCAGAAATAAATGCTTGCGCTAATGAAATCATTTACAGTAATATATTTCTGCTACTATCACACCTATATATGGCTAGGTGTCTATATACATATAATTATGTGTGTATATACACCACTATACACAAGTTCGGATGTTTTGCCTGCCTCAAAAGAACCCCAAAAAATGCCAAAAAAACGCTAGCGTCAAAAAAAAAAAATTGCCCAGGTGTGTTTTTGCTGGTATTTTTTGGGGGTTTTTGGAGGCAGGCAAAACATCAGAACTTGTGCACAGTACCACTATACACAAGTTCAGATGTTTTTCCTGACTGCAAAGATCCCAAAAAAATGCCTTCTATTAAACTGGCAAGGTGTTACAGCAGAGAAGCCAACCCCCTGTCTGAAAGTTTTCTAATACAAACGATCCTTTTTTTTCCTGGTTCTGGACATGCTACAGAGCTGAAACTTCACATGTACTCTTTTTAGACCCCCCAGATCTGAAATCCTAAAATCTCTTTTCTTTTATTTTTTTATTTTTCAATAATTGGCTTTTTTATCAAAAATGAACTGTGTGATTTTGTGTCTGGTGGCACTCATATACTGCAAGGGCCATGTTGATGGCACACATATAGAGCAAAGATCATGTTGGTGGCACTCATACAGAGCAAGGGCCATGATGGTGGCACTCATACAGAGCAAGGGTCATGTTGGTGGCACTCATAGAGAGCAAGGTTCATGTTGGTGGCACTCATACAGAGCATGGACCATGATAGTGGCACTCATTGAGTGCAAAGTTCATGTTGGTTGCATTCATACAGTGCAAGGGTCATGTAGGTGATACTCATACAGTGCAAGGGTCCACTTGGTGGAACTCATACAGAGCAAGGGTCATGTTGGTGGCACTCAAACAGGGGAAGGGCTATGATGGTGGCACTCATACAATGCAAGGGCCCTGTTGGTGGCACCCATATACTGCAAGGGTCCCTCATACAGTGCAAGGGTCATGCTGATGGCACATATAGAGCAAGGCTATGTTGGTGGCACTCATACAGTGCAAGGGTCATGTTGGTGGCACTAAGCTGATGATAGCCTGGGGAGCACTGATGTGTGCCGTACAGCTGCATATATTTTGTTTCAAAATGCAGAAGGAAATTGCCAGCATCTTCTCAGGAAATGTAATAGCGGATATTAAAATCCATAAAGAATACTAAAATCACACTCACATTTTACGGTGCCCACCCCGGCACCCAGGTTTTTTTTAAAAATGTAAATCACAGCCGTTCTGCTGTGAGAGCTGGCGCGCTGTTGCAGACCAGGGAGGATGTTTTTGCCCCTAAGTTTACTTGTTTTGTCTCAATTTGGACATCATCAGGAGGCGTGGCACTCATACAGAGCAAGGGTCATAATGGTGGCATACATACGGAGCAAGGGTCATGTTGGTGGCACTTATACAGAGCAAGGGCCATGTTGGTGGCACGCATATACTGCAAGGTCCATATTGGTGGCACTTGTACAAAGCAAGGGTCATGTTGGTGGCACTCATACACAGCAAGGGTCATGTTGGTGGCACTCATACAAAGCAAGGGTCATGTTGGTGGCACTCATATACTGCAAGGGTCATGTTAGTGGCACTCTTACACAGCAAGGGTCGTGTTGGTGGCACTCATACAAATCAAGGGTCATATTGGTGGCACTCATACAATACAAGGGTCATGTTGGTGGCACTCATTCAAAGCAAGGGTTATGTTGGTGGCACTCTTACACAGCAAGGGTCATGTTGGTGGCACTCATACAAAGCAAGGGTCATGTTGGTGGCACTCATACAAAGCAAGGGTCATGTTTGTGGCACTCATACAAATAAAGGGTCATGTTGGTGGCACTCTTACACAGCAAGGGTCATGTTGGTGGCACTCATACAAAGCAAGGGTCATGTTGGTGTCACTCATATACTGCAAGGGTCATTTTGATGGCACTCTTACACAGCAAGGGTGATGTTGCTGGCACTCTTACACAGCAAGGGTCATGTTGGTGGCACTCATACAAAGCAAGGGTCATGTTGGTGTCACTCATATACTGCAAGGGTCATGTTGGTGGCACTCATATACTGCAAGGGTCATGTTGGTGGCACTCATACAAATAAAGGATCATGTTGGTGGCACTCTTACACAGCAAGGGTGATGTTGGTGGCACTCTTACACAGCAAGGGTCATGTTGGTGGCACTCTTACACAGCAAGGGTGATGTTGGTGGCACTCTTACACAGCAAGGGTCATGTTGGTGTCACTCATATACTGCAAGGGTCATGTTGGTGGCACTCATATACTGCAAGGGTCATGTTGGTGGCACTAATATACTGCAAGGGTCATGTTGGTGGCACTCTTACACAGCAAGGGTCGTGTTGGTGGCACTCATACAAATCAAGGGTCATGTTGGTGGCACTCATTCAAAGCAAGGGTTATGTTGGTGGCACTCTTACACAGCAAGGGTCATGTTGGTGGCACTCATACAAAGCAAGGGTCATGTTGGTGGCACTCATTCAAAGCAAGGGTTATGTTGGTGGCACTCTTACACAGCAAGGGTCATGTTGGTGGCACTCATACAAAGCAAGGGTCATGTTTGTGGCACTCATACAAATAAAGGGTCATGTTGGTGGCACTCTTACACAGCAAGGGTCGTGTTGGTGGCACTCATACAAAGCAAGGGTCATGTTGGTGTCACTCATATACTGCAAGGGTCATTTTGATGGCACTCTTACACAGCAAGGGTGATGTTGGTGTCACTCATATACTGCAAGGGTCATGTTGGTGTCACTCATATACTGCAAGGGTCATGTTGGTGGCACTCATATACTGCAAGGGTCATGTTGGTGGCACTCATACAAATAAAGGATCATGTTGGTGGCACTCTTACACAGCAAGGGTCATAACGGTGGCACTGAGCTGATGACAGCCTGGGGAGCACTGATGTGTGCCGTACAGCTGTATATATTCTGTTTCACCATGCAGAAGGAAATTACCGGCATCTTTTTCAGGAAATGTAATAGCAGATCATTACTTATAAAATATTGTTAACATTCCACTATAATTTTTGAATTTAAATTCCCTCATGTGAAATCATCTACTTTCCTCTCCAGCTAGGAAAACATTATCGGGTAGCACATAAACACGAGAACACGCTCTGAATTCCGTATTACTTCCAGAATTATATGAAGCTATATGTGTGAATGAACACGGCCACATAAAATAAAAGAAACAGAAGAAGCATCAGTGCCCCTCTCCTCCAATCACTGGGCTCACCTTGCCCTGCTAAGCAGAGGGGACTTTGTGGGGCTCCACTGGGTACACGTCACATACACATGTATAATGGAGAACAACAACATCTGTGTGGTTTCTAAAATAAATATGCATATGGGAAAAAAAATGCATTCACTATATTACCAAAAGTATTGGGACGTCTGCCTTTACATGAACTTTAATGACCCCAGTCTTAGTCCGTAGGGTTCAATATTGAGTTGGCTCCGCCCTTTGCAGCTATAACAGCTTCAACTCCTTTGGGAAGGCTGTCCACAAGGTTTAGGAGTGTCTATGGGAATGTTTCACTATTCTTCCAGAAGCGCATTTGTGAGGTCAGGCACTGATGTTGGATGATAAGGCCTGGCTCTAATTCATCCCAAAGGTGTTCTATCAGGTTGAGGTCAGAACTCTGTGCAGACCAGTCAAGTTCTTCCACGTCTTTATGGACCTTGTTTTGTGCACTGGTCCAAATTTTTTGGTGGAGGGGGGATTATGGTGTGGGGGTGTTTTTCAGGGGTTGGGCTTGGCCCCTTAGTTCCAGTGAAGGGAACTCTAAAGGCGTCAGCACAACGCAACATTTCTGGCAATTTCATGCTCCCAACTTTGTGGGAAGAGTTTGGAGATGATCCTTTCCTGTTCCGACATGACTGCGCACCAATGCACAAAGCAAGGTCCATAAAGACATGGATGAGCGAGTTTGGGGTGGAAGAACTTGACTGGCCTTCACAGAGTACTGACCTCAACCCGAAATAACATCTTTGGGATGAATTTGAGCGGAGACTGCGAGCCAGGCCTTCTCATCCAACATCAGTGCCTAACTTCACAAATGCACTTCTGGAAGAATGGTGAAACATTCCCATAGACACTCCTAAACCTTGTGGACGGCCTTCCCAGAAGAGTTGAAGCTGTTATAGCTGCAAAGGGTGGGCCAACTCAATATTGAACCCTACGGACTAAGACTGGGATGCCATTAAAGTTAATGGAAAGGCAGGTGTCCCAATACTTTTGGTAATATAGTGTATATATATATATATATACTCTATATGCATTGGATATAACATTGGACCGATTGTTCTTCATTGCTTTAATTAGCTCCTTTGTTCTTCATCACCTTGGTTCACTCTGTTGTTCTTCATCTCCCTGGTTCGCTCCATTGTTCTTCATGGCCTTGATTGGCACCATTGTTCTTTATCACCTTGGTTTACTCCATTGTTCTTCATCACCTTGGTTCGCTCTATTGTTCTTCATCACTTTGGTTGGCACCATTGTACATCATCTCTTCACTTCACTCTTTTGTTCTTGAACGCCTTGGTTCACTCCATTGTTCTTCATCGCCTTGAATCGCTCCATTGTTCTTCATTGCCTTGGTTCGCTCCATTGTTGTTCTTGGCCTTGTGGGTGGCACCAGTGGCGTAGCGTGGGGGGTGCTGAGGGGGCCACTCGCACCGGGCGCAACATTTAGGGGGGCGCATCCCACGCCCGCCATCCGCGGGGATCATAGTGTCCCTTTATTTTGATGATGCCCCGTCCAGCGGCCCGCCTGCCCGCACTTCTCTTCTTGGCTCCGTGACTGCTGCTTGGTGCAGGAAGAGTGGCTGACCGCTGAAGGTGTTACGTGCGGCCAGGGGGCGGGGCTGGTCGGACTCATGGGTGAAGATGACAGTCTTGTGCATGTGCAGCACTGCTTCCGGAGTCTCCCCCTGCTATCCGGGCCGGTCGCCGACACGCTGTTCCCTCCACTCCGGATCGCCTTCTCGAGTCGCCAGTTTTTGGACACAAAACAAGGTAAGTGATCTGCTGCCTGCCCCCGGGGGGCCAGTAAAGTGGACATGGGAGGGGGTGAGGTGGGTCAGTGTAGGGGGTGTAAGTATAGGTGTCAGTGTAGGGGGGTTTCAGTGTATGGGGGGGTCAGTATAGGTCTCAGTGTAGGTGTTAGTGTATGGGGGGGTGTCAGTGTAGGGGGGTCAGTGTAGGTGTCAGTGTATGGGGGGTGTCAGTGTATGGGGGGGGGGTCAGTATAGGTCTCAGTGTAGGTGTTAGTGTATGGGGGGGGGGGGTGTCAGTGTAGGGGGGTCAGTGTAGGTGTCAGTGTAGGTGTCAGTGTATGGGGGGTGTCAGTGTATGGGGGGGGTCAGTATAGGTCTCAGTGTAGGTGTCAGTGTATGGGGGGGTCAGTATAGGTCTCAGTGTAGGTGTCAGTGTATGGGGGGGGTCAGTATAGGTCTCAGTGTAGGTGTCAGTGTATGGGGGGGGTGTCAGTGTAGGGGGGTCAGTGTAGGTGTCAGTGTAGGTGTCAGTGTATGGGGGTTGTCAGTGTATGGGGGGGTCAGTATAGGTCTCAGTGTATGGGGGGGTCAGTGTATGGGGGGGTCAGTGTAGGTGTCAGCGTATGAGGGGGGGGTGTCAGTGTAGGGGGGTCAGTGTAGGTGTCAGTGTATGGGGGGGTGTCAGTGTAGGGGGGTCAGTGTAGGTGTCAGTGTAGGGGGGATGTCAGTGTAGGTGTCAGTGTATGGGGGCTGTCAGTGTATGCATTGCCCCGGGCGCTGACAACCCACGCTACGCCACTGGGTGGCACCATTGTTCTTTATTACCTTGGTTCGCTCCATTGTTGTTCATTGTTTTGGTTCGCTCCATTGTTCTTCATCACCTTGGTTGGCATCATTGTTCTTTATCGCCTTAGTTGGCACAATTGTTCTTCATTTTCTAGGTTGGCACCATTGTTCTTCATCACCTTGGTTTACTCCATTGTTCTTCATGCCCTTGGTTGGCACCATTGCTCTTTATTGCATTGGTTCGCTCCATTGTTGTTCATCGTTTTGGTTCGCTCCATTGTTCTTCATCACTTTGGTTGGCACCATTGTTCTTTATCACCTTGGTTGGCACCATTGTTCTTCATTGCCATGGTTGTCACCATTGTTCTTCATCACCTTGGTTTACTCCATTGTTCTTCTTTGCCTTGGTTGGCACCATTGTTCTTTATCATCTTGGCTTACTCCATTGTTCTTCATTGCCATGATTGGTCCCATTGTTCTTCATCGCCTTGGTTTACTGCATTGTTCTTCTTTGCCTTGGTTGGCACCATTGTTCCTCATCGCCTTGGTACGATCCATGGTTCTTCTTTGCCTTGGTTGGCACCATTGTTCTTCATCGCCTTGGTTTACTCCATTGTTCTTCTTTGCCTTGGTTGGCACCATTGTTCTTCATCGCCTTGGTACGATCCATGGTTCTTCTTTGCCTTGGTTGGCACCATTGTTCCTCATTGCCTTGGTACGATCTATTGTTCTTCATTGCCTTGGTTGGCACCATTGTTCCTCATTGCCTTGGTACGATCCATTGTTCTTCATCACCTTGGTCTGTGACAGGTTTACATTAATGGTAGAGACAAAAGTCCAGCACATTCCGAACACAGAACTATATTTCTCTACAAACTTTCAGCCATTCTATTTGTCAAACTAAAGTAAAAGGCTCTCCTAACCTTCATTGGCATATTTCCATGCTCCGACGAAGCGGCCTATCCGGATACTTTGTTATATTCCGGGATGAAGCCTTGTCAGGTCCAAATAGCCGAGCGACAAAACGCAGCATTTGATGGATTGCCCTCCAACTCCCAAGGTGAATGGGCAAACTCGGATCCTTTGTGTCCTTCTATCCACTTCTTTCTGTGTGTTCTCAACACTTCTCGGTGTTGGCCGGGTGATGCACTCCTCTCAGAATCGCTTAATCCGTGAATGGAATATAGAAGAATGCATTGCATGCGTTTATTGTACTGTAACCCTTTCACTACTGGTCCACCCAGGCAGCTTTATAGACATTTTTTAGGTTTTTTTTTTTTTTTCTCATTTGTGAGATTAAAAACGTCATTTTTAATAACAGATTCTGACATTTCCATCGGAAAAAAAGCTGCTGAGCTTACAGCGCGACCTGAGAAATAAAAGAAGACCTTTATTTTTATCCAGAAGCACTCACATCAATGGAAGTGTTGGGTTTTACTAATCACAGTAATGCAGATAATTGCTGGGAGATGACGATGTTACATTGTATACAATGTTATATTATATACAATGTTATATTTAGCCTCCAGTGTTTGCATGCTTACCTGAAGAGGAATGTATACACTAATTAGTATCATTTACTAGGATCTGATAATCACCAACTACAATCAGACAGGGAGGAGTCATGTATAGAATAATTGCAAAGCATCGGCATCAAGCCTATCAAACAAGGCAAACGCCATTGTGGAGGATGGAATCTGTAACCAATCAGTAATTAGCATTGGATTTCCTGAGTGAAAATTAGCAAATTAGTGAATACAGATTCAAGAATCAAAAACCTTTATTAGAGATTCATCGCATGCCGATTACATTAATCACTTTTTACCTGCTTAACGTCCAGGCCATTTTTTTCAACTTAGCACTGTGCGACTTTGTCTGACAATTGCGCGATCATGCAACTCTGTACCCAAACGAAATTTACGTCCTTTTTTTGCACAAACAGAGCTTTCTTTTGGTGGTATTTGATCACCTCTGCGCTTTTAATTTTTTGGGATTTTACAAAAAATTTACATTTTCCACTTTGACAGTTAAAAAATATCCAATGTATTCAATTTTTGTCATATATTTAGGCCAAAATGTATTTAGCTCCATGTCTTTGACAAAAAAATCCTCAATGAGCGCATTTTTATCCACTTTAAGACAGAAAGATTTTACCCCATTCCTGACCAGGCCATATTTTGCTATTCGGCACTGCGTGACTTTCACCACTTTAGCACCAGAAGATTTTGCTGTCTTACGTCCAGGCCACTTTTTGCGATTCAGCACTGTGCGACTTTAACTGAAAATTGCGTGGACATGCAATGCCATACCCAAACAAAATTTACGTCCTTTTTTTTCCCACAAACAGAGCTTTCTTTTGGTGGTATTTGATCACCTGTGCGCTTTTCATTTTTTGCGATATTAATAAAAAAATGCGACAATTTTGAAAAAATAACAATATTTTTCTACTTTGACTGTTAAAAAATATTCAATATATTCGATGTTTGTCATTTATTTAGGCCAAAATGTATTTAGCTACATGTCTTTGACAAAAAAATTCTCAATGAGCGTATTTTTAACCGCTTTAAGACCAGAAGATTTTATCCCATTCCTGACCAGGCCATATTTTGCGATTCGGCGCTGCGTTATTTTAACGGACAATTGCGCGGTCGTGCGATGCTGTACTCAAATTACATTTATGTACTTTTTCCCCCACAAATAGAGCTTTCTTTTGGTGGTAAGTGATCACCTGTGCGATTTTTTAATTTTTGAAAAAAAGAGCGACAATTTTGAAAAAAAAAAAAAAACAATATTTTTCACATTCTGCTATAACATTCCCAAAAAAATGTATAAATGAAAATTTTTTAACATTTTATGCCAATTTGTTTTCCGCTACATATTTTTGGTAAAAAAAAAATCACAATAAGCGTATTTTGATTGGTTTGCGCAAAACTTATTGCGTTTACTAACTACGGGAAAGATTTGTCATTTTAATTGTTTATTTTTATTTTACTAGTAATGGCGGCCATCCGCGATTTTTTTTGTGGGACTGCGACATTGCGGCGGACAGATCGGACCCCTAACTGACATTTTTGACACTTTTGGGGGTACCAGTGACATTACTACAGTAATCAGTGCTATAAATATGCACTGTCACTGTACTAATGACACTGGCAGGGAAGGGGTTAACACTGTTGGTGATCAAGGGGTTGAATGTGTGCCTCATGCTTACTGACGTGTGTGGGGGGGAGGGGGGGGTTGTGTGACACAGACACGGATCGCAGGTTGAGCTATGCTGAATCCTGTGATCTGTCCCTGCCTGTCACAGAGAAGATCTGCCTGCTTTGTTTACACAAGCGGGCGGATTTCCACAGTCTTTCCCCGATGATCGGGGAAGAGCAGCGGTGATCACCGCCCCTCCCCTGGCCCGACTCCCGCTGTGTCTGAATAAAGCGGGAGCGAGCCTCCGGCGGCGCAGAGAGAGGGAGGTATCTGGCGACATAGGTCTACGTCGCCAGACTCAGCCGAGACGCTCTGCTGCAGAAGCAGCAACGTGAGTGGTCGGCAAGTGGTTAATATACACTATATCACCAAAAGTATTGGGTCGCCGGCCTTTACACACACATGAACTTTTTTTTTAAATCAGAAAAGTTTTTATTGAATGTAGATGTAACAGATCCCCAATACTTGGACCAACCCAACCAGAGCCACGCTCCCCTACAAGCCAGGGCCATAGTCCGTGGGCAGGAGGCTGGCCTCCACACTCGTCCAGTAGCCCGTGGCGAACGTTCCAGCAAATGGGCGTTCATCACAGTAGAAAAACAAACAAACTCTCCAATGTACAGACATAACAATAGCCAACATCAAACAATACATCGCCAATGAATCCCCGTTCCCCCGTCAGCAATCAAAATGTTATGAAGCTGATATCACATGTCCCACGTCCTATACCCAACCTCCAGCAATACAAAGGGGATAGACGGCTCACTGACAACACAACTAGAACATAACATGTCCCACATACCCCCAAAACTATTGCAGTATTCTGGACATCACCAGTTCCCCAGGACTCAACCCAGGTATGTCCAACCAGGGTGACCACAGTTTTTCAAATCTACCCAGTACTGCCTCTATGTTGGTAAATGTACCGTTCCATAATCAAAGTGCTTCCCATATGTGACATCCAAGAGGCAGCGGAGAGTGGCGTGGAGGATTTCCAACCCAGGAGAAGGAGCTTACAAGCTTGAAACAAATCTCTAGAAAATGCTATACAGGCCAGCTCTTCCGGAACAACATCCTCCACAGCCGCCCCATTGGATCTAGGGGAACAGTCATCTGGAACACCTGGTTAAGTGTCCCAAGTACTTCGCTCCAATACCTATGGAACTTCGGGCATCGCCACAGCAGGTGAATGAGATTCCCCGGTGGTGGCTACATTGAGCACATGAGGGGTCCGACCGCCCTCCCATCTTATGAAATCTAAACAGGGTATAGTGTATGCGAAGGACTTTGTATGGTTTAGAAAATAGGGTTTCCTCCCATTGGTCATCAGACAGTGGACCTACGTCTGCCTCCCAAAGAGAGCGCGCTCACACATGAACTTTAATGGCACCCCAGTCTTAGCCCGTAGGGTTCAATATTGAGTTGGCTCCGCCCTTTGCAGCTATAACAGCTTCAACTCTTCTGGGAAGGCTGAGAATTTATAATAAGGCTGCAATTAATCAAAAGGATGCCAAACCCATATCCACATCCATAATTTAGTTCAATAGAACAGGTAAAGTGGAAATCTCACTGTGTATGGGACCAAATACTGCAGTGGATTAAAAGCCAGAGGACTTTATTGGATCGGGCATGGCAATAGTGAGCACACAGGATTGAATAAAAAATGCAAAAGACTTTATTAACCCCTTCCATACCGCGCCATTATAAAATGACGTCGGCAGGAATCCTTTCTCGATCCGGGCGGCCGTCATATGACGGCCGCCCTGTCTCGCCGCTACTGCGCGCCCCCGGGGGCACGCAGCGCGGTGATCGGGGGTGAGGCTCATCCCTCGGACTGAGCCCAACCCCAATCAAGGTAAACAGCCAATGAAATTGGCTGTTTACCACGTGATCGGCTGTGTCAATCACAGCCGATCACATGAGCGGCTCCAGCGCGAGCCGCTCGTTCCTTCCTCAATGCGCGTCCCCCCAGCGCGGCGATCGGGGACGAGGCTCGTCCCTCGGACAGAGCCCATCCCCGATCTAGGTAAAGAGCCAATGAAATTGGCTTTTTACCACGTGACCGGCTGTGTCCAATCACAGCCGGTCACAAATGTCAACAGAGAACACGGTAACTAGCTGTCACCGTGTTCTCCTCCTCACACACTGATCCTGTGTGAGGAAGAGAGTGTGGTAACAGCTAGTTACCAAGTACAGTGCACCCCAACCACACTGATTGCCCCCGCCCCAATAAAGAGCACCTGTCACTAGCCCATCAAAGTACCCGAGTACCTGTCACCAGCCCATCAGGTACTCTGATGACAGGTACTCGGGTACTCTGATGGGCTGGGGACAGGTACTCGGGTACTCTGATGATGGGTACTCGGGTACTCTGATGACAGGTACTCGGGTACTCTGATGACAGGTACTCGGGTACTCTGATGGGCTGGTGACAGGTACTCGGGTACTCTGATGACAGGTACTCGGGTACTCTGATGACGGGTACTCGGGTACTCTGATGACGGGTACTCGGGTACTCTGATGACGGGTACTGGGGTACTCTGATGATGGGTACTCGGGTACTCTGATGACAGGTACTCAGGTACTCTGATGACGGGTACTCGGGTACTCTGATGACAGGTACTCGGGTACTCTGATGACAGGTACTCGGGTACTCTGATGACAGGTACTCGGGTACTTTGAGTACCCGTCACCAGAGTACCCGAGTACCCGTCATCGGAGTACCCGAGTACCTGTCACCTGCCCATCAGAGTACCCGAGTACCTGTCACCTACCCATCAGAGTACCCGAGTACCTTCCACCTGCTCATCAGAGTACCTGACACCTGAAGTACCCGAGTACTTGCCACCTGCTCATCAGTAACCATCACTACTCATCAGTACTCATCAGTACCCATCAGTACCTATCACCTATCAGTATCAGTACTGATCATCCGTACCCATCAGTACAGTATCAGTATCACCTATCAGTATCAGTACTACTCATCAGTACCTATCACCTGCCTGTCACCTGCCCATAAGAGTACCCGAGTACCTGTCACCTGCCTATCGGAGTACTCGAGTACCTGCCACTTGCTCATCAGTACCAGAGTACCTGTCACCTGCCCAGCAAAGTACCCGAGTACCTGTCACCCTTCATACAGCCACCGTGTCTAAGTCCAAAAAGGTTTATATACGACCTCCGTTTAAACCTAAATACCGGTGTTATGGCAGCAGATAGCTGCCATAACCCTGGTATTTTTTTAAACGGTGGACAGTTGGCTTTCCGATAAGGGTGGTCCCAGCAGCGGATTTGCCGCGGGATCACCCTTCCAGGGTGGCGGAAGAGGTGCCCCCCCCCCCGCCGCATTCTGGTCCTTTTCCCCGCTTACCGGACCCGCCGGCAGCGGGGAAAACGATCCGGTCCCAGATCCTCACAGATAGGATGTCGAGTGAGGGCAAGCTTGCCCTCACTCGACTCTATGGTCTTGGAGGACCGGAGCTACGGCAAACGTCGTTGCCTAGCAACCAGTTTAAAGGTCCCTTTTTTTTTTCATTTTATTTAATTTTTTTTTAATTATTATTTTTATTTTTTCTATCTTTTAGTGTACTTGTGAGATCTGAGGACTTTTTGACCCCAGATCTCACAAAAAAGAGGTCCTGTCGTGCCTTTTTCTATTACAAGTAATGTTTACATTTCTTGTAATAGAAATAAAAATGATCAATTTTTTTTTTTTTTAAAAACAGTGTAAAAATAAAAAAATAATAAATAAAATAAATATTAAAAAAAAGAAAAAAAAATTAAAGCGCCCTGTGCCCGTGAGCTCGCGCGCAGAAGCGAACGCATACGGAAACCCTGCCCACATATGTAAACAGTGTTCAAACTACACATGTGAGGCATCGTCGCGATCGTTAGAGCAAGAGCAATAATTTGAGCCCTAGACCTCCTCTGTAACTCTAAGATAGCAACCTGTAGAAATTTTTAAAATGTCGCCTATGGGGATTTTTAAGTACCAAAGTTTGTCACCATTCTGTGAGCGTGCGCAATTTTGAAGCATGACATGTTCGGTATCTATTTACTCGGCGTAACATTATCTTTCACATTATGGAAAACAATTGGGCTAACTTTACTGGTTTCTTATTTTTTAATTCAAAAAAGTGAATTTTTTCCAAAAAAATTGCGTTTGGAAGACCGCTGCGCAAATACGGTGTGATAAAAAATATTGCAATAATCTCCATTTTATTCTCTAGGGTCTCTGCTAAAAAAAATATATAATGTTTGGGGGTTCTAAGTAGTTTTCTAGCAAAAACAACTGATTTTAGCTTGTAAACACCAAATGTCGAAAATAGGCCTAGGCAAGTGGCTAGGATGCATGATGGTGCTCCTTGGATGTTGGGCCCCTCTATATGGCTAGGCTGTGAAAAAGTCTCACACATGTGGTATTGCCATACTCAGGAGGAGTGGCTGAATGTATTTTGGGGTGTCATTTTTGCTATGTACATGCTATGTGTTAGGAATATCCTATAAATTGACAACTTTGTGTAAAAAAAAAAAAAAGTTTTTATTTTTTTCCCACATATTCCAAAAAC
Source organism: Pelophylax lessonae (assembly GCF_965119305.1). Classification (NCBI taxonomy): domain Eukaryota; kingdom Metazoa; phylum Chordata; class Amphibia; order Anura; family Ranidae; genus Pelophylax; species Pelophylax lessonae. Next base: position 4,597,604 of record NC_138771.1, on the reverse strand, counting down.
TTGTGGAAAAAAATAACATGTTCAAAGGACCCATAATGCCTCATAGAATATACGTTGGAGTGTTTGCTTTCCAAAATGGGGTCATTTTGTGGACTTTTCCATTGTATTGGTGCTCTAGGGCCTTGAAAAGTGTGATAGGTAGTAAGAAAGTTTTATGTGTATTTATGCTCCTAGAACGCCTGAAGGTGCTTCTTGGACGTGGAGTCTCTTTTTGTGGCCAGACTGTGTAAAAGTCTCACACATGTGGTATCACCATACTCAGAAGGAGTAGCAGAATGAATTTTGGGGTGTCATTTTTGCTGTGTACATGCTATGTGTTAGAAATAGCTTATAAATTGACAATGTTTTGGGAAAAAAAAAGAAAAAAAAATGTTTTCTTCATTTTCCCAAGAATTGTGAGAAAAAATTATAACTTCAAAAAACTCACCATGCCTCTTACTAAATACCTTGGACTGTCTACTTTACAAAAAGGTGTCATTTGGGGGGTATTTGTACTGTCCTGACATTTCAGGGCCTCAAGAAAGGAGATAGGCCATCAGTACATCTGGTGTGATCAATTTTCAGTAATTGGTACCATAGCTTCTAGACTCAATAACTTTCACACAGACTAAATAATATACACTAATTTGGGTTAATTTTACCAGAGATATGCAGCAGTATAAATTTTGGCCCAAATGTATGAAGAAAAATACATTTTTTGCAAAATTTTATAATAGAAACTAAAAAAAAGTGTTTTTTTTTTCAAAATGTTTGCACTTTTTTTGCTTATATCACGGAAAAAAAAAACCCAGTTGTGATCAAATACCACCAAAAGAAAGCTCTATTTGTGTGAAAAAAATGATAAAAATTTTGTTTGGTTACAGTGTAGCATGACTGAGCAATTGTCATTCAAAGTGTGAGAGTGCTGAAAGCTGAAAATTGGTCTGGGCAGGAAGGGGGTCTAACTGCTCTGTATGGAAGCGGTTAATAGATAAAAACATGTAGAAATAATTGAATACATTACATTACATCCGCAGTAATGAATCAAAGACAATTCAAAGCACAATCATATATGGTCATATGGTTCGACGCGTTTCACCAATTTATTATAAGATGGCTTCCTCAGGAACCAATATGGTTGATTGATGTGCCCTCTAATCATAAGAGAAGGAAGCACATAAGCAGATATACCAAACAGTTGTTTCTCATATTACTCAGAAAAATCTGCTTTATATCTACAAAGACACAAATACATAATGGTGAAGGCTGTCCACAAGGTTTAGGAGTGTCTATGGGAATGTTTGACCATTCTTCCAGAAGTACATTTGTGAGGTCGAGGTCAGGCACTGATGTTGGACAAGAAGGCCTGGCTCGCAGTCAACTTCCTCCACCCCGAACTCCCTCATCCATGTGTGTATGAACCTTGCTTTCTGCATTGGTCCAAACCATTTGGAGGAGGGGGATTATGGTGTGGGGTTGTTTTTCAGGGGTTGAGCTTGGCCCCTTAGTTCCAGTGAAGGGAACTCTTAAGGCGTCAGCATACCAAGACATTTTGGACAATTTCATGCTCCCAACTTTGTGGGAAGAGTTTGGGGATGGCCCCTCCCTGTTCCAACATGACTGCTCACCAGTGCACAAAGCAAGGTCCATAAAGACATGGATGAGCGAGTTTGGGGTGGAGGAACAGGACTGGCCTGCACAGAGCCCTGACTTCAAACAGATAGAATACCTCTGGGGTGAATTAGAGCGGAGACTGTGAGCCAGGCCTTCTTGTTCAACATCAGTACCTGACCTCACAAATGGTCAAACCTTCCCATAGACACTCCTAAACCTTATGGACAGCCTTCCCAGAGGAGTTGAAGCTGTTATTGTTGCAGAGGGTGGGCCAACTCCTGTCCTGACTTCAACCCGATAGAACACCTCTGGGATGAATTAGAGCAGAGACTGCGAGCCGGGCCTTCTCTTCCATCATAAAGCTTCCTGATGACGCAGGTGTGATTGCGAAACTTTTTGAGGCTAGTAAGCGTGGGTGACGTGTTTCCGCTTCTGGTTGCGGACATGAGATCGAAGCATGGTACGCACGCTGGCTCCAATACACAGAGCAGCGAGTGAACGGCCATAGAGATCTCTGGTGAGACTTAGTGCCGGTGTAACGTTAGAATTACCTACCCCGTGAGCAAAACCTACCCTCGTCACTTCCTGCCAAGAACAGCTGAGCAGCCCCGGATATGTAATGGAGCAGCTGAGGATCAGACTAGTGCGCATGCGCACTAGTATGAAACGATCACGGTGTCCGTGAAAAAAACCTACCCACACGGCGGTTACATTAAAACAGCTGTGCTGCAATATGAGTCATCTCCGCTCCTGTCCCTGTCACTACCCTGATCTTGGCTAGTAAATATAAAAGCGGCTCTCGACTCCGTGATTTATCTTTTCATACACCCGCCACCGCTTTTATATTTACTAGCTGAGATCAGGGAAGTGACAGGGATAGGAGCGGAGATGACTCATAGTGCAGCCCAGCTGTTTTAATGTAACCGCTCGCGTTACACACACTGCCGTTAACCGGAGGGTAGGTTTTTCTCACGGAACACCGGTCCAAAGTCACCAACCTATGTGAGTGTATTTATACTTTTAAAAATAACAACAATAAACTGAGTTAAGGAAGTTGCGCAATGATGGCTTTTCTTTATCTTATCAATGCATGAGAGGATTGTCATAGAGATTGGAATCACAGGCAAGACCATAAGGACCCACAGAGGCGTTACATTTTACCAACTGCTGGTGAGTGCGCAATTTAGCTGGTGGTGGACTTACACAACATCGGGTGAAACACTCCATTTTTTGGCACGAAATGGAATCAATGGACACTTGGATATTTGAGATTATTGTTGTTTTTGTTATTCACATATTTGTATGATTTGACATAATTTGTTATTGGGGATACATTGTTATATTGTTCTGTCTGCACTTTTATAGGTTAGCGCAGCTAATCACAATTTTGTTTTCCTTTACATTTTATACACTCCAACACCTTGGAGTTACTTTAGCTGCAGCAAACCAGATTATTTATATTTTAATTTTATTATTATTGGTTGCGCCGTTGACACTTACACAATATAGCCTTCCCAGAAGAGCTGAAGCTGGTATACAGTATCTGACAAAAGTGAGTACACCCCTCACATTTTTATAAATGTTTCATTCTATCTTTTCATGTGACAACACTGAAGAAATGACACTTTGCTACAATGTAAAGTAGTGAGTGTACAGCTTGTATAACAGTGTAAATTTGCTGTCCCCTCAAAATAACTCAACACACAGCCATTAATGTCTAAACCGCTGGCAACTAAAGTGAGTACACCCCTAAGTGACAATGTCCAAATTGGGCCCAATTAGCCATTTTCCCTCCCCCGGTGTCATGTGACTCGTGAGTGTTACAAGGTCTCAGGTGTGAATGGGGAGCAGGTGTGTTAAATTTGGTGTTATCGCTCTCACTCTCTCATACTGGTCACTGGAAGTTCAACATGGCGCCTCATGGCAAAGAACTCTCTAAGGATCTGAAAAAAGAATTGTTGCTCCACATAAAGATGACCTAGGCTATAAGAAGATTGCCAAGACCCTGAAACTGAGCTGCAGCACGGTGTCCAAGACCATACAGCGGTTTACCAGGACAGGTCCCACTCAGAACAGGCCATGGTCAACCAAACAAGTTGCATGCACGTGCTCTCATATCCATATCCTGAGGTTGTCTTTAAGAAATAGATGTATGAGTGCTGCCAGCATTGCTGCAGAGGTTGAAGGGGTGGGGGAGGGGTCAGCCTGTCAGTGCTCAGACCATACGCCGCACACTGCATCAAATTGGTCTGCATGGCTGTCGTCCCAGAAGGAAGCCTCTTCTAAAGATGATGCACAAGAAAGCCTGCAAACAGTTTGCTAAAAACAAGCAGACTAAGGACATGGATTACTGGAACCATCTCCTGTGGTCTGATGAGACCAAGATAAACTTATTTGGTGTCAGATGGTGTCAGGCGTGTGTGGTGACAACCAGGTGAGGAGTACAAAGACAAGTGTGTCTTGCCTACAGTCAAGCATGGTGGTGGGAGTGTCATGGTCTGGGGCTGCATGAGTGCTGCCGACACTGGGGAGCTACAGATCATTGAGGGAACCATGAATGCCAACATGTACTGTGACATAATTAATGAGGTGTCAGAAAAAATTCATAATCAATAGTAGCAAAATGTACCAACGTCCTGAAATAAATTAAGTGGAAAGAAGGAATGTGGGAGGCATAAGGACTTTAAAGGTACAGTAGAATCAGACATACAGATCATAAAATCATGTAAATTGATTTAAATAACAATAAAAAGAGGGGAATACATGAATACAGACACAGAACAATGCATCTAAAAATCAAGCATATAGAAAACAATTGACTCTCATGCTAGTCCCGAAAACATGGTGCACAGTGTGTGTAAGTCTTGCCCAACTTGTTTCGCGGTAAGTTGTCCGCTTCTTCAGGGGTCTTTTTTTAACAGAGTTTTTCTACACATCTATATAGAGAGCTTGTATTCAGATCTATCAAAGAAATAAATACGTTAAGAAAGGTACAGAGTCATTAATGTAACAATATATATCCAAAAAAGCCCGTCAGCCACCAGACGGCCTATGGTCAGGTATAACATAGCATATTAATATATGTACATACATAGCTTGATGGCGACATTGATATCCACGAAAATATCCCAGATGGCTGGGATGGTCCCGGAGAGGGTGAGGAGGGGCAATCCCCCCAAAAAAACAGACAGATGTCAAAACGCCTCCCAGGCGGACATGGGAGTCCTAAACAGATATATAAGGTGGTAAGTAGTAGCAATAATGTTTGAGGGATGTCCAAAAAATTATTACTTGATTAAGTACACACATTGCAAAATGCAAGTATGTGTATATTAATGTATTAAGTGGTACACATGATATGGAGATTGGAGAGGTAAGAAAATGAGGATTGTTACTTCATATACAAAAGCAAAGGGGTGTAATTCAAAAATTATATTTTTCATCCTTATTTATTATCTCCATATTTCTTGCAATGCAAAGTGGGAAAGTATAGATACTGTATATATTACTCTATAGCACTGTTACCATCAATAATATCAATGACTCACCGAAAAGGGAAAGTAGCTCAAAATATGGGGTAATGGCCAGGATTAACTGGATATATAGATAAAGATGGACATAAAAAGAAGATATAGCAGCATTTCCTCAACTATGTGTCACAGACCAATCAAGTGGATGGTATGGAAGCTGTGTGCTACAGGAAGAAAAACTGTGACAGACTGAATCAGAGCATGATCCCCTCTCTTTAGAGACTGGGGGGCAGGGCAGTATTCCAACATAACGACCCCAAACACCTCCAAGACGACCACTGCCTTGCTAAAGAAGCTGAGGGTAAAGGTGATGGACTGGCCAAGCATGTCAAGCTCGTGATGCTCTGGTGAACTCCATGCCCAGGAGGGTTAAGGCAGTGTTGGAAAATAATGGTGGCCACACAAAATATTGACACTTTGGGCCCAATTTGGAGATTGTCACTTAGGGGTGTACTCACTTTTGTTGCCAGCGGTTTAGACATTAACCACTTTACCGCTGCTCACTAGAGCTCTACTGCGGCAAAGTGGCTCTTGTAGGTCTGACGACGTAGACCTACGTCAGCAGACACTCCCCCTTCTCGGGGGCGCGTGCGCGCCCCCGGAGGCTCGCTCCCGCTGTATTCAGTCACAGCGGGAGTCGAGCCAGGGGCGATGATCACCGCCGCTCTTCCCCGATCGTCGGGGAATCGAGTCTGGAGATCCACCGGCTTGTGTAAACAGAGCGGGCGGATCTCCTAAGTGACAGGCAGGGACAGATTGCAGGGTTCAGCATAGCTCAACCTGCGATCTGTCCCTGTGTCACTCAGTCACCTCCCCCCACACACGTCAGTAAGCACCAGGCATACATTAACCCCTCCCTCTCCAATAAAATTAACCCCTTCCCTGCCAGTGTCATTTTTACAGTAACAGTGCATATTTATAGCACTGATTACTGTAGTAATGTCACTGGTATTCCCAAAAGTGTCAAAAATGTCAGTCAATGGTCCGATCTGTCTGCCGCAATGTCGCAGTCCAGCTAAAAAAAAAGCGCAGATCGCCGCCATTACTCGTTAAAAAAAAAAACACCAAAAACGACAGAAATCTTTCCCTTAGTTAGTAAACGCAATAACTTTTGCGCAAACCAATCAAAATATGCTTATTGCGATTTTTTTTTACCAAAAATATGTAGCAGAAAACAAATTGGCCTAAAATGATAAAAAATTTAGATTTTTACATTTTTTTGGGGGGAATTTCCTATAAAGAAAATGTGAAAATATTGTTATTTTTTCAGAACTGTCGCTCTTTTTTTGTTTATAGCGCAAAAAGTAAAAATCGCACAGGTGATCAAATACCACCAAAAGAAAGCTCTGTTTGTGGGGGAAGAAAATGACATAAATTTCGTTTGGGTACGGCGTCGCAATTGTCAGTTAAAGTCGCACAGTGCCGAATTGCAAAAAGTGGCCCAGACGTAAGACAGCAAAATCCTCCGGTGGTAAAGTGGTTAATGGCTGTGTGTTGAGTTATTTTGAGGGGACAGTAAATTTACACTGTTATACAAGCTGTACACTCACTACTTTACATTGTAGCAAAGTCTCATTTCTTCAGTGTTGTCACATGAAAAGATAGAATAATGGGCAGCTTATGTGGGAATATCCCTTGTTCCGGGATTGACTTAGGCCATGAGGTTGGGGCGTGCCTCTCTGGAGTTCGGCTGCTTCCCCCTCCCCCTTTTTCTCTCTTCCTTTTTCTACTTCCCTCACCTTTCCTTTCTCGCTTCACTCTCTCTGTTCTTTTCTTCTTCCTTATGTTCAGCAGTCTGGGTCAGTTTTATCTTAGATAGGTCCAAATTTGTACCATATTTCTATACAGTCCTTGACCCACCCGACGATGCTGTAGATTCCTCCCACCTACTCAGCTATGAGGGAGCTTGGACTCTTTAGCCATAACTTAGACTGTAATTACTCTATGCAGTCAGTCCTTCTCCTTATTGTTAACTTAATTGGTGCGTACTTGGTATCACAGCTCCCAGATACATCTCTGTTGTATTTCTCACTCTAGCCTCATCTACGCATTGTCATCAATGTTGGATCTGCTTTATTGTACAACAATCTTATGTAACCCAGATTGCAAATGTTTCGATTGTTATCTTCTTTATGTTCTTGCTTTTGCATTATTAAAATAAAATATTTGAAAGAAAAGATAGAATAAAATATTTACAGAAATGTGAGGGGTGTACTCATTTTTGTGAGATACTGTACATGATAATATACCCTGGAGTCCCTCTGGTGTCCAATAAATGGTCATTCAGGAAGATGGTCCCAGGATTTAAATCCATTGAACTAATTTCAGAAGCCCAGTAACAAAGCCCTCGCTTAGTGGTAATGAGACACTGCGGTATTGGTGCCACTGTCCTGCTGCAGTTAAATAAACGCCCAGAATGACTCCACTGATGAAATGCATCGAGCGCTCTTTTGTTCTCTAATTTAGACTTGGCAGGTGTGTCATTTACAAAGAGCACATCAGGAAAGGGCATCACGCATCGTACAAAACTAACATCAAGACAGAGGACACGCCGGGGGTACAGTTCTACCTCCGCAGAATATTAAATGACAAATAATATTTTCTTTGTGGAGCAAAGTGATTATTACAATCCACATCGTGTCTTCCAGATTGCTTGTAATTTTGTGTATTTTACAAAATAAACTTAACCCTTGAAACTTGCATGAAATAATAAAACCAACTCTTTTTGAAATGTTTACAGCATTTGTGTGTGTGTGTGGGGGGGGGGGGCAGTTCATTTTATATAATGTTCTTTGTGTTGTTTCTTTCATATTGTTGTACGATGTTTTATTTTAAATTTATTTTCAGTGTCAGTTTTTTCTTTTCTATGAAAAAAAAAAGTAATTGCACAAGTCGAATGATGGGTTATTTTTATCACAAGAACAGGTCTGGGGTAGTTGGAAGAACATTTCACATCTCATTAAAAGCTCACTGCACACCTAATAATTATTTAAAAAAAAAACACAATTCCACCTTTCCCAATTACTCCGACAGATTTGTCCAAACTGGCAATATTTTGTCAGAATTACAGAGGAAAGCTAGTTCCTCGTCCATAGTGTATGTTGGTATGGACAGCTCGCCTTTGGAAATTAATAGGTCTGCATGGTTGTAAAAGGCCAAGAGATGTTAAGATGTTTTAGAGGAACCAATTGCAAAATCTTGCGCTGTCACCTCCATACTGTTCTCACCATGGATGATCGAACTTTTGAAAAGTTTGGTTCGACCAGAACACCTGAATTTCCCGAAAGTTCGGTTCGGATTCCAGAACACCATTGAAATCAATGGGACCCAAACTTCGGGAATCAAAAACACCATTTTGAAGCCTTAAAACCCAATAAATGCCCCTAAAAAGTGCCTAGGGTTCTGGGTCATGCCCCAGGAACTATGAATCAGGCAAAAAAAAGTTCTTAAAAATTGTCGTTTTTGAAAGAGAGCCAATTATTGAAAAAATTATTGAAAAAATTATTGAAAAAAGGAGATTTCTTTGGATTTAGTGTTTGGGGGGTCTAAAAAGTGTACCTGTGAAGTTTCAGCTCTGTAGCATGTCCAGAACCAGAAAAAAAGAGATTATTTTTCTTAGAATTTTAGTAGCGCAGGGATGGTGTTACCCTCCTTTCACACCTGGGCGTTTTTGTTTCAGGCGTTTTTCAGGGTGTTTTTTGAAGGCGTTTGGAGGCAGGCATGACATCTGAACTTCTGTATAGGGGTATATATATATATATATATTGTAACAGGAAGTCAGCTAAATCTGGGAATGTAGTCACAGGAAGGAGATACATTTCCACCTGATTTAGAAAGTCCATTAATTAATTTAGGGTGTTGGCTACAGAGCTAGCCAGCAGGAAGTTGAAAGGCCTTCACCTGTTCAGAATGAGGGAGTTAAGGCTCTATAATTTGTTCAGAGAAATTCCTATTGTTTGCTGCCTCCAGAAGCTGTGTCCTGAAGCCATGTGGGCTGGGAGCAGGAGGACAGTCAGCGTGTGCCTCCCGACAGGATGTGTGGGCCTGGGAGAAGACCCCCCGGAGTGATGTGTGCCCGGGACGGTAACCAAGGGTGAATACGTCTCAAAGGTGAGAAGACGAACTGTTGATGTGAAAGAAACAAAGGACTGTGTTGCCCTGTGAAGCTATTATAAAAGGACTATTGAGTGTCCGTTGTAGGACAAGGAAGTCTGCCCGACGGTAGGTTGGAGACAGACACTTAGGCAGGTTCCAGTTGTGAGAAGGTAGCCGCCCACAGAGGCAAGGATTTATTTTCTGTTTTATTTTATTTTGGATGTTTTGCTGCATACAGCCTGGTGAAGAAAACACCATTTAATAAACCACACTGTTTGTTTGCAAGCACTTGTCGGCTACCTCTCTGGGAAAACGCACCCCCCAAGGGGTCATCCACACCCGCCACCAAGCTAATCCCTTACATATGGTGGAGGTATGCAGTGGGCATAAGCAGAGATCCCTGCAAGGAAGTGCAAATGTTTGATGAACTTTGTCTGGTGCATGAGATTGCACAATCTATGTGTGCAGGAGAGAAGATCCTGACAGAAAAAAAAAAAAAAAGTGTTTTAAAGAGACAGGGGTCTCAAAATTTTTTGATGAACTTTGTTGTGTCTGGTGCAAGTGACTGCACAAACTGTGTGCGCAGGAAAAGAGATCCTGCAAGAGAGAGAAAAACTACATGTGTTGAAGAGACAGTGGTCTGAAAATTGTTTGCTGGACTGTGAAAAATTTGTTTGTGGAGTTATTGAAGATGGGGCGGTCCAAACGCCTGAAAAATGCAAAGATAGATGAAATGAGAGACCGGATTCTATGGATGGAGGGGATGTTGCCGTCTGAACCAGCCCCATCCATGCCTAAAGAGAGTCTACTAAAGAGGAAGGTTGTTGTCCCTAGCAACACTGATGAAACTGCTATGGAGACGCAGTGTGCTCAGATGAAAAGTAAACTCAAAAAGGAGGAGATGTTGAAACATCTGATTATATCAAATGCAGCTCAACAGCAGGCAAATGCAGCTCAACAGCAGGCAAATGCGGATTTTCAGCGGAGCTTTGCAGCTCAACAAAAGGCTCATCAAGAGAGCATGGCAGGCTGGAAACAGAGACGCCAGCAGCCAATGGAGGCCATCGGTTTGGAGGAAACCGAGTATGTGTGCAGGGCTGAGTTGGATGCCTTGCAACGGAAAATGGAAGAAAAGGAACAAGCCTTGGAATTGCTTAAAATGGAGCATAGAAACTTGCAGGAAATGAATGAACTACTCAAGTCTCATGTGTTACAGTGGGAAGAATCCACTGCTCTTCTTTTGGTCGAGTTGCAAAAACGCAGAGAGACTATAATGGAGAAAGATACCATGCTCATGGAAAAGGAAAGTGAAATTCAGACTTTGCAGAAGCAAAGTATGGCTGATATGTTGGAGTTGCGTAATCAGCTGGAAAAAAGTCTTCAGTCTTTGGGAGCTACAAAAATAGACCTGCAGGAGTCGCAGGAACAGAATGTTGCTCTGAAAGCGACATTGTCTCTCAGCGACAAAGAGAAAAGTGAAAGAGAAGCTAAATTACTGAGTACTGTGTATGAGCTCACTACTTTAAGCAATGTGGTAGATGAATGGCGTGCGGACTGTGAAAGTTGGAAAGGGGAAGCCCAACGTGTCCAGCAGCAGTTAAAGGAGAAAGAAGCCTGTGTGGCAGAATTACATTCTTATTCCCAGATGCTAGCCAATGAGGTGAAGGCTCTTATGCAGGGAAAAGGAGATTGTGAACATAAGAGGGAAAACGTAGAGGCACAGCTTCTGGAATCGCAAGTCAAGGTGTCAGAAGGTGACCGATTGTGTGCTAAGCTGTCAGAGAAGGCAAACCGACTGCAGGTTGAGTTGGACAATGTTACAAATCAGCTTTCTCAAGCAGACAGCAAATCTAGAGAAATTGCGGAAGATTTTTCTATCTTGGAATCGCAGCTGCAAGACACGCAGGAACTCTTACAGGAAGACAGGTGTCAAAGGCTGAGTTTTAGGACAAAGCTCAAACAAATGGAAGATGAGAAAAATGGCTTCCTGGAACAATTAAAAGAGGAGGCGGAAGCAAAGAAAAACCTATCAGAGCAAGTCGCAACATTGCAAGCTCAGATAGCGGTTATGAAAAAACGCATGGAAGAAAGCGTTGGTTCATTACAGTGTGTTGAAGATGTGAAAAAGAAGTTTGATCAGATGCTTGGTGAAGAGAAGAATGTGTCTGCAAAATATGCAGAAGAACGCGCACGTGCAGAAACGGAGGTGCGTGATAACGAGAGCAAAGCCCTGTTCTTGGCTCGCTCTTTGGAGGAAGCTCTAGAGTGTAAGGCTGAACTAGAAAGTGTTAAACAGCTGCGTACAGAAATGGAAGAATTGGTCAGCTCCAAGGATGATGTTGTGAAAAGCGTTCAGGAGCTAGAAAAGTCTAAGCGAGCCTTAGAACAGCAACTAGAAGAGATGAAGATTCCGTTGCAGGAACTGGAAGAGGAATTCCAGGCAACAGAGGATCTGTCCCAAAGAGGGGATAGTGTGCCTGATGCAGTTTTTAAAAGGATCAGTGTTTTGGGGTCTGTCCTGAGTGAGCCTCAGAAATGTGACGACATGTGGCTTGAATCACCCCTTTGGAATAAACCGTTCCTTCAAAAACTTCAAGCATTGGAAAATGTATCATTAGAGCTTCAGCAAACAAAGGAGCTGAGTAAGAAATGTGGTGATTTCTCAGTTCAGGCTGAAAACCTAGTGGAGAAAATTAAGGCTGTTGGTGAAAACGTGAAGCAAATGAATAAGTGCCTTTCAGGGAGTGTTTCCAAAATGGAACTGGTGAAAGACGGGTGGCAGAAGTTTGATCGTGATCTTGAGATGCATTCCATGTGGAATTCAGATAGAGAAAAAGAACTAGGTGACCTTGAGCGGTCAAATAGTTCAGCAGAAAGTGCATTGAAGAAACCTGTAAAAGAATGTGTTGCAGTTCCATGCTTCTTCACTGATGCAGAGAGGAGGTCTATAATGGATACCACCCAGATCGCTGGGTTCAACTGTGTTGTTGCCTTTGACCCCTATGTTGGTGGAAGGAAAGTTGATGATGTTCTGGTTGGCTACTTCTGTGAAGAGTTTGGCAAGAAATATAAACTGAATATCAAATCAAATAGTAGGCCTTTACTGCGACTCGCTCAGGAGGGCGAAAAGTTTAAGAAGTTGATGAGTGCAAATGCTTCAGATCTGCCTATGAATATGAAATGTTTGAATGATATTGATATCTCTGGGAAAAGGAACAGGGGTCACTTTGAAGAAATGTGTGACAGCCTGTTGTCTCAATTGGAAAATCCTCTGCACAGCATCTTAGAGCAAGCAAAGCTCAAGAAGGAAGATCATTCCCTTTTACAACAAAAAGTCAATGATTGTGTACAGCTGTATGGAGAGGCAACTCAAGTCACAGAGGGATGTCAAGAGTCCCTACTTGGAACAAAGCTTAGTGAAGCAAAGGTTCTCAAAGTTTTGTGGAAAACATTTATGGATTGCAGAGAGAGGCGTCTTAAGAATGTTGAAGACATTAAGACTAGCCCAATTGAGTTGCCTATGGATCACGGTCCTCCGTGGTGGATTGGACAGACGGTTATGAGGGACAAGCTGTCTGACATTTATGAGAAAGCTGTCAATGAAGATGACAGAAACGAGAAGGAGCGAAATGATGCCAAAAATGCAGTTGAAGAATGTGTATATGAGATGAGAGACAAACTGTGTGGCATTTATGAGAAATCCGTCAATGAAGATGACAAAACAGTTTCATCCGGAAGCTTGAGGATAATAGGAGGCTTATCAGTGAGTCAGCAGTGCTTGACACATGCGTGCCTGGAAATCTGTGTCCCAACCCTAGGGTTGAAACAAGAGGGGGGGGTATGTAACAGGAAGTCAGCTAAATCTGGGAATGTAGTCACAGGAAGGAGATACATTTCCACCTGATTTAGAAAGTCCATTAATTAATTTAGGGTGTTGGCTACAGAGCTAGCCAGCAGGAAGTTGAAAGGCCTTCACCTGTTCAGAATGAGGGAGTTAAGGCTCTATAATTTGTTCAGAGAAATTCCTATTGTTTGCTGCCTCCAGAAGCTGTGTCCTGAAGCCATGTGGGCTGGGAGCAGGAGGACAGTCAGCGTGTGCCTCCCGACAGGATGTGTGGGCCTGGGAGAAGACCCCCCGGAGTGATGTGTGCCCGGGACGGTAACCAAGGGTGAATACGTCTCAAAGGTGAGAAGACGAACTGTTTATGTGAAAGAAACAAAGGACTGTGTTGCCCTGTGAAGCTATTATAAAAGGACTATTGAGTGTCCGTTGTAGGACAAGGAAGTCTGCCCGACGGTAGGTTGGAGACAGACACTTAGGCAGGTTCCAGTTGTGAGAAGGTAGCCGCCCACAGAGGCAAGGATTTATTTTCTGTTTTATTTTATTTTGGATGTTTTGCTGCATACAGCCTGGTGAAGAAAACACCATTTAATAAACCACACTGTTTGTTTGCAAGCACTTGTCGGCTACCTCTCTGGGAAAACGCACCCCCCAAGGGGTCATCCACACCCGCCACCGAGCTAATCCCTTACAATATATATATATATATATATATATATATATATATACATATATATATATATATGTGTGTGTGTGTGTATATATTGTAACAGGAAGTCAGCTAAATCTGGGAATGTAGTCACAGGAAGGAGATACATTTCCAGCTGACTTAGAAAGTCCATTAATTAATTTAGGGTGTTGGCTACAGAGCTAGCCAGCAGGAAGTTGAAAGGCCTTCAGCTGTTCAGAATGAGGAGATCAAGGCCTCTATAATTTGTCCAGAGAAAATCTATTGAGTGCTGCCTCCTGTCGCCGTGTAGGCTGGGAGAGGAGGACAGACATACGTGTACCTCCCGAAGCTGGTGGGCATGGGAGAAGGACTGCTGCCGCCTGTCGCCGTGTAGGCTGGGAGAGGGGGACAGTCGGATGTGTGCCTCCCGACAAGCTGGTGAGCATGGGAGAAGACCCCCTACAGCGATGTGAAGCTAAGGAGGGTAACCACGAGTGAAGACGTCTCAAAGGTGAGAAGACAAAGTGTTCCATGTGAAGAGTGTGAAGAGAAGTGTTCCATGTGAAGAGTGTGAAGAGTAAAGGGACCTGTTAAATGAACTATGTTCAATGTGAAGAATCTGAAGAGTAAAGGATCCTGTTATAAATGAACATGTGCTGTGTGAAAGAAAACAAAGGGACATGTTCAATGGACAATGTTTGTGCTGTGTGAAAAGCAAACAAATGGACATTTGAGTGTCTGCTGTAGGATCAGCAGTGTCGGCCCAACAGTAGGTTGGAAAGACTTCTTAGGTAGGTTCCAGCTGTGAGAAGGTAGCCGCCCACAGAGGCAAGGATTTATTTTGTGTTTTATTTTATTTTGGATGTTTTGCTGCATACAGCCTGGTGAAGAAAACACCATTTAATAAACCACACTGTTTGTTTGCAAGCACTTGTCGGCTATCTCTCTGTGAAAACGCACCCCCAAAGGGGTCATCCACGCCTACCACCGAGCTAATCCCTTACATATGGTGGAGGTATGCAGTGGGCATAAGCAGAGATCCCTGCAAGGAAGTGCAAATGTTTGATGAACTTTATCTGGTGCATGAGATTGCACAATCTATGTGTGCAGGAGAGAAGATCCTGACAGAAAAAAAAAAAAAAGTGTTTTAAAGAGACAGCGGTCTCAAAATTATTTGATGAACTTTGTTGTGTCTGGTGCAAGTGACTGCACAAACTGTGTGTGCAGGAAAAGAGATCTTGCAAGAGAGAGAAAAACTACATGTGTTAAAGAGACAGTGGTCTGAAAATTTTTTGCTGGACTGTGAAAAATTTGTTTGTGGAGTTATTGAAGATGGGGCGTTCAAAACGCCTGAAGAATGCAAAGATAGATGAAATGAGAGACCGGATTCTATGGATGGAGGGGATGCTACCGTCTGAACCAGCCCCATCCATGCCTAAAGAGAGTCTACTAAAGAGGAAGGTTGTTGTCCCTAGCAACACTGATGAAACTGCTATGGAGACGCAGTGTGCTCAGATGAAAAGTAAGCTCAAAATGGAGGCCATCGGTTTGGAAGAAACCGAGTATGTGTGCAGGGCTGAGTTGGATGCCTTGCAACGGAAAATGGAAGAAAAGGAACAAGCCTTGGAATTGCTTAAAATGGAGCATAGAAACTTGCAGGAAATGAATGAACTACTAAAGTCTCATGTGTTACAGTGGGAAGAATCCACTGCTCTTCTTTTGGTCGAGTTGCAAAAACGCAGAGAGACTATAATGGAGAAAGATACCATCCTCATGGAAAAGGAAAGTGAAATTCAGACTTTGCAGAAGCAAAGTATGTGTGAAATGTTGGAGTTGCGTAATCAGCTGGAAAAAAGTCTTCAGTGTTTGGAAGTTACAAAAATAGACCTGCAGGAGTCGCAGGAACAGAATGTTGCTCTGAAAGCGACATTGTCTCTCAGCGACAAAGAGAAAAGTGAAAGAGAGGCTAAATTACTGAGTACTGTGTATGAGCTCACTACTTTGAGCAATGTGGTAGATGAATTACGTGCAGACTGTGAAAGTTGGAAAGGTGAAGCCCAACGTTTCCAGCAGCAGTTAAAGGAGAAAGAAGCCTGTGTGGCAGAATTACATTCTTATTCCCAGATGCTAGCCAATGAGGTGAAGGCTCTTATGCAGGGAAAAGGAGATTGTGAACATAAGAGGGAAAAAGTAGAGGCACAGCTTCTGGAATCGCAAGTCAAGGTGTCAGAAGGTGACCGATTGTGTGCTAAGCTGTCAGAGAAGGCAAACCGACTGCAGGTTGAGTTGGACAATGTTACAAATCAGCTTTCTCAAGCAGACAGCAAATCTAGAGAAATTGCGGAAGATTTTTCTATCTTGGAATCGCAGCTGCAAGACACGCAGGAACTCTTACAGGAAGAGAGGTGTCAAAGGCTGAGTTTTAGCACAAAGCTCAAACAAATGGAAGATGAGAAAAATGGCTTCCTGGAACAATTAAAAGAGGAGGCGGAAGCAAAGAAAAACCTATCAGAGCAAGTCGCAACATTGCAAGCTCAGATAGCGGATATGAAAAAACGCATGGAAGAAAGCGTTGGTTCATTACAGTGTGTTGAAGATGTGAAAAAGAAGTTTGATCGTGATCTTGAGATGCATTCCATGTGGAATTCAGATAGAGAAAAAGAACTAGGTGACCTTGAGTGGTCAAATAGTTCAGCAGAAAGTGCATTGAAGAAACCTGTAAAAGAATGTGTTGCAGTTCCATGCTTCTTCACTGATGCAGAGAGGAGGTCTATAATGGATACCACCCAGATCGCTGGGTTCAACTGTGTTGTTGCCTTTGACCCCTATGTTGGTGGAAGGAAAGTTGATGATGTTCTGGTTGGCTACTTCTGTGAAGAGTTTGGCAAGAAATATAAACTGAATATCAAATCAAGTAGTAGGCCTTTACTGCGACTCGCTCAGGAGGGCGAAAAGTTTAAGAAGTTGATGAGTGCAAATGCTTCAGATCTGCCTATGAATATGAAATGTTTGAATGATATTGATATCTCTGGGAAAAGGAACAGGGGTCACTTTGAAGAAATGTGTGACAGCCTGTTGTCTCAATTGGAAAATCCTCTGCACAGCATCTTAGAGCAAGCAAAGCTCAAGAAGGAAGATCATTCCCTTTTACAACAAAAAGTCAATGATTGTGTACAGCTGTATGGAGAGGCAACTCAAGTCACAGAGGGATGTCAAGAGTCCCTACTTGGAACAAAGCTTAGTGAAGCAAAGGTTCTCAAAGTTTTGTGGAAAACATTTATGGATTGCAGAGAGAGGCGTCTTAAGAATGTTGAAGACATTAAGACTAGCCCAATTGAGTTGCCTATGGATCACGGTCCTCCATGGTGGATTGGACAGACGGTTATGAGGGACAAGCTGTCTGACATTTATGAGAAAGCTGTCAATGAAGATGACAGAAACGAGAAGGAGCAAAATGATGCCAAAAATGCAGTTGAAGAATGTGTATATGAGATGAGAGACAAACTGTGTGGCATTTATGAGAAATCCGTCAATGAAGATGACAAAACAGTTTCATCCGGAAGCTTGAGGATAATAGGAGGCTTATCAGTGAGTCAGCAGTGCTTGACACATGCGTGCCTGGAAATCTGTGTCCCAACCCTAGGGTTGAAACAAGAGGGGGGGGTATGTAACAGGAAGTCAGCTAAATCTGGGAATGTAGTCACAGGAAGGAGATACATTTCCAGCTGACTTAGAAAGTCCATTAATTAATTTAGGGTGTTGGCTACAGAGCTAGCCAGCAGGAAGTTGAAAGGCCTTCAGCTGTTCAGAATGAGGAGATCAAGGCCTCTATAATTTGTCCAGAGAAAATCTATTGAGTGCTGCCTCCTGTCGCCGTGTAGGCTGGGAGAGGAGGACAGACATACGTGTACCTCCCGAAGCTGGTGGGCATGGGAGAAGGACTGCTGCCGCCTGTCGCCGTGTAGGCTGGGAGAGGGGGACAGTCGGATGTGTGCCTCCCGACAAGCTGGTGAGCATGGGAGAAGACCCCCTACAGCGATGTGAAGCTAAGGAGGGTAACCACGAGTGAAGACGTCTCAAAGGTGAGAAGACAAAGTGTTCCATGTGAAGAGTGTGAAGAGAAGTGTTCCATGTGAAGAGTGTGAAGAGTAAAGGGACCTGTTAAATGAACTATGTTCAATGTGAAGAATCTGAAGAGTAAAGGATCCTGTTATAAATGAACATGTGCTGTGTGAAAGAAAACAAAGGGACATGTTCAATGGACAATGTTTGTGCTGTGTGAAAAGCAAACAAATGGACATTTGAGTGTCTGCTGTAGGATCAGCAGTGTCGGCCCAACAGTAGGTTGGAAAGACTTCTTAGGTAGGTTCCAGCTGTGAGAAGGTAGCCGCCCACAGAGGCAAGGATTTATTTTGTGTTTTATTTTATTTTGGATGTTTTGCTGCATACAGCCTGGTGAAGAAAACACCATTTAATAAACCACACTGTTTGTTTGCAAGCACTTGTCGGCTATCTCTCTGTGAAAACGCACCCCCAAAGGGGTCATCCACGCCTACCACCGAGCTAATCCCTTACAATATATATATATATATATATATATATATATATATATATATATGTATATATATGACATGGCAGAGTTCGGTCACCCTGACATGGTGGCAGAGTCAGGTCACCCTAAACTACACTACGGTCACCCTGACATGGCAGAGTTCGGTCACCCTGACATGGTATAGTCAGGTCACCCTAAACTACACTACGGTCACCCTGACTTGGCAGAGTCAGGTCACCTAAACTACACTACGGTCACCCTGACATGGCAGTGTCAGGTCACCCTGACATGGCAGAGTCAGGTCACCCTAAACTACACTACGGTCACCCTGACACTTAAAAGTATCCCTACAAAAACTAGATTATTGAATCTAACTATAGTGCTATATAGTACCCTAACAACACTGCATATCCCTTTCCTCACACTAAAAGCACAGCTCCATACAGCAGAAGATAATTGCAAAATGACACTGGAGCTTTACAAGCAGCAGGAGAAACACAAATGCTTCCACTCTCTTCCACAGCTTCTGTATTACAGTGCTAGAGGTTTGGCAGGGCTATGTTATATACTGGGGGGCGTATTCACTCCTGATTGGCCTCTGGACCCCGTAGTCACTCCAATCACATTCCTAGCAGTCTCCTGCCCCCTCAATTGGCCTTTACTGACGTTTCTGGGCCAATCACAGGCTTTTAAAGCCCAGTTCCTGTCCCATTGCACTTTGGGCGGTTCTGGTGACAGAATTCCGAACTTTTACCGCAAAAAGTTCGGAATTCGGCCGAATTTCGAACACCCAATGTTCGGGTCGAACCGATGGTCGACCCGAACCGTTCGATCATCCCTAGTTCTCACATTGCATACACACTGCTAAATATGTTCAGGAAAGGTTTAATGACTACCATAATGAAGTTCCATGGCTTCACTAACCTTCACAACTACTAGATCTGAATGATGTGGTGAGACTGCGTTCATGGCTTGGTAGGCCTTCTGGGCTATGGTTGGGTGGCAGGTGGTTTACAGGGAGCCATTTCCATTACTGCAAATTCTTCTCTTTTAGAAGGTCTCCGTTGCTTCCTCTGCCTCTGCTCCTGTGCTCTTCTCTAGCTCCTGCTCCCTCCGCTGCTATAGACTCCTCTAGATCCTTGAGCTCCCCATACTCCTATTTCAGACTCCTATTTCAGCTCTGGAATGTACACTGTCTATGCCCTCTGGTAAGCTGTGCACATGAAAGGGCAGAGGCAAACAAGCACCTCTACTGATAAGTATTAGCATAGTGTCCCATACCTGGTTGTGGGCGGGGCCTACTCACCCTGCACATGGGGGTACTTTTTACCATGTGCGTGCTCATTGATGCCCGGGACCAGGTGGGGCCACGTTCATCTGAAAATCTGATATTATGGCGGTACCCCAGCTTAGAGATGAGCTGTAAACTGTGTGCAGTAGTTAAATGTACATAGTTCCTCGGTGAAACGTGCTGTCCAGTGTTATTACACATCCTCCTTGTGTATATTGCATTTAGGAGGTACGCTGCTGAGCCTGCGCTCTCTCCGCCAGTCCAGCGTACCTTTACTACCACATTCTCAGTGACAGAACGGGGTCCCAACATACACCTAGCATGGACCTCAAGGGTACTGTCACTTAGGTCCAGAGATGTATAGTAACGAAGTAGAACTACTTAAGTATTGTACTTAAGTACCGAAATGCGGTATCTGTACTTTCCTAGAGTAGAATTTTTTTCTCCTACTTCTACTTTTACTTCACTACATTTTTTCGATGATTTCAATACTTCTACTCAAGTATTTTTTTTTTGTGCTGCATAGTTACTCGTTACTTTTAAAAAAATTACCACTGCCAGAACAGTAGATGGCAGGTTGCATAAAGCTCAAAAAAATGTGTATAATGTCATTTGTAAATCAGAGCATACGAAAATAAAGGCTGTGTATAATAAAAGCTGCTATACCAAATCTTTCCAATAAAAAGAAAATATGAAACAAACAAATAAATGGTGCTACAGCGCTTAAAGTGCATCAAGAAACTACTAACAAACACAGGTTAATCATTTGAATAAATCATTTGAAATAATAAAAACAATATGATGTTCATACTTTTGACTTCTTTCTTTAATAACTACATAACACAGTACTTGTACTTCTACTTTCAGTACTTGAGTAGAAATTTTTTTTCAAAACTACTGGTACTTTTTACTTTTAGTACTTAAGTAGCAAATTTTTTGAAAAAACTACTTGCAATACTTAAGTAAAAAAAATGTTGAATACTTTAGTACTTCTACTTAAGTAACTTTTTCTGCGAGCACTTCCACTTCTACTCAAGTAATTTTTTGATCGAGCACTTGTACTTTTACTCAAGTAGAAATTTTCGAGTACTTTATACAAGTCTGCTTAGGTCCTTGTTTCTCATACCATGCAGGCACACAATGTCTTCGTACTGTGAGTTCAATCCCGGTTACCTTTGGGGAACCGACTGCTAGGGAGGGAGCCAGAACACTGACCCCCTCACTACCAGAGGACCTGTCACCTTCACCAGGTGCTTTACATTCCCACTAGTTCTTGGTTATCTGTGACAACTGTTCCCCAACTCCAACTCTCTTGCTGAGTTAGCCTTCTGTAATGGCCTTGCTTCATACCCCGTGTGTGCTTTACAGGCTCTGATCTTCTGCTACGCCATGTGTTACCATGCACCCCTTGAATAAATTTAGACCAAGCTCAAGAACAATTCAAGAACTTTACTAAAAATCCTCCCTCTCGTGGCAATGTCCATTTTAATGAAAACACAGTTTATTCCTAACTACCTAAACTGAGGCTGCCCAGGCATACCTTGATACATGGAAAATGAGGTTTTTTGTGGAGAAATGTAAGGTAATGCACTTGGGGACTAAAAACATAAACGCAAACTACTCACTAGGGGGAGAACCTCTGGGGGATATAAGGATGGAGAAAGATCTGGGGGTCCTAGTAGAAGACAAACTGAGAAATAGCATGTAATGTCAAGCGGCAGCTACCAAAGCCTGCAAAATATTAGCATGTATAAAAAAATGGGATATACTCCAGGGAAAAAACTATAATCCTGCCACTTTATAGAACTCTAGTAAGGCCACATCTGGAGTATTCCGTCCAGTTCTGGTCACCAGTCCTCAGAAGAGATGTGCTGGAGCTGGAGAGAGTCCAAAGAAGGGCAACAAAATGAATATGGGAATTGGAGGACCTCAATTACGATGAACGACTACAAGCACTAAATGTATTCTCGCTGGAGAAGAGACGCTTGAGAGCGGACATAATAGCGATTTACAAATACTTCAATGGTGATCCCAGCAGGAAAAAAAAAGAAATGTGTGGACTACTACAGAGAATGTCAGGCACCAACACAGTGTAAAAGAATATAATTTATTTCAAAGATAAGTGAACAACATAAACAAAATATACCAAAATAATCAAACTGAGTAAGACCCCGTTCACACTGGGTCGCCGTAGGTCGCCTGCCATAGAGAAGCTGTGGACCCGTTCTAATAGGAGCGACACAAGTCGCTCCGACTTAGAAAAAGGGTCCGGAGCTTCTTTGGGGCGACCTGGAGCGACCTGCATTGACTTCAATGTTATGAGGTCCGTGCCGGCCGCTCCGAGGTCACGGTGCGAGCTGTGTGCAGCGACCTGTGAGGTCGCCCCGGCAAGTCGGATCGCCCCAGTGTGAACGGGGTCTTAAACAACCTGGAAAACCAAACAAATAGTGACACACAATGAACAACTGCCTAAACCAAATATATACAGCAAATGGGGAATGCAAAACATAATCGAAACAGAGCCAATGTCATACACGGCAGATCAAGCAGAGGGAGCTGGGAGAAAGCCAGGACAAGGAAAGGGTAACAGGAGATGGAGAGAGCAGGTGGGAAGGGATCAGGCTGCAAGGCCGGGATCAGGGTCCAGGATACAGGATCACAGGTCAGGGGCACATGGAGACAATACCAAGGCAGGAATGAAGAGCATGGACGGGGTTTAAATACACATTCTGCAACAAGCATCAGGTAATGACTGATTACATGAGATGATCTTCTGCCTGCTGAGAGAAACCTGCTGGTGGACACAGGAACTGCAGCCTGTGGATCTGGGAGCCACAGTGCCACCAGCAGGTGAGTCCTTTCCTGACCGTACCCCCCCCTCTAAGGATCGGCCTCTGGCCGCTCCCTACAGCCATAGCTGAACAAGTCTATAAAGGATAGTCATCTGTAACACAAGTCCAGAGCAAAAGTTCCTTGGAAGCTGAAGAAGTGCGGGTCCCAAGCGAGATTCCCTACTGCCAAGATACAAAAAGAGGCAAAGTGTCCCAGCACCTGGGTCAGGTGACTGACTGGGTACCCCACCGCTGGGGGTCAAGCAACTGGCTGGGTGTCCTGCTGGCCAGATCCTCTAAGATGTACAGCATTCGCTACTCCAAGTTCTTCAAAACAGCAGGTACCCCAATGCGGGGGTCCCACAAGTTATTTGCAGTCTTAGCCCTGGGGTCATGTGACAATACTGGAACTCTAACACCGAAGTGTCTTGCCATAACCATGTAGCTTGCCTGGTTTCCAGGACTTACTTTGCACTTCATAAGCCACCTAGGTCTCTCTGAGGCACTGGTTACCCGACCCGGGTCCCCTAATGCACCCGGAGCTGTGGCAATCGCATCTGGATCATGGCAAAGCGCAGATAGTACTCTGCCATTCCCCGGGAGCTTACCACAACCAGGACCATAAGGACAAATGCAGCTACTAGTTACCAAGGTGTATGTCCGGTCCCCCAGGTTTGGAGCCATAGAAACAACACACTGCCAGAGGGATTTAACTGAGGCATCCGTCGAACAAATCTCAGGCAAAGTACGTAACCCATATAAGGCACGTGAGGACTCAGAGCTTTCAGAAACCAATAGCAGATGGACACTTAGCCTTTGCATGACAATCTGACTGAGCAGCTAGTATTGAGTCAGTAGAACCCGGCTGAGTGGTAGGTAGAAGGTAACTAAGATCAGGCTGGTCAATGGTAAGAGGATCATCAGAAGCAGGCTGGACATCGAGCATGGCACCATCAGGCTGGACATCAGGCACCGAATCATCAGAGGCAGAAGAAGGCGGTCATATTACAGCAGATTATTTTGGGTAGACTTTTTATCGACCAGAAGACCATCAGAGGCAGGCAGGTTGTTGGGGGAGAGGACATCCAGAGGCAGTCTGGGCTTTGGGCTATGGGCACGGCCCCTTTGGTTGGGCATTTGGAAGGGCTCCTTTGGCTGGGCATTGAGCACCGAGTCATCTGGCTGGGCAGCAGGCACTGGGTCATCTGGCTGGGCAGCAGGCATCAGATCATCAGCCTGGGCAGCAGGCACTGGATCATCAAGCACTGATTCATCAAGCTGGGCAGCAGGCACAAGATCATCAGGCTGGGCAGCCAGCACTGGGCCATCAAGCTGGGCAGCAGACACAAGTTCATCAGGCTAGGCATCAGGCACTGGATAATATGGCTGGACAGCAGGCACTGGATCATCAAGAACCAGATCATCAAGCTGGGTAACAAGCACCAGTTCATCAGGCTGGGCAGCAGGCACGGGGTCATATAGCTGGGCAGCAGGCACCTGGTCATCAGGCTGGGCAGCAGGTACTTGATCATTAGGCTGAGCAGAAGGCACCGGATCATCAGGCTGGGCAGCACGCACTCGGTCATTAAGCTGGGCAGCAGGCACTGGATCATCAGGCTGGGCAGCAGGCAGAGGCACATCAGGCTGGGAAGCAGACAGAAGCACATCAGGCTGGGCAGTGGGCAGAGGCACATCAGGTTGGGCAGCAGGAAGAGGCACATGAGGCTAAGCAGCAGGAAGAGGCACATCAGGCTGGGCAGCAGGCAGAGGCACATCAGGTTGGGCAGCAGGCAGAGGCACATCAGGCTGGACAGCAAGCAGAGGCACATCAGACTGGGCAGCAGGCAGAGGCACATCAGGCTGGGCAGCGGGCAGAGGCACATCAGGCTTGGCAGTGGGCAGAGGCACTTCAGGCTGGGCAGCGGGCAGAGGCACATCAGGCTGAGCAGCAGGCAGAGGCACATCATTCTGGGCAGCAGGCAGAGGCACATCAGGCTGGGCAGTCGCAGAAGCACATCAGGCTGGGCAGCAGGCAGAGGCACATCAGACTGGGCAACAGGCACTGGATCATCAGACTGGAGCAGATCGGTCAACGTGGAAGCAGACTGGAGCAGATGGGCTGGCATGGAAGTAGGATTGGATAATGGCAGGATTGTGCGAGTTGGGAAAAACTTTTATTTCTTTTTGGTTTTAGCCACTGAGGTTCTCCATGTGAATGCAGGGCTGTGAGTAGGGGGAGCAGCTGATGAAAGAGAAGAGCTGAGGAATGGTGAAAAAGAGAGAGCAGTTGCTAAGGAGGGTTTTTGTGGGATTTTCGCAGGCAGCGGTGAAGAGGTCATCTTAAACGGGTCAAAGGCAGGGTAGATGCAGCAAGTGGGAACAGGCTACTGACACATAGTTGGTAGCACGGTATACTGGGCTGCATCTTTGGTTGCTGTGGGTGATGGAGAGGGAGACACTTGAGAAAGTGGGTGTCTAGCAGCAGGAATGGATTGTTGCAAGCTGACTGAGGCTGAGTGCAATATATGTGACCATGCTTGTAGTAATGGTTGAACAAAATTCAGTTTACACTCTGCTTTTCTGACAAGAGAGTGCACTGTGTCAATACACTCCATTAGCACCTGTTGGGAACATGCTGAATAGTGTTCAAAGAAATAAGCAGAGTCATACTCCAATAACCATACCAGTGATTACACCTGAGCCATACTGAGGGGGGGAGGAAAGTCATTACTGCCAGTTCCGTACAAACCCAAATCAATGGCTGAACATCTCCAAACAATATCCTGCTCCGATCAACTAGGGAATGATCAAGACAAATGCATTCTAACAGCTGGTCTCTGGTCCACTTCTTCAATATCTGGCAGCAGAATTCCTTTTCCTCTGTCACTAACAAAGAAAAGTAGATAACTTCCTCTGGACGCATCATGCAACAAATAACAGTCAATATGGCTTCCCTGTGCAGCCACTTCTGGTCAGGAGTCAGGACTGGCCTCGGTGTTGTGTCAGTTGCTGGTGTGACTAGAAATGTATGGACTGCCACAGAGAATGTCAGGCACAAATACAGTGTAAGACCCCGTTCAGACAGGGGCGACACGACTTGGTGGGGCGACCTGTGAAGTAGCGGTGCACAGCTGTGCACCGCGACCTCGGCGCAACTTGCACGGACTTCATATCATTGAAGTCGATGCAAGTCGCCTCCAGGTCGCCCCAAAGTAGTACAGGACCCTTTTTCTAAGTCGGAGCGACTTGTGTCGCTCCTATTAGAACGGGTCCTGTACTATTCAATGGCGAGTGTGAATGGGGTCTAAAAGAATATAATTTATTTAAAAAGGTAAGTAAACAATATAAACATAAATGCACCTCCAAATTACAAAACTGAGTAAAACAAACCAGATAACCAAACAAATAGTGACACACAATGTATAACTACCTAAACCAAATATATAGAGCAAATGGGGAATGCAAAGCGTAATCAAAACAGAGCCAAGGTCATGCATTGGAGATCAAACAGAAGGAGCTGGGAGCAAAACAGTACAGGGAGAGGGTAACAGGAGACGGAGAGAGCAGGTGGGAAGGAATCAGGTTGCAGGAAAGAGGATTGCAGGGGCAAATGGAGACAAAACCAAGGCAGGAATGAAGAGCATGGACAGGGTTTAACCACTTTAGGACCGGAGGATTTTCCTGCTTTACGTCCAGGCCACTTTTTGCAACTTGGCACTGTGCGAATTTAACTGACAATTGCGCGGTCATGCAACACCGTACCCAAACGAAATTTACGTCCTTTTTTCCCCACAAACAGAGCTTTCTTTTTGTGGTATTTGATCACCTCTGCGCTTTTAATTTTTTGCGATATTAATAAAAAAATGCGTCAATTTTGAAAAAATAACAATATTTTTCTACTTTGACAGTTAAAAAATATCCAATATATTCAATTTTTGTCATATATTTAGGCCAAAATGTATTTAGCTACATGTCTTTGACAAAAAAATTCTCAATGAGCGTATTTTTACCCGCTTTAGACCGGAAGATTTTACCCCATTCCTAACCAGGTCATATGTTGCGATTCGGCACTGCGTTACTTTAACGGACAATTACACGGCCGTGCGACGCTGTACCCAAATTAAATTTATGTCCTTTTTTCCCCATAAATAGAGCTTTCTTTTGGTGGTATTTGATCACCTGTGCAATTTTTACCTTTTGCGCTATAAACAAAAAAAGAGCAACAATTTTGAGAAATAACAATATTTTTCACATTTTTTTTATATGAAATCCCCCCCCCCCCCCCAAAATGTTAAAATCTAAATTTTTTAACATTTTAGGCCAATTTGTTTTCTGCTACATTACGATTGGTAAAAAAAAAATTGCAATAAGCGTATTTTGATTGGTTTGCGCAAAAGATATCGCAGCTACTAACTACGGGAAATTTATGCCATTTTTATTGTTTTTTTTTTAACTAGTATTGGCGGCGATCTGCAATTTTTTTTTTGCTGGACTGCGACATTGTGGCGGACAGATCGGACCCCTAACTGACATTTTAGACACTTTTGGGGGTACCAGTGACATTACTACAGTAATCAGTGCTATAAATATGCACTGTTACTGTAATAATGACACTGGCAGGGAAGGGGTTAACTTTATTGGTGATCAAGGGGTTAATGTATGCCTGGTGCTTACTGACGTGTGTGGGGGGAGGGGACTGTGTGACACAGGAACAGATCGCAGGTTCAGCTATGTGTCACATAGGAGATCCGCCTGCTTTGTTTACACAAGCGGGCGGTTCTCCACACTCGATCCCTGACGATCGGGGAAGAGCGGCAGTGATCACCGCCTAAAAGCATAAATAGACAGCGCTAACAGGTGACAAAATGTAAATGAATTATAAATATATATAAATGTGCTACAATAATTAATTGGTGCCCTAAAACATTGATGCTCTAAAAAATTGGTACAACCAAAAAGTGTATATATAAACAATACATATATAATAAATACTAAAGTGCTAAGATTAAGTGTCCATAATATAACCATTAAAGTGCAAAGTGATTTGTTAAGGTGCAGTCCAAAAAATGCTTCTTCAACACAAAACTAAAGTGCCAAACAGGTGCTCGAATCCATAAAAGTGCCCAAGTGCTCTTCAGGAAAAAGGCCCCCAATGGGGATGCACTCACCAGATTTTGGGTAAAAATGAGCCTTGAACATGTATAATGTTCCTTGATCGGATCACAGGATCAATGCAGCTACCCTAGCATATGAGATATCCCTCAAACGGATGGATGGATGACATGCACCTCATAGACTGGCTCCTTAATAATTCGTCTCCTCTCTCTCTCCCATGTGTGTTTCAAATATAAAGAGAGAAGCCGTACATAGTGAAGCCCGTAATATTTATTTAAAACAGAATGGTAAGAATAGTACTCACAATGTATCTTTAAAAATCGGCAATGAACAGCATTAAACAGCCTAGCACAGTCAATCCTCCAATTTCCGTGTCGCTCTTTTATGGATTCGAGCACCTGTTTGGCACTTTAGTTTTGTGTTGAAGAAGCATTTTTTGGACTGCACCTTAACAAATCACTTTGCACTTTAATGGTTATATTATGGACACTTAATCTTAGCACTTTAGTATTTATTATATATGTATTGTTTATATATACACTTTTTGGTTGTACCAATTTTTTAGAGCATCAATGTTTTAGGGCACCAATTAATTATTGTAGCACATTTATATATATTTATAATTCATTTACATTTTGTCACCTGTTAGCGCTGTCTATTTATGCTTTTAGTTTTTTCTGGTATTTTACCTAGTGAGCAGCAGCTTCAGGTTTTATACATTGTTTATATTTTATTTTTTCACCAAAATATACATCACAGCGCGGAAAATAAGTTATTGTTTTACAAGTGATCACCGCCTATCTTCCTCTGGCCCGACTCCCGCTGTGTCTGAATACAGCGGGAGTGAGCCTCTGGTGGCGCACGCCTGCCGCCCACAAGGGGAGGAGTCCAGCGTCGCTGGACGATAACGAGCCGCTTTGCCGCAGTACGCTCCATGTGAGCAGTCGGCAAGTGGTTAAATACACATCCAGCAACAAGCATCAGGTGATGACTGATTACATGAGATGATCTTCTGGCTGCTGAGACACCTGCTTGTGGACACAGGAACTGCAGCCTATAGATCTGGGAGCCACAGTGTCACCAGCAGGTGAGTTCGTTCCTGACAGTACACCCCCCCCCCCCCCGCCGATCCATACAGCCATAGCTGAACAAGTAATGTAGGGTAATGGAGAGCACAATTTGTAATTTTTTGCAACCTTGTTGTTTTGGTAAAAAACACTTTTTGATATTGTATGTTCTCTGCTTTGATTGGTGATGTATGTATATTCTCTGAATATGTTGCTTATATTTTTAGAAAAAAACTCATGTGACTTCAATGCCCAGTATCCCCTTGAGGAAGACTAGCAAATCAAAACGCGTTGGGGTTTTGGACAAAATTCTTTGGGATTGCATCTTGATGTGTATCCATATTGTTAAGTCTATGTTACATAGTTACATAGTTAGTGAGGTTGAAAAAAGACATCAGTCCATCCAGTTCAACCTATGATGTGTGTGTGTTTGCTTTTAACCGTACATTGTATACATGTTGTGACATGATACATGGGTTTATATGTTTCCTATCTACCCCCATTTTGGGGTTATTTTAATATGGTTTGTTAGCAATAAAACTTGTATTGTTTTATAAAAAGATTCTTTTGTATATAATTGTATATTTTGTCTTGGCGTCATCAAAGTCCCGCTTTCTCCCCTCCACGGCCCTTGCGGCCTAAGTATGCTAGCTAATTGGGGCAGTTGCCCCCCTTTTTTCCATTATTAGGAACATTCAGCCACTAGTCAGATGGGTTTAAATACACATCCTGCAACAAGCATCAGGTGATGACTGATTACATGAGATTATCTTCTGGCTGCTGAGAGACACCCGCTGGTGGACACAGGAACTGCAGCCTGTGGATCTGGGAGCCACAGTGCCACCAGCAGGTGAGTCCTTTCCTGACAGTACCCCCCCCCCCCCTCTAAGGAGCAGCCTCTGGCCGCTCCCTACAGCCATAGCTGAACAAGTCTATAAAGGATAGTCATCTGTAACACAAGTCCAGAGCAAAAGTTCCTCGTAAGCTGAAGAAGTGCGGGTCCCAAGCGAGATTCCCTACTGCCAAGATCCAAAAATAGGCAAAGTGTCCCAGCACCTGGGTCAGGTGACTGACTGGGTACACTGGGTGGACACCGGAACTGCAGCGTATGGATCTGGGAGCCACAGTGCCAACAGCAGGTGAGCCCTTTCCTGCCAGAGAGTAAGAAGACACAGGGCTATACAATGAGATTGGAGGAGAAGCAGTTTAACCTAAAGCTGCACAGGGGTTTTTTCACTGTCAGGGTGATAAGGAGGTGGAACTCTCTTCCACAATTGGTGGTGTCAGCGGGGAGTATTGATATTTTTAAAAGACTCTTGGATGTTCATCTTGGTGAACACAATATACAGGGATATGGGAAATGATTATCGACACTGACACACACACCTACACAGGTTGAACTGGATGGACTATTGCCTTTATTCAACCTCAACTACTATGTAACTATGTAGGTGAAAGTTCATAATTGGCGTACTTCAAAAGCTTGGCGGATTCTGCAGATGTTCTGGTGTTCCATGGGACTACATGGTGCAGCAGCACCCTCTTAGTATCCCGTGTACAGTAGCGGCAGTGACCAGGGACCCGGCCTTCCCCTTCATTTTAAAAGCACAAATAAAGAAGACAGGGCCCAAAAGCTTTGGGAAAGGAGCCCAAACCCAGTTAACCCCTTCCTAGCCTAGGAAAGCTAACTAACTTACTAAGACAGAACCTGCATTGCAGGCAACCTGCCTACATGGCTGAGATCAAGCTGGAGAGGGGCTTTGTCTTGCATCTTATGTCTAACACCCCTGGTAGTGCTGATGTGAGGACAAAGAGTGTTTAGAGGACTAATAAAATGGGCAGCTCCAACTGTTGGATGCGAGACACAGATGACTGTGGGCCAGCAGATAAGGACCAGAGGTGGGAACAGAGTGACACCCGATAAGTAGACAGGAGTGAAGCCAGGACACAAGCCAAAGCCAGACGGTAGGATGCAGGATAGACGGGATACAAGCCAAGGTCAATTCACAAATGGGCTAAATGTGTAAAAAGAAATGTCAGAACTCTGAAAAAATATATAAATAGAAATAAATAAATATAGAGCTGCTAGCAAAACAGTGGAAATTATACATACACCCAAAAACATGAATAAAAAACAGTTGCGGCGCTCAGAAAACAACTAGTAAAACATATTGGAAAGTCCAATGTGGATCCAAAAAATATAAATGGAATATCAGAAAAAAACAAGAAAAGTGTCCCAGTGCAAAGAACAAAAAAGTATTGTAACACTCGTGAACGTTGTCCTCCACCGATTAGGTTCACGGTTTCACGAGTGTTACAACACTTTTTTGTTCTTTGCACTGTGTGACAGGAGTCAATTTGGGTGGAGGGCTCGTGGAACCCAGACGACTTTAGAGAAGTCAGGAAACTCCTTGTCCAGCTTCCCCGGCCCCTCTTATGTGTAAGTCACCCTGTTTCTATTAGGGGCCCAGTCGGGTCTGCACTAATCAGACTCGCTGTACAACCACACCAGACTCAGCATTTCCTGTGATTCTAGGACAATATCCCCCCGGACAATATCCCCCCGGACAATATCCCCCCGGACAATATCTCCCCCGGACAATATCCCCCCGGACAATTTCCCCCTGGACAATATCCCCCCTGGACAACATCCCCCTAGACAATATCCCCTCTAACCCTATGTCCAGGGGGATGTTGTCCCGGGGGGATATTATCCGGGGGGATGTTGTCCCGGGGGGATTATATCCAGGGGGATGTTTTCCGTGGGGGATATTGTCCGGGGGGATATTGTCCTGATACCTTTCCGGTTACCCCGGTTATCCTGGGTTCTTTATCTGTGGTTTGTGTTGAAAGAATGAGGGGGCTCTTTCACTTGGGACGATAATATTTCTGGACAATGTCCCTCAGGAAATATATGAAGATGAACGGTTTGACTTTTCAGATTGCTAGAATACTGCAAGAGTGTCTCATAGACCCTTGCTAGATAGTGAGGTGGGGTGGGGCTAGATAGTGAGGTGGGTGGGGCTAGATAGTGAGGTGGGGTGGGGTTTGTTATTGTTAAGTGCTTGTATCCCATTGTCCTATTGTTTATGTCTGCCTTAAGATCAACCTATCATGGGATGTATTTGTGTATGTGGATTGGCTGCTAAGGAGGAGGGGGGGTTGTCCCACAGTGTATATCTCTTTGTGCCTGTGTTTGAATAAACAGTTTGATTCTGGTTGACTCAAAAACTTGTACTGTCGAGTTCTTGGGGTGATTATAGCCGGATTCACGGATCTTGTGTTCCAGAGCTTAGGAAGCAGCTTCTTGGCGGAGATAGCCAGTCAGGGTGTCCGGAGTCCGTCACACACTGGGACACTTTTCTTGTTTTTTCTGATATTCAATTTATATTTTTTGGATTCACATTGGACTTTCTAATAAGTTTAATTAGTTGTTTTCTGAGTGCTGCAACTGTTTTTTATTCACAAATGGGCAACAAGGTACCGAATCGGGACCGGGAAGCAGGAAACAGAGTCCTAACATCAGTCAAGGTCACAACAAGGCAAGTCGGGTCATACATGGGAAGGCAAACATAGCAGATCAGGTCACAGGTAAGTCAGGGACTGACCTCTATGCTTAAGCCCACGATTGGGTGAAAGGCGTTAGAGGGGTGTAGTTCAGGAAGGAACGGAGCTGAAATTGAAATTGAGCGTCTTTTGGTGTGCGCTTCCATCTCTTTCCTTAATTTTTCCGATAATCGGGTAAGATGAGCCATCGGGAGCTGCTCCTGACAAGGTTTGATCTGTCATTGGAGCCTTCATGTTGGGTTGGGTCTTAGCTGAAGACCACTCAGCAATCTGTCCATATCACAACCCAGCTTACATAGGACTAATGGTTTGGCACCAGTACCTGTGCTGAGTGTGCACATGTGTCTATGTGTACTAATACGTTTGCGCAGGGCTTTTTTTCTCAGAAAAGAGGTTTAGGAACTCAACCATGACCCCCCAACCCCCCCCCCCCCAACACACACACACCCTCCAAACCACATCAAATATCGACTGTGGTCAAATTTCAGTGGGAGGATCTTAAAGGGGCGCTAAATGTCAGGAGTGCATTAGATACCAAGTGCAGAGTTGGGGGGGGGGGGGCTACACACAGTGTGCAGAGTTCAGGTGCGTGCTACATGCATGCAGAATTTGGGGGTGCGTTATGTACATAATGTAGAATTCAGGAGTAGACTGCATACAGACTGCAGAGTTCAGCCTTCTTCCACAGCTACATCCCCTATCCAGATCCCACTTTCACCCCTCTTCAACTCTGACCTCTGCATGCAACCCCACCTCCCATCTTTTCCACCCCTCCTCCTTAAAAGCTCCACCATCTTCCACATTCATGTCTTACTTTTGTTTCTTTATTATGCTGAAGCACTCAGCCGGCTCTATTACCTCCCTGTAGACTGTAGGGGGCTCCACTTCTCTCACTTGCAGGGAGATCATCTAGTAGGGATGTTTGGATGAGGCATCTGCACTGCACCCCGGGCCCCTGCATCTCCATTATCCCCATCCTGCACTCAGTAGGAGCTGTATAGGAGATCAGATTTGTGGGAGCTGTTGGGAGACAAGCTGTCACTTGTAAATACAGAAGCTGGACTTCTATATGTAGCAAGGTTTCCAGGCCTGTGGCCTTATGTGGGTCTGCCGTTAGTACCGGTACTTTCCCCAGCCCATGTGAGCTGTGACCCTGGGTGTGACAACTGAAGCAGCGACAACTCCGGCATCTCTGTTTGTGGTTTTTATTGGTTTTGTAGGGGATGGGAGAAGGGAATGAGCGGGATACTCCTTGAGGCTTAACTATACACAATTGGGACTTTATCCTTGAAAAATGCCCGTTGGCGCTTCCTTGACGCTAGCCGGCGCCAGCCAACGCTCACTAACGTTGAGAATACCTTAATGAACACAGAAGTGCTGAATCCTCGACTTTTAGTCCAGAAGATCCAGGACTGAATACTTTGGAGCTCCTGATTCTGTAATTCGCTGAATACTGTCCTCTGCTTTGGCCAGCTTTCAGGTAGTGTGAAGTAGAACTCTGTTTAGCTATGCAGACAACTGACACACTCTGTACAATTCAGGGCCCAACTGCAGGTGCCCCCTTGAACTTGAGCTCTTCAGGGTCCACTGACTATGTACCCCCTCTGTAACTTCAGGGCCCTTAACCTAGGCTCCCCCTTTACAGCTAGCTGACACTGGATCCCAGAACCTCTTCCAGAGTGGTCTCCTCTGACACTAGGCAGACCTCCAGGGGCAATCCTCAGTACTCGCGACTTGTGTAGGCTTTCCTGGGACTGGACCCCTCTCGCTCTCTGCAGGTTCTCGGCAACACCGGATCCCCTCAGCTCACTCTGGACACTCGGGCGACGCCCTGAGACATCCACTTTTCTCCGACAGGAGGAGAGACAGCCGCACTCTCCTTCTTGGGACTCTGCTCCCGCCAAAGACCCCGTGTCACGCACTTCCCCCAAACTTATACCCACTCCCAGAATCCTTTGCAGCCTAATCTGCCTGCTGGGGTAGTTACAAGCTGGGATGTGTCCCCTGATTGGGCTTCCCACTCTGCCCTATGAGAAGCCTCTCACAGGAGGCAGTGGGGATACTTCTCCCTTCAGCAGGCACATCTGGAAGCCCTGACACCCTACCTAACAAATCACAGCCCCGCTGTTAGGCAGACAAGGCCCACTATATCTTTACCTAGCACCTACCTGTATGGTGCTACATATATTTACAAGTGATAGTGGTGAGCATGGAGCAGAGAGCCTGAGCCAGGGGTGGTGGAACTGAGTTCACCAAGCTCCAGCTGGAAAAAAAAGCCCTGTGTTTGCATACTAATACATGCCTTGTAGTGAGTTATGCTTGCATGCAATGATGTTCTCATTTTAGCACATACTTTCCTTACACAACTAGTTCCCCCTTTACACTAACTCCAAAGCCCACACTTTAGTCGGTCATTGGCTTGTAGTGCTCTTTATAGGATTTCTCATTGAACTGGCTGATGATGTCTTAGCCCCGGCCTTACTGTGACTCTGGAGAAATTCTCATGGATAAATGTGAAAATTGCGTGAAAATTACCCTGAGCTGTACTCTGCAATAATATCCCTAATGAGCAGTATTCAATAATTGCACATTATAGTCTTCCTTTAATACATCCTGTGCAGAAAAGCTTGAATCTCTGAGATACAGAACACAACCCAGCTGCCTTATTTCCTCCAACCATTGAGGCTACGGAACTCATTACTGGAGGTATAGAATGTTCTTCCTTCCAGATCAGCTTGCCTTTTAATAGATATCATTTTCTTTTCAGGACTCTATATGAGATAAGTGGACATGATACCTCTGCAGCGAGGGAAATCGTAAGATTTGAACGTCTCTGATAGACTGGTAGACAGCGGCCTGTTAATGGCATCACGCATTTAAGTGAAACCGTGTCTTTATCAGGCTAAATAATACATTTTAAAGTGTTTTTTAATCTAATATTCAAACTTTTATTTCTGTTTAGATCAGATTATAAAGAACCAATGGGAAAAATGAAGTGGCTCTGAATATGGAGTAACTGCAAAGTTTGCCCTAAATTCCCAGCAATGGTGGACTTTTATCTGATTGGTTCAAGCTGTCAGATAAACAAGAGAGACATGAGTGAATGGATCTTCCTGGTCCTCTGTGAAACCAATTTTAAATTAACCGCGCTCCCAAAGTGTACAAGGTGCTGTAAAGTGCTTATACAAATGCAATATGACTTTAAATATAATATATATATATATATATATGTGAAAAATATTTCTGCCCTATCCCTGTGTATTAACCACCTATTACTTAACTCTATATACTATAGGAAGCAGCTAGCACCACTATGCATCAAACCACCTGTACAAAATGCAATAAATATACTGTATATAGTCGAGTATAAGCCAACCCAAATATAAGCTGAGGCAATTCATTTTACCACAAAAAAGTTTGAAATTTATTGACTCGTGTATAAGCCTAGGGGGGGTAATGCAGCAGCTACTGCACCCAACTGCACAAACCAACCAGACCCAAAACAGGGGCTGCGGACATGGTACAGGGGTTACAGGGCTGTGGGCATGATACAGGAGATGCAGTGCTGCGGGCATGGCACAGGAGATGGTACAGGCAATGGTACAGGCATGGTACAGGAGATGGTATTGGAGGGGAGTTTATGTCTCAGTTGGACCCTGTAGTAGGTTTTTGCCACCGTCCCAGAAGATTTTAAAATTGTGGTGGATGTGGGTGCCTCAAACCCAGGTAAGGGGACTTTAAGGGCAAGAGTAGGTTAGAAAATAACGTTGAAAAAGAAGAAAATTTATTGATAATAATAATAATAATAATAATAATAACAACAGATTACATATTAAAGATGGGATGACCCAATTGTCTATGGGTCATCCCATCTTTAATATGTAATCTGTTGTTATTATTATTATTATTATTATCAAAAAATTTTCTTCTTTTTCAACGTTATTTTCTAACCTACTCTTGCCCTTAAAGTCCCCTTACCTGGGTTTGAGGCACCCACATCCACCACAATGGTACAGGAGTTGGTACAGGCATGGTACAGGAGATGGTACAGGAGATAGTACAGGCATGGTACAGGAGATGGTACAGGCATGGTACAGGAGATGGTACAGGCATGGTACAGGAGATGGTACAGGAGATAGTACAGGCATGGTACAGGAGATGGTACAGGCATGGTACAGGAGATAGTACAGGCATGGTACAGGAGATGGTACAGGCATGGTACAGGAGATAGTACAGGCATGGTACAGGCATGGTACAGGAGATGGTACAGGCATGGTACAGGAGATGGTACAGGAGATAGTATGGGCATGGTACCGGAGATGGTACAGACATGGTACAGGAGATGGTACAGGAGATAGTATAGGCATGGTACAGGAGATGGTACAGGCATGGTACAGGAGATAGTACAGGCATGGTACAGGAGATAGTACAGACATGGTACCGGAGATGGTACAGACATGGTACAGGCATGGTACCGGAGATGGTACAGACATGGTACAGGCATGGTACCGGTGATGGTACAGACATGGTACAGGCATGGTACAGGCATTGTACAGGAGATGGTACAGACATGGTACAGGCATGGTACCGGAGATGGTACAGACATGGTACAGGAGATGGTACAGGAGATGGTACAGGAGATGGTACAGGCGATGATACATGCATGGTACCGGAGATGGTACAGACATGGTACAGGCATGGTACAGGCATGGTATAGGAGATGGTACAGGCGATGGTACAGGCGGTGGTACAGGAGGTGGTACAGGAGATGCAGGGCTGCGGGCATAGTACAGGAGATGGAGTGCTCCTGTATAGTGTTGAGCGAACACGGACTGTATTATTCGTGTTCGTACCGAATAATTGGATTTTTTGTACCCGAACACGGACACGGACACTTTACTGTATGTTCGGGTAAAAATCCGTGTTCGGTCGTTTTATTTCCGGGTTTTGCATGCTTTGGCGCTCTTTTCATGGCGGGCTTTCAACAGCCAATCAACAATCGTTTAACTGGTGTGCCTTAAGCCATCCCAGCCATGCCTGCAAATGTCTCAGTAGCTGTGATTGGCCGTCTGAAGCATGTGACCAAGTCTTTATAAGTTCGAGGCAGCCGCAGCGGCGTCATTATGCTGCTTAGATTCAGGGACAGAGCACACATCAATGTGCTGGCTGCTGATTAGGGAAAGATAGGCAGGAAAAAACCATTTGTGTCCGGATAGAATTGAGGGACAGGTCGGAGTGTTTAGGCAGGGCGAGTTGTAGGCATTTTAGGGATAGAGTCTGCTGAATTATAGGGTCAGTGTCTTCTACAAACTACAATCGATATTGCTGTGTGGGGGGTGGGGTCTGCACTCAATCCTGATCTACGATCTCTTCTCAATCCTGTTAGGGACAGAGTCTGCTGAATTTTAGGGAAACTGTGTTCTACAAACTACAATCGATATTGCTGTGTGGTGTGGGATTGGAGATAGGCAGGTGTCAGTGATCCACATCCATTTTTCTGTGTGTGAGCTGCAGTGAACACAATCTTTTTGGGCTGCAGTGAACACAATCTTTTTGGGCTGCAGTGAACACAATCTTTTTGGGCTGCAGTGAACACAATCTTTTTGGGCTGCAGTGAACACAATCTTTTTGGGGTGCAGTGAACAAAATCTTTTTGGGGTGCAGTGAACACAATCTTTGTGGGGTGCAGTGAACAAAATATTTTTGGGGTGCAGTGAACACAATCCTTTTTGGTGTGCAGTGAACACAATCTTTGTGGGGTGCAGTGAACAAAATCCTTTGTGGGGTGCAGTGAACACAATCTTTTTGGGGTGCAGTGAACAAAATCCTTTTTGGGGTGCAGTGAACAACATCCTTTTTGGGGTGCAGTGAACACAATCTTTTTGGGGTGCAGTGAACAAAATCCTTTGTGGGGTGCAGTGAACACAATCTTTTTGGGGTGCAGTGAACACAATCTTTTTGGGGTGGAGTGAACAACATCCTTTTTGGGGTGCAGTGAACAAAATCCTTTTTGGGGTGCAGTGAACAAAATCATTTTTGGGGTGCAGTGAACACAATCTTTGTGGGGTGCAGTGAACACAATCTTTTTGGGGTGGAGTGAACAACATCCTTTTTGGGGTGCAGTGAACAACATCCTTTTTGGGGTGCAGTGAACACAATCTTTTTGGGGTGCAGTGAACACAATCTTTTTGGGGTGGAGTGAACAACATCCTTTTTGGGGTGCAGTGAACAACATCCTTTTTGGGGTGCAGTGAACACAATCTTTTTGGGGTGCAGTGAACACAATCTTTTTGGGGTGCAGTGAACAACATCCTTTTTGGGGTGCAGTGAACAACATCCTTTTTGGGGTGCAGTGAACACAATCTTTTTGGGGTGCAGTGAACACAATCTTTGTGGGGTACAGTGAACAGAATCTTTGTGGGGTGCAGTGAACACAATCTTTGGGGGGTACAGTGAACACAATCTTTGTGAGGTGCAGTGAACACAATCTTTGTGGGGTGCAGTGAACACAATCTTTGTGGGGTACAGTGAACACAATCTCATACTGAAGGTTTGAGGGTGCTGCCTGTTCCATACTCCCCCTACTCCTCATCTAGCCTTTTAGGGGTACAAACAATAGTAATTGGGGCCTAGTGTGGTTGTGTACGTGTGATATACATACACTTTTTTGGGATCATATTTTCTATTCCGCTATTTAATCAAAAACCTCTGGGGATCAGTTAAATTGGGGGATAGTCTGTGTTGGTACGTGTGAGAGAGATCCACCTTTCCAAGTTGTTGAGGTTCATCTCATACTTCTGAAGGTTTGAGGGTGCTGCCTGTTCCATACTCCCCCTACTCCTAGCCTTTTAGGGGTACAAACAATAGTAATTGGGGCCTAGTGTGGTTGTGTACGTGTGATATACATACACTTTTTTGGGATCATATTTTCTATTCCGCTATTTAATCAAAAACCTTTGGGGATCAGTTAAATTGGGGGATAGTCTGTGTTGGTACGTGTGAGAGAGATCCACCTTTCCAAGTTGTTGGGGTTCATCTCATACTTCTGAAGGTTTGAGGGTGCTGCCTGTTCCATACTCCCCCTACTCCTAGCCTTTTAGGGGTACAAACAATAGTAATTGGGGCCTAGTGTGGTTGTGTACGTGTGATATACATACACTTTTTTGGGATCATATTTTCTATTCCGCTATTTAATCAAAAACCTTTGGGGATCAGTTAAATTGGGGGATAGTCTGTGTTGGTACGTGTGAGAGAGATCCACCTTTCCAAGTTGTTGGGGTTCATCTCATACTTCTGAAGGTTTGAGGGTGCTGCCTGTTCCATACTCCCCCTACTCCTAGCCTTTTAGGGGTACAAACAATAGTAATTGGGGCCTAGTGTGGTTGTGTACGTGTGATATACATACACTTTTTTGGGATCATATTTTCTATTCCGCTATTTAATCAAAAACCTTTGGGGATCAGTTAAATTGGGGGATAGTCTGTGTTGGTACGTGTGAGAGAGATCCACCTTTCCAAGTTGTTGGGGTTCATCTCATACTTCTGAAGGTTTGAGGGTGCTGCCTGTTCCATACTCCCCCTACTCCTAGCCTTTTAGGGGTACAAACAATAGTAATTGGGGCCTAGTGTGGTTGTGTACGTGTGATATACATACACTTTTTTTGGATCATATTTTCTATTCCGCTATTTAATCAAAAACCTTTGGGGATCAGTTAAATTGGGGGATAGTCTGTGTCGGTACGTGTGAGAGAGATCCACCTTTCCAAGTTGTTGGGGTTCATCTCATACTTCTGAAGGTTTGAGGGTGCTGCCTGTTCCATACTCCCCCTACTCCTCATCTAGCCTTTTAGGGGTACAAACAATAGTAATTGGGGCCTAGTGTGGTTGTGTACGTGTGATATACATACACTTTTTTGGGATCATATTTTCTATTCCGCTATTTAATCAAAAACCTTTGGGGATCAGTTAAATTGGGGGATAGTCTGTGTCGGTACGTGTGAGAGAGATCCACCTTTCCAAGTTGTTGGGGTTCATCTCATACTTCTGAAGGTTTGAGGGTGCTGCCTGTTCCATACTCCCCCTACTCCTCATCTAGCCTTTTAGGGGTACAAACAATAGTAATTGGGGCCCAGTGTGGTTGTGTACGTGTGATATACATACACTTTTTTGGGATCATATTTTCTATTCCGCTATTTAATCAAAAACCTTTGGGGATCAGTTAAATTGGGGGATAGTCTGTGTCGGTACGTGTGAGAGAGATCCACCTTTCCAAGTTGTTGGGGTTCATCTCATACTTCTGAAGGTTTGAGGGTGCTGCCTGTTCCATACCCCCCCTACTCCTCATCTAGCCTTTTAGGGGTACAAACAATAGTAATTGGGGCCTAGTGTGGTTGTGTACGTGTGATATACATACACTTTTTTTGGATCATATTTTCTATTCCGCTATTTAATCAAAAACCTTTGGGGATCAGTTAAATTGGGGGATAGTCTGTGTCGGTACGTGTGAGAGAGATCCACCTTTCCAAGTTGTTGGGGTTCATCTCATACTTCTGAAGGTTTGAGGGTGCTGCCTGTTCCATACCCCCCCTACTCCTCATCTAGCCTTTTAGGGGTACAAACAATAGTAATTGGGGCCTAGTGTGGTTGTGTACGTGCGAGATACATACACTTTTTTTGATCATATTTCCTATTCCGCTATTCAATAAAAACCTTTGAGGATCAATTGAATTGCGGGATAGTCTGTGTCGGTACGTGTGAGAGAGATCCACCTTTCCAAGTTGTTGGGGTTCATCTCATACTTCTGAAGGTTTGAGGGTGCTGCCTGTTCCATACTCCCCCTACTCCTCATCTAGCCTTTTAGGGGTACAAACAATAGTAATTGGGGCCCAGTGTGGTTGTGTACGTGTGATATACATACACTTTTTTTGGATCATATTTTCTATTCCGCTATTTAATTTAACTGGGCCTCCATGCGAGACCTGTGTGCCTTGTTGCGCTGTTTTGAGTACTCCACCAACATGGCCAGTGGCAATGACGCCGTTCTCAGCTTAACTATCCCACTTCTATGCCTCCTTGAAAAAACAATTCGGGCGATGATGGAAGAGGATGTGGCACAGGATGAGGAGGAGGAGGAGGATGAAGAGGTAACATTTCCAAGGCTTTCAGGGCAGTCATTCGCAAGGGGCTCCGAGGGTGGGTTCCTGCACACGCAAACGCCAGGGACGCAATTGTCCAGCAGGGGCACAGTTCTGGAGGATGAGGAGGATGAGGAGGAGGAGGAGCTGGAGGAGGAGATGGAACCATGTTCACAGCAGGGTGGCACCCAGGCCAGCTCATGGCCATCACTGGTGCGTGGCTGGGGGGATACAGAGGACACGGACGATACACCTCCCACAGAGGACAGCCTTTCGTTGCCTCTGGGCAGCCTGGCACACATGAGCGATTACATGCTGCAGTGTCTCCACAACGACCGCCGAGTTGCCCACATTCTAACTTGTGCTGATTACTGGGTGGCCACGCTGCTGGATCCCCGTTACAAGGACAACGTACCGTCCTTAATTCACTCACTGGAGCGCGATCGCAAGATGCGCGAGTACAAGCGCACGCTGGTAGACGCCATGCTGCTGGCATTCCCATCTGACAGCGGGGCCACAGTGGAAGCACAAGGCAGAGGAGGAGGAGGAGGAGGTCGCCAACGCAACCAGGGCACCGCCAGCACCTCAGAAGGCAGGGTTAGCATGGCCGAAATGTGGAAAAGCTTTGTCAGCACGCCACAACAAACAGCAGCACCAGCAGCTCAGATGGAACGTCTTAGCAGGAGGCAGCATTTTACCAACATGGTGAAGCAGTATGTGTGCACACGCCTACATGTAGTGAATGACGGGTCTGCCCCCTTCAACTTCTGGGTCTCCAAATTGGGCACATGGCTTGAGCTTGCCCTTTACGCCTTGGAGGTGCTGGCGTGCCCTGCAGCCAGTGTATTATCTGAACGGGTATTTAGCACGGCTGGGGGCGTTATAACAGACAAGCGCAGCCGCCTGTCCAGAGACAATGTGGACAAGCTCACGTTCATTAAAATGAACCAGGCATGGATCCCACGGGACTTTTCCGTACCTTATGCAGAATAGCAATGGATACCGACCTTACCCACCCATTGTTCCATTTTTGCTCTTTCTCACTCTTTTGGGGTGTACCCTCATTTAAAATTTTTGAAAAGAAGCAGTGTTGGCTACCTCGTCCTCCTCCTCAGGGCCAGATTAATGTAGGGGCTATTGGAGCTGCAGCTCCAGGCCCCTACCTTTTATATAGGCCCCGGGTTGGCCATATTCACTGTTACCGCTCTTCTGTCACTTGTAAACACAGAAGTCTGGCTTCAATGCTCGCTTCCCCAGGCAGCACCCTCAGAACCTCCCCACACAGCGTGAAGGCCGGACAAGGAGGGACAGTTGGCGATGCATGGATGTGTTTATGGGCTTCAGAGACAGCATCCCATGTTGAATTAGGCATGCATGGCTGCACCCTTCCTCCTCTGGGTGCATGGCAAGGCACGGCCCTTAAGGCCCTTCAAAATCCTCAGCACCAAGCCCATGATGCTGTTAATCCGGCCCTGGTCCTCCTCCACCGCCGCTTCCACCTACACCGCCCATAGGTGTGCGCAGCCTATTGCATTAAGGTGTGCACCCCAAAGTTGAAATACACATGCATGTGTTTGCCAGCAGGGAGAGTAATGTATCGGGGCCATGTACCTGTAGGCAAGGAGAAATAGAGCAGAGCAGGTCCCAGGGAGATCTTTCCCATCTCCTCACTGGCAATGCTATGTGCCCTAGGTGATTAGGGTGTGCCCAGGCACACCCAGCACACCCTGTGCGCACGC
Organism: Pelophylax lessonae; assembly: GCF_965119305.1. Classification (NCBI taxonomy): domain Eukaryota; kingdom Metazoa; phylum Chordata; class Amphibia; order Anura; family Ranidae; genus Pelophylax; species Pelophylax lessonae. Next base: position 4,554,580 of record NC_138771.1, on the reverse strand, counting down.
CTATGTCACCGCTAGGCTTGTGACGGTATCAGATTTTCATGCTGCGATTAATTGATTAAGGTTTTGCCACGGTATACGGTATTATCACGGTATTCTATTATTAAATTTAAATTATTAAATTTCCACCTCACTTCAATTTCATTGCTGAATTTAGGGGCTTTGGTTCACTTATGCACATTATTATATAGTCAGTCAGTACAGACTCTGTGAACCAGGCCTAAAATAGGTCATCAAGCAGTGTCTGGCCTAACTGGTGATAACTGGTTCTGGCGCTCGGCTCCGATCCGATGGCCTGGTCATTAAGAGGGCAAATCCTTGTGGTCAAGAAGTGGTTAAACCTGAAGGAGGTGTTGTTTATAAATTACTTTACTATTGCTTTAGGCCTGGTTCACATGTATGCGGGTTGGTGGTTCACATTTGCACAGGCATAGCAGCCCATTGATTTGAATGGGCTGCTATGCCCTCATTTTCCGCAGAAAAAAGGTGCATGCAGCATTTTTTTAAAATTCAGTGGCCTTGAAATCCATCCTGCTTTTGCACCATGCGACTAACCTGCAGTTCCTGCTCTGGCAAGCTTTCTGCATTTTTTGTATACGTGGGCACAGCATTTAAAAATAAACAGTTTGCGTGTGCAGCAACGGCAGGTAAGTCGCATGGTGCAAAAGAAGGATGGATTTCATGGCCACTGCATTTTTTTAAATTCTGCATGCACCTTTTTTCAGCTGAAAACGCAGGCATAGCAGCTCAAGCCCATTCACATCAATGGGCTGCTATGCCTGTGCAAATGTGGGCCCCCAACCCGCATACATGTGAACCAGGCCTAAAGCAATAGTAAAGTCATTAATTGGTTAAACCTGCAGGAGGACCGGTGTTTTTATCTATTAATGACTTTACTATTGCTTTAGGCCTGGTTCACATGTATGCGGGTTGGGGGCCCACATTTGCACAGGCATAGCAGCCCATTGATGTGAATGGGCTTGAGCTGCTATGCCTGCGTTTTCAGCTGAAAAAAGGTGCATGCAGAATTTAAAAAAATGCAGTGGCCATGAAATCCATCCTTCTTTTGCACCATGCGACTTACCTGCCGTTGCTGCACACGCAAACTGTTTATTTTTAAATGCCGTGCCCACGTATACAAAAAATGCAGAAAGCTTGCCAGAGCAGGAACTGCAGGTTAGTCGCATGGTGCAAAAGCAGGATGGATTTCAAGGCCACTGAATTTAAAAAAAATGCTGCATGCACCTTTTTTCTGCGGAAAATGAGGGCATAGCAGCCCGTTCAAATCAATGGGCTGCTATGCCTGTGCAAATGTGGGCCGCCAACCCGCATACATGTGAACCGCCAACCCGCATACATGTGAACCACCAACCCGCATACATGTGAACCAGGCCTAAAGCAATAGTAAAGTCATTAATAGATAAAAACACCGGTCCTCCTGCAGGTTTAACCACTTCTGGATCGCAAGGATTTGCCCCTTTAAAGACCAGGCCATCGGATCAGAGCGCCAGGACCAGTCATCACCAGGTAGGCCAGACACTGCTTGATGGCTATATAATAATGTAATGTGGGCTGCTGTGCGTGTGTGTGTGTATATATATATTTATTAGAGCTGCACGATTCTGGCCAAAATGAGAATCACGATTTTTTAGCTTGGAATAAAGATCACGATTCTCTCACGATTCTCTGTGTAACAAAAAAAAAAAAAAATTGGGATAACTTTACTGTTACGTTTTTTTTTTTTTTTTTATTCATTAAAGTCTAATCATTGCGTTTGAAAGACTGCTGCGCAAATACAGTGTGACATAAAATATTACAACAATCGCCATTTTATTCTGTAGGGTCTCTGCTAAAAAAATATATAAAATGTTTGGGGGTTCTAAGTACTTTTCTAGCAAAAAAAAAACTGATTTTAACTTGCAAGCTGCAAGTGTCAGAAAAAGATCCAGTCTTTAAGAGGTTAAACTTCCTTTCTCCCTGGCAGAGGGAAGGAAAAGATACAAATGTAATCATTTTTGTTTATAGTTAGGAGACTTAATGCTGAAAGGTGTTAGCTGAGTGAGTGAATGAGTCATCCAGCTCACTGAAATGTATCAATTCACAAGTCAGGCAGACTTGACAGAGAAACTCGGTATTTTAAAAATGCCACAATAACAATACCGTGGCTATGCAATACCGCGATATATCGAATTACCGAAAACCGGCATATGTCTAGTCACCGCCACATCCACCACCACCTCAACCTCCCTCCTACTCCATATGGGCCTCGTCCTTCAGAGATGAAGAAGAACATTCAGTGGCGGAGCCAGAGGGTTAGCTGGGGTGGCAATTGACACCCCAGAAGAAATCCTTAACACCCCTGTTGCCACCCCAATCCTGGGTGGGTGGATGACAGCGCCGCAGCGGAGGAATCACAGGGGATGAGGATCGCCGTACAGGAGGCGGGAGCTGCGGAGGGAGGCGGATCGGATTCGGATGGAGAGCTGGTAGGCAGTGGGAGGGAGGCGGAGCGGAGGAATCACAGGGGAGCGCCCTGGGTGGTACCATTTACTAGAGGAGGGGGCGCAGGTGAAGTGCTCGCAGTCCGCAGAGTACACTGTGTGTGTGTGTGGATGACTACTACACACCATCCGCTATGTAGCTGCAGCCTGAAACGATGTGCCGAGTGCGCTCCTGCACTCGGCACAAGCCTAGAACAGCAGAGCCCTTCTCCTTCCCTGTCAGCATAGACACTCCCCCCTGACGTGACGTCACTGAGATGCCCGGCGCCGGCGGGATGAGAGAGAGAGGAGGACTCACAGTCAGAGGAGAAGAGTGTGCTGCCAGAGGAGGAACCAAGTTAGTAAGGCACAAGTAAGCAATACTTAGGATTGGGGGGGGGGGGGGGCTTGGGGAGAGAGAGACTGAGGCTGTGGGGAGGTTCATTGCCACTGATATTTGTAATATGCAGCATGAGGAGGTAATTCATTTCCACTGGTCACTGATGCATTAGTGACCGACCAGTGGCTGTTAATTAACCCCTATTTACTGCATTAGTGGCACCAGTGTCAGTGTTAACACTAACATTGGTGCCACTAATGCAGCACATAGGGGTTAATTAACAGCCACTGGTCGGTCACTAATGCATCAGTGACCAGTGGAAATGAATTACCTCCTCATGCTGCATATTACAAATATCATTAACAATGAACCACTTGCTGACCCGTCGCAGTATATGTACTGTGATGGGGTGTCAGCTACAGGCGTGCGTCCCTGCCTGTTTCAAGGTTTCTGGCACATGCTCCCACCCACCTACTCCCCTGTGATTTGACACAGCAAGAGACTGTCAGCAGATCTCAGCCAATGATTCACAGCCGAGACCTGCTGATCGGCTGTGTCAAATCACAGCCCAGAGCTCTGTGTTGACAATCAATACAGGGCTCTTTACAGAGGGAATGATCGCTTTTTTCTTTTTCCCTGCAAAGCAGAGAAAATAAACAAATCGATCGGTAGTAAAAAGCAGCACACGTTACACATTGTTAGGCACACAATTAACCCCTTGATTGCCCCTAGATGTTAACCCCTTCTTAGCCGGTGTCATTAGTACAGTGACAGTGACAGTGTATAGTATTATCACTGATCACTGCATAAGTGTCACTGGTGATGTGGCAGTTAGTTCCCACAAAGTGTCAGGCCCGTGTCAGGATCACAGTCCCACTATTAGGGTCCTTTCACAAGAATGATCTGATCAGATCCGCCTGTACGTTTTTCAGGTGGATCTGATTGGATGCTCCATGCATCCCTAAGGGGCAGCGGATGACACCCGCTGCTATCCGCTTCCGATCCTATCCATGAAATCCGGACGGATGGAAACCCTATTTTCCATCCATCCAGCAGATCGGATGGGATCGGATGAGAATGGACAGACGGTCCATTCTCATCCGATTCCCCCATAAAGGACAGCGGGGATCTGACACCTCTGTCTCCACACACAGAGCGGAGACGGAGCGGTCATCCGCCTGCTCAGCGGGGATCGGCGGATCGTTCCCCACTGAGTAGAACAGACTCCGTCAGCGGATGCGGACCATGTGAAAGGACCCTAAGTTGCTGATCACCACCATTTCTAGTATATATAAAAAAATAAAAAATTCCATTATATATCTCATTTGTAGGCATTTTAGCTTTCACACAAACACATTAATATACACTTATTTTTTTACTAAAGACAGCAGATTTCATTTTGGTCTAAATTATGGAAGAATTTTTTTTTTTTTATTGGATGTTTTATAGCAGAAAGTAAAAAATATTTTTTTTTTTCAAAATAGTTTTTTTCTTTTTTCATTCACATAATAAAAGCGAACACACACCAGCAGTATGCAAATACCCTCAAAAGAAAGCTTTTTTTTTTTTTGTGTAAAAAAATTACATCAATTTTATTTGGGTACAGCGTTGCATGATGGGGGTAAAATCTTCTAGAGCTCAAGTGGTTAATTAACCTCCCAGAGAGTTAACCACTCCAGCCAGTTAACATGGGGATCGCAGTCACTGCCATCAATGCTGGGGGTTATTTAATAAGCTAGCACCGTTGCTGGGGATCATTGTTGCAGAAACTGATGCGAATGCTGTGGATTATTATTGCGTAAATTGGCTGCTGTTTTAAGTATTTTCTTGTTTTGAAATTACACTAAATATTTCTTTACACCTGGGGGGGCAGTTTGCCACTGCATCCTGTCTGCATGCTGTATCCTGTCCGCCACCTGTATGTATTTATTCTGCCACATATTTTTTGTAAAAAATCCTAAGTGTATTTTGATTGGTTTGCAAAAAGTTATTACATCTACAAACTATGGAACTTTTTATTGTTTAATTGTTTTTACTAGTAATGGCAGCGATCAGCAATTATTAGAGGGACTGCGACATTGCGGTGGACAAATCTGACACTAAATGACACTTTGCATATTGACCCCCCAAAATAATATCTTGCCACCCCTTTGCCACCCCTGTTTTAAAAGTCTAGCTCCGCCACTGAGAACATTGTTTTATTTTTCTGTTTTTTTTTGTTGTTTTAAGTTATTTCCCTATCCACATTTGTTTGCAGAGCACTTGCCATGCTCTTAATTACGTTTTGCTGCCATTTGCAGCACTCTAGCCCTTTCCTTTGGTGTTTTAGAGCCATTTTAGTGCCTTAAAGTTCGGGTCCCCATTGACTTCAATGGGGTTCGGTGTCCGGGAAAAGTTCGGTAAAAGTCCGGGACACGGACCCGGACTTTTTTTTAAAGTTCGGCCGAACCCGTCGAACACGGACATCTAGGTGTTCGCTCAACCCTACTCCTGTACCATGCCCGCACCACTGCATCTCCTGAGGAGATGCAGGGGCTGCAGAGTAGTCTCACTTACCTTTCGGTGAGGCGCCTTACATTTAAAAATGGCGCCACCCGGCGCCAACACGTCACTGCGCATGCGCCATGTTCCCAGGAATAGCTGAATGTGTACGGGCTTTTCCGAGTGGTGGTGGCGCATGCACACTGCATCGGAGAACAGGTAAGTGGGACCCTGACTCGAGTATGAGCCGAGGGGGGCTTTTTCAGCATAAAATAAAAAAAAACGTGCTTAAAAAGTCGGCTTATACTCGAGTATATACGGTATATAGTCACAAAAAAGTGCAGCGCTCTCCTTCAATAAAGTGCATTCAAATTATAGTGCATAAATAAATATCTGAAAACAGTGTAAAAATCATCTACATATAATAAATTAATTAATACCATGAATCCATCTTTTCTTTTAAATATATAAACAATCCATCAAAAAATTATTCAATGTCTGTTAAAAAAAATAAAGGGGGTGCAGTCCCATACACCAGAATCTCTTCAGTAATTGTCTTTGATCACCACAGTGCCCTTCACCCCACCTATGCAAACAAGGGATATCGCTTTCTCGTCCTGTATACCAGGTGCAAAGGTCAAATAACAGAAACCACCAGTAGCGGACCCTGGTTGATCCAATTCATGTGGAAAAGTAAAAGCAAAGCCTCTCATAGTGCATTAAATCACAACTTTATTCTAATATAGCGCATAAAACATCACTTACAAAAAAGACGATCATGAAAGGCCTTTAAAAAGCAGGGACGCCAGTATGCATTTCACCTGCGCTCCAAACAATGGCGGAAGGGACGTGTGACACAAGGCCTACCCAATGCATTTCGTCAGAGATGTCTGACGTCATCAGGGGACATGACCACTGATGACTGCTCCTTTATAACATTTTATTTAATTATTTTATTTGATTGTATTATACTTAAAGTCATATTACATTTGTATAAGCACTTTACAGCACCTTGTACACTTTGGGAGCGCGGTTAATTTAAAATTGGTTTCACTATGTTAGGCTAAAAATTAGCCATAAAACGGGCTGCTTTATATTGAAGAGATTATGTTTATCCAGTTTTGCGCAGGTTGGGGTATTATCCCAGCTTGTTTACATGTGTGAAGGCTGCCCAGGTAATACGAGACTCCCTTTTCTTTCAAACCAACGAGCTGAATGAAAAAAACCTGAAGTGCTCAGGGTGAGCTGCTGTACTAACAATCAGATGTTAGTACAGCAATCTCCCCGCTGAGCTACTGTGTTCTGACAGGGGGGCGGCCACCCATCAGAACACTCCAGTCCGATCTGGTGGCTCTTGTGGGCTGTTCCCGATCTGCAGTGGTCAGGACTGACTGAAAGTGGTCCAAGGAAGGAAAACCAGTGACAGGGTGATGGGGCCACATTGCTCATTGATGGAAGTGGGGGGGGGGGCTCATTGATGGAGGTCGGGAGGGAAAGCTCATTGATGGAGGTGAGGGGGGGCTTATCAGGGCCGGCCTTAGGTGATCAGGCGCCCTATGCGAGCTAATCCCGTAGCGCCCCCCCCCCCGCACAAATTTTCATGCACCTTTTTTGCACTTTATTTGACTTTTCTTTTTTATGATCACTAATAACTTAGCCCCCCTTACATCAGAGCCACCCTTACATCAGAGACCCCCCACACGAAGCCCCCCTTAAATCAGAGACCCCCGACACAGAGCCCCCTTACATCAGAGACCCCACACACAGAGCCCCCCTCACATCAGAGACCCCCAACACAAAGCCCCCCTCACATCAGAGACCCCCGACACAAAGCCCCACTCACATCATAGACCCCCCACACAAAGCCCCCCTCACATCAGAGACCCCCGACCCAAAGCCCCCCTCACATCAGAGACCCCCCACACAGAGCCCCCCTCACATCAGAGACCCCTGACCCAAAGCCCCCCTCACAGAGACCCCCCACACAGAGCCCCCCTCACATCAGAGACCCCTGACACAAAGCCCCCCTCACATCAGAGACCCCCCACACAGAGCCCCCCTCACATCAGAGACCCCCCAAACAGAGCCCCCCTTACATCAGAGACCCCCCACACAGAGCCCCCCTCACATCAGAGACCCCCCACACAGAGCCCCCCTTACATCAGAGACCCCCCACACAGAGCCCCCCTCACATCAGAGACCCCCCACACAGCCCCACTCACATCAGAGACCCCCGACACAAAGCCCCCCTTACATCAGAGACCCCCCACACAGAGCCCCCCTCACATCAGAGACCCCCCAAACAGAGCCCCCCTTACATCAGAGACCCCCCACACAGAGCCCCCCTCACATCAGAGACCCCCCACACAGAGCCCCCCTTACATCAGAGACCCCCCACACAGAGCCCCCCTCACATCAGAGACCCCCCACACAAAGCCCCCCTCACATCAGAGACCCCCGACCCAAAGCCCCCCTCACATCAGAGACCCCCCACACAGAGCCCCCCTCACATCAGAGACCCCCGACACAAAGCCCCCCTCACATCAGAGACCCCCGACACAAAGCCCCCCTTACATCAGAGACCCCCCACACAGAGCCCCCCTCACATCAGAGACCCCCCACACAGAGCCCCCCTTACATCAGAGACCCCCGACACAAAGCCCCCCTTACATCAGAGACCCCCCACACAGAGCCCCCCTCACATCAGAGACCCCCCACACAGAGCCCCCCTCACATCAGAGACCCCCGACACAAAGCCCCCCTTACATCAGAGACCCCCCACACAGAGCCCCCCTCACATCAAAGACCCCCCACACAGAGCCCCCCTTACATCAGAGACCCCCCCACACAGAGCCCCCCCTCACATCAGAGACCCCCCACACAGAGCCCCCCTCACATCAGAGACCCCCGACACAAAGCCCCCCTCACATCAGAGACCCCCGACACAAAGCCCCCTCACATCAGAGACCCCCCACACAGAGCCCCCCTCACATCAGAGACCCCCCACACAGAGCCCCCCTTACATCAGAGACCCCACACACAGAGCCCCCCTCACATCAGAGACCCCCGACACAAAGCCCCCCTTACATCAGAGACCCCCCACACAGAGCCCCCCTCACATCAGAGACCCCCGACACAGAGCCCCCTTACATCAGAGACCCCACACACAGAGCCCCCCTCACATCAGAGACCCCCAACACAAAGCCCCCCTCACATCAGAGACCCCTGACACAAAGCCCCACTCACATCATAGACCCCCCACACAAAGCCCCCCTCACATCAGAGACCCCCGACCCAAAGCCCCCCTCACATCAGAGACCCCCCACACAGAGCCCCCCTCACATCAGAGACCCCCGACCCAAAGCCCCCCTCACAGAGACCCCCCACACAGAGCCCCCCTCACATCAGAGACCCCTGACACAAAGCCCCCCTCACATCAGAGACCCCCGACACAAAGCCCCCCTTACATCAGAGACCCCCCACACAGAGCCCCCCTCACATCAGAGACCCCCCACACAGAGCCCCCCTTACATCAGAGACCCCCGACACAAAGCCCCCCTTACATCAGAGACCCCCCCCACACAGAGCCCCCCTCACATCAGAGACCCCCCACACAGCCCCACTCACATCAGAGACCCCCGACACAAAGCCCCCCTTACATCAGAGACCCCCCCACACAGAGCCCCCCTCACATCAGAGACCCCTGACACAAAGCCCCCCTCACATCAGAGACCCCCCACACAAAGCCCCCCTTACATCAGAGACCCCCCACACAGAGCCCCCCTCACATCAGAGACCCCCCAAACAGAGCCCCCCTTACATCAGAGACCCCCCACACAGAGCCCCCCTCACATCAGAGACCCCCCACACAGAGCCCCCTTACATCAGAGACCCCCCACACAGAGCCCCCCTCACATCAGAGACCCCCCACACAAAGCCCCCCTCACATCAGAGACCCCCGACCCAAAGCCCCCCTCACATCAGAGACCCCCCACACAGAGCCCCCCTCACATCAGAGACCCCCGACACAAAGCCCCCCTCACATCAGAGACCCCCGACACAAAGCCCCCCTTACATCAGAGACCCCCCACACAGAGCCCCCCTCACATCAGAGACCCCCCACACAGAGCCCCCCTTACATCAGAGACCCCCGACACAAAGCCCCCCTTACATCAGAGACCCCCCACACAGAGCCCCCCTCACATCAGAGACCCCCCACACAGAGCCCCCCTCACATCAGAGACCCCCGACACAAAGCCCCCCTTACATCAGAGACCCCCCACACAGAGCCCCCCTCACATCAAAGACCCCCCACACAGAGCCCCCCTTACATCAGAGACCCCCCCACACAGAGCCCCCCTCACATCAGAGACCCCCCACACAGAGCCCCCCTCACATCAGAGACCCCCGACACAAAGCCCCCCTCACATCAGAGACCCCCGACACAAAGCCCCCTCACATCAGAGACCCCCCACACAGAGCCCCCCCTCACATCAGAGACCCCCGACACAAAGCCCCCCTTACATCAGAGACCCCCCACACAGAGCCCCCCTCACATCAGAGACCCCCCACACAGAGCCCCCCTTACATCAGAGACCCCCGACCCAAAGCCCCCCTTACATCAGAGACCCCCCCACACAAAGCCCCCCTTACATCAGAGACCCCCCACAGAGAGCCCTCCTCACATCAGAGACCCCCCAAACAGAGCCCCCCTTACATCAGAGACCCCCCACACAGAGCCCCCCTCACATCAGAGACCCCCCCACACAGAGCCCCCCTTACATCAGAGACCCCCCACACAGAGCCCCCCTCACATCAGAGACCCCCCACACAAAGCCCCCCTCACATCAGAGACCCCCGACCCAAAGCCCCCTCACATCAGAGACCCCCCACACAGAGCCCCCCTCACATCAGAGACCCCCGACACAAAGCCCCCCTCACATCAGAGACCCCCGACACAAAGCCCCCCTTACATCAGAGACCCCCCACACAGAGCCCCCCTCACATCAGAGACCCCCCACACAGAGCCCCCCTTACATCATAGACCCCCGACACAAAGCCCCCCTTACATCAGAGACCCCCCACACAGAGCCCCCCTCACATCAGAGACCCCCCACACAGAGCCCCCCTCACATCAGAGACCCCCGACACAAAGCCCCCCTTACATCAGAGACCCCCCACACAGAGCCCCCCTCACATCAGAGACCCCCCACACAGAGCCCCCCTTACATCAGAGACCCCCCCACACAGAGCCCCCCTCACATCAGAGACCCCCCACACAGAGCCCCCATCACATCAGAGACCCCCGACACAAAGCCCCCCGCACATCAGAGACCCCCGACACAAAGCCCCCTCACATCAGAGACCCCCCACACAGAGCCCCCCTCACATCAGAGACCCCCGACACAAAGCCCCCCTTACATCAGAGACCCCCCACACAGAGCCCCCCTCACATCAGAGACCCCCAACACAAAGCCCCCCTCACATCAGAGACCCCCCACACAGAGCCCCCCTCACATCAGAGACCCCCGACACAAAGCCCCCCTTACATCAGACCCCCCTCCCCACAGAGCCCCGCACATCAGAGACCCCCTTACACAAAGCCCCCCTAACATCAGAGACCCCCTACACACACACACACAAAGCCCCCCCCAAATCCTCACATCAGAGACCCCCCCACAAAAAGCCCCCCTTACATCAGACCCCCCCTCCCCACGGAGCCCCCCTTACATCACAGACCCCCCACAAAAAGCCCCCCCACACAGAGCCCCCCACATCAGAGAGCCCCCCTTACATCACAGACCCCCACACATAGCCCCCCTCACACAGAGCCCCCCCCCACACATAGAGCCCCCCCTTACATCACAGACCCCCCCCCCCTTACATTTTTTGAAGGAGAGAGATGTCACTTACTTTACGTTGTCTGCAGCTTTTTTTTTTTTCTTTAAAACTTCCCGCCCACACATCCCCGGGAGTGTGGGTGGGCGGGAGGAGGAGGAGAAGGGGCGGGGCGAGGAGGAGCTGACGATCTCTCCTCCCTCCCTGCACTGACGCCAGAGGAGAGATCGTCAGCTCCTCCTCGCCCCGCCCCTTCTCCTCCTCGCGCCCGCCCACACTCCCGGGGATGTGTGGGCAGGAAGTCAGCGTGGATTCCGTGGAAGGATCGGAGGCTGAGCTGTGTGAGAGATACACAGCTCGCCTCACTGCAGCAATAGGTGATCGAGGCACGGCTGCACAGCAGGAGGTAAGCGGCGGCCGCGGCCTGTGTTAACCCTGTCCAGGCCGCAGTCGCCGCTCACCTCCCGCTGTGCAGCCGTGCCTCGATCACCTATTGTTGCAGTGAGGCAAGCTGTGTATCTCTCACACAGCTCAGCCTGATCCTCTGCGAGCTGTGATGGCCGCACGGCGCCCTTGTTGCCCATGGCGCCCTGTGCGGCCGCACAGCTCGCACACTCCAAAGGCCGGCCCTGGGGCTCATTGATGGAGGTCGGGAGGGAAGGCTCATTGTTGGAGGTGAAGAGGGAAGCTCACTGATGAAGTTGGAGAGGGAATGTTCAATAATGGGGGTGGGGAGGGAAGGCTCATTGATGGAGGTGGCGAGGGAAGACTCATTGTTGGAGGTGGGGGAGGGAAGGCTTATTGATGTAGGTGGGGAGGGAAGGCTCATTGATGGGGTGGGGAGGAAAGGCTCATTGATGGAGGTGGGGAGGGAAGGCTCATTGATGGAGGTGGGCAGGGGAGTCTCATTGATAGAGGTGGCGAGGGAAGGCTCATTGATGGAGGTGGGGAGGGAAAGCTCATTGATGGAGGTGGGGAGGTAGGGCTCATTGATGGAGGTGGGGAGGTAGGGCTCATTGATGGAGGTGGGGAGGTAGGGCTCATTGATAGAGGTGGGGAGGGAAAGCTCATTGATGGAGGTGGGGAGGTAGGGCTCATTGATAGAGGTGGGGAGGGAAAGCTCATTGATGGAGGTGGGGAGGGAAGGCTCATTGATAGAGGTAGGGAGGGAAAGCTCATTGATGGAGGTGGGGAGGGAAGTCTGGTCCGTGTAGTCTGATCCAATAGAAGAGCTACTGGAGCTCAATCTGCTGAAAAGGTAATGTTGGTTGTGATAGAAAGGTGTCGTAACACACAAAGCATCGCATTTTGTTGTGTAAAAGCGCCTACAATGGGCAGGTGAGCATCAGAACTGGAGGTGAGGAGGGCTGGAAGAAGGTGGCCTGGTCTGATGAATGCTGTTTTGTTTTACATCATGTGGATGGACGGGTGCGTCACTTACCTGGGAAAGAGATGGCATCAGGAACCAGTATGGGAAGAAGGCAAGCTGGAGGAGGCAGTGTGATGCTTTGGCCAATGTTCTTCTGGGAAACCTTGGCTCCTGCCATTCATGTAAATGTTACTTGACATGTACCACCTACCTAAACATTGTTGGTGACCAAGTCCGCCCTTTCATGGAAACGATATTCCCTGATGGCAGTAGCAGTGGCGTAGCGTGGGGGGTGCTGGGGGGGCGAGCCGCACCGGGCGCAAAATCTGGGGGGGCGCAGTGTCATGCTGCCATTTAGGAGCCTTCTCAGCCTTCCTGAACAAGCCCCTGCATGGACGGCGGGACTTGGGAGGCAGGAGGCTGATATTAAAGCCAGTACAGCTCCGGATGGAGGGCGGGCCTTCAAGTTAACTCGCAGGTGATTGGTTGCTAGCAACCAATCACAAGCTGATTACCTGGAAAAGTTGTGCAGATCCCGCCCTCCTTCCAGAGCTGTCCTGCTTCTGATGTCAGCTTCATGCTTGCTGCCATCCATGCGGAGCTGTCCACTTCACTGCTGTCCCCTCTGTGAGTAATGTGGATTGTGGAGGAAGCTGAGGGTGCTGTGAAGGTGGAGCTGAGGACAGGGAGCTGAGGATGGGGGGGAGCTGAGGACAGGGAGCTGAGGATGGGGGGGAGCTGAGGACAGGGAGCTGAGGATGGGGGGGAGCTGAGGACAGAAATCTGAATATGGGGGATTGGGGGGGGGGCTGAGGACAGGAATGTAAAGGGGTGGGGGGGTGAGGACAGGAATGTAAAGGGGTACTGGGGATGAGGACAGGAATGTAAAGGGGTGGGGGTGAGGACAGGATTGTAAAGTGGTACTGGGGATGAGGACAGGAATGTAAAGGGGTGGGGGTGAGGACAGGATTGTAAAGTGGTACTAAGGGATGAGGACAGGAATGTAAAGGGGTACTGGGGATGAGGACAGGAATGTAAATGGGTGGGGGGGGTGAGGACAGGAATGTAAAGGGGTAGGGGTTGAGGACAGGAATGTAAAGGGGTACTGGGGATGAGGACAGGAATGTAAATGGGTGGGGGGGGTGAGGATAGGAATGTAAAGGGGTACTGGGGATGAGGACAGGAATGTAAAGGGGTGGGGGGGGTGAGGACAGGAATGTAAAGGGGTACTGGGGATGAGGACAGGAATGTAAAGTGGTACTGGGGATGAGGACAGGAATGTAAATGGGTGGGGGGGGGGATGAGGACAGGAATGTAAAGGGGTAGGGGTTGAGGACAGGATTGTAAAGTGGTACTGGGGATGAGGACAGAAATGTAAAGGGGTACTGGGGATGAGGACAGGAATGTAAATGGGTGGGGGGGGGGTGAGGACAGGAATGTAAAGGGGTAGGGGTTGAGGACAGGAATGTAAAGGGGTACTGGGGATGAGGACAGGAATGTAAAGGGGTGGGGGGGGTGAGGACAGGAATGTAAAGGGGTACTGGGGATGAGGACAGGAATGTAAAGTGGTGGGGGGGGGGGGGATAGGAATGTAAAGGGGTACTGAGGATGAGGACAGGAATGTAAAGGGGTGGGGGGGTGAGGACAGGAATGTAAAGGAGGAAGAGAGGTGATATAAAGAGGGCTTAGGACAGGAATGCAGAGGGGGGCTGTGGACAGAAATGTGAAGGAGGAGGGGCATGATATAAAGGGGCATAAGGATAGGAATGTAAAGGGGGGGGGTGATGACAAGTATGTGAGGGGAAGGGGGATAAGAAGGTGGGCTGAGGACAGTAATGTGAAGGGGGGGTGATGTGCAGGGGGCTGAGAACACTATTGTAATGTGAAGGATATGAGGCTAGCTTTATAACATTGCTACCTGTGTTCTGCATGTAGGCGGCCCATTTATTTCATTTTGTGTAATTGTCAGTATAGTAATCAGGTAGGTCTGTGTAGGTGTCAGTAAAGTAATCAGGTAGGTTAGTGTAGGAATAAGGTAGGTCTCTGTAGTGGTCAGAGTAATTGTCAGGTAGGTTTGTGTAGTGCTCAGGTAGGTCTGTGTAGTGGTCAGTGTAGGTCTGTGTAGTGGTCAGTGTAGGTGTCAGTATAGAAATGTGATAGGTCAGTGTAGTGATCAGGTTAGTTAGTGCAGGAATAAGGTAGGTCAGTGTAGGTGTCTGTGTAGTGGTCAGTGTAGGTCTGTGTAGTGGTCAGTGTAGGTGTCAGTATAGAAATGTGATAGGTCAGTGTAGTGATCAGGTTAGTTAGTGCAGGAATAAGGTAGGTCAGTGTAGGTGTCTGTGTAGTGGTCAGGTAGGTTTGTGTAGTGGTCAGGTAGGTCTGTGTAGGTGTCAGTATAGTAATCAGGTAGGTCAGTGAAGGAATAAGGTTGGTCTGTTTAGTGATCAGCTAGGTCAGAGTAGATGTCAGTGTAGTGGTCTAGTAGATTTGTGTAGGGGGCGCAAAATAATTACCTTGCCCCGGGCGCTGACAACCCACGCTACGCCACTGGGCAGTAGCCTCTTTCAGCAGGAGAATGTGCCCTGCCACACTGCAAAAATGGTTCAAGAATGGTTTGAGGAACACAACAATGAGTTGGAGGTGTTGACTTGGCCTACAGGTTGTCCAAATCTCAGTCCAATCAAGCCTCTGTGGGATGTGCTGAAAAAACAAGTCTGATCCATGGAGGCCCCACCTCCCAACTTACAGGACTTAAAGGATCTGCTAGCGAGAGCTTGATGCCAGATACCACAGCGTATCCTCAGAGGTCTAGTGGAGTCCACACCTCGAAGGGTTAGGAAAGGACAGACTAATCAATAGTGGGTGGTCAAAATGTTATGGCTGATTAGTATATAGAAGATTTCCTCCCCTCTATGAGCCCCCTGCGCTCCCCATAATCGGCATGCTGGTAATATAGAGAGCGGCCACTTCCAGGACCAATCAGAATTGGGCGTAGCGAGCGAACTGGAAGTCTATGTTGTTGGGGAAGGTTCTGAAGCGCGTTCTTCATACCGGGAATGACGTTGTTATAACCTACAAGAGAATAAATTCATGTTTTAAACATTTCACACATCATTATAGGCAATTATAGGCGGTATAAATGTTTTCTGTGTCTGATTTATTTATTTTTTTCCTGGAACATACGCTGCCATTTCTCCCTCCGTCTGCCCCTCCCGTTCATCTCCTCCAACTGCCATCTAGTGGTCACACTGAAACAGACAGTTCCAGAAAAAGTTCTCCTAATAATTAATTTAAAGTGGACAATCAGAGGGGTCATCACACATGTATAGATGAGGTCAGCACACACATGTATAGATGAGGTCATCACACATGTATAGATGAGGTCATCACACACATGTATAGATGAGGTCATCACAGAAATGTATAGATGAGGTCATCACACACATGTATAGATGAGGTCATCACACACATGTATAGATGAGGTCATCACACATGTATAGATGAGGTCATTACACATGTATAGATGAGGTCATCACACATGTATAGATGAGGTCATCACACATGTATAGATGAGGTCATCACACACATGTATAGATGAGGTCATCACACACATGTATAGATGAGGTCATCACACACATGTATAGATGAGGTCATCACACATGTATAGATGAGCTCATCACACATGTATAGATGAGGTCATCACACATGTATAGATGAGGTCATCACACACATGTATAGATGAGGTCACCACACATGTATAGATGAAGTCATCACACACACACATGTATAGATGAGGTCATCATCACCAATGTATAGATGAGGTCATCACACACATGTATAGATGATGTCATCACACATGTATAGATGAGATCACAGATATGTATAGATGAGGTCATCACACACACATGTATAGATGAGGTCATCACCAATGTATAGATGAGGTCATCGCATATGTATAGATGAGGTTATTACACATGTATAGACGAGATCATCACACACATGTAGAGAGATGAGGTCATCACATATATATAGATGAGGTCATCACACATGTATAGATGAGATCACAGACATGTATAGATGAAGTCATCACGCATGTATAGATGAAGTCATCACACACATGTATAGATGAGGTCATTTCACATGTATAGATGAGGTTATTATCCATGTATAGATGATGTCATCACACACATGTATAGATGAGGTCATCACATATGTATAGATGAGGTCATTACACATGTATAGATGAAGTCATCACACACACATGTATAGATGAAGTCATCACACACATGTATAGATGAGATAACAGACATGTATAGATGAGGTCATCACACACATGTATAGATGATGTCATCACACATGTATAGATGAAGTCATCACACATGTATAGATGAAGTCATCACACATGTATAGATGAGGTCATTACACATGTATAGATGATGTCATCACACACATGTATAGATGAGGTCATCACACATATATAGATGAGATCACAGACATGTATAGATGAGGTCATCACACACACATGTATAGATGAGGTCATCACCAATGTATAGATGAGGTCATCGCATATGTATAGATGAGGTTATTACACATGTATAGACGAGATCATCACACACATGTAGAGAGATGAGGTCATCACATATATATAGATGAGGTCATCACACATGTATAGATGAGATCACAGACATGTATAGATGAAGTCATCACGCATGTATAGATGAAGTCATCACACACATGTATAGATGAGGTCATTTCACATGTATAGATGAGGTCATTTCACATGTATAGATGAGGTCATTTCACATGTATAGATGAGGTTATTATCCATGTATAGATGATGTCATCACACACATGTATAGATGAAGTCAGGGCCGCTGATAGGGGGGGACCACCAGCCCTCTTGTAGGGGGCCCGAGCACACAGGGGGGCCCACACAGAGAGGGGGATTAGTGGTGGACAACAAATACAGAAATCTTCCTCCAGCACCTGAATCTGATCTGTCCCCCTCCCTGCTATCAGCTTTTATCTGCTGAGAAAGAGACAGTCGTCCCTCACTAATCCCCCTCCCTTGTGTGGGTCCCCTCCCTCCCAGCACTTATCTCTGCTCAGGAGTTTATTTGTAAATTGTAACTTTGTTTCTGTCTCTCTGATCTCTGAGCTCCAAACTTGCCCAGCCTGTATATTTTTATCATCTCATCTTTTTTATTTAACATAGTTTTTTTTTTTAGATTTAGCAGGAATTATGCGAGTTATGTTATATTTGTGATATATAGTGATTTTGTTGTAATTTTAGCTAAATATATCTTTAATATTTTCTTGGGGGGGCCCTGCCAGGTAGTCTGTACGGGGCCCCGCAATTTCTAACAGCAGCCCTGGATGAAGTCATCACACACATGTATAGATGAGGTCATCACACACATGTATAGATGAGGTCATCACATATGTATAGATGAGGTCATCACATATGTATAGATGAGGTCATCACACATGTATAGATGAAGTCATCACACATGTATAGATGAGGTCATCACACATATGTATAGATGAGGTCATCACACATGTATAGATGAAGTCATCACACATGTATAGATGAGGTCATCACACACATGTATAGATGAGGTCATCACATATGTATAGATGAGGTCATCACATATGTATAGATGAGGTCATCACACATGTATAGATGAAGTCATCACACATGTATAGATGAGGTCATCACATATGTATAGATGAGGTCATCACACATGTATAGATGAAGTCATCACACATGTATAGATGAGGTCATCACACATATGTATAGATGAGGTCATCACACATGTATAGATGAAGTCATCACACATGTATAGATGAGGTCATCACACACATGTATATATGAGGTCATCACACATGTATAGATGAGGTCATCACACACATGTATAGATGAGGTCATCACACATGTATAGATGAGGTCATCACAGACATGTATAGATGAGGTCATCACACACATGTATAGATGAGGTCATCACACATGTAAAGATGAGATCATCTCACATGTATAGATTAGAGGTTTCTCTTTTATTATGTGTTGGTGTGCAATGCATATTAGTATGGCCCACTCCCGGCCCCTGGATAGGGGTCTTCTGATACCCCAATAGGATCCCACCTGAGTCCTGGGACAAGACCTCCTGTCTCCTGTCTGTTGGCTGGGGCACCTCTGACCCCATGTCACGTACCTGGTGGAGATTGAGCTGTAGAGGGGGCTTCTCTTGCACCTCTTGACCAACACCCCTAGTAGTGATGACAGGAGGTGTGAGGACACAGAGTGACACGAGGGCCAATGTAACAGGCAGCGTCAGCTGGGGTTTGCAGGAAGCAGATGACTGTGGATCACCAGGCAGGAACTGGAAAACAGTGAAGCTTTATCAGCAGGCAGGAGCGTAGCCAGGACAAAAGCCAAAAAGTCATCCAAAGCTGGGCAGCGAAGGTACAGCAATATAAGATGGAGGCAGAGTCAGGATACAGGCCGGGGTCAGTAAACAGTCGGGTAGCGAGGCGCAAGACAGGAGCAGGGTCAGAGTGCAAGCTGAGGTCACAATAGGCAGGCAGGAATCCAGAGATTGGTCAAGGGCAGGCCAGGTCATGAATGGTTGGCAGATATAGCTGGTCAAGGCCCAGGTTAAACAGGAAATAACTGAAGACCACTCAGCAATCTGTTCATGCCATAGTCCAGCTTAAAGAGGAAGTAAAGCGATGCCTTTTTTTTTCTTTTTTTCTGACCTCCAAAGTAAAGGCATAATGTGCTAGAATGCATTGCATACTAGCACAGTATGTGAAACATACCTGTAAGGACTGGCCAGAGCCTCGTGACGTCACTCCCACTCATGCGTGCAGGAGCCGCTGGCCACGGCAGAGGGCTCTGAAGAAATGGCACGGATGTCCGTTTCTTCAGAGCGCATGCCCTGATGATGGTGCAGGTTTAGGAGATATTTACAGTACCTATAGGTAAGCCTTATTACGGTCTTACCTATAGGTACAAACAATCGATGGAAGTTTACTTTTGCTTTGAATAGGTCATTTGGTTCCAGTGCGCATATGTGTGTGCACATGCGTATTCTGTCTTGTGCACATGCTCATACCAATGCCCATTCTCTATTGAGCCTTTGCTCGGAATTATGAGCATGTGCATGTAATGGCCTTTTAGTTCCAACTGAGTTTGTCTCACACCACTGGTTAAGACCTCTTGCCTTTTGACTCCAGGCTGGAGGACTTCTGACCTCTGGTTAAGACCTCCTGTCTCCAAAGTGGGAGCCCTGAGCAATCTGAACCAAATACTTTTTTTCTGGTCTCGTCAGACCACAGGACATGGTTCCAGTAATCTGCTTGTCTTCAGCAAACTGTTTGCAGGCTTTCTTGTGCATCATTTTTAGAAGAGGCTTTCTTCTGGGATGACAGCCATGCAGACCAATTTCATGCAGTGTGCGGCGTATGGTCTGAGCACTGACAGGCTGACCCCCACCCCTTCAACCTCTGCAGCAATGCTGGCAGCACTCATACGTCTATTTCCCAAAGACAACCTCTGGATATGACGCTGAGCACGAGCACTCAACTTCTTTGGTTGACCAAGGCAAGGCCTGTTGTGAGTGGAACTGTTATGAGGAGTCGTTCAATGAAGGACATTTACGCCAATCAATTTGCATCTGTTCAGGTAAGCTTTACTGAGAATACTTGCGCAAGGACCACATCTCATACAGAGAGAGAGAGAGCATGTGATGCCTTATACATTTTTGATACATCCTTTTATAGCCAATTATTACATTATAGCCTATGGCGGGCATAGGTCCAAAAACATGGTCATACAAGATTACACAATATTTCATAATACATCCTTTGTTGATTATTTAGCAAAGTTCTTGGTCATCTTGACCGAAAAGCAGGGTGAGTGACTATAGTTCAACATGACAATTAAAAATGATGGATAATATGCAATTAATGGCCGGTTACTGGAACTATAATTATCTAAGCCAATATATTTTTTTATCTGTTATTCCGGGAAGTTAGGGAAGTTCTTTTGGCAGAACATCTCATGTTATACTTGACACATTTTCATAATAAAGACAACCTAACAAAAACAGACTAAGGCTGAATTCTAAAACTATGATTTTAAAGAAAGTACATTCAGGGATTAAGAGGGGACTCTAGACTGCCATACTGAATATGGATATATGAATATGTAATATAAAAGTCTTTAAGAGTCCTCAATATGTTTTCATAACTTGACAGAACCTGTCCTGTTAAACCGTTGTATGGTCTTGGTCACCATGCTGCAGCTCAGTTTCAGGGTCTTGGCAATCTTCTTATAGCCTAGGCCATCTTTATGTACAGCAAAAGTTCTTTTTTTCAGATCTTCAGAGAGTTCTTTGCCATGAGGTGCCATGTTGAACTTCCAGTGACCAGTATGAGAGAGTGAGAGCGATAACACCAAATTTAACACACCTGCTCCCCATTCACACCTGAGACCTTGTAACACTAACGAGTCACATGACACCTGGTAAAATCCAGGCACAGGATTGAAGGTTCCGTCCCACCCAAGACACTTTGGAACCTTCAAGCTCCAGGCCCCAATCCAGATATACGAAATCCAGAGAAAGCCAGAAGCACAGCCTTCTCTGCTCAGAAACGATAGTCTGGAACCTTGCATTAACCCTTAACGTGAATTCTGTGTCATATTCTCCTACATTTTCACAGTGGCAGGACCTCGCACTGTCACAAGGTCTTTACATCGGGTCAAAAAGAAGGAAAACTGAGGAGGTAAGAGGGACAGGAGGGTTTGGGTCCAAATGAGGCACCGTCTCTCCAAATTAGGGACATGGGGGCAGGGGCTGACTGGCAACTTTTGGCCCAGGGGGCGAAGTACAAACCAGAGGTCCATGGTGCAGGGACTCAGCCCCCCCTCCCACTCTCCCTGGCCTTCTCCTGAGCCTGTCCTTGTCTTCAACCCGCACTCAGTAGGTCAGCGGTGGGGACTTTTTACTTCTCTTCACCAGGAATTCTTTAGGCATGTCTGTGGCAGAAGCAGTGCAGCCTTTTTATGGAGCATCAGAGCAGCCCAGGGGGCAATTCCCCCCCCCCCCCTGCCCCTGGCTCAGTCCTCCCCTGCATGTGGGAGCTATGAAATAAGATGGTTTTTCCTATAAGAGGTTCCATCATCCCAGTTTATTCTGCTTGTCATTGTCATTAGTAGGGATGATCGAACGGTTCGGGTCCACCATCGGTTCGGCCCGAACATTGGGTGTTCGAGGTTCGGCCGAATTTAGAACTTTTTGCCCAAAAAGTTCGGAATTCGGCAACCAGAACCGCCCAAAATGCAATGCTTCAGGAAATGGGCTTTAAAAGCCCGTGATTGGACCAGAACCATTAGCAAAAGCCAATTGAGGGGGCAGGAGAATGCTAGGAATGTGATTGGAGTGACTAGGGGGTCCCTAGACCAATCATTAGTGAATACGCCCCCCAGTATATAAGATCGCCCCCGCCATATTCCCAGCATTGTTATACTGGACATGGAAGAGAGTGGAAGCAGTTCTGTTAATTTTACTTTAAAAGTGTCATTTAGCTATTTTTAGTGTGAGGAAAGGGATATCTAGTGTAGTTAGAGTGCTCCTTTACACTTAAGTTAGCTTCAAAAATTTAGTTTCTGTAGGGAAAGTGTTAAGTGTCAGGGGACCGTAGTGTAGTGTAGGGTTAACTGACAGTGACTGCTATGGCAGGGTGACAAAACCCTTCCATAGCAGGGTGACCGCTATAGAGAAATGATCATTTCTCTGCTTCGGGACAGGAATATGGCTTCTCACCAGCCAAGCATTTTTTAATGCTGCAGGGGCTGCCACTGCCAGTGCTTTTTTGAGGACATGTTTGATGTCAGACATGACATCTGAATATGTGTATAGGGGGTATATATAGACATATATGTCTGAATATATACCCCTAGACATATATAGGTGTGATAGTAGCAGAAATAAATGCTTGCGCTAATGAAATCATTTACAGTAATATATTTCTGCTACTATCACACCTATATATGTCTAGGGGTATATATTCAGACATATATGTCTATATATACCCCCTATACACATGTTCAGATGTTTTGCCTGCCTCAAAAGAACCCCAAAAAATGCCAAAAAAACGCTAGTGTCAAAAAAAAAAAAATGCCCAGGTGTGTTTTTGCTGGCATTTTTTGGGGGGTTTTGGAGGCAGGCAAAACATCAGAACTTGTGCACAGTACCACTATACACAAGTTCAGATGTTTTTCCTGACTGCAAAGAACCCAAAAAAATGCCTGGTATTAAACCGGCAAGGTGTTACAGCAGAGAAGCCATATTCCTGTGCTTAAAGTTTTCTAATACAAACGATCTTTTTTTTTATGGTTCTGGACATGCTACAGAGCTGAAACTTCACAGGTACACCTTTTAGACCCCCCAGACACAAAATCACACAAAAAAAAAGTTCTTAAAAATTGTCATTTTTGATAAAAAAGCCAATTATTGAAAAATTTAAAAAAAAAAAAAAAGAGATTTTTTGATTTTTACTTTGGATTTAGTATCTGGGGGGTCTAAAAAGTGTACATGTGAAGTTTCAGCTCTGTAGCATGTCCAGAACCCCCCAAAAATTAGCATTTTCTTATAATTTTTATTAGAACAGGAATACGGCTTCTCTACGGCGCTTTTTCTTGCATTTATCGGGCATTTTTGGAGGCAGGCATGACTTTTTTTGGATTTAGTGTCTGGGGGGTCTAAAAAGTGTACCTGTGAAGTTTCAGCTCTGTAGCATGTCCAGAACCAGAAAAAAGATCATTTTTCAGTAGAGCAGGGATGGTGGGACCCCTCTTTTACACTTATATGATCTTTTTTTGGGGTTCTGGACATGCTACAGAGCTGAAACTTCACAGGTACACCTTTTAGACCCCCCAGACACAAAATCACACAAAAAAAGTTCTTAAAAATTGTCATTTTTGATAAAAAAGCCAATTATTGAAAAATTAAAAAAAAAAAAAAGAGATTTTTTGATTTTTACTTTGGATTTAGTATCTGGGGGGTCTAAAAAGTGTGCATGTGAAGTTTCAGCTCTGTAGCATGTCCAGAACCATAAAAAAAAAGATTGTTTGTATTAGAAAACTTTAAGCACAGGAATATGGCTTCTCTGCTGTAACACCTTGCCGGTTTAATAGCAGGCATTTTTTTGGGTTCTTTGCAGTCAGGAAAAACATCTGAACTTGTGTATAGTGTACTGTGCACAAGTTCTGATGTTTTGCCTGCCTCCAAAATTCCCCAAAAAATGCCAGCAAAAACACACCTGGGCATTTTTTTTTTTGACGCTAGCGTTTTTTTTGGCATTTTTTGGGGTTCTTTTGAGGCAGGCAAAACATCTGAACATGTGTATAGGGTGTATATATAGGCATATATGTCTGAATATATACCCCTAGACATATATAGGTGTGATAGTAGCAGAAATATATTACTGTAAATGATTTCATTAGCGCAAGCATTTATTTCTGCTACTATCACACCTATATATGTCTAGGGGTATATATACAGACATATATGTCTATATATCCCCCCTATACACATGTTCAGATGTTTTGCCTGCCTCAAAAGAACCCCAAAAAATGCCAAAAAAAACGCTAGCGTCAAAAAAAAAAATGCCCAGGTGTGTTTTTGCTGGCATTTTTTGGGGAATTTTGGAGGCAGGCAAAACATCAGAACTTGTGCACAGTACTACTATACACAAGTTCAGATGTTTTTCCTGACTGCAAAGAACCCAAAAAAATGCCTGCTATTAAACCGGCAAGGTGTTACAGCAGAGAAGCCATACTCCTGTGCTTAAAGTTTTCTAATACAAACAATCTTTTTTTTTCTGGTTCTGGACATGCTACAGAGCTGAAACTTCACATGCACACCTTTTAGACCCCCCAGATACTAAATCCAAAGTAAAAATCAAAAAAATCTCTTTTTTTTTTTTTTTTTTTTAAATTTTTCAATAATTGGCTTTTTTATCAAAAATGACAATTTTTAAGAACTTTTTTTTGTGTGATTAATAGTTAATGGGGCATGACCCAGAACCCTAGGCACTTTTTAGGGGCATTTATTGGGTTTTAGGGCTTAAAAATGGTGTTTTTTGATTACAGAAGTTCGGGTCCCATTGTTTTCAATGGGGTTCTGAAATCCGGGCCGAACTTTCGTGAAGTTCGGGTGTTCTGGTCGAACCGAACTTTTCAAAAGTTCGATCATCCCTAGTCATTAGACGGATATTTCCTCTGCTAGAAGAGTCACGACGCTGTTTACTTCATGAAATACCAATGTCACCGTCGCTGACCCTCTTCTCAGAGTTCTTTTATTTGTAATGTTAGGCCGTCTGTTTGACATAACAGGATTGCAGCCGGATTTTCAGCATTTAAATACAAGAGAAAAGGAAATGTCACTCCACGAGTTTTTTTTTTATTAATTAAGAAAAGATGAAAACAGTTTTTGTGAGTTTGGTAATAATAAAAAAATAATAATTTCAGGGTTTTAAGGGCCGCAAATCACTTTGTATCGCTGAATGGCGGATGGAGACTTCGTAGGGGATTATCCAATAACTGGAACTGTTGAAATTGTACTTTATAACGCCAATTCTGACATTTTATTAATTCAATTTAAAATGTCAGAAATAACAAACTCTCAGCTCATTGCTCTCCCACCGCCTCGTCTGAGGAACACGCGGATCCGGAGAGGGCGGCAAGACTGCACAATGTATCCTTATGGGCTCTATATTAAACTTTCCTGAGTAGGATTAAAGAAAAATTAAATATTTGAATTAATGAAATAAAAAATACTTTTTTAATAATTATGTTGATCCAGAGAAATACAAAACAACGTCACTTCAAGGTAGCAGCTAATTTAATTTCAGCAGGAATCAGAAAAACCTTCATGACCCCGTAATGAAAATTAGATTATTCCCCAGATGAATCACTTCTATAATGTAATCTACCAATTATAGTGACATGTACCATTTCTTATAAGAATGGCATGCAATCTATTTTAAAATCCATTTAATTACTATCTGCCATCATTACCTCCCGCGGTATAAAACTCATTCAGAAATCAAAACTATGTAATTATGGTGAGTTATGTTGATAGGGTTTCTATATACAGTATATATATATACATGTGTGTGTGTGTGTGTGTGTGTACAGTGCCTTGCGAAAGTATTCGGCCCCCTTAAACTTTTCGACCTTTTGCCACATTTCAAGCTTCAAACATAAAGATATAAAACTGTAATTTTTTGTGAAAAATCAACAACAAGTGGGACACAATCATGAAGTGGAACGAAATTTATTGGATATTTCAAACTTTGTTAACAAATAAAAAAACTGAAAAATTGGGCGTGCAAAATTATTCAGCCCCTTTACTTTCAGTGCAGCAAACTCTCTCCAGAAGTTCAGTGAGGATCTCTGAATGATCCAATGTTGACCTAAATGACTAATGATGATAAATAGAATCCACCTGTGTGTAATCAAGTCTCCGTATAAATGCACCTGCACTGTGAAAGTCTCAGAGGTCCGTTTAAAGCGCAGAGAGCATCATGAAGAACAAGGAACACACCAGGCAGGTCCGAGATACTGTTGTGGAGAAGTTTAAAGCCGGATTTGGATACAAAAAGATTTCCCAAGCTTTAAACATCCCAAGGAGCACTGTGCAAGCGATAATATTGAAATGGAAGGAGTATCAGACCACTGCAAATCTACGAAGACCTGGCCGTCCCTCTAAACTTTCAGCTCATACAAGGAGAAGACTGATCAGTAGTGTTGAGCGAACACGGACTGTATTATTCGTGTTCGTACCAAATAATTGGATTTTTTGTACCCGAACACGGACACGGACACTTTACTGTATGTTCGGGTAAAAATCCGTGTTCGGTCGTTTTATTTCCGGGTTTTGCATGCTTTGGCGCTCTTTTCATGGCGGGCTTTCAACAGCCAATCAACAATCGTTAAACTGGTGTGCCTTAAGCCATCCCAGCCATGCCTGCAAATGTCTCAGTAGCTGTGATTGGCCGTCTGAAGCATGTGACCAAGTCTTTATAAGTTCGAGGCAGCCGCAGCGGCGTCATTCTGCTGCTTAGATCAGGGACAGAGCACACATCAACGTGCTGGCTGCTGATTAGGGAAAGATAGGCAGGAAAAAAACATTTGTGTCCGGATAGAATTGAGGGTCAGGTCGGAGTGTTTAGGCAGGGCGAGTTGTAGGCATTTTAGGGATAGAGTCTGCTGAATTATAGGGTCAGTGTCTTCTACAAACTACAATCGATATTGCTGTGTGGGGGGTGGGGTCTGCACTCAATCCTGATCTACGATCTCTTCTCAATCCTGTTAGGGAGAGGCTGCTGCTGAATTTTAGGGAAAGTGTGTTCTACAAACTACAATCGATATTGCTGTGTGGTGTGGGATAGGAGATAGGCAGGTGTCAGTGATCCACATCCATTTTTCTGTGTGTGAGCTGCAGTGAACACAATCTTTTTTGGGTGCAGTCAACGAAATCCTTTTGGGGTGCAGTGAACACAATCTTTGTGGGGTGCAGTGAACACAATCTTTTTGGGGTGCAGTGAACACAATCTTTTTGGAGTGCAGTGAACAAAATCCTTTTTGGGGTGCAGTGAACAACATCCTTTTTGGGGTGCAGTGAACACAATCTTTTTGGGGTGCAGTTAACAAAATCCTTTGTGGGGTGCAGTGAACACAATCTTTGTGGGGTGCAGTGAACAACATCCTTTTTGGGGTGCAGTGAACAACATCCTTTTAGGGTGCAGTGAACACAATCTTTTTGGGGTGCAGTGAACAAAATCCTTTGTGGGGTGCAGTGAACACAATCTTTGTGGGGTGCAGTGAACACAATCTTTTTGGGGTGCAATGAACAAAATACTTTTTGGGGTACAGTGAACACAATCTTTGTGGGGTGCAGTGAACACAATCTTTTTGGGGTGCAGTGAACAAAATCCTTTGTGGGGTGCAGTGAACACAATCTTTTTGGGGTGCAATGAACAAAATCCTTTTTGGGGTACAGTGAACACAATCTTTGTGGGGTGCAGTGAACAACATCCTTTTAGGGTGCAGTGAACTCAATCTTTTTGGGGTGCAGTGAAAACAATCTTTGTGGGGTGCAGTGAACACAATCTTTTTGGGGTGCAATGAACAAAATCCTTTTTGGGGTGCAGTGAACACAATCTTTTTGGGGTGCAGTGAACAAAATCCTTTGTGGGGTGCAGTGAACACAATCTTTGTGGGGTGCAGTGAACACAATATTTTTGGGGTGCAATGAACAAAATCCTTTTTGGGGTGCAGTGAACACAATCTTTTTGGGGTGCAGTGAACAAAATCCTTTGTGGGGTGCAGTGAACACAATCTTTTTGGGGTGCAGTGAACAACATCCTTTTTGGGGTGCAGTGAACAACATCCTTTTTGGGGTGCAGTGAACACAATCTTTTTGGGGTGCAGTGAACAAAATCCTTTGTGGGGTGCAGTGAACACAATCTTTGTGGGGTGCAGTGAACACAATCTTTTTGGGGTGCAGTGAACAAAATCCTTTTTGGGGTGCAGTGAACAACATCCTTTTTGGGGTGCAGTGAACACAATCTTTTTGGGGTGCAGTGAACAAAATCCTTTGTGGGGTGCAGTGAACACAATCTTTTTGGGGTGCAGTGAACAACATCCTTTTTGGGGTGCAGTGAACAACATCCTTTTTGGGGTGCAGCGAACACAATCTTTTTGGGGTGCAGTGAACAAAATCCTTTGTGGGGTGCAGTGAACACAATCTTTGTGGGGTGCAGTGAACACAATCTTTTTGGGGTGCAGTGAACAAAATCATTTTTGGGGTGCAGTGAACAACATCCTTTTTGGGGTGCAGTGAACAACATCCTTTTTGGGGTGCAGCGAACACAATCTTTTTGGGGTGCAGTGAACAAAATCCTTTGTGGGGTGCAGTGAACACAATCTTTGTGGGGTGCAGTGAACACAATCTTTTTGGGGTGCAGTGAACAACATCCTTTTTGGGGTGCAGTGAACAACATCCTTTTAGGGTGCAGTGAACACAATCTTTGTGGGGTGCAGTGAACAACATCCTTTTAGGGTGCAGTGAACACAATCTTTGTGGGGTACAGTGAACAGAATCTTTGTGGGGTGCAGTGAACACAATCTTTGGGGGGTACAGTGAACACAATCTTTTTGGGGTGCAGTGAACAAAATCCTTTTAGGGTGCAGTGAACACAATCTTTGTGGGGTGCAGTGAACGAAATCCTTTTTGGGGTGCAGTAAACACAATCTTTTTGGGGTGCAGTGAACAAAATCCTTTGTGGGGTGCAGTGAACACAATCTTTGTGGGGTGCAGTGAACACAATCTTTTTGGGGTGCAGTGAACAACGTCCTTTTTGGGGTGCAGTGAACAACATCCTTTTTGGGGTGCAGTGAACAAAATCCTTTTAGGGTGCAGTGAACACAATCTTTGTGGGGTACAGTGAACACAATCTTTGTGGGGTACAGTGAACACAATCTCATACTTCTGAAGATTTGAGGGTGCTGCCTGTTCCATACTCCTCCTCCTACTCCTCATCCATCCTTTTAGGGGTACAAACAATAGTAATTGGGGCCTAGTGTGGTGGTGTACGTGTGAGATACATACACTTTCTTTTTGATCATATTTTCTATTCCGCTATTCAATTAAAACCTTTGGGGATCAATTAACCACTTCCCGCCCGCCCTATTACAAAATGACGGCGGGAATGTGGTTGAGTTATCCTGACCGGACGTCATATGACGGCGGCAGGATAACACCGCTCTGGGCGCCCCCCGGGGGCGCGCAGAGCGGCGATCGGTGATGCGAGGTGTCAGTCTGACACCCTGCACCTCCGATCTCGGTAAAGAGCCTCTGACGGAGGCTCTTTACCATGTGATCAGCCGTGTCCAATCACGGCTGGTCACATAGTAAAACAGGAACAGCCGTTGATCGGCTTTCCTTAGTTCGTGATTGACAGGCACGAGTAAAGGAGCGCCGATCGGCGGCTCCCCTGACCGGGGGGGGGTCGGCACTGGTAATCAGATCATTGATTACCAGTGCAGACCCTCGGGGGGGGGGGATGCCACTAGAACCACCAGGGATGCCCACTATGACCCCAGGGATGCCCACTATGACCCCAGGGATGCCCACTATGGCCACCAGGGATGGCAATCAGGGCTCAGGGAGCCCCCCATTGCCCTCCCCATCAGAGATGCCCACCAGTGTCCTCCCTATCAGTGCTGCCCACAAGTGCCCATCATTGCCATCCTTTAGTGTCGCCCACCAGTGCCCATTATTGCCCACCAGTGCCGCCTATCAGTGCCCATTAGTGCCCATCAGTGCCGCCCGTCAGTGCCGATCAGTGCCGCCCATCAGTGCCCATCAGTGCCCACCAGTGCTGCCTATCAGTGCCCATTAGTGCCCGTCAGTGCCACCTATCAGTGCCCGTCAGTGCCGCCTATCAGTGCCCATCAATGCCGCCTATCAGTGCCCAGCAGTGCCGCCTATCAGTGCCCACCAATGCTGCATATCAGTGCTACCTATCAGTGCCACATATCAGTGCCGCCTATCAGTGCCGCCTATCAGTGCCGCCTATCAGTGCCACCCCATCAGTGCCACCCCATCAGTGCCATCCCATCATTGCCTCCTCATCAGTGCCTGTCAGTGCAGTCTCATCAGTGCTCATTAGTGCAGGAAAAAACGTATTTATTTACAAAATTGTATAACATAAACAAAAAAACTTTTTTTTTTTTTCAAACTTTTCTGTCTTTTTTTATTTGTTTAGCAAAAAGTAAAAATCGCACAGGTGATCAAATACCACCAAAAGAAAGCTCTATTTGTGGGGGGAAAATGATATAAATTTGGTGTAAATACAGTGTTGCATGACCGCGCAATTGTCATTCAAAATTCAACAGCGCTAAAAGGGGAAAATTGGCCTGGGCGGGAAGGGAGGGAAGTGCCCTGTATTAAAGTGGTTAAATTGCGTGATAGTCTGTGTCGGTACGTGTGAGATCCACCTTTCCAAGTTTTTGGGGTTCATCTCATACTTCTGAAGATTTGAGGGTGCTGTCTGTTCCATACTCCTCCTACTCCTCATCCATCCTTTTAGGGGTAGAAACAATAGTAATTGGGGCCTAGTGTGGTTTTGTACGTGCGAGATACATACACTTTTTTGGATCATATTTCCTATTCCGCTATTCAATAAAAACCTTTCTAGGGCAAGATCTTAAATTACAGAAATATGAGGAGACCGTCAAATAAGGGCCGTGGCCTGGGTCGTGGTGCTGCTGGTAGAGCTCCTGTTGCAAGGAGAGGACGTGGTCGATCTGTGCCAGCTACACGCACAAGTGAAACACCTTCCTCAAGTGTGAGTAGGCGACAGAACCTGCATCAGTATTTGGTAGGGCATCATACGCCTCTAGAAGTGATGAGGCCAGAACAAGTGGAGGCGATAGTAGATTGGTTTGCTGCTGACAGTGCCTCCAGTTCCTTCACATTGTCTCCCACCCAGTCTACTGCAGAAAGGTCACAGTTGGCACCTGCAGCCGATGTCCAACCGTCTTTCACCTCACCCCCTTGCAAATCAGGCAAGCAGTCTGAGCCCCAAGCCATACAGCAGTCTCTTCTTCTTTTTGATGACTCTGTCAGCAGGGTTTCCCAGTGCCATCCACCTAGCCCTGCCCCAGAAGTGGAAGAGATTGAGTGCAGCGATGCCCAACCACTTATTTCTCAAGATGAGTACATGCAAGGATCATCGCAGCACGTCTCCGATGATGACGAAACGCAGGTGCCAACTGCTGCGGCGTTCAGCATTGTGGAGACCGACAAGGAGGGCAGGGGTGAAGACTGGGTGGAAGATGATGTGGAGGACGATGAGGTCCTCGACCCCACATGGAATGAACGTCATGCAGGTGACCTGAGTAGTTTGGAGGAAGAGGCGGTGGTCGCACAGAGCCACCAGCACAGCAGAAGAGGGAGCAGGGTGTAGAAGCGGAGCGGCCGTGCCCTAGACACTACGCCCGCTACTGCCCAACGCAGCA
The DNA here is from genome assembly GCF_965119305.1 of Pelophylax lessonae. Classification (NCBI taxonomy): domain Eukaryota; kingdom Metazoa; phylum Chordata; class Amphibia; order Anura; family Ranidae; genus Pelophylax; species Pelophylax lessonae. The sequence continues at coordinate 4,522,979 of NC_138771.1, read as the reverse complement.
AGGGAACGAGCGCACCAAAGTCAGCTCAAAAGAGTTCTCTAGCGTGGAAGTTCTTTAGAAAATGTGCTGATGACAGGACACGAGTGGTTTGCACCCTGTGCAATCAGAGCTTGAAGCGAGGCATAAACCTTCTCAACCTGAGCACAACCTGCATGATCAGGCATCTAAGTGCAAAGCACGAGCTGCAGTGGAGTACACACCTTCAAAACCAAGAAACGTCTCTGGCTCATCCTGCTTCCTCTTCTGCTGCAGTCTCGGCCGTTCCAGCCACATCTGTAGTGATACCGGCACCTGCCACCCCGCAAACAGACGATCTGTCAGCAATACCACCACCTGGGTCACCAACCATCTCCACAATGTCCCGTGGAAGCGTTCAGCTTTCCATCTCCCAAACACTTGAGAGGAAGAGGAAGTACCCCCCTACCCACCCGCGATCCCTGGCCCTGAATGCCAGCATTTCAAAATTATTGGCCTTTGAAATGCTGTTATTCCGTCTGGTGGAGACGCACAGTTTTAAAAACCTTATGTCGGTGGCTGTCCCACAGTACGTCGTGCCCAGCCGCCACTACTTTTCCAGGCAAGCCATCCCTTCCCTGCACAACCAAGTGGGGGAAAAAATCAGGTGTGCACTGCGCAACGCCATCTGTGCCAAGGTCCACCTAACTACCGATACGTGGACCAGTAAGCACGGTCAGGGGCGTTATATCTCCCTAACGGCACACTGGGTAAATGCAGTGGCGGATGGGCCTGAGGCGGATAGCAATTTGGCGCATGTCCTTCCACCACCGAGGATTGCAGGGCGCTTCAGTTTGCCTCCTGTTCCTAACTCCTCCTACTCCGCTTCCTCATCCTCTACCGCCTCCTCATCCGGACAGCGTAACACCTTCACCACCAACTTCAGCACGGCCAGGGGTAAACGACAGCAGGCAGTTTTTACAACTTGCCTGTTTGGGGGACAAACCACACACCGCGCAGGAGTTGTGGAGGAGCATGGAACAGCAGACAAATGAGTGGTTGCTGCCAGCGAGCCTCAAGCCCGGCCTGGGCGAAATCTCATAGCAGCTCTGGGCCTAGCCGGTTTGACGCACATCCCTTGCCTGGCACATGTGCTGAATTTGGTGGTGCAGAGGTTCCTTAAAAACTACCCCGATATGTCAGAGCTGCTGCAGAAAGTGCGGGCCGTTTGTGCGCACTTTCGGCGTTCTCACCCTGCTGCTGCTCGCCTGACAGCGCTGCAGCGTAACTTTGGCCTTCCCGCTCACCGCCTCATATGTGACGTGCCCACAAGGTGGAACTCCACCTTGCACATGCTGGAAAGACTGTGCGAGCAGCAGCAGGCCATAGTGGAGTTTCAGCTGCAGCACGCACGCGTGAGTCGCTCTGCGGAACAGCACCACTTCACCACCAATAACTGGGCCTCCATGCGAGACCTGTGTGCCTTGTTGCGCTGTTTTGAGTACTCCACCAACATGGCCAGTGGCAATGACGCCATTCTCAGCTTAACTATCCCACTTCTATGCCTCCTTGAAAAAACAATTCGGGCGATGATGGAAGAGGATGTAGCACAGGATGAGGAGGAGGATGAAGAGGTAACATTTCCAAGGCTTTCAGGGCAGTCATTCGCAAGGGGCTCAGAGGGTGGGTTCCTGCACACACAAACGCCAGGGACACAATTGTCCAGCAGGGGCACAGTTCTGGAGGATGAGGAGGAGGAGGAGCTGGAGGAGGAGATGGAACCATGTTCACAGCAGGGTGGCACCCAGGCCAGCTCATGGCCATCACTGGTGCGTGGCTGGGGGGATACAGAGGACACGGACGATACACCTCCCACAGAGGACAGCCTTTCGTTGCCTCTGGGCAGCCTGGCACACATGAGCGATTACATGCTGCAGTGTCTCCACAACGACCGCCGAGTTGCCCACATTCTAACTTGTGCTGATTACTGGGTGGCCACGCTGCTGGATCCCCGTTACAAGGACAACGTACCGTCCTTAATTCACTCACTGGAGCGCGATCGCAAGATGCGCGAGTACAAGCGCACGCTGGTAGACGCCATGCTGCTGGCATTCCCATCTGACAGCGGGGCCGCAGTGGAATCACAAGGCAGAGGAGGAGGAGGTCGCCAACGCAACCAGGGCACCGCCAGCACCTCAGAAGGCAGGGTTAGCATGGCCGAAATGTGGAAAAGCTTTGTCAGCACGCCACAACAAACAGCAGCACCAGCAGCTCAGATGGAACGTCTTAGCAGGAGGCAGCATTTTACCAACATGGTGGAGCAGTATGTGTGCACACGCCTACATGTAGTGAATGAGGGGTCTGCCCCCTTCAACTTCTGGGTCTCCAAATTGGGCACATGGCCTGAGCTTGCCCTTTACGCCTTGGAGGTGCTGGCATGCCCTGCAGCCAGTGTAATATCTGAACGGGTATTTAGCACGGCTGGGGGCGTTATAACAGACAAGCGCAGCCGCCTGTCCAGAGACAATGTGGACAAGCTCACGTTCATTAAAATGAACCAGGCATGGATCCCACGGGACTTTTCCGTACCTTATGCAGAATAGCAATGGATACCGACCTTACCCACCCATTATTCCATTTTTGCTCTTTCTCACTCTTTTGGGGTGTACCCTCATTTAAAATTTAAGTGTTGGCTACCTCGTCCTCCTCCTCAGGGCCAGATTAACGTAGGGGCTATTGGCCATATTCACTGTTACCGCTCTTCTGTCACTTGTAAACACAGAAGTCTGGCTTCTATGCTCGCTTCCCCAGGCAGCACCCTTAGAACCTCCCAACACAGCGCGAAGGCCGGACAAGGAGGGACAGTTGCCGATGCATGGATGTGTTTATGGGCTTCAGAGACAGCATCCCATGTTGAATTAGGCATGCATGGCTGCACCCTTCCTCCTCTGGGTGCATGCCAAGGCACGGCCCTTAAGGCCCTTCAAAATCCTCAGCACCAAGACCATGATGCTCTTAATCCGGCCCTGGTCCTCCTCCACCGCCGCTTCCACCTACACCGCCCATAGGTGTGCGCAGCCTATTGCATTAAGGTGTGCACCCCAAAGTTGAAATACACATGCATGTGTTTGCCTACAGGTACATGGCCCCGATACATTACTCTCCCTGCTGGCAAAGAGAAATAGAGCAGAGCAGGTCCGAGGGAGATCTTTCCCATCTCCTCACTGGCAATGCTATGTGCCCTAGGTGATTAGGGTGTGCCCAGGCACACCCGGCACACCCTGTGAGCATGCCTATGTCACCGCCACATCCACCACCACCTCAACCTCCCTCCTACTCCATATGGGCCTCGTCCTTCAGACATGAAGAAGAACATTGTTTTATTTTTCTGTTTTTTTTTGTTGTTTTAAGTTATTTCCCTATCCACATTTGTTTGCAGAGCACTTGCCATGCTCTTAATTACGTTTTGCTGCCATTTGCAGCACTCTAGCCCTTTCCTTTGGTGTTTTAGAGCCATTTTAGTGCCTTAAAGTTCGGGTCCCCATTGACTTTAATGGGGTTCGGTGTCCGGGAAAAGTTCGGTAAAAGTCCGGGACACGGACCCGGACTTTTTTTTAAAGTTCGGCCGAACCCGTCGAACACGGACATCTAGGTGTCCGCTCAACCCTACTGATCAGAGATGCAGCCAAGAGGCCCATGATCACTCTGGATGAACTGCAGAGATCTACAGCTGAGGTGGGAGACTCTGTCCATAGGACAACAATCAGTCGTATACTGCACAAATCTGGCCTTTATGGAAGAGTGGCAAGAAGAAAGCCATTTCTTAAAGATATCCATAAAAAGTGTCGTTTAAAGTTTGCCACAAGCCACCTGGGAGACACCAAACATGTGGAAGAAGGGGCTCTGCTCAGATGAAACCAAAATCGAACTTTTTGGCAACAATGCAAAACGTTATGTTTGGCGTAAAAGCAACACAGCTCATCACCCTGAACACACCATCCCCACTGTGAAACATGGTGGTGGCAGCATCATGGTTTGGGCCTGCTTTTCTTTAGCAGGGACAGGGAAGATGGTTAAAATTGATGGGAAGATGGATGGAGCCAAATACAGGACCATTCTGGAAGAAAACCTGATGGAGTCTGCAAAAGATCTGAGACTGGGACGGAGATTTGTCTTCCAACAAGACAATGATCCAAAACATAAAGCAAAATCTACAATGGAATGGTTCACAAATAAACATATCCAGGTGTTAGAATGGCCAAGTCAAAGTCCAGACCTGAATCCAATCGAGAATCTGTGGAAAGAACTGAAAGCTGCTGTTCACAAACACTCTCCATCCAACCTCACTGAGCTCCAGCTGTTTTGCAAGGAGGAATGGGCAAAAATTTCAGTCTCTCAATGTGCAAAACTGATAGAGACATACCCCAAGTGACTTACAGCTGTAATCGCAGCAAAAGGTGGCGCTACAAAGTATTAACTTAAGGGGGCTGAATAATTTTGCACGCCCAATTTTTAAGTTTTTTTATTTGTTAAAAAAGTTTGAAATATCCAATAAATTTCATTCCACTTCATGATTGTGTCCCACTTGTTGTTGATTCTTCACAAAAAATTACAGTTCTATATCTTTATGTTTGAAGCCTGAAATGTGGCAAAAGGTCGCAAAGTTCAAGGGGGCCGAATACTTACGCAAGGAACTGTATATATATATATATATAGATCTACGTAGATCTACGTGATTATGCGCAGTCGAGCCGCCCTGCCACAGTAAATCTGCGTGGGGCAGTCGGCAAATGGTTAAAATAAATCTATGATAACATTTCTCTCTAAGAGGGCAAAATTACAAAATCTGCAAGGGATCCAATAATTATTTTCCCCTCTGTATATATACAGTATCTCACAAAAGTAAGTACACCCCTCACATTTTTGTAAATATTTTATTCTATCTTTTCATGTGACAACACTGAAGAAATGACACTTTGCTACAATGTAAAGTAGTGAGTGTACAGCTTGTATAACAGTGTAAATTTGCTGTCCCCTCAAAAAGTAACTCAACACACAGCCATTAATGTCTAAACCGCTGGCAACAAAAGTGAGTACACCCCTAAGTGACAATGTCCAAATTGGGCCCAATTAGCCATTTTCCCTCCCCGGTGTCATGTGACTCCTTAGTGTTACAAGGTCTCAGGTGTGAATGGGGAGCAGGTGTGTTAAATTTGGTGTTATCGCTCTCACTCTCTCATACTGGTCACTGGAAGTTCAACATGGCACCTCATGGCAAAGAACTCTCTGAGGATCTGAAAAAAAGAATTGTTGCTCTACATAAAGATGGCCTAGGCTATAAGAAGATTGCCAAAACCCTGAAACTGAGCTGCAGCACGTGGCCAAGACTATACAGTGGTTTAACAGGACAGATTCCACTCAGAACAGGCCTCACCGTGGTCAACCAAAAAGGTTGAGTGCCGTGCTCAGCGTCATATCCAGAGGTTGTCTTTGGGAAATAGACGTATGAGTGCTGCCAGCATTGCTGCAGAGGTTGAAGGGGTGGGGGAGGGGTCAGCCTGTCAGTGTTCAGACCATACGCCACACACTGCATCAAATTGGTCTGCATGGCTGTCATCCCAGAAGGAAGCCTCTTCTAAAGATGATCCACAAGAAAGCCCACAAACAGTTTGCTGAAGACAAGCAGACTAAGGACATGGATTACTGGAACCATCTCCTGTGCTCTGATGAGACCAAGATAAACTTATTTGGTGTCAGATGGTGTCAGGCGTGTGTGGGGGCAACCAGGTGAGGAGTACAAAGACAAGTGTGTCTTCCTACAGTCAAGCATGGTGGTGGGAGTGTCATGGTCTGGGGCTGCATGAGTGCTGCCGGCACTGGGGAGCTACAGTTCATTGAGGGAACCATGAATGCCAACATGTACTGTGACATACTGAAGCAGGGCCGCTGTTAGAAATCACAGGGGGGGGGGCTGTACAACCTATCTGAAAGGGCCCCCCGGAACTATCAAATCGCTAAAATGCCACGGTCGCAATGGTATGCTTTGCAGTCATGGCAGAAATTGGAGCTTCGCTACTGCCGCCTCATGACTCATGACGTTTTTTTTTAACTTTTTTAAATTGCTGAATGGCAATTTTACATTGTGAGATGGCATTACAACTCTGAGCCAATTATTTGGCTTCAAGGTGCAGAGTGGCCCCATTGAACTCAGCGGGGAGTATGATAGGTGGTGCTGCCTGTTAAACTCTGCAGCCTGTGTTAAAAATACCACAGCTCTGAAGTAAAGCATTGCAGCCATGGCATGTGTACAGCCCTGTCTGACAATATGACAGCCGGCTTTTGTCAAAGGGACATGACCAAAAAAGGTTGAGAGCAGTGGCCAGAGTGTTCTGGAGGGGGGTGGGGGGGGGGGGGGCTGTCCCATTGTCAGAACACAATTGAACAGCAGGGTAGATTGCTGTACTAAAATTGGATTGTTAATACAGCAGCCTCGACCAATCAGAGTACTCCACTTCCAGTATTAGTCCATTGGCCAGCTCCTCACACTCTAAATAAGATAAGCGTTTAGAATAGTAACAGTGGATATGGCGTGTTCCCCCGGTCCTCCCCGCCTCCACGGCAGTGTGTCGGACCAGCGAGAAGCACCGCCGCTCACCGCTCATCACCCAATCCATACCTAGCCCTTGGGGTCTGGTATGGATTTTAAGGGGAACCCCATGCTAAAACTTAAAAATAAACGGTGTGGAGTCCCGCTCCCAAATCCATACCAGACCCTTATCCAAGCATGTAGCTTGGCAGGCCAGGAAAGGGGAGGGTCAAACAAGCGCCCCCTCCTGAACCATACCAAGCCACATGCCCTCAACGTGGAAGGGTGCTCTGGAGCAGAGGGGGCTCTGCCCCCCCACCCCAAAGCACCTTGTCCCCATGTTGATGGGGACAAGGGTTTCATCCCCACAACCCTGCACTGTGGATGTGTGGAGTCTGCAGGTGGAGGGCTTATCGGAATCTGAAAGCCCCCCTTTAACAATGGGGCCCCCAGATCCCAGTCCTCCCCCCTCATGTGAATGACTCTGGGGTACATAGTACCCTTACCCATTCACCAAAAAGTGTGAAAATGAATAAAAAAAGGAGACAGTTTTTGACAACTCCTTTATTAAAAATAAAAAAACAATGTCCCCCGATGTAGATCCAACAACAATCACGACACCGCTACTACCGCCAGACCCGAAAAAGGAAAAAGAGAATGTTCCACCGTCAACTAAGACAAACCGCCGAATGCTTGTTTTTTCAATTGACAGTTCTTATATAGGTAAGGGGCAGAGCCACATGGCAATGTCACCTGGTGGCATCACTCCCTTGGGACATCACTGACCGGTGAATGCTGGGGATTCGGCGATTTTCCTTAGTTGACGGTGAAGCATTATTATTTTGTTATTTTTCGGGTCCCGCGGCGTTCTGATTGACCAGAGATCTACATCAGGGGACATTGTTTTTCTATGTACTAGGGGTATCCCCTGGCCCAAAGCACCCCCCATGTTGACGGCATATGGCCTGGTAAGGTTCAGGAGGGGAGGGCGCTTGCTTGTCCACCCCGCAGCATGCTCGGATAAGGGTCTGGTATAGATTTTAGGGGGGACCCACGCCACTTTAAAAAAAAAATGTTGGCGTGGTTTTCCCCTTAAAATACATACTTAAAAGACCTTATGTGGATTGGGGGAGACTCCAATGTCATTTTTCTTAAACATTTTTCTATTGGCAACAATAGTATTGCAGCTCCAATCCCAGAAGCCGACTCTTCAGTAGAAACGCGTCGGGAGGAGCCAGCCGTGCTGCTACAGGTCCCGGATCGCACTGCAGGCGACCGCGACTTCTTCTGAGCATTTTGCTGTCAACCTCAAAGGATGTTTTGTAAGTGTTTTTACCATTTTTTATTCAATAAACTGGGGGTAACGCACTATCAGTCCCTTCCTCTTCTTTATTGTGGCCCTCCTGCTGGCAATTCTACCTGTGGAAGCCTCCAGACCCATCAGAAGATACCGAGAAGCTCCGTCCATCCATCCATCCCTCTGGATATTTTATCAAGTGTGGCCGTTTGACTGGACTCCCTGGTACCACAGCATACGCTCCATTCTCTCTCCATTGTGGTCAGAGTCCATTCACATCAATGGGTGTCACCTTAAGTTTTCAGTTTTTGCACCAAGTCCCGTTTTACTGGATTATTGTTTTGGTAAGAGGTTAATTCACCAATCACCAATCAAGTTGGTCCGTTTTACATGCATCACCTTGGGAACACCCCCCTTCAGATGGAATAGACTCCTCGTTGTTTTCTGCATTGTTTTTTGGATTTTTTCACATATGGACAATGTTTATTGTTTTATTGTTTAGTAATAGCGCACTTTTGTAGTTTTCAGTTACAACTTTCTTTTCAATAGTATTGTAGTGCCGGCAATTTAAATGTCATTTTTTTTTTTTTTCTTTGGAAATCTCAGTTTTGATGCAGCAGGTTTTTTTTTTTTCCAAAAAAGTTTATTGAAGAAACATTGTATAACAATAACAGAACATTACAATGTGATCATTGTAGTAAGAGTAGTAAACATAGAACATTGAAAGTACAGATAATAATATATCTCAAAGGTTGACAATAACAAAGATGCAAATTATTGAATCCATGAAGAGATGAAGTAAGGGGGGGAGGGGGGAGTAATAATACATCCCTGTTACCAGCACAAGGAGGGGAAGAGGGGGGAGGGGAGAAGTGGGGGGGGGGGGGACAATCCAAAAGCTGACATTCCTTATATTAAATATATCAGTTAACAAGAAGTGAGAAGAGATATACAGCATATAGGACCTTTGTTAATGAAAAATTGTTTGGCGGAAATCGAATCAATGTATTGGGACATTAATCAGTTTTTGAATTACGAAAAGAGATCCAGTTTTTCCAAGTATCAGAAAAGCGGGAAGGGTTATCATGTGCGGTGGCGATCAGTTCTTCCATTTCTGAAATCCGTTCAATTTGGAGTAACCAGGTTTGTAAAGAAGGTATTTTGGGAGTACCCCATAATCTGGGGATACATAACTTTGCTGCATTGATCATTATCATGGGTAATGATCTAAAATATTTAGGTGGTGGACAGGGCCGGCCTTTGGGGTGTGCGAGCTGTGCGGCCGCACAGGGCGCCATGGGCAACAAGGGCGCCGTGCGGCCATCACAGCTCGCAGAAGATCAGGTGATTCAGGCCGCACAGCAGGAGGTGAGCGGCGGCGGCGGCCTGGACAGGGCTAACACAGGCCGCAGCCGCCGCTTACCTCCCGCTGTGCGGCTGTGCCTCGGTCACCTACTGATGCAGTGAGGGGAGCTGTGTATCTCTCACACAGCTCAGCCTCCGCTCCGATCCTTCCACGCTGACGATCTCTCCTCCCTCCCTGCACTGACGCCAGAGGAGAGATCGACAGCTCCTCCTCGCCCCACCCCTTCTCCTCCCGCCCACACTCCCGGGGATGTGTGGGCGGGAAGTTTAAAGAAAAAAAAAAAGCTGCAGAGAGTGGAAGGTAAGTGAGGACTTTTTGTGGGGAGTTCTTTGTGAGGGGGGGGGTTCCATGGGGGGGGGTCTGATGTAAGGGGGCTTTGTGTGGGGGGTCTGTGATGTAAGGGAGGGCTCTCTAATGTGGGGGGCTCCATGGAGGGGGTCTGATGTAAGGGGGCTTTGTGTGGGGGTCTTTGATGTAAGGGGGGCTCTCTGATGTGGGGGGCTCTGTGTGGGGGGGGGTCTGATGTAAGGGGGCTTTGTGTGGGGGGTCTGTGATGTAAGGGGGGGCTCTCTGATGTGGGGGGCTGTGTGGGGGGGGTCTGATGTAAGGGGGCTTTGTGTGGGGGGTCTGTGATGTAAGGGGGGCTCTCTGATGTAAAGGGTCTTTGTGTGTGGGGGGTCTGTGATGTAAGGGGGGCTTTGTGTGGGGGGTCTCTGATGTGAGGGGGGCTTTGTGTGTGTAGGGGGGCTTTGTGTGGGGGGTCTCTGATGTGAGGGGGGCTCTGTGTGTGGAGTCTCTGATGTCTCTGAAAAACAAATGGATAATCGCATTTTTTTTTTTTTTTACTTACTTCGTAGAGAAGAAAATATACTTACCTTACTTCTTTCTTCCTCCCCTCGGCGGCCACGGCCCGTCGTCACTTCCTGGCTTTGCAATGATTCCTGGGAGCTGAACGTCATCGCTCCCAGGAATCATTGCGCCTGCACCGGCGTCAGTTCTGGTGTGCGCGCGTCATCCCCTTCTAAACAGCTTCTGGGCATGCCCAGAAGCTGTAGAGGGATGACGCGCGCGCACCGGAAGTGACATCGGGGCCAGTTCAGTGCATCGTGGGACCGAAGAAGACGGAAGAGGATGCAGAAGAGGATCGCGCTGGCTTCAAGCTGCCCACACCTGAGATGGCAGCGCTGGACAATACTTTTTCAAGTTAAGTATTTGTCCTAAAAGGTAAGTGCAACCCGGGACAGATCAGAGGCTAGCCATTGTGGAATGTACTAGCCCTGACTGTCCCGGGGGTATTTTTATTAAAAAAAAGTATTCCAGGGTGGAACTCCGCTTTAAGTTGGGAATCGGAGAGAGAAATATTAAGTGCTTCACATTTCGACTTGTTTATCTTGAAGTTTGCAATGTACTGGAATATTTGAAATTCTTTTTGCAGATTTGGGAGGGATATAACCGGGTTTCAAAGGAATACTAAAATGTCATCAGCATATGCTGCCACCTTGTATTGATCTGAAGAGGTTTTGATGCCAGAGATGTCAGGGTTTTTCCTAATGCAATTTAGTAGTGGTTTGAGTGTGAGGATGAACAGAAGGGGTGAAAGGGGGCATCCTTGACAAGTTCCATTACTAATTGTGAAAGGCTTGGAGAGCGAACCATTAATCCGTACCTTAGCTGAGGGGCTGGAATACAGAGACAACACAAGGGCAACAAGTCTGGGTCCCAGTCCTATGGATTCAAGAATTGCCCCCAAATAGTCCCAAGCTAGCCTATCAAAGGCTTTCTCGGCATCTAGTGAAAGCATAAAACCTTTCTGTTTTGTTGATGAGATAAGGTGATGTATATTCAAAGCCTTAATTGTGTTGTCCCTGGCCTCCCGCCCCAGCATGAAGCCCACCTGATCCCTATTAATCAGGGAGGGGATAAAATCAATTAATCTGTTGGCAAGTATTTTTGCAAAAATCTTTAAGTCAACATTTAGTAATGATATAGGGCGATAGTTTTGTACTAATGAGGAATCTTTTCCAGGTTTCGGTTTCACCGAAATATGCGCTTCCAACAAACTCGAATGGTTTGATTTGCGGCTAGTTAAATTGTTAAAGGTTTGGAAGAAAGGTTTAGTCAGAATGTTAGAGAACATTCTGTAGTACGCTAATGAAAATCCGTCTGGTCCCGGACTTTTCCCAGAGCGGGTTCTATACACAGTACAGATGCGACACTTAAAGGCAGACTAAGGGGACCCCCCAGGCACTATATTTAAAGAGATTTTTCATTTTAATTGTTGCACTTTAAGCATCATTAAAAACAATCTTTCTTAAAAAAGTTTTTTGCATTGATACATGTCCCCCCAGGACAGCACCCTAAACCCCCTACCCCTTTTTATAGCCAATAACTTACATGTAAGCCTTCAAAATGGGTACTTTTGATTTTTCAAGTTTGGGTTCCATAGACTTTATTAGGGTTCACCGTCAAAACTTTTCCTCTGTTCGGGAGTTCTGGTGCAAAGTGAATCAGGAGTCCATCTCTAGCTGACAATGAAGAATGCTTTTCAAAAATCGAAAGTGTTAATAGTTTATTTCTATCAGTTAACAAAATGGGAAGTAAATGAAGAGAAACCCAAATCTAATCAATATTTGGGGTGACCCCCCTTTTCCTTCTAGGTAGACTTGCACTCAGTTGTTGAAGGAACTCGGCAGGTAGGTTGATCTATGTACATCTTTGAGAACTAAGCACTGATCTTCTGTGGATTTATGCTGCCTCCAATCCTTCATTCCAGACAGACTCCATAATGGTGAGATCATTGTTCCTCTTTATGCTGAAGATAGTTCTTAATGACATTGGCTGTATGTTTGGGGTTGTTGTCCTGCTGAGCCAGGAGTCCAGAGACAGGAGGTCTCGCCCAGGGTCAAAAGTGCCCCAGTCAGCAGTTAAGAGACAGGAGGTCTCACCCAAGAGTCAGAGGTGCCTCTTCCAGGGGTCCAGAGACAGGAGGTCTCACCCAAGAGTTAGAGGTGCCTCTTCCAGGGGTCCAGAGACAGGAGGTCTCACCCAAGAGTCAGAGGTGCCTCTTCCAGGGGTCCAGAGACAGGAGGTCTCACCCAAGAGTCAGAGGTGCCTCTTCCAGGGGTCCAGAGACAGGAGGTCTTGCCCTGTGTCAGAAGGGCTCCAGCCAGTAGTTAGGAGAGAGGAGGTCTTGCCCAAGGCCAGAAGTGGCTTAGTCAGCATTTAGAGACAGGAGGTTTCACCCAGGGGTCAGAGGTGCCTATTTGAGGAGTCCAGAGATAGGAAGTCTTGCCCAGGTCAGAAGTGCCCCATTCAGCAGTCAAGGGACAGGAGGTCTAACCCAGGGTCAGAAGTGCCCCAGCCAGCAGTTAGTAGACAGGAGGTCTTGTCCTAGAAGTTAGTTGGGCTCTCTGAGAGTGTAGGGAGAACCCCTGTCCAGAGGCCAGGACTAGAGCCTAAGTGGGCCAAGTAAACCAGAAGAGCTGGGCAATACAATAAGAGGGACTCGTAAGGAGAGTTGCCTATTACTGTGGTAGAACCCCTGCTTGGGTAACAGATGTCTATGTGAACTTTTTTCCTTCTTTTTTTCCAATAAAAGTGGGTTGCCACGCTCTAAAATACAGTTTGAACTGATGCAACTCATTGGAAAAGCACCTACCACATGAGCGTTATCACCTCAACACTACACCCAGGACACCCCATCATTTGTTTCTCCAGCCCCAGGTGTTATAGATTCCCTCATACAGTATAAATCCTATGGTATAAGGAGAGAATGTAAAGTATTGCAGCAAATAAACAAAGTAACAGTTAATTGTAAAGTAGCTTTCAATGATCATCCTCATCCCACCCTTATAATGGCTGTTTCGTTACTTAAACCAGGAAACCCAATGTCATGTCCTACCATTTCCCTTAAACCCCCAACTTGCAGTTATTTTCCTCAATTATCACTGGAGCACTAAAGAAAATCTGCACACTAATTATACCAATAGTTGCTTCAATGTGTCAATTAGATTAATCTGAAGGGGGTACCATGGCTTCACATTATTAATACTTAGTAGATTTCTGGAGGACAAAAGGTGAGCCAATTAGACGGGAAAAATGTTTTCTAATTAGATTTTGATCTACGCACTCAACCTGTGCCACCTGGGGGTGGGGGGGAGTCAGCAATCTCAGTGTCCCAGTTATTGTTCCCTCGTTATCTTGTTCACTATGAGTGCTGTCAGCAACGTTAATTAGGTTCCACCGGTGTGAGGAAAGTTATTTTTCCTCATCAAATAGTTGGATGAAGAGGCAGGTGCGTTCTGAATATACAGATACAGCGTGTAGAGTCACATGGCCTCTGATCCCCGACAACGAATGTCACCATTCTATAGTATGTGGAAGGACGCAGGAAACGCAGGGTGGGCGGTGCATAGAAATCATGTTAGAAATCATGGAGCCCCATACAGCCTATCTGACAGGGCCCCCAATTCCACCCCTGACCCCACCCTCTGCGAGAGGAAAGGGAGGAGGTGAGAGAGGGAAAGAGAGGGGAGAGGAGGTAGAGAGAGAAAGAGAAGGGGAGAGTAGGGAGAGAGAAAGAAGGGGATAAGAGAGAGAGGGGGAGGTGAGAGAGGGGATAAGAAAAGGGGAGGGTGAGAGAAAGGGGGGTGAGAGACAGAGGGGGTAGAGAGAAAGAGAGGGGGGAGGGGGGAAAGGGAGGAGAGAGGAAGGGGGGAAGAGAGGGGAGTGAGAGAGAGGAGGAGGGAGTGGGAGAGGGAGGTGAGGGGGAGGTGAGAGATAAGGGTGAGAGAGAGAGGTTTGAGAGAGTGGAGAGGAGATGAGAGAGAGGGCGAGTGAGAGACAGGGGAGGGGGGTGAGAGAGAGCGAGAGAGAGAGAGGGGGGTGAAAGATAGTGAAAGGGGGAGGTGAGAGAGAAAGGGGGTGAGAGAGTGGGGAGGAGATGAGAGAGAGAGGGGGGAGTGAGAGACAGGGGAGGGGGTGAGAAAGAAAGAGGGGGGTGAAAGATAGTGAGAGGGGGGACGTGAGAGAGAGAAAGGGGGTGAGAGAGGGGGTGAGAGGGGAAAGAGGGAAGGTTGAGAGAGATTGGGAGGTGAGAGAGGGCGTGAAAGAGAGTGGGGATGAGAGAGAGAGGGAGGTGAGGGGGAGGTGAGAGATATGGGGTCTTTTATCATGTCTGTAGTCTCTTAGAGGGGTCAAGCGTGAGAGCGCTGCTGAGATGGGGGTCACAGGAGAAGTCAGATGTGTGGGGACTGTGGAGTAGAGACTATGGGATAAAACCAGACCCGCCAAGCTGGAGCCGTCTGACTGAGCCTGCACGGTGCACCTGAGAGGAGGTCAGTGACAGCGCCGCAAGACCAGTCTGAGGGGGGGGTCACTGATGTCAGGGAGGAGTGAATACAATAATGTAAGGTGGCACTGATATAAAATTGCCCCCTATATTAGTAACTCCCCCATATCTTAGTGTATTCACTCTGTGGAAGGTGGTCCCAATATTAGAGTTCCTGGAGTTCTCCATTACATCAGAGTCTGCAGGATTCCCCCTTACAGTGCAAGGGAGAACTCTGTGGACCCTGATGTAAGTGGGAACTCTGATGTAAAGGGGACTCTGATATAAGGTGGTCTCTGCTCACCATAGCCCCCCCCCCACCTTACATCAGGGTTCCCCCGTTACATCATGATGTGCAGCGTTCCTCTTTACATCATGATGTGCAGCATTCCTCTTTACGAAGGTATGGACCATAGGGTGAGTACTTGGATAGAGAACTGTCTCCAGGGGAGAGTCCAAATGGTGAGAACTCGGATTGGGCGGGTGTGGAAAATGGGGTCCCTCAAGGTTCTGTCCTGGGGCCAATCCTGTTTAATTTATTCATAAATGATCTAGAGGAGGGGATATCTAGTACAATCTCAGTATTTGTGGATGATACTAAACTAAGCATGCCAATATCTTCTATGCAGGATGTGGAAACCTTACAAGCGGACCTGAACAAAATAACGGGGTGGGCAACTACATGGCAGATGAGGTTTAATGTTGAAAAATGTAAAGTAATGCACTTGGGGGGCCAGAAACCAGAAAGCAAGCTACTCACTAGGGGGGGAACCTCTGGGTGAGTCTAGGATGGAAAAGGACCTGGGGGTACTGGTGGACAACAGGCTTGGCAGTGGCATGCAATGCCAAGCCGCTGCAAGCAAAGCCAACAGAATACTGGGATGTATAAAAAAGGGGATTCACTCCAGAAATAAAGAGATTATTCTCCCAATCTACAAGACTCTGGTCCGGGCACATCTGGAGTATTCTGTCCAGTTCTGTGCACCGGTCCTCAGGAAGGATGTGCTGGAACTGGAGAGAGTTCAGAAAAGAGCAACAAAAATAATTAGGGGAATGGAGGACATCAGCTATGAGGAAAGACTACAAGCACTGAACCTGTTCTCTCTGGAGAAGAGACGATTGAGGGGGGATATGATATCAATGTACAAATACTGTAATGGTGACCCTAGCATAAGGAACAAACTATTCAGAGAAAGGGAATACAATAAGACACGTGGCCACTCACTAAAACTAGAGGAAAAACAGTTTAACCTTAAAATACGTAAGGGGTTCTTCACTGTCAGAGCAGTAAGGATGTGGAATTCTCTTCTACAAGCAGTGGTATCAGCAGGGAGCATTGATAGTTTCATAAAACTATTAGATGGGCACCTTAAAGACCACAACATACAGGGGTATACAATGTACAACATACAGGGGTATACAATGTACTAACACACACACACATCATAGGTTGAACTGGATGGACTGTTGTCTTTTTTCAACCTCACTAACTATGTATGTAAGAGTTCCCTTTCACTTTAAGGGGGATTCCTGCAGACTCTGATGTATGGGGGAACTCTGTGCTGGCTGGTTTACCTTCATGTAAATGGATAAATATGGTTTTTGACATTTGTTTAACCTAAACACATTGCTAATAGCACTAGCGACATGTTTATAGTCAATTATTGATATTTACACTGTTTAGCAATGAAAATTGTCATTTTAGGTACTCTACAGTAACTCTTCTTCTATAGTAACTCTTCCTCTATAGGGACTTCTCCTCTACAGTGACTCTCCCTCTATAGTATCTCTTCCTCTATAGTAACTCTTCCTCTATAGTGACTCTTCCTCTATAGTAACTGTTCCTCTATAGTGACTCTTCCTCTATAGTAACTCTTCCTCTACAGTGACTCTTCCTCTATAGTAACTCTTCCTCTATAGTGACTCTTCCTCTATAGTAACTCTTCCTCTATAGTAACTCTTCTTCTATAGTAACTCTTCCTCTATAGCAGTGATGGTGAACCTTGGCACCCCAGATGTTTTGAAACTACATTTCCCATGATGCTCCTGCACTCTGCAGTGTAGTTGAGTATTATGGGAAATGTAGTTCCAAAACATCTGGGGTGCCAAGGTTCGCCATCACTGCTCTATAGTAACTCTTCCTCTATAGTAACTCTTCCTTTATAGTGACTCTTCCTCAATAGTAACTCTTCTTCTATAGTAACTCTTCCTCTATAGTAACTTTTCCTCCATAGTAACTCTTCCTCTATAGTATATTCTTCCTCCATAGTAACTCTTCCTCCATAGTAACTTTTCCTCTATAGTAACTCTTCTTCTGTAGTAACTCTTCTTCTATAGTGACTCTTCCTCTATAGTAACTCTTCCTCCATAGTAACTCTTCCTCTATAGTAACTCTTCCTCCATAGTAACTTTTCCTCCATAGTAACTCTTCCTCTATAGTAACTCTTCCTCTATAGTAACTCTTCCTCTATAGTAACTTTTCCTCCATAGTAACTCTTTCTCTATAGTAACTCTTCCTCCATAGTAACTTTTCCTCCATAGTAACTCTTCCTCTATAGTAACTCTTCCTCCATAGTAACTTTTCCTCCATAGTAACTCTTCCTCTATAGTAACTCTTCTTCTATAGTGACTCTTCCTCTATAGTAACTCTTCCTCCATAGTAACTCTTCCTCTATAGTAACTCTTCCTCCATAGTAACTTTTCCTCCATAGTAACTCTTCCTCTATAGTAACTCTTCCTCTATAGTAACTCTTTTTCTATAGTAACTCTTCCTCCATAGTAACTTTTCCTCTATAGTAACTCTTCTTCTGTAGTAACTCTTCTTCTATAGTGACTCTTCCTCCATAGCAACTCTTCCTCTATAGTAACTCTTCCTCCATAGTAACTTTTCCTCCATAGTAACTCTTTCTCTATAGTAACTCTTCCTCTATAGTAACTCTTCCTCTATAGTAACTCTTCTTCTATAGCAACTCTTCCTCCATAGTAACTCTTCCTCTATAGTAACTCTTCCTCCATAGTAACTCTTCCTCTATAGTAACTCTTCCTCCATAGTAACTCTTCTTCTATAGTGACTCTTCTTCTATTGTAACTCTTCTTCTATAGTAACTCTCTTTCTATAGTATTTCTTCCTTTATAGTAACTCTTTTTACAAAATTACAAAATAAAGAAGAAATCTCAGGAAAGATCCATTCCTGTCTATGTATGCAGAAGAAATAAATCTCCTCTAATCACCAGAGCATGGCGAAGAGTCAATGAAATGGATATCAGTTTCTTCTGTAAAATGATTTGACCCGATGAAGTATTTTATTGTGTCTTACGTACTAATGTGTTTGTATGAAGTGTGAATGTGCAGAGCGCACACCATGTATGGGGTGACAAAGGTTATGTGAAATTGTATGTCCAGATAAGAACTCTTCATTGTCTACGTGACAAATTCATATTGTTTGTTACATAATATAATTGTATTTCTTATGCTTGTCATTCACAGTTAATGTTAAGCGTTCATACACATGAATGCCTCACCACACATTATAATCTGCCAGTACAATCTACTTTAGATCTCCTCAAGATACACATTAAATTGGTATGTAGGTATGTGGAGTCAGGTGGTTCTCCTTTTTAGGGAATGCTCCTCCTAACTCAAGGATGATTTTGGATCTGCTAAGAGAAGAGGGAAGGAAATGGCAAGAGGGAAGTTGTAGGAGGTCTACCTTCTACACTTTATGGTCCTGGAGGTCTGAGGGTGCCCTATGGACAGAGAGCATAGGCAGAATGATCGAGTGGGGAAAATAATGATTTGATCCCCTGCCCACTTACAAAGAAATTAAGGGTCTATAATTTTAATCATAGGTGCATTTTAAATGATGGAGATAAATAAGGGGGGAAGGGGAATAAAATGGGTAGTTGGAAGGGTACAACGGGATCGGCAACTATCCATTCTCCCCTTCCCTTTGATTGGTTCTCATTTTATTATCTAGATTTCTACTATTACACATCGGCACAGATATATCTCCATATCTATTTTACATTTTTGTCACCGTAGCACCAGTGAACACCTATATTAATCTATCTACACCTTTACCTTTATAGAAATCACTGGAGATCAACATCTGTGACACTACCACTTAATACCTTGGCTATTCACATGCACCCTGGAAATCGCAAAAAGCTTATTTTGATTGGTTTGCGCAAAAGTTATCGCGTTTACTAACAAAGGGAAAGATTTTTGTTATTTTTTTTTTTTTTTAACGAGTAATGGCGGCGATCTGCGATTCTCTTTGCGGTACTGCGACATTGGGGCGGACAGATCGGACCCTTGACTGACATTTTTGACACTTTTGGGGTTACCAGTGACATTTCTACAGTAATCAGTGCTATACATATGCACTGATACTGTAAAATTACACTGGCAGTGAAGGGGTTAACTTTATTTGAGAGGGAGGGGCTGTGTGTGTCCCTAGGGGCGTGATTCTAACTGTGATTGGCTGTGGCTTGAGCTGTAGGAACAATGATCAACGGTCCTACATAGTAGAACCGTATGATCAGTATTTCTACACAGGGGAGAATGACAGGCAGCTTGTTTACATTAGCCGCCTGACTTTCTCCCTCTCCCCCCGACGATCGCTGAGTGACTGGCGGACATCGAGTCCGCCGGTCACACGCGCGGGGGGGGGTTCTTGACCGCGCGGGAGCGTGCCGCCGGCGGCGCATTCTCGCTCCCCAGAGCCTTACAGGCTAGTGACGTACTGATACGTCACTCTGCCTGTGAGGGGCTGACCGCCGCAGTATATGTACTTGCGGCGGTCGGCAAGTGGTTAAGATGTTTTACATGTATGTAACTTTATGTATCATGCATGTTCTGCTCATGTCATTTTATGAGATTTATATATGATATATTAAATCTTTTACCTTATGTCAGGTGACTGTAGCAATCTATCATGCCCACCGACTCCACACACCTCATACAAAGTCCCGTTTTTTCTCCCCCTTCCCGTTTTATCCTACTAAAAATTTTGGGTTATCGGCTTCTCTAAAAGTAATACCAATATTATGTTATGGATATTTATACTTATTATTACATATTATACCCATTATGCCGATCCCGTTGTACCCTTCCAACTACCCATTTTATTCCCCTTCCCCCCTTATTTATACCTGATTAGGGATGGAGACAGTTAGCCTTGGATGGGCATTGCCTGATTTAAAGTCCCAATTGTTTTGTCTCTTGTATGATCATGAGATCATAAAGTTTGAGATACACCTCAGAGTTCTCATGAGCCCCTTCAGACCCCCATTTCATTGGTGCTCATGTGACTAGGGGTGCACTCATACTGGTAGTCAAGGCATGGCTCACTCCCTTGGTCTTGATCAATTGTGTGGTGTGAGTGCTCCAAACCGCCCCTGGAATGGTTAAGTGTACTGTGCCTGACGGGGCTTTTTTTTAGCTGGAACGTGGCAGAACAGAGTTCCGCCACCTCCGGAGCTAGCCCGGTTCTTTCTGCTCACTGCTGTTACTTCTAAAAACCAAAGCCTGGCTTCTGCATTTAGATGTGACAGCAGAACTCTCCAAATGGCTGCACTGAACCCTCCCCATCTGGGTGCAGCCGGTATAATGTACGGGAGGGGCCCCAATGACATCAAGTGCCGGGCATCCATCTAGGAGTTTCCCACTGCAATTGTTGGCACCCGCAGCACCTCCCCTGCCAGCTGCTGCTTGTCACCCCAGTATAACAGAGCCAAGGAAGTTTTCCCTGGGCGCCTTCTCAGCTCTGACCTGTCTTATGACAGACCACACAAGGAGGAGCCTGGGAGAAAGAACATCTCCTGCCCACATGGGGCTGTATCTGAGGTCTGTGTTTGGAGATGTGGGGGGGGGAGAAGAAACAAAATAATTTATTGCAGGGGAAGAGACTTTATATTGATGAGGGGGAGGGGGGGAGCTTACGCTGGAAGTGGGATGTCAGGATAAGGATTTGGGGGTGGGAAGCGATTTGGGGGGAGGTCATTTTTTTAAAGTGGTCAGTGAAAAATGCAGTCCTGAACTGTGCCCTCTGTACACAGTGTGTGCCTTAACTCTGCACTCTGTACAATGTGCACTCCTGATCTCTGCATTCTGTATGTAGCACTCTCCTGAACCCTGCACTCTGTACACTGCAAATTTCTCAACTTTGCATTCTGTATGTAGCACTCTCCTGAACCCTACACACTGTGCACTCCTGACCTCTGCACTCTGTACACCATGCACTCCTAGACTCTGCATTTTGTACACTGAGCACCCCTGATATCTACACTCTGTACACTACACACTCCTAAACCCTGCACTCTTTACACAGCACACTTCTGATCTTCACACTCTGTATATTGCAAAGTCCCGATCTCTACACTCTGCACACTGCACACTGCACACTCCTAAATTCTGCACTCTGTATACTGCACACTCCTAAACCTTGCACTCTTTACACAGCGCACTTCTGATCTTCACACTCTGTATATTGCAAAGTCTCTATCTCTACACTCTGCACACTGCACACTCCTAAATTCTGCACTCTGTATACTGCACACTCCTAAACCCTGCACTCTTTACACAGCGCACTTCTGATCTTCACACTCTGTATATTGCAAAGTCCCGATCTCTACACTCTGCACACTCCTAAACTCTGCATTCTGTACACTGCACACTCCTAAACTCTACACTCTGTACACTGCACACTCCTAAATTCTACACACTGCACACTCCTAAATTCTACACACTGCACACTCCTAAACTCTACACTCTGCACACTGCACACTCCTAAACTCTGCACTCTGTACACTGCACACTCCTAAACTCTACACTCTGCACACTCCTAAACTCTGCATTCTGTACACTGCACACTCCTAAACTCTACACTCTGTACACTGCACACTCCTAAATTCTACACACTGCACACTCCTAAATTCTACACACTGCACACTCCTAAACTCTACACTCTGCACACTGCACACTCCTAAACTCTGCATCCTGTGCACTGCACACTCCTAAACTCTGCATTCTGTACACTGCACACTCCTAAACTCTGCATTCTGTACACTGCACACTCCTAAACTCTACATTCTGTACACTGCACACTCCTAAACTCTGCATTCTGTACACTGCACACTCCTAAACTCTACACTCTGTACTCTGCACACTCTTAAACTCTGCACTCTGTAAACTGCACACTCCTGATTTCTGCACTTTACACCGCGCACTCCAGAGGTGTGCGCAGCCTTTTGTATTAGGGTGTGCACCCCATAGCTCAGACACACATACGGGCGTATATGTGAATATATATATATATATAAACACACACACAAACACACCCTTATAAATAAATGTGAACAAACATTTTAAAATGGATTAAAACATTTTTTAACACTTATCTATGTTAAAAAAAAAATAAAACACTTTATTTTTTAACTTATTAAAACATTTAATTGTTTACACTAGTGGTTGAGGGGCAGTAAAAATCTGCGGTTAAACTGTTCTTTTACCACCCCTCAATTGCTTCCACCTTTTAGCTGTAGAAGCAGCGGCTGGGAATGTCCACATGCAACAGCTGCAATTATACCCCCTGTTGCTTTCAGCAGGTGTCATTCAAGTGAATGGCGGCACTCTGCAAGCACCCCACAACCGTTAAAGCAGGTGGTGTGGAGGTGATATAATGCCTCCTCACCGCCTCTCAAATGCTCTCTGAAGAGTGATCTGTTTGTGGATCGCTCTTCAGAAATTAAAGCATTTGTAAATGAGCCCCTACAAATTCCACACTGTTCACAGTGCCCCCCTCACATCCGAGTCCTCCTTTACATCAGAGTCCACAGCATTTCTCCTTACACCAGAGTCAATAGTGTTTCATCTATCACAGTTCCACCCTTAAATCAGGGTTCCCAGAGAGCCTCCCTTACAACAGAATCCCCAGAATTCCCCTTTACAGTCAGAAATCTGATGTAAAGAATGCTGTGCTGCAAAAGGGAACGTTGATATAAGGGAGTCTCTGGTCACCAGAGTCTCCATTACATCAGAGTTCCCAGCATTTTCTCATATCAGAGTCCCCAAAGTCCCCACTTACATCAGAGTCCCCCCTTTATATACACTGTAAGGGGGGACGCTGGCAAATCTGATGTAAGGGGGGACTCAGGTGATCAGAGACCCCCCCTTACATCAGAGTACCCCCTTTATATACACTGTAAGGGTGGACTCTGACACAAAGAGAATCTCTGTGGACTGTGATGTAAGGGGGGCCTTGGTGTGAGGGGGTCTCTGGTTACTACAGAGTTCACAGAGATCCAACTTACATTAGAGTTCCCATTTACCCCAGAGTCTTCAGAGTTCCCCTTTAAACCAGTGTGCCAGACAATAAGTATTTGTGAAAGGGGGTCAGGTCAGCCATAGCAGCCCCCTCACAGCGCAGAGTCTTTTATATTATATGACCAGCACTCTCCCCCCCCCCCCCTGGATATGTGAGCATTGTCTTCCCCTCCATGGCACTACAAATCCCAGCAAAGCAGGCTGGGCTCCCATTTCTCAGCTGCTCCCCAGTGCCCCACATACAGTGTGACTGAGGATGAGGACACCCCCTATCCCTGCCTACTGCATGCTGCACAGATACTGCCACTGCCAGAGTCTGTGCCCCCGCTATCTCCTTACTAGTGATACATCCCGGTTCCCGGGGGGTCCCCCTCACCTTAGTTGGTTCTATGGTCTGCAGGGTGGAAACCAGGAGGCGGAGCACTCGGAGGCGGAGCAGGGAGGAGAAAGGTACATCCTCCACCTCTGCCTGGGGTGGTCCTAGCAACCAATAGTTTTCTCTGCGGCGGTCACAGGGCAGTGGCGGCCCCGTTGTGGCAGTGGGCAGGACCTTAGAAAATAAAGACAAAGGGGCCCTGGTGCTACCTCTATAAATCCGGCTACAGGATCCCTGACAGCAGGCAGCAGAGTGATGTTCTTCTGTCAGGGATGCTGTAGCCGGAACTATAGTGTTAGTATTGGAAAATGCGGCCTCCTGCCTGCTTACTCCACGGCCAGTGGCTGCACTCATGAGAGTTACACAGCCAAATGAATAATAGTCCCACTCGCAGCGCTGCAATTATTCATTAGCAGAGGTGCTGAAATGGAGATCCTGCCAGCAAAAAAGCCCTGGGGTGTGCCTAGTGTGCCTGGGCATTAGGGTGTGCCCAGCCCAGGCACACTGGCACACTCCTAAACCCTGCACTCTGCACTCTGTACACTGCACACTCCTGATCGATGCTTCTGTATTCCACGCACTTCTAATCTCTGCATTCTGTACACCGCACACTCCTGATCTCTGCACTCTGTACACCACACAGTCCTAAACTCTGCATTCTGTACACCGCACACTCCTGATCTCTGCACTCTGTACACCGCACACTCCTGATCTCTGCACTCTGTACACCGCACACTCCTAAGCCCTACACTCTGTACACCACACACTCCTAAACTCTTCATTCTGTTCACCGCACACTCCTGATCTCTGCACTCTGTACACCGCACACTCCTGATCTCTGCACTCTGTACACCGCACACTCCTGATCTCTGCACTCTGTACACCGCACACTCCTGATCTCTACACTCTTTACACTGAACAGTCCTAAACTCTGCATTATGTACACCACACACTCCTAAACTCTTCATTCTGTTCACCGCACACTCCTGATCTCTGCACTCTGTACACCGCACACTCCTGATCTCTGCACTCTGTACACCGCACACTCCTGATCTCTGCACTCTGTACACCACACACTCCTAAACTCTTCATTCTGTTCACCGCACACTCCTGATCTCTGCACTCTGTACACTGCACACTCCTGATCTCTGCACTCTTTACACTGAACAGTCCTAAACTCTGCATTATGTACACCATGCACTCCTGATCTGCACTCTGTACACCGCACACTTCTAAATTCTGCATTCTGTAAACCCCATTTCTCCAAAAAAACTGCACTCTGTAGTCCACGCACTCCTAAACCATGCACTCTGTATGTAGCACACTTCTATGTTTATGGTGTGGGGGTGGTTTTTCAGATGTTGGGCTTGGCCCCTTAGTTCCAGTGAAGGGAACTCTTAAGGCGTCAGCATACCAAGACATTCTGGACAATTTCATGTTCCCAACTTTGTGGGAGGAGTTTGGGGATGGCCCCTCCCTGTTCCAACATGACTGCGCACCAGTGTACAAAGCAAGGTCCATAAAGACATGGATGAGCGAGTTTGGGGTGGAGGAACATGACTGGCCTGCACAGAGTCCTGACCTCAACCCGATAGAACACCTTTGGGAGGAATTAGAGTGGAGTCTGAGAGCCAGACTTTCTCTCCAACATCAGTGCCTGACCAGAAGAGTTGAAGCTGTTTTAGCTGCAAAGGGTGGGCCAACTCAACAATGAACCCTACGGACTAAGACTGGGATGCCAATTAGTGGAGTAACTTGACTGGCCTGCACAGAGTCCAGACCTCAACCCGATAGAACACCCTTGGGATGAATTAGAGCGGAGACTACAAGCCAGGCCTTCTCGCCAAACATCAGTGCCTGACCTCACAAATGCTCTTCTGGAAGAATGGTGAAACATTCCCATAGACACTCCTAAACCTTGTGGACGGCCTTCCCAGAAGAGTTGAAGCTGTTATAGCTGCAAAGGGTGGAGCCAACTCAATATTGAACCCTACGGACTAAGACTGGGATGCCATTAACCACTTTACCACCGGCGGACTTTGCTGTCTTACGTCTGGGCCACTTTTTGTGATTCGGCACTGTGCGACTTTAACTGACAATTGCGCGGTCATGCAACACCGTATCCAAACGAAATTTATATCCTTTTTTTTCCCACAAATAGAGATTTCTTTTGGTGGTATTTGATCACCTCTGCGATTTAAATTTTTTGCGATATTAATTAAAAAATGCAACAATTTTGAAAAAATAACAATATTTTTCTACTTTGAAAGTTAAAAAATATCCAATATATTCAATTTTTGTCATATATTTAGGCCAAAATGTATTTAGCTACATGTCTTGACAAAAAAAATTCTCAATGAGCGTATCTTTAACCGCTTTATGACCGGAAGGTTTTACCCCATTCCTGACCAGGCTAAATTTTGCGATTCGGCACTGTGTTATTTTAACAGACAATTGCGTGGTCATACGATGCTGTATCCAAATTTTTTTCCCCACAAACAGAGATTTCTTTTGGTGGTATTTGATCACCTGTGCGATTTTTACTTTTTGTGCTATAAACAAAAAAAGAGCGACAGTTTTGAAAAAATAACAATATTTTTCACATTTTTTTATATGAAATCCCCCCCAAAAAATGTAAAAATCAAAATGTTTTATCATTTTAGGCCAATTTGTTTTCTGCTACATATGTTTGGTAAAAAAAATCACAATAAGCGTATTTTGATTGGTTTGCGCAAAAGTTATTGCGTTTACTAACTAAGGGAAGGATTTTTGTCATTTTTGGTGGGTTTTTTTTTTACGAGTAATGGCGGCGATCTGCGATTTTTGTTGCGGGACTGCGACATTGCGGCGGACAGATCGGACCCTTGACTGACATTTTTGACACTTTTGGGGTTACCAGTGACATTACTGCAGTAATCAGTGCTATACATATGCACTGTTACTGTAAAAATGACACTGGCAGGGAAGGGGTTAATTTTTATTGGAGAAGGAGGGGTTAATGTATGCCTGGTGCTTACTAACATGTGGGGGGAGATGACTGAGTGACACAGGGACAGATCGCAGGTTGAGCTATGCTGAATCCTGCAATCTGACCCTGCCTGTCACTTAGGAGATCCACCCGCTCTGTTTACACAAGTGGGCGGATCTCCACACTAGATCCCCGATGATCGGGGAAGAGCAGCGGCGATCACTGCTGCTCCTCCCCTGGCCCGACTCCCGCTGTAACTGAATACAGCGGGAGCGAGCCTCCGGCGGTGCGCGCGCACCGTCGAGAGAGGGGAATGTCTGGTGACGTAGGTCTACGTCGCCAGACGATAACCAACCACTTTGCCGCAGTACAGTCAACGTGACCGGTCGGCAAGTGGTTAAAGTTCATGTGTGTGTAAAGGCAGGCGTCCCAATACTTGTGACAATATAGCGTATCTTACATAGTAGGAAAATCTGTGCCTTCCTGAATTCCCCTGTGTGCCTGCAGGATGCTGACTTCAGAGAGCCTCTGACACTCCTGGAAGTGTCAAAGATGAGAGAGAAGTAAAGGCTGGATAATGCAACAAAGTTACTAACAGACACACAGAGATAGTATGAAATGCTTTCTTTTAGATTGTGTGTTTAGTCTGAAATGTGCGCTGTGGGGACAGGGTCACTTTAAGTTTCATTGGTTGTAATCTAAAAATGTCTTTGTTGCAAAATTTTCCTGTCCCCTGAATGACCCGTCCTTCTGTCAACTCTCTTTAATTCTTTTATTGTTCTGTATAGATTTTGCCATTGGCATAAAAAAAAAATCTGCAAGAAGCCTTGGGCTGTACTCGAGCAACGGCCCCACCGAGCCACATTTTTCATGCCTGGTCACCCGCTGAAGCCGTTCCAGTCCTGAAACGTTCCCTTCTGAGGATCTGGAAGTTTAGCCTTCCACTGGAGCGAAGCGGGAAGCCTTCCCTCTGGTTTTCCCCATCGTGTGGCTCATACACGAAGGTTCTTCATCATTGAAAATCCGGATGGAACTACGGACAGAATTCAAGATTTTCACTCCAATTGTGTGAAAGTAAACTTCAGCTCAGGAAGATATTTTCAACTTTTACACCGTGGGGGATAATAATGATTAATTTTACTATTCTTTATAAAAGTCCAAGTTCATCATCCTGTCATAGAACAAGAGTGAGAGATGTCTCATATGGCCATAGAAAGAATACAGGAGCTCAGTTCTATGAAAATACAGAATATCTGATGCGTTTAAGTTTGGGTGCCTCCAAACTTTCGAAATAAAGGGTCTGTCTTTTAGACTTCGGGGGCAGACTGAGGTCATTGGGAAAATAAAATTGACCCCCATCATGGGTGTCAGTGGGAGGAATAGTGCCCCATCATTGATGTCAGTGGGAGGAATAGTGCCCCATCATTGGTGTCAGTGGGAGGAATAGTGCCCCATCATTGGTATCAGTGGGAGGAATAGTGCCCCATCATTGATGTCAGTGGGAGGAATAGTACCCCATCATTGGTGTCAGTGGGAGGAATAGTGCCCCATCATTGATGTCAGTGGGAGGAATAGTGCCCCATCATTGGTATCAGTGGAAGGAATAGTACCCCATCATTGGTGTCAGTGGGAGGAATAGTGCCCCATCATTGATGTCAGTGGGAGGAATAGTGCCCCATCATTGGTGTCAGTGGGAGGAATAGGGCCCCATCATTGGTGTCAGTGGGAGGAATAGTGCCCCATCATTGGTGTCAATGGGAGGAATAGTGCCCCATCGTTGGTGTCAGTAGGAGGAATAGTGCCCCATCATTGGTATCAGTGGGAGGAATAGTGCCCCATCATTGATGTCAGTGGGAGGAATAGTGCCCCATCATTGGTGTCAGTGGAAGGAATAGTACCCCATCATTGGTATCAGTGGGAGGAATAGTGCCCCATCATTGATGTCAGTGGAAGGAATAGTGCACCATCATTGGTGTCAGTGGGAGGAATAGTGCCCCATCATTGGTGTCAGTGGGAGGAATAATGCCCCATCATTGGTGTCAGTGGGAGGAATAATGCCCCATCATTGGTGTCAGTGGGAGGAATAGTGCCCCATCATTGGTGTCAGTGGGAGGAATAGTGTCCCATCATTGGGGTCAGTGGGAGGAATAGTGCACCATCATTGGTGTCAGTTGGAGGAATAGTGCCCCATCATTGGTGTCAGTGGGAGGAATTCCCTTTTCAGCCACACCGGCCATGTAACAATGTAACTTGCAGATAGTAAAGGGACCCAGAGGCATAACTAGAACCTTCAGGGCCCCCGGTGCAAGAAGCCATGAAGGGCCTGCCGGACCCCTGGCCGGGGCCCTTCCCTTCAAGACTGGGGCTCTTCCCACTGATCCTGGGGCCGTTTACTCTCATTGCGGGGCCCTTTATTACGGTCCTGCAGCGGGACCCTTTCAAAAGTTCTGCAGTGGGCCCCCTTCCTGCCATCTTGGGGCCTCCCCACGGTGGGGGAATGTCAGGGCCCGGTTGCAAGTGTGACCTTTGCGATCCTGAAAGTTCACCCACTGGTGTCAGTAGTTTTTATTTTTTGTTATTTTAATTGTATTATTTTTTGTCATCTTATTTAATTTTTTTTACAATGTGACTGACTATGACTCTGTCCATTCAGAAAAGGAAGGAGCTGGTAAATTACATATTTACTGACCCCTTCCTGGTTCTCTATTTTGTCACATCCCCTGCAGCAGCCGGGAGGAGAGGGAAGGGAGTACAGTGGGGGGGGGGGCAGGGGAGCACACAGGGGCCCAGAGACAGCAGAACGCAAGTGAACTGGATAGGAGGAGTGGCGGGGGCCGCATACAGAGGAACCAATCTCCTCCATTTTCCTCCTGCAGCTACAGGAGTAAAAAAGGAGGACAGCGATTTCTCTACATGCTGCCCCCGCTGCCCCTCCTATCCAGGTGTACAGGGGAGCCGCACAGGACCCATGGAGCATGGGGCCCGGTTGCAATTGCAACTTCTGCAACCCCTGTAGCTATGCCCCTGAAGGGACCATAAAATTGTATATGAAGTTCCCATTAAGGTGAATGGGAGTATTACTAACTGCCATTGTTCTGGAGCTGCATGTTAGATCTGGATGAGGGGGGGGGGGGGTAAACAGGAGGTAGATACATAAGTATAAAGCCAACATTCTTCTGACTCAGGAGACGCGCTTGTTTCAGGGACCGACCAGGAAGCTCACCTTTTCATTTTTCCATTTGATAGATATTTCTAATTATTAAAGAGCGGATAAGTATCATCATTTTCACGACTCAGAAAATTGGAGCTTGCCATTTTTGGAAAGTTGTTCAGGGCAACGAGTTCATTACGCAGTAAATCTGATATCCTTCCTCTAATGGAATGAGATGTTCGCCGTGTTTCCCGTGCCCTTTAAAAGTTCTGCTACACTGTTATTAAATGTAGACAGTCTGTAAAAGAAATATCTCAGGTTCTTAATTAAAAGAGAGGCAGATAAAAAAATGAATGATGATAATAAGGAAAGTGCGGAGTTAGGAGGGAGAGGTAAAGTATAAAATAGAGGAATTGCAAATAAATATATAAATACCGGGAAATCATCAATGTTTTATGAAGAGTAGAGTTGAGCGGACACCTGGATGTCCGTGTTCGGCGGGTTCGGCCGAACTTTAAAAAAAAGTCCGAGTCCGTGTCCCGGACTTTTGCCGAACTTTTCCTGGACACCGAACCCCATTGAAGTCAATGGGGACCCGAACTTTCAGGCACTAAAATGGCTCTAAAACACCAATGGAAAGGGCTAGAGTGCTGCAAATGGCAGCAAAACGTAGTTAAGAGCATGGCAACTGCTCTGCAAACAAATGTGGATAGGGAAATAACTTAAAACAACAAAAAAAAAAAAACAGAAAAATAAAACAATGTTCTTCATCTCTGAAGGACGAGGCCCATATGGAGTAGGAGGGAGGTTGAGGTGGTGGTGGATGTGGCGGTCTCATAGGCGTGTGCACAGGGTGTGCCGGGTGTGCCTGGGCACACCCTAATCACCTAGGGCACATAGCATTATCGCTCTGTTTGCCAGTGAGGAGATGGGAAAGATCTCCCTCGGACCTGCTCTGCTCTATTTCTCTTTGCCAGCAGGGAGAGTAATGTATCGGGGCCATGTAAGGCTGGATGAGGAGGAGGAGGAGTATGGAACAGGCAGCACCCTCAAATCTTTAGAAGTATGAGATGAACCTCAAAAACTTGGAAAGGTGGATCTCACACGTACCGACACAGACTATCCCGCAATTTAATTGATCCCCAAAGGTTTTTATTGAATAGCGGAATAGGAAATATGATCAAAAAAAAGTGTATGTATCTCACACGTACAGAAGCACACTAGGCCCCAATTACTATTGTTTGTACCCCTAAAAGGATGGATGAGGAGTAGGGGGAGTATGGAACAGGCAGCACCCTCAAATCTTCAGAAGTATGAGATCGTGTTCACTGTACCCCACAAAGATTGTGTTCACTGCACCCCACAAAGATTGTGTTCACTGCACCCCAAAAGGATTTCGTTCACTGCACCCCACAAAGATTGTGTTCACTGCACCAAGATTGTGTTCACTGCACCCCACAAATATTGTGTTCACTGCACCCCAAAAGGATTGTGTTCACTGCACCCCAAAAAGATTGTGTTCACTGCACACCAAAAAGATTGTGTTCACTGCACCCCAAAAGGATTTTGTTCACTGCACCCCAAAAAGATTGTGTTCACTGCACCAAGATTGTGTTCACTGCACCCCACAAAGATTGTGTTCACTGCACCCCAAAATGATTGTGTTCACTGCACCCCACAAAGATTGTGTTCACTGCACCCCAAAAAGATTGTGTTCACTGCACCCCACAAATATTGTGTTCACTGCACCCCAAAAGGATTGTGTTCACTGCACCAAGATTGTGTTCACTGCACCCCACAAAGATTGTGTTCAGTGCACCCCACAAAGATTGTGTTCACTGCACCCCAAAAGGATTTCGTTCACTGCACCCCAAAAAGATTGTGTTCACTGCACCCCACAAAGATTGTGTTCACTGCACCCCACAAAGATTCACTGCACCCCAAAAAGATTGTGTTCACTGCACCCCACAAAGATTGTGTTCACTGCACCCCACAAAGATTGTGTTCACTGCAGCCCACACACAGCAAAATGGATGTGGATCACTGACACCTGCCTATCTCCTTTCCCACACCACACAGCAATATCGATTGTAGTTTCTAAATTCCGTGCTATGGGGGATGGTATGTCTGTTAGAAGAAGCCTGTGACAGTTCCAGGATGCTGCTAAAC
The DNA here is from genome assembly GCF_965119305.1 of Pelophylax lessonae. Lineage (NCBI taxonomy): Eukaryota > Metazoa > Chordata > Amphibia > Anura > Ranidae > Pelophylax > Pelophylax lessonae. Next base: position 4,491,456 of record NC_138771.1, on the reverse strand, counting down.
AGATTCTGAACTTTAGCTACAAAAAGTTATGGATATTTTTACATTGTTTCTGCTAGAACCAACTACGGTATCTCACAAAAGTAAGTACACCCCTAACCTTATTGTAAATATTTTATTCTATCTTTTCATGTGACAACACTGAAGAAATGACACTTTGCTACAATGTAAAGTAGTGAGTGTACAGCTTGTATAACAGTGTAAATTTACTGTCCCCTCAAAATAACTCAACACACAGCCATTAATATCTAAACCACTGGCAACAAAAGTGAGTACACCCCTTAGTGACAATGTCCAAACTGGGCCCAATTAGCCATTTTCCCTCCCCGGTGTCATGTGACTCGTTAGTATTACAAGGTCTCAGGTGTGAATGGGGAGCAGGTGTGTCAAATTTGGTGTTATCGCTCTCACTCTCTCATACTGGTCACTGGAAGTTCAACATGACACCTCATGGCAAAGAACTCTCTGAGGATCAAAAAAAAAAGAATTTTTGCTCTACATAAAGATGACCTAGGCTATAAGAAGATTGCCAAGACCAAGAAACTGAACTTCAGCCAAGACCATACAGTGGTTTAACAGGACAGGTTTCACTCAGAACAGGCCTCGCCATGGTCGACCAAAGAAGTTGAGTGCAGTGCTCAGCGTCATATCCAGAGGTTGTCTTTGGGAAATAGACGTATGAGTGCTGCCAGCATTGCTGCAGAGGTTGAAGGGGTGGGGGGGGTCAGCCTGTCAGTGCTCAGACCATACGCCGCACACTGCATCAAATTGGTCTGCATGGCTGTCGTCCCAGAAGGAATCCTCTTCTAAAGATGATGCACAAGAAAGCCCACAAACAGTTTGCTAAAGACAAGCAGACTAAGGACATGGATTACTGGAACCATCTCCTGTGCTCTGAAGGGACCAAGATAAACTTATTTGGTGTCAGATGGTGTCAAGCGTGTGTGGCGGCAACCAGGAGAGAAGTACAAAGACAAGTGTGTCTTCCTACAGTCAAGCATGGTGGTGGGAGTGTCATGATCTGGGGCTGCTTGAGTGCTGCCGGCACTGGCGAGCTACAGATCATTGAGGGAACCATGAATGCCAACATGTACTGTGACATACTGAAGCAGAGCATGATCCCCTCCCTTCAGAGACTGGGCCGCAGGGCAATATTCCAACATGATAACGACCCCAAACACCTCCAAGACGACCACTGCCTTGCTAAAGATGCTGAGGGTAAAGGTGATGGACTGGCCAAGCATGTCTCCAGACCTAAACCCTATTGAGCATCTGTGGGGCATCCTCAAACGGAAGGTAGAGGAGCGCAACGTCTCTAATATCCACCAGCTCCGTGATGTCGTCATGGAGGAGGGGAAGAGGACTCCAGTGGCAACCTGTGCAGCTCTGGTGAACTCCATGCCCAAGAGGGTTAAGGCAGTGCTGGAAAATAATGGTGGCCACACAAAATATTGACACTTTGGACCCAATTTGGACATTGTCACTTAGGGGTGTACTCACTTTTGTTGCCAGTGGTTTAGACATTAATGGCTGTGTGTTGAGTTATTTTGAGGGGACAGCAAATTTACACTGTTAGACTTCACATTAGCGCGACTCGTCAGGCGACTTGTCAGCCTGACAAGTCGCGCTCCCTCGCGGTCCATTGACCGCTACAGGACCCATTCTAATAGGAGCGACACAAGTCGCTCCGACTTAGAAAAAGGGTCCTGTACTATTTCAGGGCGACCTCGGAGCGACTTGCATAGACTTCCATTATGTGAAGTCCCTGCAATTCGCTCCGAAGTCGTGGTGCACGGGACTGACAAGTCACCTCCCGAAGTAGTAAGGAGTCGTGTTGCGCTAATGTGAACTGGCTCTTATACAAGCTGTACACTCACTACTTTACATTGTAGCAAAGTCTCATTTCTTCAGTGTTGTCACATGAAAAGATAGAATAAAATATTTACAGAAATGTGAGGGGTGTACTTTCTTTTGTGAGATACTGTATATCTTGTTCACCACCCTCAGCAACATTCGGTGCAGAATTCTACTTTGCTTTTAGCTTATATGCTTCAAAGTTTCTTTTATTGTGCATTAATAAAGCTTTGTATATTACTTTATTCCTAGAAGTTGTGCCTATAAAGCAGAGGGTCTCCAAACTTTCTGAACAAAGGGCCAGTTTACTGTCCTTCAGGCTTGGGGGGGCCGGGCTGTGGCCAGTGGGAGAAAAAAAATTGACAATGTGGGAGCAAACAATACCTCATCATTGATGTCAGTGGGGGGGGGGGGGGGAATAATACGCCATTGTTGGTGTCAGTGGCAGGAATGATGCCCCATTGTTGGTGTCAATGGGAGGAATAGTACCCCGTCGTTGGTGTCAGTCAATGGAACAATGCCCCTTTATTGGTGGCAGTGGCAGGAATTATGCCCCATTGTTTGTGTTATTGGGAAGAAGATTTTCTAGTATTGTTGATGTCAGTAATTATGGCAAATTGTTTGTGTCAATCGGAGGAATAGTCCCTTAGTAGAAGTGGGAGAAATAGTGCCCCAAGGGCCGGATAAAGCCAAGTAAAGGGCCACTGAGTGTCATTTCTGTCTGCTGCTTCCTTCCTCTGCTACCTGCGTGAGTCACTTCTGACAAGTTTTCCTGACACCAAGAGATAAAAAGGGGACAGGAGAAGGGAGCTCCAGCATGCAGCCTGTGATTGACAGCCTCAGCTCTGTTCCTGTTTGCTGTGTGAAGGGGAGGGGGTGTCCTGTCCATCCAATCAGCTCTCACTAAGTTTTGCAGAGTGTTATTTCAGCCCTCCCCCCCCCCCCCCCCTTTCCTTTTGCAGCAGAGATAAATCATTTGATCTGTGTGTTTTAGAAGGCTGTATAGAAGAGAGGACAGGTACAACTTACATTACCAATAGTATTGGGACGCCGGCCTTTACACACACATGAACTTTAATGGCATCCCAGTCTTAGTCCGTAGGGTTCAATATTGAGTTGACCCACCCTTTGCAGCTTCAACTCTTCTGGGAAGGCTGTCCACAAGGCTTAGGAGTGTCTATGGGAATGTTTGACCATTCTTCCAGAAGCACATTTGTGATGTCAAGCACTGATGTTGGAGAGAAGGCCTGTGTGACGGTACTCACCGTCACTGGGAATGAAAGACAGTAAAACTCACAGCAGATGCTAATATCATAAGCTCAATCACCTGTCTTCCACACATCATTGAATATACTAACATACTCACCTGTTATCTACAAGGGGTTCTGTGTTTACACTTATGATAATGTGTATTGTACTTCAATGTCAGAAACGGACAATCTGTTACTGGTGGTCTCTCCCTATTGTCTGTGTATTAAGGTGTGACAGGGATTCTGTAAAGCCTGTTTGTCCCATTGTTAATGACCTCACATTGTTTCTGTCCAGATGGCTAGATAATTAGTTCAGGTTAATTCTATTTCTGTATACAATTTCATCTGCATATGATAATGTAATCAGGCAACCCCTGACCTGATGGGGTAATCTGATCAGGAGGGGGATGTCCATGCTGTATATAAATTCTGTGTGACTGTTCAAAAAAGGAGAAGGTTCTTTAACTTGTACAAGCTAAGTTGTCGGCTAGCTTTGTATGGGGGGCAGCTAGGATTTGCTATCTATGTTCAAGACTGAAGGAAGACGTATACTGATGGAAGCCCACAAGCATAGTGTTGGGTTGCAGTTCCGTTACAGCCTGGCTCGCAGTCTGCACTCTAATTCAGTGGTTCTCAACTTCTGTCCTCAGCACCAACTAAAAGGCCAGATTTTAAGTATTGCCTTGGGGAGATGCAGACTAGAACACTGCAATCACTGAGCAGCAAATTATATCACCTGGAATGTATTTCAGTTATCTTGCAAACCTGGCCTGTTGGTGGGTCCTGAGGACAGGAGTTGAGAACAACTGCTCTGATTCATCCCAAAGGTGGTCTTTGGGGTTGAGGTCAGGACTCTGTGCAGGCCAGTCAAGTTCCTCCACCCCAATCTCGCTCATCCATGTCTTTATGGGCCTTGCTTTGTGCACTGGTCCAAATCATTTAGTGAAGAGGGGATTATGGTGTGGGGTTGTTTTTCAGGGGTTGGGCTTGGCCCCTTAGTTCCAGTGAAGGGAACTCTTAAGGTGTCAGCATACTAAGACATTTTGGACAATTTCATGCTTCCAACTTTGTGGGAGGAGTTTGGGGATGGCCCCTTCTTGTTCCAGCATGACTGCACACCAGTGCACAAAGCAAGGTCCATAAAGACATGGATGAGTGAGTTTGGGGTGGAGCAACTTGACTGGCCTGCAGAGAGTCCTGACCTCCACCCTATAGAACACCTTTGTGGCAGGGCCGTCTTTAACGCAGGGCCTAAACCTTGTGGACAGCCTTTCCCAGAAGAGCTGAAGCTGTTATAGCTGCAAAGGGCGGAGCCAACTCAACATTGAACCCTACGGACTAAGACTGGGATGCCATTAAAGTTGATGTGTGTGTAAAGGCAGCCGTCCCAATACTTTTAGTAATATAGTGTATGAAGTAGGTTTTGTTTCATCTCTATGTATCGCCTGAGGCCAGTCACTTCATCGGGGATATTGAGGATTTACAGACACTTTAAGGTAAAAAACCTTTTGACTTCAGAACATCTTTAAACACCCAGCAATGTGTGTTGCGGGAAGCAGGAACTCCTCGGTCTGGCCTTGCACAGATCACTGATCTATTGACCCATTCATGTACAATCAGATATGAAGCAATCAAACGAACGTTTCCTCCCTCAGTGTAATTAAGCCTCGGAGAACTGACATCCAATGAATCACAATTTAAGCATTTAGGAACAACTTCATATCATTTAAATTGGAGCTTACATAATAGATTTCCAATAATTTGTATAATGTATTCACTCATCTGTGGGATAACCATTAGAAACCACCAACCTGATCATTAAAGTCCCTCCATCAGATACATGAAGCTGGCAGCCATTTTCCCCCAGAGGATAGAAACGCAGAAGAGTGACGGCAGAAAAAAAAACTAAGCCGTCCATCCAGTCTGCATTGTCCTTTATTTTTTATTTAATTTATTTATTTTTTGTCGGAGTATAGATCTATTTTTGGTGGTTAAGGAAGCAGTGGCTGCACCTGTAACAGGGGCTTGCAGATGGCTAGACTTGGGCGCCAAGAGCACGCGTCTCTGTCCCGCTTCTTCTCCTGCTAGAACAGCGACCCTCCTGCTTGAGGCTTTAACCCTCCGCCATCTTGTGCCCACTGCATGCCAGAGGCCTCATCCCATCATCCCCGGCCGTTAACTTTTATATTCCCAAAGGAAGGAAAGGAATGTCCACACAAAGATGCACTTTACTAAGGGTACTTGAAAGATGGCACAATCACATCAAAGACATACTATCCTGGGACGGTTCTGTCCTATGACGATCGATTGTCAATCACATTTAGTGGACAGTTCGCAGTAGTCATATGTGAAAGCATCATGTTGCACTTTCCCGCCTTTGACAACGTCCCTATGATGACGAAACGCGTCAGACACCCACACGTAGACACGCCCACTGCCGCGGCCATCTTGTGCTTCATGTTTGTTTCATCTGCTGCCATGTGAGTTTCCTATTTGTAATTTCTCCTATCAATAAATTGTACATATTACACTATTGGCGTCTCCTTGTTTTGGAGGTATAATTTATCTATCCAATTGATGAGTACTCGGAGAAGTGGAGGTGCTGTGGAGTTACCATTATTACAGACCCAATGATATTGGACCACCGATCTGAGTCCGGATGTGTGCAATTCATGCCCTGAGTTTGTCATCTTGATACATGCCTGCTTGACCACTCCTAACCGAGGGTCAATTGTTCTGGTAAGGAGACATCCTTTCTTTGAGCACGTGGTGTTGTACTGTTTGTGGATCAGATTCCCTTGGTGCTGGATTCCTTCCTACTTTTTCCACCAACTGGTTTCCATACATGAAAAGATCTAGTCATTATGGAATTATAGACTGTTCTTTGGGTTAACCTTTGACCTTCTATTTGCATGAATATTTCTTGGTTTACATTTATGGTGCTGTACACCCTTATTTTTATTTTTATTTATAGTCTGATCTTATCTATTGTACTGGCTGCCTTCATTGACTAAGCACGGTTATTTTTGGTTTCTAGCACTTTCGGTAATGCCCCATACACACGTGCAGATTATCTGCAGACTTTTGTCTGCAGACTTACCAAAACCATATAATATGAGGTCAAACCTAAACACTTTCAATTTGTATGCAATCCGGCAGGCCCTTGCACTACATAGAAAAGGTAAGTCTGCAGACAAAAGTCTGCAGATAATCTGCACGTGTGTATGGGGCATAAGCCATCTTCCCTGACACAATCTCTCTGCACCCGGGATCATTAGTACTATTGGAGATGGGATCTCTGTAGACACCATCTCCATTGGTGCACCTCTCCCTGGTCCCTCCAGGGAAAAAGGCCCACACATTTAATTCTAGCCTGGCCTATAATGCCTTTTTGCAACCCACCCTAGCCCTCATCTTCATAATGAGCAGGAAGTCTACAGCCAGCTATTTTGGGTGCAGATCTACCTCTCCTAAGCCTCCAGCCCTGTCCAAGGCCGCCACTTGCTAGCTTCCATGCCCCAACTGCACTAGGGCTCTTCCCAACCTGGCTTATATATGGGTGTAGTGGTGTGCCTCTTTATCCAGATGCAGTTGAAAGTCCCTTTAACTCAATTTCCCACAATCCTCTGGGCTCCCAGCATCCCCTGAGTTCTAGGACACGCCCAGGGAGTATAAATGCCAGCTCTGCCCAGCTTCCTGTGCTCAGAGAGATCCTGTCTAATGGGACAGCAGTGACTGGGCAAGTGAGCTGTCCCCAGGTGCTGGGTCCTCATTCGATCAGTCTGGTGTGTGGGCCACCAGCAGTGAGCACAAGAGCACGCAGCATCTATCCAAGTCCCAGTCACTGGAGAGGACTCTGTTACAGTCCATGTGGAGAAGTTGTCCAAGCAGTGGGTTGGTCCTATCTACAGCCCCCAGAGCCTCCTGACCGAAGTCAGCATCAGCAGTGCCAGTGTGAAGTCTGTGCCAGCAGGAAATCCCCTCAGCTCACAGTCTGCTGAATGAACGATTAATCTCTTGGAACACGTGAGAATCTTCTGCTCTTTATCCTATCAGTAAACTGAACTCAGAGTACTCTGCTGCCATCTAGTGGCCATTAGTAGAACTGCAATAGAATTGTTTTCATGTGTGTTATACCTGTTTCTCCCTTCCTCATATTGCTGTTTTGTACTGCAAACCCCTGTCCACATGATCTCCTGTGTAATCTACGTTCTACATTGTTAAGTAAAGTAGAAATTGCACATCACCACTGGTCTGATCATTTGGCTGATACCATTACATAACATAGGTACACTGTCATACCCACTACATTACTACAGGAGAGCCCTAACTAAAAGGGGCCTAGCACCTCATGACACTATTCTGAGCCACCTAGTGGCAGACTAGCTAGTTGTATACGCTTACACACCCGCTGCATCCTTACCAACCACTGACTTCACACAGCCGGGAATGCCTGGCCACATAAGCAAATGGGCAGGTAATGAAGCCTTACATAATTTCCCAATCAATATTATTGCCCAAATATGGTCATGGCCATATTTGGGCAATGTCACCACTATCCCCGCCCCTTTCTTTATATAGCCAATGACAGCATGGCATCTAGTGTTACCATTGAACATAGCTAATGTTACCATTGGGCATTAGTCATGTGTGGTGTCTTTATTTCTAGGACTTTTTTTGGGCAGTGGTATTATGTACCCCATACTCATCAGTATCTGGGGGCCCCTCTTAATTATTAAAGGGGGCTTCTAGATTTTGATAACCCCCCTGCTCTCAGACCCCTGCAACCACCAGGCAAGGGTTGTACGGATGAGGCCCTTGTCCTCATCAACATGAGAAAGGCACCCCCCAAGTTGAGGGCATAGTATGGTTCAGGAGGGGGGTTGCACACTTGTTCCCCCCTTCGCTGGCCAGCCATGCTGCTTGCTCAATGTGGATTCCCTGGGGGATGTCACACTTTTTTATTTGTTCTTTGTCTTTTATTTTTGTGAAAGATCCCCTTAAAATCTATAACAGACTAAAAGGGGGTCTGGTAAGCAGGGTGAGCTACAGCAAAAATTACATTTACATACACAAAAATAATGAAACTGTTTAAATTGCCAGGAAAAAAGTACATTGTTAGCTTGTAAAAAAAAAAAAAAAAAACACAGCACACCCCCCCCCCAAAAGCCCCCCCTTTTTTTTTGCAGGTGAAGGGATCTACTGATCTACTGCCATATGCTAGTATCACACTGTAATGTATAATTATGGATGTCACTTCCTGACTAGGAGGTTGTTGGGAGAGATCCGGCAAGGAGGAAGTGGAAAGGGAGAACACAACTTTGCATTCCAGACTGCTTGGGTAATGGTTTGGGGGCCGCCTCATCAATGCAGATTTTATCTTCAAGTCTCTGACACAAAGACAGACGGCGCATCACCCTCAATGATATATGCTGGTTGCAGTAGTTCTATCTTTGATTACATTACTGATTAATTTCCTAGGAAGGGAGTCCCCTCTTTTCACAGAGGCCCTGTCCTGAGTGAAGGCCCTGTCCTGGGGGGGGAGGCTCTGTCCTGGTTGGGGGCCCTGTTTTTGTTGGAGGCCCTGTGTTGGGTGGAGGTTCTGTCCTGGGTGGTGGTCCTGTCCTAGGTGGAGGCTCTGTCCTGGGTGGGAGTCCTGTCCTGGGTGGGGGCCCTGTTCTGGGTGGAGGCTCTGCACTGGTTGGCGGCCCTGTCCTGAGTGGTGGCTCTGTCTTGGGTGGGGGCCCTGTCCTGAGTTAAGGCCCTGTCCTGGGTGGGGGCCCTGTCACTAGTGGGGGCCCTGTTTTGGTTGGAGGCCCTGTCCTGGATTGGAGTCCTGTCCTGGATTGGAGTCCTGTCCTGGGTGGTGGTCCTGTCCTGGGGGGAGGCTCTGTCCTGGTTGGGGGCCCTGTTTTGGTTGGAGGCCCTGTCCTGGGTGGGAGTCCTGTCCTGGGTGGGAGTCCTGTATGGAGGCTCTGTCCTGGTTGGGGGCCCTGTCCTGGGTGGAAGCTCTGTCCTGGGTGAGGGTCCTGGACCCTGTCCAGTGTGGAGGCCCTGTCCTGGGTGGGGTCCTGTCCTAGGTTGAGGCTCTGCCCTGGGTGGGGGCCCTGTCATGAGTTGAGGACCTGTCCTGGGTGGGGGCCCTGTCCTGGATGGGGGTTCTATCCTGGGTGGAGGCTATGTTCTGGGTGAGGGTTTTGTCCTAGGTGGGGGCCCTGTCCTGGATGAGGGTTCTGTCCTAGGTGGGGGCCCTGTCCTGAGTGGGGGCCCTGTCAAGGGTGGGGGCTCTGTCCTGGATGGGGGGTTCTGTCCCAGGTGGAGGATATGTCCTGGGTGGGGGTCCTGTCCTGGGTGGAGTCCTTTTAAAGGTTGACCTACCTATGGATTCCAATATATACATTCATAGGAAATGATATGGTCATGAAGATATTGTAATATAAACAGAACATAGATCATCCATAATCTAGAAGGAGAAATATTGAAGCGTGTGATTGGTTACAAATTATACTTGAACATTCATTCTGACGCAGAGCCACAAAGAAAGATTGTAGCATTTCTACAGACACAGAAGAACTAAAAGACACTTTTCATTGTAGAATTTTATTGTAACTTATCAGCTTGGTCCAGAAGGGCGTGTCCCGCCGTCCACCGCCATCATTAATTAACATACATGTGGGCCATTGTAATGGCGGAGTTCTGGCAAAATGAGATCCTAATGGGTCTACGGCAAAACTGCGTAAGATAATATTTACCCATAAAAAGTATAATTACTCATAGAAATCCGATTGTTTCCAGCAGCAGCAGAACTCTGCAATCCGTCTTCAGCTCCGGCTAAAAATAGAAGCCTGAACCGCGTGAACCGGAGAGGAGAGAAATGTGGAAGAGCCAATCCCAGGACTGCGATGGCGACGGTCTAATGAATCACTCCTGACACATCTCTGTATTGTGGAACTCCTCGGATTTGGGCTCACTTGACAATTGGGAGCGCCACAGTTTTGGTGAATTTTAAAACATTATAAAATTGTGTGAATTTCTGGAGATAGAAAAAGTATAAAGTACTAAAAAAAGGGGAACAAAGAGCAAAACAAAAATAATAGGATGTCCAAAATATGACCACCGCAGTTCAGATTTGTTTTTCTTAGTCCTTTATATAATATATTTTATTCATTGTTGATCTGCCCAGCAGATTCATTATTCTTCACCTTTCTCTAACAAGCTACTCCGCAAAAGTGGAGGTTAGGAGAGGGGGAGACAAAGCAGATTACAATGGGAGAGGTGCTGACAAAGGTAAAACAACAACTTTATATATTCCAGCTTCCCAATACTTAGATGTGGTGACTGCATTTGTTTTCTTTTTTTTAGGGCTTATTTTCACCTGGTGATCCAGCCATTAAGTCTGTTATTTTTCCAACTTTCTTTAGCAGACTTACTGGCAGGATAACCAGGTTAAAATAAAGGAAAGGATACCTAAAAAGAAAACAAATTCAGCCATCACATCTAAGAATTGGTAAGAAGTAAGATTTTGTTTTTGGATTTAAAACTGCTTTAGATGAGGTTGGGTTGGTGAAGGCGCAAATTAGAATGTGTTGGTGTTGAGATCTGAAGAAGGAGGCTACGCCTCCGAAACGTTGTCCTTAGCAACCCCATGCAAGTCATGCTCTGGGTCCCGATCGGGGAGTCTCGCTCTGCTCAACCGCATTGTCAGTTTCTCTGAGCGGCTATAGCATCCGGCTCTTGGAGGGTGTGCGGCGGCGGCTGGACCGTGCGCAGGCTCACCACATCGAGTCTCCTTGAGTAATCCGAGGCAGTTGGCTTAGCCGTACGATACTCACTGACTAGTGCAGGATGAACAGCTGAGCCGCCGAGGCTAGGAGGAGAGAGCCCTGTAAACATCATCGGAGGATATTTATTTCCATGCATGACTTCCTATCTGTTTGTGAGTACCTGTTTTTATGGCTTCTATTAACTTCAAATAAATGGTGTTACACTAGGGCGGTGTGCGCTCTGTTCCTTTGTTTTTTGTACAGCTGCTTTGCCTCATATCCCATGGAGGGTTAGGAGAGCTGCCACGCTTCATTCATGTGTTTCACCACAGGCCATATTACAAGATTCCCCAGCCTGAGAATCAATCTCCAGGATCTGCGCAGGGACTGGTAATGTGTGTTTTCTCTGTGCAAATTAGAATGACCGCTATTTTTTTTTTTGCAATGGCTAAAAATCCAAATGATATAATAAATTCATTAAGTCATCTAAATCATCCAACATTATTGTTGGGGCCGAAGATTGGTCTGGGGAGGAGGTGTTTCTTAAGCCTCGTACACACGCATCGATAGTTGGCCGTGAATTTTCGGCCAACGTCTGATCGGCTAATTTTCGGCTTGTTAGTATGATGCTTTCGACAACCGACTCTGACTTTTCGGCCGAATAAAATCTGGTGTGCATGCTATAAAATTTTTGTTGGCCGTCACCACAATGGCCGATTTTCCGTCAGTCAGTACAGATTTCGGCAGACAAAAATCTGATGAGCAAGACTGGGCATGCTCAGAGAAGAAAAAACACACGGAAAGTAAAACAACACATGACATCACTTCTGAAGTAGATTTTTGTTGGCCGAGAAAATTCGTGTTCAGTCTAGGCACATTCCAACCAACAAAACACCACTCTGGACAAAAGTCGGCCGATCGGTCGGCCGATGATCGTTGGGTGTGTACGAGGCATTAGTATCTATTGGTCTGTTGGCTGCATCCTTTGGTTATCTAATGGTATCTATTGGTTATCTATTAGTATCTATTGGTATCTATTGGTATCTATTAGTATCTATTGGTATCTATTGGTATCTATTAGTCTGTTGGCTGTATCTATTGGTATCTATTAGTATCTATTAGTATCTATTAGTATCTATTAGTATCTATTGGTATCTATTGGTATCTATTAGTATCTATTGGTATCTATTGGTATCTATTAGTATCTATTGGTATCTATTGGTATCTATTGGTATCTATTGGTATCTATTGGTATCTATTAGTATCTTTTAGTATCTATTGGTATCTATTGGTATCTATTAGTCTGTTGGCTGTATCTATTAGTATCTATTGGTATCTATTAGTATCTATTAGTATCTATTGGTATCTATTGGTATCTATTGGTATCTATTGGTATCTATTAGTATCTTTTAGTATCTATTGGTATCTATTGGTATCTATTAGTCTGTTGGCTGTATCTATTGGTATCTATTAGTATCTATTGATATCTATTAGTCTGTTGGCTGTATCTATTGGTATCTATTAGTATCTATTAGTATCTATTGGTATCTATTGGTATCTATTAGTATCTATTGGTATCTATTGCTATCTATTAGTCTGTTGGCTGTATCTATTGGTATCTATTAGTATCTATTGGTATCTATTGGTATCTATTAGTATCTACTGGTATCTATTGGTATCTATTGGTATCTATTAGTATCTTTTAGTATCTATTGGTATCTATTGGTATCTATTAGTCTGTTGGCTGTATCTATTGGTATCTATTAGTATCTATTGATATCTATTAGTCTGTTGGCTGTATCTATTGGTATCTATTAGTATCTATTGGTATCTATTAGTATCTATTGGTATCTATTGGTATCTATTGGTATCTATTGGTATCTATTGGTATCTATTAGTATCTTTTAGTATCTATTGGTATCTATTGGTATCTATTAGTCTGTTGGCTGTATCTATTGGCATCTATTAGTATCTATTGGTTATCTATTAGTATCTATTGATATCTATTAGTCTGTTGGCTGTATCTATTGGTATCTATTAGTATCTATTGGTTATCTATTAGTATCTATTGGTATCTATTAGTCTGTTGGCTGTATATATTTGTATCTATTTTATCTATTAGGCCTAGCACACACAGGCTGAATGTCGGCTGGCATCGGCTGGTTCTATAGAGAGTGGTTGACATTCAGCCCATGTGTACAGCAGCCGGTCCAAACCGCCAACTTCTGTTGAAGGCTCATGACTGAAAAAAGGTCGGCCGACTGGCTTCCAATGGCGGAGAGCGCTGACCTGACCTGTTCTGGCGGGAGGGCGGGGGGGGGCAGTTGTCCCCCTGTCAGAACACAATAGCACAGCAGGGGAGATGGCTGTACTAATATCAAATTGTTAGTACAGCGGCTTCGTTCAACCCAAACAAAACTAGTTGTGTGTACGAGGATTTAGTCTGTTGGCTGTATCTATATTGGTATTTATTAGTATCTAATAGTCTGTTGGCTGTATCTATTGGTATCCATTCTATCTATTAGTCTGTTGGCTGTATCTATTGGTATCCATTCTATATATTAGTCTTTTGGCTGTATCTATTGGTATCTATTCTATCTATTAGTCTATTGACTGTATATATTGGTATCTATTCTATCTATTAGTCTATTGACTGTATATATTGGTATCTATTCTATCTATTAGTCTATTGACTGTATCTATTCTATCTATTAGTCTATTGGCTGTATCTATTGGTATCTATTCTATCTATTAGTCTATTGGCTGTATCTATTGGTATCTATTCTATCTATTAGTCTATTGGCTGTATCTATTCTATCTATTAGTCTATTGGCTGTATCTATTGGTATCTATTCTATCTATTAGTCTGTTGGCTGTATCTATTGGTATCTATTCTATCTATTAGTCTGTTGGCTGTATCTATTGGTATCTATTCTATCTATTAGTCTATTGGCTGTATATATTGGTATCTATTCTATCTATTAGTCTGTTGGCTGTATCTATTGGTATCTATTCTATCTATTAGTCTATTGGCTGTATCTATTGGTATCTATTCTATCTATTAGTCTATTGGCTGTATCTATTCTATCTATTAGTCTATTGGCTGTATATATTGGTATCTATTCTATCTATTAGCCTGTTGGCTGTATCTATTGGTATCTATTCTATCTATTAGTCTATTGGCTGTATCTATTCTATCTATTAGTCTGTTGGCTGTATATATTGGTATCTATTCTATCTATTAGCCTGTTGGCTGTATCTATTGGTATCTATTCTATCTATTAGTCTGTTGGCTGTATCTATTGGTATCTATTCTATCTATTAGTCTGTTGGCTGTATCTATTGGTATCTATTCTATCTATTAGTCTATTGGCTGTATCTATTGGTATCTATTCTATCTATTAGTCTGTTGGCTGTATCTATTGGTATCTATTCTATCTATTAGTCTATTGGCTGTATCTATTGGTATCTATTCTATCTATTAGTCTATTGGCTGTATCTATTGTATCTATTAGTCTGTTGGCTGTATCTATTGGTATCTATTCTATCTATTAGTCTATTGGCTGTATCTGCTGCTGCAGAGAGTCTCTGGACAGAACTTCTCCACCTTCTGACATTGCGCTTCCATTGATCTGCAGTATATTCCTGATTGGTTGCTGTGTAGCAGATCCTGAACTCCAGGCTCACTATTCCAGTTACTTGGATGAGTATTGGATGCTGGCAGTCTCTGACATCTGGCAGTTCTAGCTACAAACCAGCAGGGAATGGCAGAGCCAATGATTCTCAGTGCCATTTAAAAAAGATAGTATCTCTTCCAGTGGATAATAAAAACAACACCTGGAACTCAAGAGGTTAAAGTGTTTTTAAAACGACTTTTCCGTCTCAAACTAGCCTATTCACTGGGTGACAACCCCAAAGCCTTGCCATGCACAGCAAACAGTGTTGTCACCCTATTAACCACTTCTGGACCGGAAGGATTTGCCCCGTTAAATGACCAGGCCATTTTTTGCGGTTTGGCACTGCGTTATTTTAACAGACAATTGCGCGGTCGTTGCGAGGCTGTACCCAAATAAAATTAATGTAATTTTTTCCCACAAACAGAGCTTTCTTTTGGTGGTATTTGATCACCTGTGCGATTTTTTTTTTTTTTTTTTGCGCTATAAACAAATAAAGAGCAACAATTCTATAAAAAAAAATGTGTATATATATATATATATATATATATAGATATATTTCACATTCTCTTAGTGCCGGTTCACACTAGGGCGACCTGTGAGGTGACCTGGTCGCCTCACAGGTCGCCGCAGGTCGCCTCCCATAGGGAAGCTGCGGACCCGTTCTAATAGGAGCGACACAAGTCGCTCCGACCTAGAAAAAGGGTCCGGAGCTTCTTTGGGGCGACCCGGAGGCGACCGCCATAGACTTCAATGTTATGAAGTCCGTGGCGGCCGCTCCGAGGTCGCGGCGCGCTGCTCGCACCGCGACCTCGGAGGTCGCGGTGTGAAGTAGCGTCGCTGCAATGTGAACCGGCGCTTACATAACACTTCAAAAAAAATAAATAAATAAAAATCAAAATGTTTCGTCCTTTTAGACCAATTTGTTGTCTGCTACATTTTTTTGTTAAAAAAAGGAAAAAAAATCCCAATAAGCGTATATTGATTGGTTCACGCAAAAGTTACGGCGTCCACAAACTAAAGGAACAATTTATGTAATTTTTATTTATTTATTTATTTTACTAGTAATGGCGGCGATCTGCGATTTTTAGCGGGACTGCGACATTGCGGCGGACAGATCGGACCCCTAACTGACATTTTTGACACTTTTGGGGGGGACCAGTGACATTACTACAGTAATCAGTGCTATACATATGAACTGTCACTGTACTAATGACCCTGGCAAGGAAGGGGTTAACCCAGGGGTGATCAAGGGGTCACCTTCTGGGGGGTGGGGACCCATGGGGAGGGGCTTGTGAAATGATCATAGAGACATGTGATCCTATATAGAAGGAGCTCTGTGATCATTCCAGGGAGAAGAACGGTCAGCTGTGTTTACAACATCCGACCGTCCTTCTCTCTAAGCGGGGAGCTGGTTCCAGTGGATCAGCATCCCCGCTGCCTAGAAATGAGAGAATCAGCCCCCGTTCACACTGGGGCGACCTGTCAGGCGACCTGATCGCCTGACAGGTCGCCGTAGGTCGCCTGCCATACAGAAGCTGCGGACCCGTTCTAATAGGAGCGACACAAGTCGCTCCGACTTAGAAAAAGGGTCCGGAGCTTCTTTGGGGCGACCTGCATAGACTTCAATGATATGAAGTCCGTGCCGGCCGCTCTGAGTGAGGTCGCCCCGGCAAGTAGCGTCGCCCCAGTGTGAACGGGGCCTTAAACTCTTCAAACTTTGAAATTGTCAAAAACAAACAAAAACATAAAGAGATAATAATAAAATATAAATAAATAAAAAAACAAACAAATAAATTAATAATAAAAAAACAAATAGGTAAATAAAACAAAAAACTGACTTTATTTAACCACTTTATGACCGCCCGCAGCAGATGTAATGCGGCAAGCAGCCGCAACTGGGTGAATCGCCGTACATGTACAGCGCTCGCTCTCGGGAGTCAGCCGATGCCTGTGTCAGGTGGCTCCGATTGCCGCCTGACACCCGCGATCGCTCCCCGCTGAGAGAGAAGGACGGTCGGATGTTGTAAACACAGCTGACCATTCTTCTCCCTGGGATGATCATAGAGCTCATGTGATCCTGCTATATAGGATCATATGTCTCTATGGTCATTTCAGAAGCCACGCCCCCCACAGTTAGAAACACTTCCCTAGGCTCACATTAAACCCCTTGATCACCCACAGGGTTAACCCCTTCCCTGCCAGTGTCATTAGTACAGTGACAGTGCATATTTATAGCAATGATTACTGTAGTAATGTCACTGGTCCCCCTAAAAGTGTCACAAATGTCAGTTAGGGGTCCGATCTGTCCGCTGCAATGTCGCAGTCCCGCTAAAAATCGCAGATCGCCGCCATTACTAGTAAAAAAAATAAATAAATACAATAAAAATGACATAAATCTTTCCCGTAGTTAGTAGACGCAATAACGTTTGCGCAAACCAATCAAAATACGCTTATTGCGATTTTTTTTTTTTACCAAAAATATGTAGCAGAAAACAAATTGGCCTAAAATGTTAAAAAAAATTTAATTTTAAGTTTTTTTTTTTTTTTTTTTTGGGGGGGGGGGGGGATGTTATATAGCAGAATGTGAAAAATATTGTTTTTTTATCAGAATTGTTGCTCTTTTTTTGTTTATAGTGCAACAAAAAAATAAAAATCGCACAGGTGATCAAATACCACCAAAAGAAAGCTCTGTTTGTGAGAAAAAAAGGACGTCAATTTAGTTTAGGTACAGCGCTGCACGACCGCGCAATTGCCTGTTAAAGTAACGCAGTGCCGAATCGCGAAATAAGGCCCTGGTCATTAAGGGGGAAAATCCCAGTAGTGGTTAAACAAAAAAAAATAAAAAATTACAATGGCGATATTTTGTGGCGATATTTTGTGGCGATATTTCAGAGGACGCATCTTCTAATACTAAATGAATGCAGATATTTATTTCCGGGAAGGAATTGTCGGTTCGCGCTCTCTCCCCTATAAATGTCATCTCGGCTATTTATCTTTCTTCATACAGCTCAATGTGCAGATTGAATTCAGTTAATTACAAACCATCAGAAATTGCTCACATTTAAGTCCACATTTTTCTTTGTCTGTTCGGCGCGGTCCGCGCTCTGAAAATTAGAAGGCGGCAAAGATTATTTTTCTTTCCCTTCAAACCATGAATCACATGAGCTCCATTACATGCGCCTTTGTCTCGGTCTCATGCTGCCGCTTTATACACACCGGAGCCGCGCTTTAATTCTGCACCTTCCTCACACCGACAGTTCTGGAATAATTGGAAACGCTACAAAAATTACCCAAATTTATAGAATAATGAGCCCTGAATGGCAGCTAATTGGACACTTGTAGAGAAATAGCAGAGTGCTATGGCGGGGCCCCGGGAGCGGGGTGGAGGGGCATTGTCAGCTCTGCAATGGAAGTCGTTCAGAGATCTGAAGTTTAAATTTCATTAAAGCTACAGGAAGAAAAACACTCAGAAATGTTTAATTTCATCTGCCGAGGAATCATTTCCAGTGCTCTGTGGAGATTCTATTAGTGAAGGAAAATCAATAGACCATGGAGCCTACAACTTCCAACCAGGTGACCATGTCAGGAACCGAGGAAGGCAAAGATATTATTATGGGGAATCATTGCGATTAATATGACATCCATAGTATAGCTTTGAAATACAATATCTCACAAAAGTAAGTACACCCCTCACATTTCTGTAAATATGTCATTCTAACTTTTCATGTGACAACCCTGAAGAAATGACACTTTGCTACAATGTTAAGTAGTGAGTGTCAGTGGCGTCACTAGGGTTGGTGTCACCCGGTGCGGCAACTCACGGTGTCACCCCAACCCCTTTTAATAATGTTTTTTTTTTTTTTTGCTAATGTAACTGGTGAATCATAGCTCCCATATAACACTCCAGTGGACTCCATTTTTCTCAGCGGGGAGACACAGCTGTCAGGTCCCCATGCAACTCTATGGGGGAATCGGATGGGAACGGATCAAATCCAATCCGTCAAATCTGGACGGATGGAAACCCTATTTTCCATCCGTCGATCAGATCAGATGAGAACGGACCGACAGCCTGTTCCCATCTGATTCCCCCATAGAGATGCATGGGGACCAGACAGCTGTGTCTCCGCACACAGCACAGAGAACAGCTGTCATCCTCCTGCTCAGCAGGGGATCGGCGGATCGATCCCCCGCTGAAATAAACGGAGTCCGTCCGACGGACGGGCTGTGTGAAAGGGCCCTTAGTGTCAGTGGGAATTTGCTATTCCTCCTCCTCTGTGTGCAAGGGCCACTCCCCAGACAGATTCGGGCCAGCAAGGATCCCCTGCGTTTTGAGTACAGTACAGATGTCCTCCTAGTGGGTCTCTCCCCTGTTTCATATTTCATGCACTGGGGAGAGAAATATAAAAAATCGCATCCAGACATAAAGAAACATACCCAAAAGAGGAGCTGGGAATAACGCAGAGAGACGGTCTGGATGCGATTTTTTATATTTCTCTCCCCAGTGCATGAAACATCCTTAGATGTGCCTGTTTTATTCATCAACCATGTGAGTTGCTAAATGTTGAACCTTCATTAAATGGAACCATTTTGCTACACTTAGAGGCACCTCTCTTCTCTTTTGATACTCTGTAGCTCCTGCTGGATTTTGCTTCCAATCCCCTTGTGGAAGCGGCTATTTGTGGATGGACATTTTATGGTTACACAACCTATCACATTGCTATAATCTTTTTATATTTAAATTGAAGGATTTATGAATAAATGGTTGTGGAACGAATCATCTGAGTTTCCATTATTTCTTATGGGGAAACTTGCTTTGATATAAGAGTGCTTTGGATTACAAGCATGCTTCCGGAACGAATTATGCTCGCAATCCAAGGTTTTACTGTATTTTGTTTCTTTACAAATGAAATGAAGACAGACACAGTTTTTGTTTTACCCAGCTGTATTTATTCAGTGCAACTTCAGTGCACCATTCCTACAGTAACGCATAGGTGGTCATATGCTATTATGGGGGTGGTAATCTCCTGGTATGGGGGTGGTAATATCCAGGTATGGGGGTGGTAATATCCTATTATGGGGGTGGTAATCTCCTGGTATGGGGGTGGTAATATCCAGGTATGGGGTGGTAATATCCTGGTATGGGAGTGGTAATATCCTGGTATGTGGGTGGTAATATCCTGGTATGGGGGGGGGGGTGGTGGTATTATCCTGGTATGGGGGGGGGATGGTGGTATTATCCTGGTATGGGGGGTGGTATTATCCTGGTATGGGGTGGTATTATCCTGGTATGGGGGTGGTAATATCCTGGTATGGGGGTGGTTATCTCCTGGTATGGGGGTGGTAATATCCAGGTACAGGGGTGGTAATATCCTGGTATGGGAGTGGTAATATCCTGGTATGATGGTGGTATTATCCTGGTATGGGGGTGGTATTATCCTGGTATGGGGGGTAGTGGTATTATCCTGGCATGGGGGTGGTAATATCCAGGTTTAGGGGTGGTAATCTCCTGTTATGGGGTGGTATTATCCTGGTATGGGGGTGGTATTATTCTGGTATGGGGGGTGGTATTATCCTGGTATGGGGGTGTTTTTCTGCAGCAGGGACTGGAGTGCTTAGCAGGATAGAAGGAAAACTGGATGGGGCCAAAAATACTGTCAGATTCTTGAGGAAAATCTGCTGCCCTCTGCTGGCAGAAAGTTGTGAATGGGAAGACGGTTTCCCTTCCAAAGCACGCAGCAACAATGAGCACACAGTGGTTGGAGGAGAAGGCGGGGAATGTCCACCAATGAGCACACAGTGGTTGGAGGAGAAGGTGGAGGATGTCCACCAATGAGCACACAGTGGTTGGAGGAGAAGGCGAGGAATGTCCACCAATGAGCACACAGTGGTTGGAAGAGAAGGCGAGAATATCCACCAATGAGCACACAGTGGTTGGAGGAGAAGGCGGGGAATGTCCACCAATGAGCACACAGTGGTTGGAGGAGAAGGTGGGGAATGTCCACCAATGAGCACACAGTGGTTGGAGGAGAAGGTGGGGAATGTCCACCAATGAGCACACAGTGATTGAAGGAGAAGGTGGGAAATGTCCACCAATGAGCCTACAGTGGTTGGAGGAGAAGGCAGGGATTGTCCACCAATGAGCACACAGTGGTTGGAGGAGAAGGCAGGGATTGTCCACCAATGAGCACACAGTGGTTGGAGGAGAAGGCAGGGATTGTCCACCAATGAGCACACAGTGGTTGGAGGAGAAGGCAGGGATTGTCCACCAATGAGCACACAGTGGTTGGAGGAGAAGGCAGGGATTGTCCACCAATGAGCATTAAAAATAAAGTGTCCATAGTGCAAAAGGTGTGGGCATTCATAAAAATACTTTATTTTTAATATTTGCTGATTAGTTATTTATTCTATGCACTTGAGATTATTTAATATTCATTTTTGTTTTATACCAGGCTTTTGTCACACATTCGGCCAACCACACAAGGCCACAAATACAGTTGGCTGGGCAGACTATAGAGGAGTCTGTGCTGCATTCTGTGGGACCCCAGTAGTCACGCACATCACCCTTGCAGCCCAAACACAGAGAGACTACAGAAAAATCCTCTCAGCGAAGACCTACTAAACCTCCTCTGGGGTAATCCTGAACTACAAAACAACCAAGGAGAGGGCGCGCCGACCGAGTGCATTACCGTATATCAATTTTATTAAGAAATAAATAACAAATGAAAACCCACAAACACATATGTCATGGAATTCCTGTGAGAAGTTTGGCTCACAAAAACTCACATGCTTGCGGCATTCTCCACAGAACGGTAACCAGGCGCGCGCAAATGCGTGAACGTGCACGAGCGTGCGCACAATGCCAGATGGACTATATAACCGCTTGCCGACTGTACATATACGCCAGCAATGCAGCTCTCCTAGGCAGGATCATGTACCTAATACGGGTCTGGGTGCGCACATGCGTCGCCAGCTACCCGCGCCAATTAGCGGGTCCGGCAGCCTCAACGTCCCCTGGGACCTGCTGATCATTTGGGACAGAAACAGAACCGCAATCTGCATATGTAAACAAGGCAGAGTGTCGTTCTCTTAGTAGGGAATGTAGTGATCCTGTGTTTCTGCAAAGCAGGGGCACCCGATCCGTGCCTTCCCCTAGTACAAGCACCTCCCCCCACAGTAACCAAGCACATTTTAGGCACACAGTTAACCCTTCGATCTCCCCTGATGTTATCCCTTCCCTGCCGCTGTCATTAGTACAGTGACAGTGCATAGTTTTAGCATTGATCACTGTATTAGTGTCACTGGTTCCTAAAAAAAGTGTCAATTAGTGTCCGATTTGTGCACCACAATGTCGCAGTCCTGCTAAAAATCGCTGATCGCCACCATTACTAGTAAAAAAAAAAGCAAGGTCCATAAAGACATGGATGAGTGTGTTTGGGGTGGAGGAACTTGACTGGCCTGCACAGAGTCCTGACCTCAACCTGACAGAACACCTTTGGGATGAATTCGAGCGGAGACGGCGAGCCAGGCCTTCCCTTTAAAACATCAGTGCCTGACTTCACAAATGCTCTTCTGGAAAAATGGTCAAACATTCCCATAGACACTCCTAAACCTTGTGGACGGCCTTCCCAGAAGAGTTGAAGCTGTTATAGCTGCAAAGGGTGGACCAACTCAATATTGAACCCTACGGACTAAGACTGGGGTGCCATTAAAGTTCATGTGTGTGTAAAGGCAGGCGTCCCAATACTTTTGACAATATAGTGTTAGTAAATAGACCTTTACTTATCCTTCTAAACTTCCCACCTTTAACTCTTATGAAAAGCTGACTGTTGCTTAGATATCAATTTGCAGTCAGAACCTACTTCTGAATTATATTACAATGTGCTGCTCCTGGTTCCTAATTAGCAGCAGAACATCTTTTTCTCTTATCTTTCATAGTTAAAATCTTTTGTCAATAGACTCTCATTATGCACTTGACTAAATTAATTGACTCAATTGCTGCTCTGAACTGACGCACTTTACTTCAATATGAATAGGTAAGTTGGTAAGCTCCATCCACGGTACAGAAATCTGCAGGCAAAGCCAATCCCAGCCTGAGAGTGGAAGCCGGGGAGAATTGGCTCTCACCCAGATCCACCACTTTTGGGTCTGTTATTGGACACCCCAGAGAATATCCTCCTCAATGACTCTGCAGACACATTACATAACAACACCAAAGCCACAGCTGCGAAAGTCTCAAAGATCTTACAAACCTATTAAAAAAAATTGATTCCCAGCAAAAATCAGCTAGAAACTGGCCTTAAATCAATCTCCTCCACTACAAACAGAATGATGGAGTTGGAGAAAATTGTAAGCAATTTGGAAGAACAACTGCCAACTACACCAAACAAAACTGCCTCCCAATATCTCACTATAACTTCCAAAGAGGAAAACAGAGAAAACCTAGAAAACAGAAAAAGGTGTTCAAATCTGAGATCCATCAGCATTCCAAAAATAAAAAGGAGCCGAGCTCCTCAACTATTTGAAAGTCGAAGTCAGAGCATCATTAAACCTCTACTCTTGTACAAAAAGAAGTATGGAGAAGTCCTTTGACTTCTCCATCAAGATCAATAATACAATCATCAGTTCCTCCCCCCATGCCAGGGTGCTAGATGTAATCCTGGACTCTGACCCGTCCTTTTAGCCCCAAATCCAATCACTGTACAAATCTTGTAGACTTCACCTCCGAATCATCTCTAAAATTCTTTCATTCTTAACCGTTGAAACCACTAAGTAACCTATTTACTCGCTTGCTATCTCTCGGCTTGACTATTGTAACTCCCTCCTCATTGGCTTATCTCTCCGCAGGCTATCCCCTCTTCGGTTTATCATGAACGCTGTTGCCAAACTCATCCACCTTACAAACCACCCAGTGTCCTCCACCACTCTCTGCCAACCCTTCCACTGGCCTCCACTCAGTGTCCTCCACCCCTCTCTGCCAACCCTTCCACTGGCCTCCACTCAGTGTCCTCCACCCCTGTCTGCCAACCCCTCCACTAACCTACACTCAATGTCCCCCACCCCTCTCTGCTGATCCCTCCACTAGCCTACACTCAATGTCCCCCACCCCTCTCTGCCAATCCCTCCACTGGCCTCCACTCAGTGTCCTCCACCCCTGTCTGCCAATCCCACCACTAACCTACACTCAATGTCCCCCACCCCTCTCTGCCAATCCCTCCACTGGCCTCCAATCAGTGTCCTCCACCCATCTCTGCTATTTTCCCCACTGGCCTCTACTCAGTGTCCTCCATTCCTCTCTTCCAATCCCTAGAATTGACCTCCACTCAGTGTCCTCCACCCCTCTGCCAATCCCTCCACTGTCCTCCAATCAGTGTCCACCACCTCTCTCTGCCTATCCCTCCACTGGCCTTCGCTCAGTGTCATGCACTCATCTTTGCCTATCCCTCCACTGGCCCCTGATCAGTGTCCTCCTCCCCTCTCTGACTATCCCTCCACTGGCCTCTGCTCAGTGTCCTGCACCCCTCTCTGCCAATCCCTCCACTATAACATACAAAGTCATTTACAACTCTGCCCTGAGCTACATTACCAATCTTGTCTCCAAATATCACCCAAACTGTCCTCTCCATTCCTCCCAAAACCTCCGGCTTTCCATCTCCCTTGTCTCCTCCTCCCGTACTAATCTCTAGGACTGCTCCAGAGCCTCTCCCATCCTCTGGTGCTCCCTGCCTCAACCTGTATGGCTATCTCTTACTCTGTCCACTTCTGAGTGTTCCCTGAAAAAGAAACTCTTCAGGGAAGCCTATCCTGCCTTCAGCTAATAACCTAATCTTATATTCCTCCCATCGGTTAATCTCCCGCAGTTAATACGTTTTGTTCCACCAGCCCCTCCATATTAGATTGTAAGCCCCCAGGAGCAGGGCCCTCTTAATTATAAAGTATAGACTGTGCCTGTTGCCTAGGCTCAGGGATACAAGGAAATACAAGACAAACCAGAACAGTTATGGCCAAGCACTTCCACTTTACTGATAAGTAAAACACGTGTCCCCATTTGCAAACAACTCTCAGAAGGAGGAATCAGATTCTCTTCACATTACCCTGCCAAACAAGTCTTACGGCATGGGGAACCCCTCTTAGTTTTTTATTGCTCTCTTTGTCATTGTGCAAAATGTGTCCTTGCTTCCTATACTGGTGCTAAGGTTGTCAGTGAAACAAGCTTGAAGTATTTGCTGGAGATCAGAGTTAGAAGATAGTTCCAGTGAAAAAGACCAAAACAACAGCATACTGTCATGACCTTATCCAGCCAACCGTATAAAATTATAGGATTTTGGGCTGAAAAAAAAAAGTTACTAGTCAAACCTCCATAAGCCATAGAATCTTTCTCCTAGGTGTCAAAGTAACACTTGAAAAATTCATGCTTCAGCCAGGCCATGTGTTGGCAGGTGTAGTTCCTAATCCACCAAGAATGTGTTTTGCCACCTCGGGGGATGGAGTGGAGTCCTAGGGGAAAAAATGTTCCCCTGCAGCCTCTGTAGGTATCGGACCTCCAGTACCGCCGCCGCCACTTTTTATGGGTTTGGAGTCGCCATCTATTTTACCCACCTGCCTGCCTGACACCCCTCCTGCAGATGCTGCCCCAGTAAGACCAACTCAGTCGGCATTTAGAGCTACACCACCGCACAACATGCTTAGAATACAACCTTCCAGTATTAGCCGGCCTAGCTATATTGCTCTGCTAATCCTGTGTCTACAGAATGTGTAGCATTCAGCTGGGGACTTCATTGCGCCAGCATAGAGTGGTTGCTTTACTGGTTACTGAAAGTTACTGGTTACTGAAAGTTACTGCACCTGTTACTGAGCATTACTGAACCTGTTACTGAGAGTTACTGCACCTGTTGCTGAGTATTACTGCACCTGTTACTGAGAGTTACTGAGCATTACTGCACCTGTTACTGAGATTTACCGCACCTGTTACTGAGAGTTACTGCACCTGTTACTGAGCATTACTGCCCTTGTTACTGAGTTACTGAACCTGTTACTTAGAGTTACTGCACCTGTTACTGAGTATTACTGCACCTGTTACTGAGAGTTACTGCACCTGTTACTGAGCATTACTGAACCTGTTACTGAGAGTTACTGCACCTGTTACTGAGCATTACTGAACCTGTTACTGAGAGTTACTGCACCTGTTACTGAGCATTACTGAACCTGTTACTGAGAGTTACTGCACCTGTTGCTGAGTATTACTGAACCTGTTGCTGAGTAATACTGCACCTGTTACTGAGCATTACTGCCCTTGTTACTGAGTTACTACACCTGTTGCTGAGAGTTACTGTACCAGTTCCTGAGAGTTACTGCACCTGTTGCTGAGAGTTACTGCTACTGTTACTGAGCATCACTGCATTTGTTACTGAATATTACTGCACTTGTTACTGAGCATTACTGCACCTGTTATTGAGTATTACTGTACCTGTTACTGAGTTTTACTGTACCTGTCACTGAGAGTTAAAGAAAAAAGTGTGAACTGTGCCTGGGTAATTAATGAGTGATCACTGCTGCTGTCAAAATTGAAAAGGCTCAATTCAGATTTATATTGTCAAGATGGCAGCGCTGTGTCAGGGAAATGTATTTATGTGTCTTTCTCCTATTTGTGTTTAAATAAAAAGTTACTATCTGACAAGTGTGTGATACTAACTTAACTAATTGTAGCAAAAAGGAATATGAGGTACTGAATCGTCTCTCATATGTGTGCCAGTGTGCTGGATAAAGCAATAGGTATATGTGTGTTCATTAAGTGCTGTAGTGCAACGAATGCAAGCGTATATCCCAAAATTACAATACTAATCCTGATTCTAGCTGTTTTTAACTTAGTGACATCCAAAGGGAAATAATTATATTAAGGGAAATGATATATGTGTTAGCAAATATTCTATAAACTAACAGATTGGTAAAGTTCTCTCATGCAGCAAACACGTATAAGTGCAACCATATGTCCCAAAAAATTGTAACAATAGTCCTAATCATTAGTGGTATCCAAAAAAGAAAAAAAGAAAAATATGTTCAAATAAGGCAAGATCACGGAAGAAATAGAAAGTATTTTCAAACTTCTTTTATCTTGTTTTCTCTGCGTGTCCACATAAATCGTTCAACATTAATGTCCTAATTGACTCACCAAATACGGGGAGAGTCCTCTGCAGCGATCCGAATAGTAGATCCTCTGCTGTCTCCGGATGACCAAAGCTCTCTCAAAGGGGAATGGTAGTACAAATATAGGAGAGTAAAGAGGCTTCACGTGGCATAAAATCTTTTTAAAACCAGTGAGGACTTTATTAATATAAATATATTACACTCACATTTGTAAGTGTCACAACTGATATGGAAATAGGCATTAAAATATTGTAGCCGAGTAGGCTCCGGCAAAGCACCTCACCGCGAGCAACAACCTGGTCTCAGCAACGTGAGGACAACACCTGTAGCCCACCCAGGGTCCAGCTGGGATCTGCATTGCGCCTAAATAGATTGGTTGCTTTACTGGTTACTGAAAGTTACTGCACCTGGTACTGAGTATTACTGAACCTGTAAATGAGTTATTGTACCTGTTACTGAGAATTAATTCAACTGTTACTGACAGCTACTGGACCTGGTACTCAGAGGTGTATTTAGGTTTTGTGCTGCCCTAGGCCTGACTAAACTTGGGCACCCCCTAATTTAAATATGAACCACCCCTTCCTATAAATGCCACACCCCTTCATGTTTATGACCCTCCCTGTTATCTGTAAACCACAGGCTACAACCAGTTTTTCAGTGTCCATCAGTGCAGCCCCATCAGTTTCCATAAGTTCAGCCTCATCAGTGCAGCCTTATGAGTGCAGCCTCATTACTGGCCATCAGTGCAGCATATCAGTGCGGCCTCATCAGTGGCCATGAGTACAGCCCCGTCAGTGGCCATTAGTGCAGCCTATCAGTGCATCATATCAGTGCCCATCAGTGCTGCCTTATCAGTGGACATCAGCGCAGCCTCATCAGTGGCAGTCATTGCAGCCTCATCAGTGGCCATTAGTGCAGCCCATTAGTGCCCATTAGTGCAGAATATCAATGCAGCCCCATCAGTTAAGCTTATCAGTGCCCACTTTTTTGCTGCCCCCCCTGCAAAGTGCCGCCCTAGGCCTGGGCCTTGTTGGCCTAGGCCAAGATACAGCACTGCTGGTACTGAGAGTTACGGCACCTGTTACTGAGAGTTACTGTACCTGTTGCTGAGTATTACTGCACCTGTTACTGAGAGTTACTGCACCTGTTACTGAGAGTTACTGTACCTGTTGCTGAGTATTACTGCACCTGTTACTGAGAGTTACTGCACCTGTTACTGAAAGTTATTGCACCTGTTACTGAGTATTACTTCACCTGTTACTGAGTATTACTGTACCTGTTACTGAGTATTAATTTAACTGTTACTGACAGTTACTGCACCTGGTACTGAGAGTTACTGCACTTGTTGCTGAGAGTTACTGCACCTGTTACTGAGAGTTACTGCACCTGTTACTGAGAGTTACTGAACCTGTTACTTAAAGTTATTGCACCTGTTACTGAGTATTACTCCACCTGTTACTGAATATTACTGCACCTGTTACTGAGAGTTATTGCGCCTGTTACTCAGTATCACTGAACCTGTTTCTGAGAATTACTTCACCTGTTACTGAGAGTTACTGCACCTGCTTCTGAGAGTTACTGCACCTGTTACTGAGTATTACTGCACCTGTTACTGAGTATTACTGCAGCTGTTACTGAGTATAACTGCAGCTGTTACTGCATATTACTGAAACTGTTACAGAGAGTTACTGCACCTGATACTGAGTATTACTAAACCTGTTACTGAGATTTACTGCACCTGTTACTAAGTATTACTGCACCTGTTACAGAGTATTATTGAACCAGCTACTAAGTGCTACTTGGCCAGTTAACATTAGAGATACTGCACCTGTGTAAGACAAAGCTGCTAATGCAAGTGTTTTTTGTTGGGGGGGGGGGGGGCTGCAGTTAACCAAATACAATACAGTAAAACTGCCTTAGACTCTGAGTCTGGATATTTCAAACTTTTTTAACAAATAAAAAACTGAAAAATTGGGCGTGCAAAATGATTCAGCCCCCTTAAGTTAATACTTTGTAGCGCCACCTTTTGCTGCAATTACAGCTGTAAGTCGCTTGGGGTATGTCTCTATCAGTTTTGCACATCGAGAGACTGAAATTTTTGCCCATTCCTCCTTGCAAAACAGCTCGAGCTCAGTGAGGTTGGATGGAGAGCGTTTGTGAACAGCAGTTTTCAGTTCTTTCCACAGATTCTCGATTGGATTCAGGTCTGGACTTTGACTTGGCCATTCTAACACCTGGATATGTTTATTTGTGAACCATTCCATTGTAGATTTTGCTTTATGTTTTGGATCATTGTCTTGTTGGAAGACAAATCTCCGTCCCAGTCTCAGGTCTTTTGCAGACTCCATCAGGATTTAGATGGACGGCCAGGTCTTCGTAGATTTGCAGTGGTCTGATACTCCCATTTCAATATTATCGCTTGCATAGTGCTCCTTGGGATGTTTAAAGCTTGGGAAATCTTTTTGTATCCAAATCCGGCTTTAAACTTCTCCACAACAGTATCTCGGACCTGCCTGGTGTGTTCCTTGTTCTTCATGATGCTCTCTGCGCTTTAAACGGACCTCTGAGACTATCACAGTGCAGGTGCATTTATACGGAGACTTGATTACACACAGGTGGATTCTATTTATCATCATTAGTCATTTAGGTCAACATTGGATCATTCAGAGATCCTCACTGAACTTCTGGAGAGAGTTTGCTGCACTGAAAGTAAAGGGGCTGAATAATTTTGCACGCCCAATTTTTTTTATTTGTTAACAAAGTTTGAAATATCCAATAAATTTTGTTCCACTTCATGACTGTGTCCCACTTGTTGTTGATTCTTAACACAAAATTACAGTTTTATATCTTTATGTTTGAAGCCTGAAATGTGGCAAAAGGTCGCAAAGTTTAAGGGGGCTGAATACTTTCGCAAGGTACTGTATAAGATTCATATGCTTATCAAATGCTTTTAAGGTTCTAATACGGATGTGACCATGTTGCAGAATGCAACCCATTCTGTAGTCGATGTGCTGCCGCATCTTGCTGCTTTTCCCCACCGTCATGGTTGCAGCCAGGTCAGGTTGTCGCGGATTTGCAGCCAATTCAGGGAATGAAAAAAGTTGCACCCTGCTATAAAAGGGAAAAAGGCGGCCCACTCTACATCCACACCCAGGGGTGGGACTTACAATAGCAGGGTGCTAACCCCTGCTTACAAACTCACTGCCTGGTCAGCACTGTCCTCTGGTGTCAGCCCAACCCCAGAACAATACAAATTTAGACTATAGCTTCAAATGCAGAATGAACAGACTTATAAACATTTCTGTTTAAATCCAAGATGTGACCATCCATTTTCCTTTAATGTTTTATGATAATCATTTTAAAAAATGTCCTCTAAAGGAATCTGCAGCACATTCCACACAAATGCCTGAATGGAGCTCGTCTATACAGAACATAGCTCTGATGCTAAATAACGACAAATAGGGGCCGTAATTTACGACTGACCCCTAAATACTGGGGAGCCATTAGCATTCCAGGAACTCTATATATATGTAAATAGATGGTAGCAATATCAGAACAAATTAAGCCCATTGTGGTAAAGGTCTCCTGAATGCCTACAGTAACCATCTGTAGGTTGGAGCTCGCTAAGTACTGCTCTGTTTCCTACATATGAAGATTGAGCATTGCTTGCTTTACTGGCAGGATCATTAATCTACATAAACAGGTCTGCAGTTATTAGCATGATATCATCAAGAACCAAATACATACAGCCAGAGTCTGAGGGTCGCCGAGGTCTAAGGAGGCTTGTCTGTGTTACTATTATTAACATTGTAGTGATAGACGCCATTGCTGGCAGAGACCACACAATGTAACCCATTTACTCCACAATGTAAAAATGAGACCCCCAACTTTTTTTCTGCAGTTGTTTTCCTGTGAATCATTATGGATAGAAATGAGTAAGGCTCAGATCATTTTGAATAGGAGAAGGAGGGGGGACGGTAATAGGAGTTCTGTTTTGGTGGAACATCAAAGAATTGAGTTCCTTATTGAGGTCCTACACAAGTTCAACCTGTTCCCCCAAAAAATAAATCCAGAATGTCCAGATCAAAATATCGAGAGGAAAAGTCATGTGCCGTACACTGCGTGCAATAATGTAACGTCTGTAAAAACGTATTGTCCTTCCCCATTGTGTGTTGCATTTAGGAGGGACATTGCTGAGCCTCTGTGCTCTCCACCGGTCCAACCATGGGCGTCCGCAGAACTTTTTTCAATTTGCCCCCCCCACCCTATCACCTAAAATACCTGGCTGATCGTGCCTGGCTGCGTCCTCCCCTCTGTAAACTGACCACAGTATATCATGGCTGCTGAGCCCTGACACCGTGGTCAGTTTACGTGCCTCAATCATCCTGTGTGCCCCTGTGTCTCTCTTTTATAAAAATAAGCCGTTCTTTACAAGTTTTCAGAGTGTCAATCGCCTCTCACGAGACCCGCCGCCTCTCTTCTCCTCTCCCCCTCCCCTCCCGACTGACATCAGTGAGGAATCCTCGGCCCCACCGCTGCAGGCAGCTGTCAGACAGGGAGAATAGAGAGCTGATGGGTCACGTAAACGGCACTCGGCGCTCTGAAAACTGGTAAAGAATGGCTTACTTTTTAAAAACACAGACACAGGGGCACACAGGATTATAAAACAGACCAGACAGGATGGTATAAAGTGGCTTAACAACCACTTGAAAGGGGAACTTGAGATTCCGGGGGGGGGGGGGCATTTGCCCCTACCTGCGGACGCCCATGAGTCCAACATGCCTCTGTTACCTCTCTCCCAGTGTCAGAATGGGGTCCCACCAAGACCCTAGTGCGGACCTCATGCATGCACTTACTTATCTCCTTCACTCTCTGGTACTATGCAGCCAGGTCAATGAGGCCCATATACTGCAGGTTCGGTCCCGATTGCGACCACTAGGGAGGGAGGCAGAACACTGACCCCCTCACCACCGGAGGACCTGTCACCTGCACACATCTGTAGCACCCTCCTAGGCAGGTTGCTAGGATGTATATATTTAGAATAGTGTGGTCTCCTGCCTAACTGGAAACTAAGGTAAAATCGAGTAATTTCCTGCCTAACAGGGAGACTGAATTGGTGCAGCCGGGGAGTCCGGGGTGTTTAACAAGTGTTATTGGATTTGCATTGACTCATCTGTATCTAGGCAGGTTTGGAAACTGCTGGGTGGACAGGAGTGATCAGTAGCATAAATAGATGTGAAGGGGGGCAGTGCTATGGGGGGGGGGGGGTGCTGTAGAGGGTGTATGAAGGAGGCACAGTTATGCGGGGGGGGTGATGTGAAAGAGGCAGAGGATAGTAGTGTAGGGGAAAGATGTGAAGGGGGGAGAAGGACAGTACTGTGGGGCAGGGGTGATGATTTGAAGGGGGGTTGAGGACTGGTGTGAATAAAAGGGGTGTGTGATGGGAAGGGGGCTCAGTACATTATTGTAAAGGGGAGGTGGGGGTGAAGTGAAGGGGTGTCAAAAAAAGCCAGGGGGTTTCCAGTCACAACTTACCAACCAGCCTGCGACCAACCGAATCAACCTGTCTAACAGTATGCGATAAAAACAGGGGTTTAGTTGCACACATTTGCAAATACATGCGTAAGCTGCAGGCCACTGCAAGGCACCCTGATATCTGCAGTCCCGAACTTTACCTTTAAAGAGTCTCTACAGTGGGAGCGCATGTATTCTGATGGAGGACAGGTGACTGGAGGGAGCCCACCCCTCCTTAAAGGCACAGGGTCACACTGAACACCCAGCACATTGCACAATGGTAGCAAAGGTGTCAGTGCGTCGGACCACCCTGCAGCCAATCACCTGCTGGTTAACTTCAAACATTTACCCTCAGCAGCTCCCGCTCCCTCTTCAGTGCTGTGCTGTGCCTCCCACATTCTGTCCAGAAATGTTCTGCGTCCCGCTCTCCGCTGTGCTGGTATAATAACAGAGGCTGAGGGAAAGAAGCAAGAAAGGAGAGAGCGGCGCCAGCTTAGTATAGTACAAGTTTATTTAACACTGTTAAAATTGGTGACTCACTGTCCGAGGTTGGGTGAGACCGGTACACAAAGACTGTTAGGGTCATCCATCTTTCTCTTCCAGGATAGTGGTCATAGGAGAAGGTGGTGAGGTTCCAGAGGTATAGCCGAGCCGCTGTGGGGTTGCTAGTTGTCACTGGCCGCGGCGGAGCATGCACAACAGGGCTCCGGCTGCCGACTTCTGATCCCTGATGACATCACTTCCTGGCAGGAGAAAAATAGGGGTTGCACGCGTTCGGAGCATCCGTGCTCCTTCGTCAGGAGATGGGAGTGTCTCAGGTGGGGCGGGGAATTTATACCCTGTTGCCGGACTAATTGCAAAGACATCTGTCTGTGGGGGGGCGGGCGGAGCCAAAATACTCTAAGAAAGTCATCTCAGTAAAAACACAATTGGGGGTACATGTCTCTAGAAAATCCATAAAAGTACATAAAAATACATAAAAATACATGATGGTATTACATAAAAGAGGACTTATAAGAATAAATCCCATAAAAACAATACTGACATGGCCATGGGGAAAATAGATCGGTAATGTGTGTATACATCTACATGAAAAAACGGTATTGGAGGGAAAAAAAAAATAAACATAAAAATAAAAATATATAAATAAAAATAAAAATAAAACTAAATGTAAATAAAAATAAAAATAAACATGAAAATAAAAGTAAAAATAAAGATAAAAAATAAAAATGAAAATAAAAATAAAGATAAAAATAAAAATAAAATAAAAATGAAAATGAGAATAGAATACACACATATATATATATATATATATATATATATATATATATATATATATATATATATATACATACATATACACATATACATATATATATAAAAAATATATATATATATATATATATATATATATATATATATATATATATATATATATATATATATAAAAATATTGATGGAAAAAAAAATATATATATGTCACTGATAGGGAATGATGTGTGGATGTATGAGGTGTCACAAGTATATGTGCAATATTTTAGAGTGTGATATTGATTTCTAATCCCTCGTTTAGGCCTCCTGGCGCTAGAGTGTCCAGGGTATAAATCCAGTAGTTTTCTCTGGTACACAGTCGCTTGAACCGTTCAGCAGGGGGAAAGTGTGCAGGGATGGCTTCCAATACCCACACTTTGAGTCCATCTGAGCTCTTGGGGTGATACTCAGTAAAGTGTCGGGGGACGCTATGTTTATCGGAACCTGTTTCAACAAGGTTCCGATGCTCTCCAAAGCGTTTGCGTAAGGTCCGTATAGTACGGCCTACATAAAGTAGGTTGCAGGGGCACACGAGGCAATAGATGACATATTCCGTCGAACAAGTGTAGAAGTCAGTGAGGTGATGGGTTTTTCCATTGTTTGTGAATTCCTTTAGACCGTGTCTCACATGTTTGCATGTTAAGCACCTGGTCTTACAACATTTGTACATTCCCTTGATTTGGAGAAAGGAGGTGAGTGATGAGTTAGTTTTTGGTCTAATGGAGCGGACCTGGCTTGGTGCTATTAGAGTTTTGAGTTTTTTTGCGCGCCTGTATGAAAAACGGGGGCGCTCGGTGAGGTCTGCACGTAGGTAAGTGTCTTCCTTTAGGATTGCCCAATGTTTATGGAAAATGCGTTCCATGTGCTTGAATTTACTGTGAAACTGGGTAGTGAATCGTGCGGAGGTGGGATGATTGTTTATTTTCCTTGTATACTCAGCTCTACTTTTCTTTAGATCTTCATGCAGGTAGTGGTCAGAGGCTTTTGTTATGAGTTCTTCAGGATAGCCCTTTTCAAGAAATTTCTGTTTGAGTAGTGTTCCATGGTGGAGATATGTTTGGGACTGAGTGCAATTGTATTTAAGGCGGCAATATTGGCTCTTTGGTATATTCTGAATCCATCTGGGGTGGTGACAGCTATTGTAGTGCAGGTATGAATTTCCAGCGGTGGGTTTGACGTAATTCTGAGCACTGATTGTATTATCATGATGGTATAACTCGAGGTCCAAGAAAGTAAGTTTTTCGGCATCTGAGACTGATGTGAAGGAAAGCCCCATCTGGTTGTTATTGCAGTGTTCGAGAAATGGTGGTATGAGGGAGGCAGGGCCATCCCAGATGATAACTATATCGTCGATATATCGACCGAAGAAGATGAGATGAGAAGCAAAGGGATTGTTGTGCCAAATGTATTGCTGCTCCCAGTAGCCCATAGTTAAGTTGGCGTAACTGGGGGCAAAATTGGCCCCCATGGCCGTGCCTTTGATTTGGGTGTAGAACTCGCCATTAAACTCGAAGTAATTGTGGGTGAGACAATATTCTATGAGATCCAGGAGAAAGTGTGTTTGCCGGGGATTGAGTGCAGATTCATCATTCAAGAAGAAACGTACGGCCTGAAGTCCAATGTGATGTGGTATAGATGTATAGAGAGAGACTACGTCCAAAGATAGCCAGAGATATGATGGTTGCCATGGGTAAGAGGATAATAGGTCCAGTAGATTGATGCCATCCTTAACATATGACGGAAGTTGTTGGACTATCGGTTGAAGGAAAAAACCACACACCAAAAAAAAAAAAAAACACACACCAAAAAAAAAAAAAAGGGGGGGGGAAGGGAAGGAAGGAAGGGACACACGAACTCAGGGGAGGAGAAGGAAAAGGTAGTGAAGACTGGTATAAATTTTACTATGTAGGAGATGGTGGTGAGATACTGGAAGTGATCTCTGATAGTACCTTACATAAAAACAAGATATATCTCATACATAAAGCATACAACATATAAATATACACACATATATACATATGGTGAAAAGTAAGGAAATAAAAGCAATACCATGTGGGATAATGCATGAATATATATAAATGATATTGCAAAAGAGACTGAGCAATAATGCAAAAAGGGGACTGAGATGAATATACTCCGTTGCTGTAAGCTTTTTTTAAAAACTGTCACTTGAAGAAAAACAAATTGTTTTTATGAAAGAAATCACGGCATGAAGTTTTCATGTGCCAATATTATAAAATGTCATAAAAAGATGAAACATCCAATAGTTCAAGAGAAATGGGGTGGGAGAGGGAAAGGGAGAGGGTGGGAGATCACTGGTATACAGGTGTACCAATAGGATTAGAGGCAGCTCATGAAAGTTCTCCTGGAAGCACAGACATGAAAGTGGGGGGTGTCATGGCGCTCTTCTAATATCCCAAGATGGTACAAGGAATGTGGGTGGATGGGAGGGGGGGGGGGGGGGGTTTATGGGGCTGCGTGGGGGGGGGGGGAACAAAGTTTGGTACTGTAGGGAAGCTATAGTCCACGGCAGCCAGCTGAAGCGTGGAGAAGCCCTGAGAGATGCAAGAAAGGAGAGAGCGGCGCCAGCTTAGTATAGTACAAGTTTATTTAACACTGTTAAAATTGGTGACTCACTGTCCGAGGTTGGGTGAGACCGGTACACAAAGACTGTTAGGGTCATCCATCTTCCTCTTCCAGGATAGTGGTCATAGGAGAAGGTGGTGAGGTTCCAGAGGTATAGCCGAGCCGCTGTGGGCAACGGTGCAACGCTTCTTCCATATTCACGCTAACAAAAACAAAAACAGTATAAAGGAATCACCAATACCCAATATAGATGATACTGACAGTTCTCCCACCACTGAACAGAACTATCATTTCAATACACAAGAACTACAGGCTCTAGAGAATTTAGAAGATCTATACACTTGCGATACTGATGATTACGTCTCCATTCTTTCCCAAAACCTACCTGGTTCCCCACCCATACAGCATACTACGTTTCGGCCCAAATCAGTTTTTTACCCCACATTTGCTAAAGGTCCGTACATCCAAAGCTTCTACCAAGTGGTCCACGCTGATATACGCCGCATGTGCCAATCATCCCATGACCAAACACACCCTGCCTCCAATCTAACACCTATGGAAAATCGGCTTTAAAGGAACTCATGAAAAACCCAAATATCATCATAAAATCAGCGGATAAAGGTGGTAGCCTGGTCGTTCAAAATAAAGCTGACTACATTAAAGAGTCCATCAGGCTTCTGTCCGATAGCTCCACCTACTTAAAACTCACCAGTGACCCCTTGCCCGAATTCAAAGTGGAAGCTCATTCCCTCATTGAAAAAGCGGCAAAGGACAATATCATCACCTCCACAGAAGTGTCATTTCTCAAACATGACTTTTACCATAGGCCATATTTTTATCATCTCCCCAAGATCCATAAAGATCCACTTCATCCCCCGGGCAGACCCATCATTGCAGCCATGGAGAGTGTCTCCAGTTATTTCTCCATCTATATCGACCATTTCCTTCAACCGATAGTCCAACAACTTCCGTCATATGTTAAGGATGGCATCAATCTACTGGACCTATTATCCTCTTACCCATGGCAACCATCATATCTCTGGCTATCTTTGGACGTAGTCTCTCTCTATACATCTATACCACATCACATTGGACTTCAGGCCGTACGTTTCTTCTTGAATGATGAATCTGCACTCAATCCCCGGCAAACACACTTTCTCCTGGATCTCATAGAATATTGTCTCACCCACAATTACTTCGAGTTTAATGGCGAGTTCTACACCCAAATCAAAGGCACGGCCATGGGGGCCAATTTTGCCCCCAGTTACGCCAACTTAACTATGGGCTACTGGGAGCAGCAATACATTTGGCACAACAATCCCTTTGCTTCTCATCTCATCTTCTTCGGTCGATATATCGACGATATAGTTATCATCTGGCATGGCCCTGCCTCCCTCATACCACCATTTCTCGAACACTGCAATAACAACCAGATGGGGCTTTCCTTCACATCAGTCTCAGATGCCGAAAAACTTACTTTCTTGGACCTCGAGTTATACCATCATGATAATACAATCAGTGCTCAGAATTACGTCAAACCCACCGCTGGAAATTCATACCTGCACTACAATAGCTGTCACCACCCCAGATGGATTCAGAATATACCAAAGAGCCAATATTGCCGCCTTAAACACAATTGCACTCAGTCCCAAACATATCTCCACCATGGAACACTACTCAAACAGAAATTTCTTGAAAAGGGCTATCCTGAAGAACTCATAACAAAAGCCTCTGACCACTACCTGCATGAAGATCTAAAGAAAAGTAGAGCTGAGTATACAAGGAAAATAAACAATCATCCCACCTCCGCACGATTCACTACCCAGTTTCACAGTAAATTCAAGCACATGGAACGCATTTTCCATAAACCTTGGGCAATCCTAAAGGAAGACACTTACCTACGTGCAGACCTCACCGAGCGCCCCCGTTTTTCATACAGGCGCGCAAAAAAACTCAAAACTCTAATAGCACCAAGCCAGGTCCGCTCCATTAGACCAAAAACTAACTCATCACTCACCTCCTTTCTCCAAATCAAGGGAATGTACAAATGTTGTAAGACCAGGTGCTTAACATGCAAACATGTGAGACACGGTCTAAAGGAATTCACAAACAATGGAAAAACCCATCACCTCACTGACTTCTACACTTGTTCGACGGAATATGTCATCTATTGCCTCGTGTGCCCCTGCAACCTACTTTATGTAGGCCTTACTATACGGACCTTACGCAAACGCTTTGGAGAGCATCGGAACCTTGTTGAAACAGGTTCCGATAAACATAGCGTCCCCCGACACTTTACTGAGTATCACCCCAAGAGCTCCGATGGACTCAAAGTGTGGGTATTGGAAGCCATCCCTGCACACTTTCCCCTGCTGAACGGTTCAAGCGACTGTGTACCAGAGAAAACCACTGGATTTATACCCTGGACACTCTAGCGCCAGGAGGCCTAAACGAGGGATTAGAAATCAATATCACACTCTAAAATATTGCACATATACTTGTGATCCTCATACATCCACACATCATTCCCTATCAGTGACATATATATATATTTTTTTTCCATCAATATTTTTATATATATATATATATATATATATATATATATATATATATATATATTTTTATATATATATATGTATATGTGTATATGTATGTATATATATGTATATATATATATATATATATATATATATATATATATATATATGTGTGTATTCTATTCTCATTTTTATTTTTATTTTATTTTTATTTTTATTTTCATTTTTATTTTTATCTTTATTTTTACTTTTATTTTCATGTTTATTTTTATTTTTATTTACATTTAGTTTTATTTTTATTTTTATTTATATATTTTTATTTTTATGTTTATTTATTTATTTATTTTTTCCCTCCAATACCGTTTTTTCATGTAGATGTATACACACATTACCGATCTATTTTCCCCATGGCCATGTCAGTATTGTTTTTATGGGATTTATTCTTATAAGTCCTCTTTTATGTAATACCATCATGTATTTTTATGTATTTTTATGTACTTTTATGGATTTCCTAGAGACATGTACCCCCAATTGTGTTTTTACTGAGATGACTTTCTTAGAGTCTTTTGGCTCCGCCCCCCCCCCCCACAGACAGATGTCTTTGCAATTAGTCCGGCAACAGGGTATAAATTCCCTGCCCCACCTGAGACACTCCCATCTCCTGACGAAGGAGCACGGATGCTCCGAACGCGTGCAACCCCTATTTTTCTCCTGCCAGGAAGTGATGTCATCAGGGATCAGAAGTCGGCAGCCGGAGCCCTGTTGTGCATGCTCCGCCGCGGCCAGTGACAACTAGCAACCCCACAGCGGCTCGGCTATACCTCTGGAACCTCACCACCTTCTCCTATGACCACTATCCTGGAAGAGAAAGATGGATGACCCTAACAGTCTTTGTGTACCGGTCTCACCCAACCTCGGACAGTGAGTCACCAATTTTAACAGTGTTAAATAAACTTGTACTATACTAAGCTGGCGCCGCTCTCTCCTTTCTTGCATCTCTCAGGGCTTCTCCACGCTTCAGCTGGCTGCCGCGGACTATAGCTTTCCTACAGTACCAAACTTTGTTCCCCCCCCACGCAGCCCCATAAGCCCCCCCCTCCCATCCACCCACATTCCTTGTACCATCTTGGGATATTAGAAGAGCGCCATGACACCCCCCACTTTCATGAGGGAAAGAAGCGGATCCCTTATGGTGTGACCGTGGGTCTGGATGTAACAGTGGCTCAGTCCGGATTCAGACCGCGGTCCGCCATTTAATGATGCCTGCTCTAGAGTAAAATAATTGAGAAAGGACAATCCCAATGTTATGTGCTGGATCTATTGTAACATTTTTTTTTGTAATAAAAACAATGTATGTTAAAAAAAATCCTTTGTATGATGTCCTGGAGGGTCCCGAGAAAATCCGTATTCCTCAAAAATGTCCTTTACATATTGATCAGTGCAGCAATGAAGCATTACCACTATACCGGCATGGCCAAAGCCAGGGCTGGGACAAGGGGTGGGCATGGGGGGGGATTTGGGGGGGGGATTTGTGTGTTTTTTTGGGAGTGCTACTGGGGATGATTGGGGAACATTTGTGCTAGGAGGGGAAATTTGGGGGGAGGGATTTGTGCTAGGGTGGGGAATATGAGGATGGGAAATAATGCTGGGACCCAATTTGGAGTGAGGAGAGAGGGGATTGGTGCTCAGAGGGAAAATATGAAGGGTAGAGAAGGGGACATTTTTTGGGGGGGACAGGGGGGATTGTGCTGGCAGCATATATGGAACTAGAGGATTTGAACTAAGCATGCTGATAGGTGCTCAATTTTCTTTTGGGGGGGGGGGGGGGGATTTTTGCTGACACATAATTTGGCATGTTCGCCGGGGGCTCCAGGTGACCTTGTATTGGCCCTGGCCATAGCTGTTCTTTTAGCCACTTATCCTCGGGTGGATCTCATATGAGGTCCTTAGGTTGAAGTGGAGATATCGGGGTGATGGGTGCAGCTGCAGACGATTTCCTCTCATATAAAAGCAATCATAGCGGCTGTCCAGCGGCTTGATTGCTTTTACAGGTGGTGGGAGAGGACGCCCCCCCCTCCTGCCACCCTCCAGTACATTTCCCATCTCGCCCATAAGATCGGGGAGCCAGAGAATGAATCGGCCAGAGGTGGCCCTTTACCATAGAGCTGACCATTGACCAGATGGTCACTGGCCATCTCTATGACCCTCAGAAGCCGCAAGCAACGCCAAGATGATTTTTTATTTTTTTTTTATCTTTGGAGAGATGTGGGGACTTATAAACCCCAGCTCTCTCCATAAAGAGGACCTGTCATCCCTATTCCTATTACAAGGGATGTTTACATTCCACATGACCCTTTGCTACAATGTAAAGTAGTGAGTGTACAGCTTGTATAACAGTGTAAATTTACTGTCCCCTCAAAATAACTCAACACACAGCCATTAATGTCTAAACCGCTGGCAACAAAAGTGAGTACACCCTAAGTGACAATGTCCAAATTGGGCCCAATTAACCATTTTCCTCCCTGGTGTCATGTGACTCGTTAGTGTTACAAGGTCTCAGGTGTGAATGGGGAGCAGGTGTGTTAAATTTAGTGTTATCGCTCTCACTCTCTCATACTGGTCACTGGAAGTTCAACATGACACCTCATGGCAAAGAACTCTCTGGGGATCTGAAAAAAGAATTGTACACCCCTAAGTGGAAATGTTCAGACTGGGCCCAATGTGTCAATATTTTGTGTGGCTGCCATTATTTTCCAGCACTGCCCTAACCCTCTTGGGCATGGAGTTCACCAGAGCTTCACAGGTTGCCACTGGAGTCCTCTTCCCCTCCTCCATGATGACATCACAGAGCTGGTGGATGTTAGAGACCTTGCGCTCCTCCACCTTCCATTTGAGGATGCCCCACAAATGCTCAATAGGGTTTAGGTCTGGAGACATGCTTGGCCAGTCCATCACCTTTACCCTCAGCTTCTTTAGCAAGGCAGTGGACGTCTTGGAGGTGTGTTTGGGGTCGTTATCATGTTGGAATACTGCCCTGCGGCCCAGTCTCGGAAGGGAGGGGATCATGCTCTGCTTCAGTATGTCACAGTAAGTACATGCTGGCATTCATGGTTCCCTCAATGAACTGTAGCTCCCCTGTGCTGGAAGCACTCAAGCAGCCCCAGACCATGACACTCCCACCACCATGCTTGACTGTAGGCAAGACACACTTGGCTTTGTACTCTTCACCTGGTTGCCGTGACACCATCTGAACCAAATATGTTTATCTTGGTCTCATCAGACCACAGGAGATGGTTCCAGTAATCCATGTCCTTAGTTTGGTTGTCTTCAGCAAACTGTTTGCGGCTTTATTGTGCTTCATCTTTAGAAGAGGCTTCCTTCTGGGATGACAGCCATGCAGACCAATTTGATGCAGTGTGCGGCGTATGGTCTGAGCACTGACAGGCGACCCCCCCACCCCTTCAACCTCTGCTGCAATGCCGGCAGCACTCATACGTCTATTTTCCAAAGCCAACCTCTGGATATGACGCTGAGCACGTGCACTCAACTTCTTTGGTCAACCATGGATAGGCCTGTTCTGAGTGGAACCTGTCCTGTTAAACCACTGTATGGTCTTGGCCACCGTGCTGCAGCTCAGTTTCAGGATCTTGGCAATCTTCTTATAGCCTAGGCCATCTTCATGTAGAGCAGCAATTCTTTTTTA
This sequence comes from Pelophylax lessonae, assembly GCF_965119305.1. Classification (NCBI taxonomy): domain Eukaryota; kingdom Metazoa; phylum Chordata; class Amphibia; order Anura; family Ranidae; genus Pelophylax; species Pelophylax lessonae. The sequence goes on along the minus strand of NC_138771.1, from coordinate 4,449,123 downwards.
AGATCCTCAGAGTTTTTTGCCATGAGGTGCCATGTTGAACTTCCAGTGACCAGTATGAGAGAGTGAGAGCGATAACACCAAATTTAACACACCTCCTCCCCATTCACACCTGAGACCTTGTAACACTAACGAGTCACATGACACCGGGGAGGGAAAATGGCTAATTGGGCCCAATTTGGACATTGTCACTTAGGGGTGTACTCACTTTTGTTGCCAGCGGTTTAGACATTAATGGCTGTGTGTTGAGTTATTTTGAGGGGACAGTAAATTTACACTGTTATACAAGCTGTACACTCACTACTTTACATTGTAGCGTACATAGTCATTACATTGTCAAGTGTCATTTCTTCATGTGTTGTCACATGAAAAGATAGAATAAAATATTTACATAAATGTGAGGGGTGTACTTACTTTTGCGAGATACTGTATATATATATCTATATATAATATAATGTTTGGGGGTTCTGAGTAATTTTCTAGTCAAAAAATGATGATTTTTACATATAGGAGAGGAATGCCAGAAAAAAGGTCGGGGCTGGGAGTGGTTGGATACAATACCAGGCAGGTACGGAGGGGTGCAGGATTAAGGAAACTCTATAACACGGTTTCCATAATTGTGGAAGAAAAGAAAAAGCTGAGCTCGGGACGCCATGCCTTGGCAATTCCCAGTGTTAGCACAAACGTGCCAAATGTAGAGACAGAAAAAAAAAAAAAAAGGTGTGATTGAGAATAACTTTGAAGATCCGGAGGGAAGACGGTGACAAGGACTTACCAGCTGTGTGAGGTGACTGGCGGGTCAGATGCTCAGCTGCTGAAACAAGACGAGCGGCGGTCGGAATTTCACACCAGAACACAGCGCGGGTATTTTAGCTGTCAGATCTCTTCTCTTTGAAAAGAAAAATCCTTTTTCTCTTTTATTCATCTCCGTCTTTTTATTTTCTGTGTCTTTCAGCCGAGTTGAAAGTGAGTTAATTTTTGGTGAGATAACCGGAGATCATCTCCATCTCCCATGGTTGTTATGGAGCTGCCCAGAAGTATAGGACGGCACCTTCTATATACAGTATCTCCCAAAAGTAAGTACACCCCTCACTTTTCTGTAAATATTTTATATTCTATCTTCTATAATGAGACTTTGCTACAATGTAAAGTAGTGAGTGTACAGCTTGTATAACAGTGTAAATTTGCTGTCCCCTCAAAATAACTCAACACACAGCCATTAATGTCTAAACCGCTGGCAACAAAAGTGAGTACACCCCTAAGTGACAATGTCCAAATTTGGCCCAAAGTGTCAATATTTTGTGTGGCCACCAGTTGCGGCTGGTGCATTTGGGGGCGCAGGGGCGCCGCCCCCTCTAACCATGTGTCCGGCCCCCTAATCTACATGCAGGGTTCCAAATGCATGGATTTCAATGGGTTTTTTTTGAAGCACATGATTAGAGCCAGAGGCTCTAATAGGCTTAAAAAAAGGGCGGGCTTGGGGCGCAGAGCACTGCGCCCCGAGCCCACCCAGTTGTGTGACAATAGTGAATGAAAATTCACTATTATCACACGGATCCTCCTCCCAGCCAATCAGGAAGCAGGTCCTGAGACCCATTTCCCGATTGGCCGAAAGGAAAAACCATGCTATTGGCCAAGGAGGAGGAGGATTGAGGAGACGCAGGGGAGGCTGCCGCTGCTGCCCTTGGGGGAAGCTGCCACCGCCTGCTCTCAACTTCAGTCCAGGGCAGGTGAATGAGCTGGTGAGGGGGGGTGGTGATATGGTGTGCGAGCGAGGGGGGGGTATGGTGTGTCCCGTCTGCCACCCCTCCGGCCCATGGAGCACCAGCCGCCACTGGTGGCCACCATTATTTTCCAGCACTGCCTTAACCCTCTTGGACATGGAGTTCACCAGAGCTTCACAGGTTGCCACTGGAGTCCTCTTCCACTCCTCCATGATGACATCACAGAGCTGGTGCATGTTAAAGACCTTGAGTTCCTCCACCTTCTCTTTGAGGATGCCCCACAGATGCTCAATAGGGTTTAGGTCTGGAGACATGCTTGGTCAGTCCATCACCTTTACCCTCAGCTTCTTTTTGCACTCCCTCTTACGCGGACCTGTACCTGGGGGGGTGGGAGCGCAGCCTATGGACCGAGGACAGATACGCACAATTTACAGAATTAATCCTTTGTTGGCATCGTTACATCGACAATGTTTTTATGATTTGGCAAGGGTCTGAAGATGCTCTATATGCATTTGTTCATTGTATTAATATAAATACATATAACTTAAAATTTACCCTGTCTTTTGACAGATCCTCCATTACATTCTTGGATTTACGCCTATTTGTTGGCATGGACCGGTGTGTTTCCGCCAACCTCTATAGGAAGGAGTCGGCTGGCAACACCCTGCTCCATGCCAAAAGTGCACACCCTCCCACATTAGTGAACAGCATCCCCTACGCACAGTACATCCGGTTGCATAGAAATTGTACCCGTGAGGAGGACTTCAGGAGACAGGCTAATCTACTCCGAAACAGACTACTGCGTAGAGGCTACAGCAAATCCCTGCTACGCAGGGCCTTTAACAGAGCCATTGAGCAGGATAGACATACATTACTTTTTAAACCTAAAAGTAGCAATAACAAACCAGCCACAACTAAATTCGTCACTAAATTTTCTTCTCAGCATGACCAACTTAGAGGCATTCTTGCCAAACATTGGCATATCTTGTTACAAGATACTACTCTGGCCCGACATGTGAACCAAAACTCAGAAATCGTGTTTCGTAAGGCACGTTCTATCCGAGTCCCATTATGACCCCAAGAGGGTAAAACCTCAGAAACAACACAAGGGGATTTTCAAATGCAACAGGTGTGACTTCTGCCAGTGGATAAGCAAGGGCCAGCGGTTCCTATTACCTAATCAGGAAATTTTCATACCCAACTTTTTTGCCAACTGCGAAACAATGGGAATTGTTTATCTCATGACCTGCCGTTGCGGTGCATATTATGTTGGCAAGACGAAAAGAATGTTCAAGCAAAGAATAAATGACCATACCTACTTGTCAGGTAATGGCAAAATGATCACACCGATTAGCCGTCATGTCGACTTATACCATAAGTTTTAGATGTCTTGCATCTCGTTTATCGCACTGGCAGTGGTCCCACCTGACCCCAGAGGTGGTAACTGGGATCAAAGGATCCTTTAAAAGGAATCCCTTTGGATAGAACGCCTTAACGCAATACACCCTCCAGGTCTCAATGAGTTAATTTCTTACAAATCGTTTCTCTAGCTGTCTATATCCTCCATCTAGGATGGGAGATTCCTTCTGATATTCCACTACCATGCTACTATGGCATACATGTCTTTTCCATTTAGGAAAACGCATATGTATGGCCTGTTGGACTGCTCCTACAAATTGTTTGTAGGGCTTTCCATATGGTCCGCACAAGGGGTGGGGCTCTACATGATTTAAAACCCTTTAGTTACAGTTGACATATTGGCGTTCCATTTGGAAAGATATACATACATTTAGTTTTGCGGACTTAATTGTTAATTTCTATTTTTATTTCTATTGTTGTTTTGCCTTTTGTCCCCAGTCTCTCCTTTTTTTGTTTTTATATCTGTGGTGTCACTGCACATATGGGTGAATTTCATAAAATATTAACTAATTTTGTATACTATGATGTTTTACTTGCAGTGCAGATTCCTGAGGGCTCGGGCTTCCTACTGTAGTGAGGTGCGGCTGGTAGCGCCGCCACTTCATTCCTCAGATAGCCTTTCCCATATGGATATGTGGGGCTGGGTGCCCTTACTATGGGAAACCATGCCATTCATCCCCTGGGTTAGGCACAAACGATTGCTATGACACCACCGCAATTGTTTCCCCTGGGGTCAAGTGGGCGGCACGTTCTGGGTTCTTACATCAGGGCGGACACGCCCCATCGTGTCTCCACCCCCCCAAGACCTGTCTCCCTACCAGTCCCGAGCGGCATGTAATCACACATGCGCAGTTGCGGTGACTGGATGGGAGGCACCATCAAGCCAGACTGAGTGAGGTCAGCACGCCTATCAGCGGAGTACGTCGCTCAGTTGGAGGATACTTAATCAGCCGGACAGACGCCTCTGTCTGCTCGGCTAACAACAGGGTCATTTCCTGCCTGGTGTCCTTGGGGAACAGATCACTGAAAGGGTGATACACACAAGGTAAGACATACATTGATGGAGTACATGCTGGCAGTCGCCACCTAGTGGCCAGAAATAGAGTCTTTTTGCTTCTTGTGTGCCTTCTACACAGTAACACACAGTGATTTATTTGTGTGTCCATTGACTAGCAGTGCCATTATCTGCTGTTACAGCATTCAAGTATTACCTCAGCTCCGCTTCTATTCCTTACGTACCCAATGGACTAGATGGCACACCCAGTAAAAAACCTTTACATCCAGAGACCGTGGAGCATTCAACCTGCTCATCTAGGGCTTGTAGAAAAACAGCACCACATTCTTGGACAGGTAAATACATGTATATATATTTAAAAAACCCCTCTTTCCCTCTGTTTCGCCCTCATCCTGTTCCTGCCTTGGGTGTACGGTCTCATACATATTACTATCTACTACCTTGTAATACATACCCTTTATAGGGCTATGGTATACATTTTTCATATGGACAGCATGTTGTATCCTCTCTATAGAACCCGACCTTGCGTATTGTGAGGCATTAAATACATTGTGACGCACTCCAGACAACCCTCTGAATGTATAGATCGTATCCCATTTGGTATATTCAACCCTAGCAAAAAGCACCCTTTGGGTAAGAAAATGGAGATTCTTATTTTGTTCCTCCTCCACTCTAATTGATATCTATCCTTATCGCACCTACTATGTAGCTCATTTAAGTGTCATTAGGTACATTGACTACATACTTTTTGTACTTATAGATTTAAAGAACGTGAGAAAAAGTTTTCTCCTTAAAGCGGAGTTCCAGCCATTTGACTCACCTGTCCAACGGTCCAGCGATGCGGCCGCCGGAAGCCTCGATCCTCTCCCTCGGCGCCGGCATCACTGCTGTGGGCACCCGGCTGTTACAGTTTGCGGCTTCACAGCCGGGTACCCACTGCGCATGCGCGAGTCGCGCTGCGTGCCGTGATTGGCCGGCAATCTTCTGGGACCTCTGACGTATCCCAGAAGATTGCAGGGAGGGAGGGGGAGAGGAGAACTTCCGCTCAGGGCGCCGCGGCGCTCCGAGCGGAAGTGGGAGCGGGTACCTGTCAAAACTAGGTACCCGCTCCCCCCCCCCAAAAAATGACATGCCAAATGTGGCATGTCGGGGGGTCAGTACTCCCTAAAGCGGAAGTTCCACTTTTGGGTGGAACTCCGCTTTAAGTATCCTCCCACCTCTATCTGCATATAGTCCTGGCACTCGGCTATTCTGCACTGCAGTGTAAACTATCCAAACCAGTTTCGCACTGGGACCTGTTGTTATTTGTGTCTATACATCATGTATTGGTAAGAAACCTTTTATGTATCTTCTAACTATGTTTGTTGACATACACTGATATAGACATATTTGTCTCTGTATACATACCCAACCTATTGTATGATGTATAAGAATCAAGGATGTATATTGTATGTAACACATGCACTGTCCCCTTGTTCTTTCTAGATCTTATGTTGATACTGTATTTCATAATATTCTCCTGAAGAAGCGTTATGCAAAAACGCGAAACATGTAGAGAAAACCAATTGTTCAGCGGTCCCCTCATCACCGGATACATATCGGCAACATATACAGTGCCTTGCGAAAGTATTCGGCCCCCTTGAACTTTTCGACCTTTTGCCACATTTCAGGCTTCAAACATAAAGATATAAAACTGTAATTTTTTGTGAAGAATCAACAACAAGTGGGACACAATCATGAAGTGGAATGAAATTTATTGGATATTTCAAACTTTTTTAACAAATAAAAAACTGAAAAATTAGGCGTGCAAAATTATTCAGCCCCCTTAAGTTAATACTTTGTAGCGCCACCTTTTGCTGCGATTACAGCTGTAAGTCGCTTGGGGTATGTCTCTATCAGTTTTGCACATCGAGAGACTGAAATTTTTGCCCATTCCTCCTTGCAAAACAGCTCGAACTCAGTGAGGTTGGAGGGAGAGCGTTTGTGAACAGCAGTTTTCAGTTCTTTCCACAGATTCTCGATTGGATTCAGGTCTGGACTTTGACTTGGCCATTCTAACACCTGGATATGTTTATTTATGAACCATTCCATTGTAGATTTTGCTTTATGTTTTGGATCATTGTCTTGTTGGAAGACAAATCTCCGTCCCAGTCTCAGGTCTTTTGCAGACTCCATCAGGTTTTCTTCCAGAATGGTCCTGTATTTGGCTCCATCCATCTTCCCATCAATTTTAACCATCTTCCCTGTCCCTGCTGAAGAAAAGCAGGCCCAAACCATGATGCTGCCACCACCATGTTTCACAGTGGGGATGGTGTGTTCAGGGTGATGAGCTGTGTTGCTTTTACGCCAAACATAACGTTTTGCATTGTTGCCAAAAAGTTCAATTTTGGTTTCATCTGACCAGAGCTCCTTCTTCCACATGTTTGGTGTCTCCCAGGTGGCTTGTGGCAAACTTTAAACGACACTTTTTATGGATATCTTTAAGAAATGGCTTTCTTCTTGCCACTCTTCCATAAAGGGCAGATTTGTGCAGTATACGACTGATTGTTGTCCTATGGACAGAGTCTCCCACCTCAGCTGTAGATCTCTGCAGTTCATCCAGAGTGATCATGGGCCTCTTGGCTGCATCTCTGATCAGTCTTCTCCTTGTATGAGCTGAAAGTTTAGAGGGACGGCCAGGTCTTCGTAGATTTGCAGTGGTCTGATACTCCTTCCATTTCAATATTATCGCTTGCACAGTGCTCCTTGGGATGTTTAAAGCTTGGGAAATCTTTTTGTATCCAAATCCGGCTTTAAACTTCTCCACAACAGTATCTCGGACCTGCCTGGTGTGTTCCTTGTTCTTCATGATGCTCTCTGCGCTTTAAACGGACCTCTGAGACCAGGGCCGCTGTTAGAAATCACGGGGCCCCCTACAACCTACCTGACAGGGCCCTCCCCCCCCGGAAATATCAATTCGCTAAAATGCCATGGTCGCAATGGTATGCTTTGCAGCCATGGCAGAAATTAGAGCCTCGCTACTGGCATGTTTTTTTTTACTTTTTTAAATTGCTGAATGGCAATTTTACATTGTGAGATCGCATTGCAATGTGAGCCAATTATTTGACTTCAAGGTGCAGAGCGACCCTATTGAACTCAATGGGGATTGGTACTGCCTGTCAAACTCTGTAGCCTGCGTTAAAAATGCCACAGCTATGAAGTAAAGCATCACAGCCATGGCATGTATACAGCCCTGTCTGACTATATGATAGCTGGCTTCTGTTGAAAGGGCATGACCAAAAAAGGTCTGCCGACAAATCTCCCGATCAGTCCTCTCAGCCAATGGCCTGAGAGCGCTGACCAGAGTGTTCTGGTGGGTGGGTGGTCCCCTTGTCAAAACACAATTGAACAGCAGGGGAGATTGCTGTACTGACATTGGGTTGTTAGTACAGCGGCTCTGACCTGCGGTGTAAGGTTTTTTTTGTTTAGCCCGCAGGGTTGAACGAAAAAAAAAAAAAACTAGCAGTATATACATTAGGCCGTATTTACACTTGTGTGATGTTTCCTGAATGTGTGAAAAAGTGCACGGGTAACGGGTGTTTTGCAGTGCATTTTGGAAATGTACTGCAAATGCGCAAAGCACTTGTGGTGTCATTAATTGTTAATGGCACCCCAAATGCAATTATCAGACCTGCGTTTTGTCATGTGGCAAAGCTGCATGTCTTAATAGGTTCTAGAGCTTCTGTGATGTGTTTGTCACACATATGACAGCCCATTCAAGTGATTAGGTTACCTATTTACGAAAAGGAAGAAAAAAAATGCAAGCAGGAGCGTGTGTTCCTGCTTTGTAAAGTATAAAGTGGGCCTTAAGAGTGGTATATAGAAAAGGCTGGGCAGAGATGTGTACACTGGCTCCCAGCTCCAGCAGTGCAGCAGCTACCTGTAGTTCTAGGCTGGGTCCATGTTCACCCCTCTCAAAAATCCTGAAGTTTCTGTTCCTTCACTCCAGCAGTTTTCCTTCACTCTAGCAGGAACCCCCCAACATCCTCACACTCACCCCCTCCAGCAGAAGAATTGATGCATCCAAATCCTAGAGGTCATAGTGAAACAGAGCAGTGAGAGGACGATCTGGAGGGAGGGGGAGCTTCCTGCTCATTCATCTCACTGACAGGAGATAACACTGCCAACTACTGACCAGGGGGAGAGACGGAGGGGAGTTTCAGGACCGGGCAGATACAGACAGAGAGAAGCTGTCTCCTTCTGCTTCAGATCTGGACACTTTGCCAGCTCTGGACACTTTGCCAGCATGTAGAACCGATCCCTCTGCCAAGCTGCTGGAGGAAGAAAGCTGGCACTGAGTGTTGCAAGTAGATCCACAGGAGTCACATGACAGTACAGTCGGCTCTCCTCTCCTGCAGGTGCCCGGGCCCCTCTTCTGAAGTGACAGAGCTCGGGCCCCCTACAGGAGGGCTGGCTGTACTGGCTTATCAGCGGCCCTGTCTGAGACTATCACAGTGCAGGTGCATTTATACGGAGACTTGATTACACACAGGTGGATTCTATTTATCATCATTAGTCATTTAGGTCAACATTGGATCATTCAGAGATCCTCACTGAACTTCTGGAGAGAGTTTGCTGCACTGAAAGTAAAGGGGCTGAATAATTTTGCACGCCCAATTTTTCAGTTTTTTTTTTGTTAACAAAGTTTGAAATATCCAATAAATTTCGTTCCACTTCATGATTGTGTCCCACTTGTTGTTGATTCTTCACAAAAAATTACAGTTTTATATCTTTATGTTTGAAGCCTGAAATGTGGCAAAAGGTTGCAAAGTTCAAGGGGGCCGAATACTTTCGCAAGGCACTGTAATAGAAGTCTATGGCTAAGTGCAGCAAACCCAGGATAGTCTCAGATGCACTGCACCCACGGTGCCTTCTGATTTGCCGAGGCCTCATGCTAAAGTCCCTGGGGCCACATGCAGCCCACGGGACACCCCTGATGTAGTGCAAGAGCCTGCCTGATTGGATATATAGTGATTGGATAGATGGTGTGTCCTCCTATTTTAAAGTTTTGGGAAGTCTAAAGAAGATTGTACAATCAGATTGTATGGTGTATTGCCACATTTATAAAATTACCTCATTTAAAAAAACAAAGCCCCCGCAGTGCCGACAACACGGCCAACATGTTCAGCCATCCTGCTTCCTGGATCCCATCCTCCGGCCATCTGATTGGCCAGAGACGCGATTACATCACTCCCATGCATGCGCGCGGGAGCCACCGTTCACGGCATAGGGCTCTGAAGGAACGGCACGGGTGGCCATTCCTTCAGAGCATATGCGCCGATGACATCATCGGCTGCATGCACTGTAAATATCTCCTAAACGGTGCAAGGTTAGGAGATATTTATAGCACCTACAGGTGAGCCTTAATATAGGCGCACTTATAGGTAAAAGTCTTTAAAGTGGGTTTACAACCTCTTTAATTCCCAATCTGGATCCTGCACACTGCTGTGTATCCTACATGAGATTCACCCATCCAGCACTCTACTGTCCATACTCAGTGGTGAACCTCAGCCATGACCCAATACCAGGGAAGCTCCCCCTGGGGTTGGAGAGTCCTAGGGTATAGCCTTACATCTTCATGTCCATATCATGGCAACTCCACACCCATCTGTCCGTCCCATCTCTCTAAGCTCCACCCACACATTTTTAAGGACCTGCCAGGGAGGAAGTGAAATAAGCTCACTTCCTGGAAGACTTAAGGCACATATCTACTTTACCCACTTCAAAACCGGGCACTTTTACCCCCTTCCTGCCCAGGCCAATTTTCAGCTTTCAGAGCTGTCACATTTTGAATGACAATTGTGCGCTCATGCAACAATGTACCCATAAGAAACTTGTATCATTTTTTTGAGACAAACAGAGCTTTCTTCTGGTGATGTGTAATCCCCACTGGGGGGGGGGTTTTCATGTTTTGCTAAATAAATGCAAACAGATTGAAAATTTTGAAAAAAATAACAAACTGTTTTCTTAGTTTCTGTTATAAAATTTTGCAAATAAGTAATTTTTCTCTCTCACTGATGTGTGCTGATGAGGCTGCACTGATCAGTTGCACTGATGGGCACTGATAGACACTGGTAGGCTGCACTGATGAGGAGGCACTGATGGGCGCTGATACAATTTTGCAAATAAGTAATTTTTCTCTCTCACTGATGTGTGCTAAAGAGGCTGCACTGATAAGTTGCACTGATGGGAAATGCTAGACACTGGTAGGCTGCACTGATGGGCACTGATGAGGAGGCACTGATAGGCGCTGATAGGCAGAACTGATGTGCACTGATGAGGCTGCACTGAAAAGTTGCACTGATAGGCACTGATGAGGAGGCACTAATGGGCACTGATGAGGAGGCACTGATGAGGCTGCGCTGATAGGTGGCATTGATAGGCAGCACTGATGAGGAGGCACTGATGGGCACTGATAGGCGGCACTGATGGGCCCTGATAGGCTGCACTGATGAGCACTGATAGGCTGCACAGATGGGGTCAACTGATCTCTTTTCCTCCCACCAACACAGCGTGAGAGGAAAGTAATGCCGATAACCAGAAAGTCTGTTTACATGTTATCAGCTATGGTTGGCCCTTTACCCCGATCTGTGGTCAGCTGTGTCCGAAGGACACAACAGTCACATAGCGTGTTCGATGCATGCTGCAGGAAGCATGCAGGGAGGCGGGGTTCTCTGATTGTCTATGGACATCCTCCCAGAACTAGATGACTATGCTGAGACATCTTTTGGCAATAGCATGGTCGGCAAGAGGTCAAAGGGGCAATAAATGAACCTCTGCCCACATAGTGGTGGCGGGCCATGTCTAAGGAATGTGTGTTAGCACAGCCACCTGAAGTCTCCGCCAGAGCTGCATGTGTCAATGAGACGACCCAGGAAAGCCATGCAGGTAATGAGTGGCATCACCCTATCACGAGAAGTCCCTGAATGAGGACCTTTCTATGAGGATCATCTGGTAATATTTTCAGATTCAAAAAGATTGAAAACCACTTTTGAAACGACATTAACATGTTAAAGTTGGTAAAGTGTATGTGAAGTTCTAGTGATTGGCCTTAGATCTACTTCATGATGCTGTGACAGCACACGCCATACAGCGGGACGGCATTATGCTTCCAGGAGACCTGCAGACAAATGACAAGCTTTGCTTTGATTAGGAGATTTTACCTTCGTGACTCATCTCAGGAAACATTTATTTTTTTTGTCCTTTTAATGGTTGCATTGCTCACAACTATTTCTACATGGCGGTGGCGGCGCACTTATTTATTTTCCTAAATTAAAGGCGCTGCATGCAGCTGCAATGTGTGAATTAGCTTCCTTTGCTGCTCCCCCATCCATCCATCCTCAGACTCTCGGCTTCTGTAGAACACGATGACGGATCTAAAGCTGCGTCATGAATTATTCTGTAACATTCAGCATCAATCAGATTATATTGTGATAAATGTACAATTACTAAAGTATTTACATTTTTATCTCGCTCTTATGAATTATTTATTGTGGTATAAATACAGATATTAACTCTTACCGAATATTTCTCGGCATTAAAATACTTGGCGGTGGGATGAATTCTTTTCTTTGTAGGATGATCCGGGATTTTTAAGGCGTCTTTAATTTTAGGTCGATGAATTAGAGATGATTTAGATGTGACTTTCAGGTGAATTTAGGAGATGACAATCGTTTCCAAATCTGGAAACTGCATTCTGTCAGCACAATTGTGCTTCTGCGCCATAATTTAGTGTATTCAGAAAGGCCGGGTGAAGAATATGGATGATGTACCAATTGCTGAAACCCGGAGCAGCCAATCAGATCTCTATGTAGTTTAGTCAGGACATTTGAGACTTATTTGAAGTGGTTCTAAAGGTTTAAGGTTTCTTATTTTCATGCATTCTATGCATGAAGGTAAAAAATCTTCTGTGTGCAGCCCCCGCCCCCTCCTCCCAATACTTACCTGAGCCCCATTTCTATCTATTTTCACGAGAGCCTCAGCTATCCAGGGACCTCTGCTGTGCCTGGCAATGACTCTTCTCACTGAGCTACCCTGAGATGCTGGACAGCTCCCTCTCATTGGACAACCCTGCCTTGTGCTGAACCTTGAACTGTTTGCTCCTCCCATAAACTTCCTGATTTAATTAATTTCTCTGCACTTCCTGTTTGCCAGATTATTGTGCTCTCTCTCTCTAGCCAACATCTAGCTCTCGTCTTCCTTGCTGCTGTCCCTATCTTTTCTACCACTCGTTACTAGAGTTCAGCGAACACCTGGATGTCCGGGTTCGGCGGGTTCGGCCAAAATTGAAAAAAAAGTCCGGGTTCGGGACCCGGACTTAACCCGAACTTTGTCCCGATCCCGAACCCCATTGAAGTCAATGGAGACCCGAACTTTTGAGCACGAAAATGCCTCTAAAACACACATGGAAAGGGCTAGAGGGCTGCAAATGGCAGCAAAATCATCTTAAGAGCACGGCAAGTGCTCTGCAAACAAATGTGGATAGGGAAATAACTTAAAAGAACAGAAAAAACAGAAAAATAAAAAATAATCATCTTGAATGATGTAGGAGGAGAACGAGGCCCATATGGAGTAGAAGGTTGTGGTGGCGGTGGATATGGCGGTGGATATGGCAGTGTAGGTGGAAGCGGCTGTGGCAGTGGAGGAGGAGGACGAGGAAGCCAACGCTGGTTTTAGTTTTTTATAAAAAAATAAATAAATTCGGGTACACCCCAAAAGAGTAAGAAAGATCAAATCCAGCGATGGCTGGGTAAGGCCAGTATACATCTCTATTCTGCACAAGGTACGGAAAAGTCCTGTGGGATCCATGATTGGTTCATTTTAATGAACGTGAGCTTGTCCACATTGTCTCTGGACAGGCGGCTGCGCTTGTCTGTGATAACGCCACCAGCCGTGCTAAATACCCGTTCAGATAATACACTGGCTGCAGGGCACGCCACCACCTCCAAGGCGTAAAGGGAAAGCTCAGGCCATGTGCCCAACTTGGAGAGTTGAAGGGGACAGGCCCGTCATTCACTACATGTAGGCGTGTGCACACATACTGCTCCACCATGTTAGTGAAATGCTGCATCCTGCTAAGACGTTCCATATCAGCTGCTGGTGCTGCTGCTTGTTGTGGAGTGCTGACAAAGCTTTTCCACATGTCGGCCATGCTAACCCTGCCTTCTGAGGTGCTGGTGATGCCCTGGCAGCATTGACGACCTCTTCCTCCTCCTCCCCTGCCTTGGCCTTGTGCTTCCACCTTGCCCCCGCTGTCAGGTGGGAATGCCAGCAGCAGCACATCTACCAGCGTGCGCTTGTACTCATGCATTTTCTGATCACGCTCCAGTGGGGGAATTAAGGACGGTACGTTGTCCTTGTAACGGGGATCCAGCAGGGTGGTCACCCAGTAATCCGCACAAGTTAGAATGTGGGAAACTCGGCGGTCATTGCGGAGACACTGCAGCATGTAATCACTCATGTGTGCCAGGCTGCCCAGAGGCAACGAAAGGCTGTCCTCTGTGGGAGGTGTATCGTCTGTGTCCTCTGTATCCCCCCAGCCACGCACCAGTGATGGCCATGAGCTGGCCTGGGTGCCACCCTGCTGTGAACATGGTTCCATCTCCTCCTCCATCTCCTCCTCCATCTCCTCCTCCTCATCCTCCAGAACTGTGCCCCTGCTGGACAATTGTGTCCCTGGCGTTTGTGTGTGCAGGAACCCACCCTCGGAGCCACTTGCGAATGACTGCCCTGAAAGCCTTGGAAATGTTACCTCTTTATCCTCCTCCTCCTCCTCATCCTGTGCCACATCCTCTTCCATCATCGCCCGAAGTGTTTTTTCAAGAAGGCATAGAAGTGGGATACTTAAGCTGAGAACGGCGTCATCGGCACTGGCCATGTTGGTGGAGTACTCAAAACAGCGCAACAAGGCACACAGGTCTCGCATGGTGGTCAAGTTATTGGCGGTGAAGTGGTGCTGTTCCGCAGAGGTGGAGTTCCACCTTGTGGGCACGTCACATATGAGGCGGTGAGAGGGAAGGCCGAAGTTACGCTGCAGCGCTGACAGGCGAGCAGCAGCAGGGTGAGAACGCCGAAAGTGCGCACAGACGGCCCGCACTTTGTGCAGCAGCTCTGACATATCGGCGTAATTTCTAAGGAAACTCTGCACCACCAAATTCAGCACATGCGCCAGGCAAGGGATGTGTGTCAAACCGGCTAGGCCCAGAGCTGCTACGAGATTTCGCCCATTATCGCACACCACCAAGCCCAGGCTTGAGGCTCACTGGCAGCAACCACTCATCGGTCTGCAGTTCAATGCCCCTCCACAACTCCTGCGCGGTGTGTGGTTTTTCACCCAAACAGGCAAGTTCTAAAACTGCCTGCTGTCGTTTACCCCTGGCTGTGCTGAAGTTGGTGATGAAGGTGTTACGCTGACCGGAAGGGGAGGCGGTAGAGGATGAGGAAGCGGAGTAGGAGGAGTTAGGAACAGGAGGAAAACTGAAGTGCCCTGCAATCCTCGGTGGTGGAAGGACATGCGCCAAACTGCTATCCGCCTCAGGCCCAGCTGCCACTGCATTTACCCAGTGTGCTGTATCGGTAGTTAGGTGGACCTTGCCACAGATGGCGTTGTGCAGTGCACACCTGATTTTGTCACCCATTTGGTTGTGCAGGGAAGGGATGGCTTGCCATGGAAAAGTAGTGGCTGCTGGGCACGACGAACTGTGGGACAGCCACCGCCATAAGGCTCTTAAAACTCTGCGTCTCCATCAGCCGGAATGACAGCATTTCAAAGGCCAGGAATTTTGAAATGCTGCCATTCAGGGCCAGGGATCTCGGGTGGGTAGGGGGGTACTTCCTCTTCCTCTGAAGTGTTTGGGAGATAGAAAGCTGAATGCTTCCACTGGACATTGTGGAGGTGGTTGTTGGTGACCCAGGTAGTGGTGTTGCTGGTGGATCCTCTGTTTGCGGGGTGGCAGGTGTCACTGTCACTACAGAGGTGGATGAAGAGGTCAAGACTGCAGCAGCAGAAGAGGAAGCAGGAGGAGCCAGAGACCTTCCTTGGTTTTGGAGGTGTCTACTCCACTGCAGCTCGTGCTTTGCACTTAGATGCCTGGTCATGCAGGTTATGCTCAGTTTGAGAAGGTTTATGCCTCGCTTCAGGCTCTGATTGCACAGCGTGCAAACCACTCGTGTCCTGTCATCATCACATTGTCTGAAGAACTGCCAAGCTAGGGAACTCCTGTGAGCTGGCTTTGGTGTGCTCGGCCCCTTGCTGCGTTGGGCAGTAGCAGGCGTAGTGTCTAGGGCATGGCCGCTCCGCTTTTGCACCCTGCTCCCTCTTCCGCTGTGTTGGTGGCTCTGTGCGACCACCGCCTCTTCCTCCAAACCACTCAGGTTACCTGCATGATGTTCATTCCATGTGGGGTCGAGGAGCTCATCGTCCTCCACATCGTCTTCCACCCAGTCTTCACCCCTGCAACCCTTGTAGGTCTCCACAATTCGGAATTCCACAGCAGTTGCCACCTGCGTTTCGTCCTCATCGGAGACGTGCTGCGATGGTCCTCCCATGTACTCATCTGGAGACATAAGTGGTTGGGCATCGCTGCACTCAATCTCTTCCACTTCTGGGGCAGGGCTAGGTGGATGGCCCTGGGAAACCATGTTAACAGAGTCATCAAAAAGAAGAAGAGACTGCTGCATGACTTGGGGCTCAGACTGCTTGGCTGATTTGCAAGGGGGTGAGGTGAAAGACGGTTGGACATCGGCTGCAGGTGCCAACTCTGACCTTTCTGCAGTAGACTGGGTGGGAGACAATGTGAAGGAACTGGAGGCACTGTCAGCAATCCAATCTACTATAACCTGTACTTGTTCTGGCTTCAACATTTGTAGAGGCGCATTAGGCCCTGCCAAATACTGCTGCAGGTTCTGTCGCCTACTCGCAGCTGAGAAAGGTGTTTCACTTGTGCGTGTAGCTGGCACAGATCGACCACGTCCTCTCCTTGCAACAGGAGCTCAACCAGCAACACCACGACCCAGGCCATGGCCCCTATTTGACGTTCTCCTCATATTTATCGAATTTTGGATCTTCCCCGAAATGGGTTTTTATTGATAAGCGGAATACAACAGTATGCAATGGGTGTATCTCACTGTAACATATGCAGACAGGGCCGCAATTAACATTTTTTTCCCTCTAAATGGGTTTTTATTGCAATGCGCAATACAACAGTATGCAATGGGTGTATCTCACTGTAACATATGCAGACAGGGCCGCAATTAACGTTTTTTTCCCCCTAAATGGGTTTTTATTGCAATGCGCAATACAACAGTATGCAATGGGTGTATCTCACTGTAACATATGCAGACAAGGCCGCAATTAACTTTTTTTCCCCCTAAATGGGTTTTTATTGCAAAGCAGAATACAACACCAGTATGCAAAATCTGATAAATAATTGTCCCCTTAATTGGTGCTTGTTGAATAGAAAATTTGAAATGCAGTGTCTGTCTAAACGCTGTAAGTCACAGTAAAATATGAAGGAAAAAGTTTTTTTCTTTTTTAAATGCAGATTAAGCAGACACATATGCACTCAGCTTGCAGTAAATGGCCGCTACACACCGCACACCTAACAGGCTGGATACTGTTGTTGTTCTATTCCGCTATTGAATAAAAAAAAAAAAACATTTGAATGAAAAACTGAAAAATATTTTTTTTTCCCTAAATACTGAAAAAGAATTATTTTCCCCTTACATTGGTGCTTTTTTAAGAGCAGGTTAGAAAAGCAGTGTCAGTCTAAACAATGTATGTCAAAGTAAAGTATGAAGGAAAAAAGTTTTTTTTCTTTTTTAAATGCAGATTAAGCAGACACATATGTACTGAGCTTGCATTAAATGTGCAGCACCGCACGCCTAACAGACTTATAAAAGTTTTTTTTTCTCCTTTCTCATCCTCACTGGGCTCAGGTCAGGGCATAAAGATTGTGCACTGCACCCTCACACAATACAATCAATTTAGATCTCTGTCTGATTAAAGAAGATTCTTCCTATTCTTTCCCTCAAAGCAATCTCCAGCCTGACCCTACAATAATCTCCTATCTCTCCCTCAGCAGAAGTATCAGGAACCTCTCCCTAATATAGTTAGAGCAGAGTGACGCACGGCGCTATGTGACTCCAGCTTATATAGAGGCTGGGTCACATGCTGCACTGGCCAATCACAGCTATGCCATTAGTAGGCGTGGCAGTGATGGCTTCTAAGGGCATACTAGTTAAACGCTTGCTGATTGGCTGCCGTGCACTTGTTGAAAGCGCGCCATTAAAACCGCGCCAAAACATCAAATAACGTTACCGAACAACGGACAGTACCCGAACATACAGTGAAATGTTTGGGTCCGGGTACAGAATACCCAAAAGTCCGGCACGATCCCGAACAATACAGTCCGGGTTTGCCCAACCCTAATTACAATGTATTATTTTCTTCTTTTAGATCAAAAGGAATGAACTTCCATCTGTAAATGAGGGCAGTTTAACCTCTTAAAGACACTAAGTCCCGGTCATACAGACATCGCATGTGATTTGGAGCGCACTGCTCTGCAAATCACATGCAATGTCTGTACGATGCAAATTCAGCCATACAGATTGTACAGATTATACGGCTGAATTTGCATCACTTTCAGACACAACTCACACAGGACCCTTTTTTGGGTCCGCAGCAGAATTGTATCACACGGTGGTTCACACCAATGCGATCTGATTCATGTCTGGACTGACAGTTTACACTGTGGTATGCAAACTGATCTGGGGGTGTCTTTAACCTTGTATTGACACCCCCCAGCGATTCGCATATGGCAGTGTGAACTGCCTGCGAGTTGATTGCGATGCCAGAATCCCCAGTGGATTCGCAGGGTTCCCGCATCACATATATGTGAACCGGGACTAAGCCTTTTCTGACATTTGTTGTTTCCAAGTTAACCACTTGCCGACCGCCGCACAACTATTTACTGTGGCAATCAGCCTCTCCTGGGCAAAGCGAGGTAGACCTACGTCGCTCGCCCACGAGCCTGTAGGGGGCGAGCACGCGCCGCTGGCGGCACGCTCCCGCCCCCGCTCGTTCCCTGCCTAGCCAGTGCGTGTGACCGGCGGCTCCGATGTCCGCCGGTCACTCGCGATCTCCCACAGGAGAGGGAGAAAGGCAGGCGGCTGATGTAAACAAAGCCGCCTGTCATTCTCCCTGAAGTGATCACAGAGGCTATGTGATCCTGCTATGTAGGATCGCATGTCTCTGTGATTACTTCCCTAGCCACACCCCCGAACAGTTAGAATCACGCCCCTAGGGACACACGAAACCCCTTGATCACAAATAAAGTTAACTCCTTCCCTGCCAGTGTCATTTTTACAGTAACAGTGCATATTTATAGCACTGATTACTGCAGTAATGTCACTGGTAACCCCAAAAGTGTCAAAAATGTCAGTCTAGGGTCCGATCTGTCCGCCGCAATGCCGCAGTCCCGCAAAAAAAAAAATTGCAGATCGCCGCCATTGCTAGTTTAAAAAAAAAAAAAAACAATAAAAATTACATAAATCTTTCCCCTAATTTGTAGACGCGATAACTTTTGTGCAAACCAATCGAAAAAATCCACTTTAACGAATTAAAAAAGATAAATAAATAAACAGTAAAGTTAGCCCAATTTTTTGTATAATGTAAAAGATGGCGTTACCCCGACAACCGCAATCTTTATTCTAAGCAAAATAATTGTGATTCTCATTTTATTCAGAATCGTGCAGCTTTACTGTGATATATTTAATGTCCAGCTGGTGATCGCTGCCGCACTCATAACAGATGTGCCTGTATCCAGGAACATGTGTAATAGGAATATAATCTCCCCCCATCCTAACGTCACTTCTGGCGCTTGCATTCCACACAGCCCTTGTGCGCTCCATGGCGTTCCAGAATTGCGGTGGCCATCTTGCTCTCATGGACCTTCCTCTCCTGCTGCCGCTGGTTGGCACAGAGACATGGAATAACATGCCAGGAGCACCCACAGCTATTGATGAGCCTGTTTTACCATTTTGCTCTAATAAAATTGCTGGATTACTGCACTTAGGAGCTCCATTCTTGTACATCTTCAGGTATCAGCCATGACCTGCTGACAAAATCCCACTGTGTCCAATCACTCACAGGAGGAAACCATCAACCAATCACAGGAGGAAACCATCGATATTCCTATCGCACGCGTTCCTAGAGAAGGCTCTGAAATATTGGGTGCTGCAGCAACGACCAACTGGAGATTGGGTCATATGTGACACAGTGAACATATCTACCAGCGCACCTCGGATCTTTAGTCCAAATGTTCTTTTTTTTTTTTATTAACCACTTCAGCCCCGGAAGGTTTTTCCCCCTTAATGACCAGGCCATTTTTTGTTATTCGGCACTGCGTTATTTTAACGAAAAATTGTGCGGTCATGAGATGCTGTACCCAAATACAATTGATGTCCTTTTTTCCCCCAATAAATAGAGCTTTCTTTTGGTGCTATTTGATCACCTGTGCGATTTTTAGATGTTGCGCTATAAACAAAAAAAAGAGCAACAATTTTGAAAAAAAAACACCAATATTTTTCACATTCTGCTATGTAACAAATATAACATTTTAAAAAATTAAAAATCAAATTTTTTTTATCAGTTTAGGTCAATTTTTATTCTGCTACATATTTTTGGTAAACAAAATCCCAAAAAGCGTATTTTAATTGGTTTGCGCAAAAGTTATCACGTCTACAAACTGCGGGATAGATTTTTGGACTTATTTTTGTTTTTACTAGTAATGGCGGCAATCTGCGATTTTTAGCAGGACTGCGACATTGCAGCGGACAGATTGGACCCCTGACTGACATTTTTGACACTTTTGGGGGGACCAGTGACATTACTACAGTAATCAGTTCTAAAAATATGCACTGTCACTGTACTAATGACACTGGCATGGAAGGGGTTAACATTGTGGGTGATAAAAGGGGTTAATGTATGCCTAAAGTGCTTACTGACTAGGGGGGGGGGGGGGGCTCTGTGACAGGCTCTGTGATGGGCACAGAGAGATATATGCAAATATATCCCCCATAACTAATCCCCTCCATCCCCAATAACTTAAAGCGGAGTTCCATCTTCTCGCTCCGGGTCAACTGAAAAACAAATGGATAATCGCAATTTTTTTTTTTCACTTACCTTTTAGAGAAAATATACTCACCTTACTTCCTTCTTCCTCCCCTCGGCGGCCACGGCGATTCGTCACTTCCTGGCTTTTGCAATGATTCCTGGGAGCTTAACGTCATCGCTCCCAGGAATCATTGCGCCTGCACCGGCCCCCGACGTCACTTCCGGGGCGCGCGTCATTCCCTTCTAAACAGCTTCTGGGCACGCGACCCGGAAGTGACGTCGGGGCCGGTGCAGTGCATCGTGGGACCGAAGAAGAAGGAAGAGGACGCAGAAGAGGACGCGGAAGAGGATCGCGATGGCTTCAAGCTGCCCACACCTGAGATGGCAGCGCTGGACAAGACAATTTCAAAGTAAGTATTTCTCCTGAAAGGTAAGTGCAACCTGGGACAGATCAGAGGCTAGCCATTATGGAATGTACTACTCCTGACTGTCCCGGGGGTATTTTTATAAAAATATGTATAACTAGGGTGGAACTCCGCTTTAAGTCCTCCATCCTCCATAACTGAGCTCCTCATCCCCCATAACTTAAGTCCTCCATCCTCCATAACTGAGCTCCTCCATCCCCCATAACTGAGCTCCTCCATCCCCCATAACTGAGCTCCTCCATCCCCCCATAACTGAGCTCCTCCATCCCCCATAACTGAGCTCCTCCATCCTCCATAACTGAGCTCCTCCATCCCCCATAACTGAGCTCCTCCATCCCCCATAACTGAGCTCCTCCATCCTCCATACCTGAGCTCCTCCATCCCCCATAACTGAGCTCCTCCATACCCCATAACTGAGCTCCTCCATCCCCCATAACTGAGCTCCTCCATTCCCCATAACTGAGCTCCTCCATCCTCCATAACTGAGCTCCTCCATCCTCCATACCTGAGCTCCTCCATCCCCCATAACTGAGCTCCTCCATCCCCCATAACTGAGCACCTCCATCCCCCATAACTGAGCTCCTCCATCCTCCATACCTGAGCTCCTCCATCCCCCATAACTGAGCTCCTCCATCCCCCCATAACTGAGCTCCTCCATTCCCCATAACTGAGCTCCTCCATTCCCCATAACTGAGCTCCTCCATCCTCCATAACTGAGCTCCTCCATCCTCCATACCTGAGCTCCTCCGTCCCCCATAACTGAGCTCCTCCATCCCCCATAACTGAGCTCCTCCATCCCTCATATCTGAGGTCCCCCATTCCCCATAATTGAGGTCCTCAATAGCTGAAGTAATCCATCCCCCATAACTGAGGTCCTCAATTCCCCATAACTGAAGTTCTACATCCCCCATAATCAAGCTCCTCTATAATCCATAAATGAGGTTCTCCACCCCCCATAACCGAAGCCCTCCATCCCTATAACTTCGCACCTCATCCCACATAACTGAGCTCCTTATCCCTCATAACTGAGGTCGCCTATTCCCCATAATTGAGGTCCTCCATAGGTGAGGTCATCCATTCCCCATAACTAAGTTCCTCCATCTCCCATAACTGAGCTTTTCCATCCTCCATAACTCAGCTCCTCCAGCCCCTTTATTAGCGTTGTTGCCCTTCTGTAGACTTTCTCCAGTTCCAGCACATCCTTCCTGAGGACTGCTTACCAGAACTGGATGGAATACTCCAGATGTGGCCGGACCAGAGTCATGCAAAGTGGCAGAATTCTAGTTTTATCCCCTTTTTATGCATGCTATTATTCTGCTGGTTTTTCTTACTGTAGCTTGGCATAGCATGCTATTACTAAGTGTGGTCTATTAGGACCCCCAGATCCTTTTCCATATGTGAGTCCCCCAGAGATTCTCCCCCTAGCAAGTAACTTGTATTCCTATTTTAGCCCCCACATACAATATTACTTTACAATTTATAACATTAAACCTCATCTGCCATGTAGCTACCCAGCCCCCCTCCCCCTTCTATTATATGGACATCTTCTTGTAAAGTTTCTATATCTTGCTGTGAAGTGATTTCTCTGCTTAGCTTCATATTATCAGA
Source organism: Pelophylax lessonae (assembly GCF_965119305.1). Lineage (NCBI taxonomy): Eukaryota > Metazoa > Chordata > Amphibia > Anura > Ranidae > Pelophylax > Pelophylax lessonae. Next base: position 4,426,782 of record NC_138771.1, on the reverse strand, counting down.
AAACGCTGAGATCGAACTATTTATTTCAACCTTTCTATTATTCATACACAAGTTAAACAGAATTGGTCCCGGGACAGAGCCCTAGACACACCGCTCACAGCTCCAGAACATTCAGAGAAGATAGCATTTTGTGACTTTCTCTTCTAGTGGTGGGCATGGGTCCCTCTTCCCACACTCAGGTTACTGAGACTTGTTGGTAGGTAGTGAACCAGTTCTGTGTGGTTTCAGGTGGCCCCATCTGGCCAGGCCTTTAACTTTTGCCTGGTTGAGTGATGCCCTCTTCCAGTCCGGTAATGTGCACTCATTCTCAAGCATCTTGGGTGGCACTCCCGGGGCATGGGGTGTTAGTTATTACCAGTGGCGGCTGGCCATTCGGGGCGCAGGGGTGCCGCCCCCCCCCCCCCCCCATCCATGCCCCCTAATCCACATGTGGGGCGCCGGACGCATGGAGATCAATGGGGCTTTTTTTTTGTTAGCCATGTGATTAGAGCCAGAGGCTCTCACAGGCTAAAAAAAAGGGTGGGCTCGGGGAGCAGAGCAGTGCGCCCCGAGCCCACCCAGTTGTGTGACAATAGCAAATGAAAATTCGCTATTGTCACATGGATCCTCCTCCTGGCCAATCAGGAAGTGGGTTTTGAGACTCGTTTCCCGATTGTCCGAAAGGAGAAGCCATGCCATTGGGCATGGAGGAGGAGGGAGGAGACGCAGAAGACGGGGAAGAAGCCGAAGCTGCCGTTGCCTGCTGCTGCATCCAGGCAGGGTGAGTGAGGGTCCTGTCTGTTCTGTCTGTCCTGTCTCCCTGTGGTCGGGGAGGGGGTACGGTGTGTGGCCTGGTGTGGTCGGGGGAGGGGGGGTGTATGGTGCGGTCGGTCTGACGCCCCCCCCCCCCGGCCCATGGAGCACCAGCCGCCACTGGTTATTACGTGGCTTCTGACAGTTGTCGGTTGCTTAGCAGCCAGTAGTAATACTGCTGCTAAATGTTTCACTTCCTGCTGCAGCCCAAGGTTCAGAACGCCTCATTTAGTTTGGCCATTTGCCCAACTCTGAACATGTAAAATTTAGACTGAACATGGGTCTAGCCGAATCCGAAGCTCGTTGCTTGTTATCACAGTTCTCCTGTTTCTCGATAAAAAACTTGTGATAGGTCACAGAATCTGCAGCAGCATCTCCCCTCCCCCATTCTCACCCATCTACTGTATAATAATTTTGGGCTTTGAACATAATGTTAAAAAGAACTTCCAGGTTTTGATAAGCCCCCTGCTTCCAGACCTGTAAAACCAAAGGGCCAGGGTTGTTGAGAAGAGGCCCATTTTATTAGGTACACCTTGCTAGTAGCGGGTTGGACCCCATTTTGCCTTCATTCTTCATGGCATAGATACAACAAGGTGTGGGAAACATGGAAATGACATGATAGCATCACGCAGTTGCTGCAGATTTGTCGGCTGCACATCCATGACGCCAATCTCCCATTCCACCACCAAAGGTGCTCTATTGGATGAGATGTGGGGAGTGTGGAGGCCATTGGAGGACAGTGACCTCATTGTCATGGTGAAGAAACCAGTGGTGAGATGATTGGAGCTTTGTGACATGGTGCATTATCCTGCTGGGAGGAGCCATCAGAAGATGGGGACACTGCAGTCATAAAGGGATGGACATGGTCAGCAACAATACTCAGGTAGGCCGTGGCATTTAAACTATGCTCAATTGGAAAAAAGGGGCCCAAAGTGTGCCAAAAAATATCCCCCACACCATTACACCACCAGCCTGAACCGTTAATTGGCTGATTAGCACTTTGTGTTATCAAGCAATTGAACAGGTGTAATAAAGTGGCCTGTGAGTGTATATTTCATGGTTTCTGTTGCTCATAGTTGCACTCTAAGGCAATCCATACAATGCCAGCGCAAGCTGATGAACAGGAAATGTAATTGTCACCCATCATATAAATATATATTTAGTGCTCGGCTCTGTACAAGCCATCGGGGATAGACTCCGCCAACTCACTGAAAATACAGAAATCCTGATGGCCCCCTTCCCAGGATCCACACAACAAAGACAGTGGGGGAGTCCCAGGAGGATCCCTTCATCATTCATCGTCAATGTAAACCAACAGAAGACATACCTACAGTGTTATCCCAGAGAATTCTCAGTGTACAAAGACTAATCCAACTATTCTTCTTATTTTATTCTGAGATATTGCTATAGAAATCCATATTTACACTCGGGGTCACACAGGGGCCACTCAGGGCCACACCCCTGACATATAATTAAAGTGATGTTACACCCTCACTTTCATCACCGGATGTAATCACTTACTGAGAATGGAGATTCTTTATCTGTATTCCTTGCCTATTTTTTCCGGTTTAAGTTGGTGCCATGGCTGCTGCCCCAGGTTTTCGTGTTTCATGGTGGCATCTTTCTCCTGAAGCATCCTACTGAGTCATACTTGTATGCAGTGACTTGAGTTTGGACTCCCTACACTGTGTGCATCAATAGAAACACACAGCCCAATAGCCAAGGATGGCAAGGCACTCCTTTGCTCTCTCCTCCCTCCTCATCCCCCTTCCCTTCCATGCTCCTCCCTTCTCATCCACCCTCCCTTCCCATGCCCCTCCCTCCTCATCCCCCTTACCTTCCCATGCACCTTCTTCCTCATCCCCCTTACCTTCCCATGCACCTCCTTCCTCATCCCCCCTCCCTTCCCATGCACGTCCCTTCTCATCCCCCCTATCTTCCCATGCACCTCCCTCCTCATCCCCCTTATCTTCCCACGTGCCTCCCTCCTCATCCCCTCTCCCTTCCCATGCATGTCCCTTCTCATCCCCCTTACCTTCCCATGCACTTCCCTCCTCATCCCCCTTCCTTTCCATGCTTCTTCTCCCTCATCCCCCTCCCTTCCACGGCACCTCCCTCCCAAACCCCCTCCTTCCCCATGCTCCTCCCTCTTCATCCCCCCTCCCTTCCCATTCTCCTCCCTCTCCATCCCACCTCCCTTCCCATGTACCTTCCTCCTCATCCCCATCCCTTCCTATGCTCCTCCCTCCTCATACCCCTGCCTTCCCATACACATCCCTCCTCAGCCCCTCCCTTCCCCTGCTCCTCCTCCCTCATCCCCTTCCCTTCCAATGCACCACCCTCCTCATTCCCCTCCCTTCCAATGCACCTCCCTCCTTATCCCCCTTTCTTCCCATACACCTTCCTCCTCACTCCCCTTTCTTCCACTGCTCCTCCTCCCTCATCCCCCTCCTTTCCCATACTAGTCCCCCCTCACCCCTCTCTTTTCCCATACACCTTCCTCCTCACTCCCCTCTCTTCCACTGCTCCTCCTCCCTTATCCCCCTTCCTTACAATGCACCTCCCTCCTCATCTCCCACCCTTCCAAAGCACCCCCTCCTCACCCCCCTCCTTTCCCACATCCCTCCCTCCTCATCCCCCTTCCTTCCCATGCTCCTCCCTCTTCACCCCCCCTCTTTTACCATGTACCTTCCTCCTCATCACCCTCCCCTCCCATGCTACTCCCTCCTCATCCCCCTCCTTTCCCATGCACCCCCATCTTTACCCCCCTCCCTTCCCATGTACCTTCCTCCTCACCCCCCTACTTTCCCATACACCTCCCTCTTCATCCCCCCTCCCTTTCCATGTACCTTCTTCCTCATCCTCCCTCCCTTCCCATGCTTCTCCCTTCTAATACACCTCCCCCTCACCCCTTCCCTTCCCATGCTACTCCCTCCTCATCCCCCTCCCTTCCCATACACCTCCCTCCTTATCCCCCTCCATTCCCATGCACCTCCCTCCTTATCCCCCTCCCTTCCCATACACCTCCCCTCTAATCCCCCTCCATTCCCATGCACCTCCCTCCTTATCCCCTTCCTTCACATACACCTCCCCCCTCACCCCCTCCCTTCCCATGCTACTCCCTCCTCATCCCCCTCCCTTCCCATACACATCCCTCCTAATCCCCCCCTCCATTCCCATACTACTCCCTCCTAATCCCCCTCCCTTCCCATACACCCCCCCCTCATCCCCCTCCATTCCCATGCACCTCCCTCCTTATCCCCCTCCCTTCCCATATTCCTCCCCCCCTAATCCCCCTCCATTCCCATGCACCTCCCCCCTCACCCCCCTCCCTTCCCATGCTACTCCCTCCTCACCCCCTCCTTTCCCATACACCTCCCTCCTTATCCCCCTCTATTCCCATGCACTTCCCTCCTTATCCCCCTCCCTTCCCATACACCTCCCCCCTAATCCCCCTCCATTCCCATGCACCTCCCTCCTTATCTCCTTCCTTCCCATACACCTCCCCCCTCACCCCCTCCCTTCCCATGCTACCCCCTCCTCATCCCCCTCCCTTCCCATCCACATCCCTCCTAATCCCCTCTCCATTCCCATACTACTCCCTCCTCATCCCCCTCCCTTCCCATACACCTCCCTTCTTATCCCCCTCCCTTCCCATACACCCCCCTCATCCCCCTCCATTCCCATGCACCTCCCTCCTTATCCCCCTCCCTTCCCATACACCCCCCCCCCTCATCCCCCTCCATTCCCATGCACCTCCCTCCTTATCCCCCTCCCTTCCCATATTCCTCCACTCCCTAATCCCCCTCCATTCCCATGCACCTCCCTCCTCATCCTCCCTCCCTTCCAATGCACCTTCCTCCTTATCCCTCTGCCTTCCCATACACCTCCCCCCTCATCCCCCTCCCTTCCCATGCTCCTCTCTCTTCACCCCCCCCTTCCCACGTTCATCCCTCCTCACCACCCTCCCTTCCCATGCTACTCCCTCCTCATCCCCCTCCCTTTCCATACACCTCCCTCCTCATCCCTCCTCCCTTCCCATGCTACTCCTTCCAATCCTCACCCCCCTCCCTTCACTTGCACCCCCCTCCTCATCCTATTCCCTTCCCATACACACCCCTCCTCTTCCCCTATCCCTTCCTATTCACCTCTCTCCTCTTCCCCTCTCCCTTCCCATGCACCTTTCTCCTTACCCCCCCCTCCCCATGAATCTCCCTCCTCGTCCCCCCTCCCTTCCCATAATTCTTCCTCCTTATCCCCCAGGATTTGTGAAATGTTTTATTTTTTTTGCTCATAAACACCTTTTGAACGATTTTTTTCTTTTTTGAGCACTCGGCAGAATGTTTTTTCCTGAACACAGGATCAGTCTTTAGTGTTGTAATAAGTAAAGTGCACCAATCACATGCGGAGCAAATTATACTTCTGGGGCGTCCTGTACACAGCAGAGGATGCGTTGCCATGGTTACACAGAAGCATCTTTTTGACACTTTTTGAATATCATAGCTGGCTGCAGATTGAAATGGAAATGTAATTTGTTAATAACCTAAAACTACACAATGTAATCTGTAGCAGATGTAGAACGATTGTACACTTTTCTTTTAGCTCAGCCACACATGTGGAAATGGAGCCTTTGCTGTTTTTGGAACAAAATGGCTATTAAAAAGATAATAGTAATGTCTCATTAAACCCAAAGCATTTGTAAGCAGGTCCCTAGCCATCTGCATTCCTTAACACCACTAGGGGGCCACCTGAATTAGAGGGCTGTACAGGAGCCTAATTCTTCAGCCCACAACCGTGTCACAGCCCCAGCAGAACCGTCTGCTACTTTGTGTACTCTCCTAGGTAGGTGCTAGCATTAATGTGCAATAGTTGTTGGTTTCCCTGCTTAACAGAGAGACAGCTAGGTAAATGTAATTGCTGTCTGCCTAATAGAGAGTGGTGATCGGCTAGTGTAGTCTGCTCAGTGTGTGTGCTCTGTTGCTGCTCATGCTGTCTTAAAGTTTCACTGTGTCCAAGCAACTAAGGAAAGTGCTGGATAATAGGCAGAAACCATGCAGATAGGAGCATGAATATTCATACAGCCCTGGCCAAGGGGAGATGCCCCTAGGCTTGCTGGGTGCCTATATTTATATTCTAGGAGCACATGGGGTCTGGGCCTTTCCTAGCAAAGGATTGCACCATGGCTCGGGGAGAGGTGCTGTTTCCCCCGGCACTTGCTGCCATGTGGCCTCAGGTGGGTGATCTGAGGTCATTAATGGCTGCCATGTGGCCTCAGGTGGATGACCTGAAGGTCTGAAGTCTGTGTGGCTGACCCTGGTCCTTCTATAGCTGACAGATGGAAAGTCTACAGTGTAACTGGTCTGGTTTTACAGAGAGAGAAGGCTGCTGGTGGTGGTTCAGGAGCCTTGTGAGTACAGACACCCTAAGGAGCCTTAGACTGTTATCCCCTCTTGTGCTCTAAGTCAGCTGAGGACCCACATAAAGAGTACACTGGCGAGTGTACTTTGAGCTTTGTCCGGGACTGTCCACTACTTTACTAAGGGACATTGCTCAGTTCTGGAATCAGTTTTCCGCTGCTGTGAAAAATTCTGTATCTGCCTTCTGCAAGGACTTCAGACAAGTTTCACTTGGAAAGGAAGTTAGAGTCCTCAATGTGAATAGTTAAGTTTGGAAGTATCCCGCTATATCTCTTCCCTATCCAAGTTCTCCAATAAAACAACAAAAACAAAACCCGTAGACTGGTCATTGGAGTAACGAACGGAAGTAAGTGAGCATCTGGCTATGTGAATCTACCTTGTGCCTGACTGTGGAGTAAAAGTGGGGGAGACCTGGGCAACATGCCAGTGGCTCCTTAAGGGGTGACGCTACATATGGATGGCGCGGCAGGTTGAAATCCTACACATTAGCACCCCTATGGTCTATAGTAGCACCAGCCCTTCAGCGGATGGGAGTACACCTGTTGTGGGTCCATGTGTTTCACTGTGGTTCCAGATCCGGGCTATGACAGTCCAGCTGAACACCTGAGGCCCAAGCAACACAGGGATTCAGGTCACCTGGAGAGTGTTCTGTAGAGAGGTTTGCTCCACACCACCACTTCTTCCCCTAATTACCACCAACTCCCAACCCTAGAAGGTTTGCACCATGGACCTCCTATTCAGGATCCTGTGCACCAGCACTTTCGAAATGTTTTGCGTTCCTCTCATTCAGCTGTGGTGGGCTAACCGTGTAGTGTTCCACCTCATACTCAGGTGTCAAGCATCTTCTTGAATATTATCATGCTGGCCAGAAGTCCATTCCTTTTAATAAGTGCTTGCAGGCTACACTTCAGTGTTGGGTCTTTTTCCCAGGCAACATAACCAGAACAATTGCAACATTCGGCACCTAATCCCAGGGACATGATAGAAATCCCTCATCCCAGGATTAGGGGTGCATCTCAGCCAAAACCCAAGCTCCAAGGGTGACCCCATCCAGGGAAGGCCTACATATCGGGAAAAACAAGAACCCCCCCGCCCATCATGGTCAGGGGTCAGGCCTCTGAGACCAGTAGCTATAGCAGTAGAGAGGTTCCCATCGAACAGCTAGATAAGTGCAGCAGCAGGTCACCCTAGCAGATGACGCGGGCTCACCCAAGGTGCGCGGGGTCTAAGCACTAATTGGTGTTACCAGAGCTCCTGATGGTGGGGGTGGGTTTTGCTGTATGTTAGTACCAGGTCATGGTCCTCAGGATCGCCCCATCAGGAGGTGAGCAAGCCAGAGGTCCAGTAGCAGATATAGCAGGTAGAGATCAAGCAGAAGTGTAGTCAGTAAACAAGCCAAAGTGTAAGAGAACGTTTGCTGTACAAAGACATGTTCCTGTCAGAAACCGGACAATGCGCATGCGCGAACTCGCGCAACCACGCGCGCACGTTCGCGAGTACACAAACGTGCACTGCGCACGCTCGTTCGCGGGTACGCGAACGTACGTTAGACATTGGCGCCAAAGGGACTATTTAAACCCAGCCATTGCACTGCTCTAGTGCTGCTTTGTCTTCAGCCTTGGATACCTGTTACCTGTTTACCTGCATCTTGTTCCTAAGTTCCAGACCCGGCTTGTCCTGACAATTCTCTGATCTCCACCTGCACCAACCTTGGCTTGTCCCGTGACCTCTCTTCCTGTCTGCTCCTACTGGCTTATACGTTAACCATTTGGCTCCTGACATGGCTTGTCTTACCACGCTTCTGTCATTCCCAGATCCGTCCATCCTGCATAGGAAGCTCCTCCTGTTACCCAGGAACCCCTGCTTCCAGCACCTGCTGCCTGCTCAACACCCTGCTCATCGGACTTCTCTGGCAACTTTCACCAGTAGCCATCGTCCGCTCCAAGCAAGTCTCCAGGCGCTCGTGCTACTCTACACTCAGGTGTCCCCTGTCTGCACTATCAGTGGTCCCGTGTAGGAGGCGCAAGGGAGGCCATCCTCACAGTGTTAGGCTCATTTCCAGGTACGTGATACAAAGTGGTTGTAGGTAGGGATCAAGGAGAAGGGTTGTGCATCTGTGCATTTACATCCATAAAGATAGACCCCGGAGCCATGCATGCTGTCAACCTGTCATTGATTTTTTAATAGGCTGCTGGCTTCAACTGTACAGAAAACCTCTCTTTTCCCGGGCAACATAAATACATGTAATTCTGCTTCCTGTGAGGGCCTCTGTGCCCATGTGATGGGGAGCTTGGGACCACTAACTGCCATGGCACTGATGGAGGACAATTAATGTAACTGCTATGTTCTTCTTTTGTAAGAACTTTGGAGAATGTAAAATATCCGCAACAAGAAACAATTAAGACTTTTTCTAGCAAAGAAATGAGATGAACCTCAAGACCGACCAGAGGTCCCTCTTCGCTGCCCAACAAATCCCCGTCTACTGGACCAGTCCCGAGAGAATCTGTTCATTGTAAGATCTCACCAAGGAAGAACATTTCATTATTTGGATCACACGTCCATCCACCCTCTTATGTCTATGGCAGGTTTTCATGTGATGGGAAGAGATGTGACAATGTTTAGGTAGAAGATCCCACCAGCGCTGATTTGAGGCTTCATAGTGACAATACGTTATCCAGATAATTCCTGTATATCGGTATGGGAGCTGACATGGGGTCCTCACCCCTGGGAGTTTCTTCTACGATGAATTAAGTTTAAACACGTCAAACATGAGACAAAGACCTTTTTTTTTTTTTTCTATCATTTGAATGAACATAAAAAAATGAAATGCAGAAATTAGAAACTCATATCTGACCAGCTGCTGAGAACACATTGTAGATAATTCTGATCAACGGAGCGTGATAAAAACGGTTGATGTTTTAGTCAACAGCTTGTAATTGAAATCTCAGAGGAATTATGCATGTTTCTTCCCCTCCCCCCCATACCCTTCCATTAATAATTTCTCCTTTTGTTGTTTTCTATATTAGTGAGACGCTTAGACATCCTTGTTCCTGGCTGCTACATACGAGTCAGCAGGTATTTCTTTTACAATGTCCATACATGGCCAATAACTTCATTTGTAAGACTTATCCAAAGTGTCACAGATCTCAGAATGCTGTCATAGTGACTGGATGTTCTTCATTCCGAGGGGAAGAACTCCAGAAAAATGTCAAATCCTTCATCTAGTCCATATTTATAAATTCAGCAAAAAGTTGCCATTTTGCTGTACATTAACAATACAATCAGTAAAATAAATTTGACAAATTAAACCCTTAACGCTGACGTAACACAAATTTGCGTGCTTACGCTTCAAGGGATTGTAGAGGGATGATATGTAGTTATGGGCATCTGCAGAACTTTTTTTCATTTTAAGGTCACCCATGCTCCGCCCCTTTTTACCCCATAGATCCTCCTTTAGAGCAGGCCAGGCCAGGGTCCCCCATAGATCTTCTTTAGAGCAGGCCAGGCCAGCGTCTCCCGTAGATCCCCCATTAGAGCAGGCCAGGGTCCCCACAGATCCCCTTTTGTTTTACCTTTTCACATATATTTCCCATGCTACCAGGTTTTCCTGCACCACCAGGTATTCCAGACTCTCCCTGCAAAGAATATATATATATTTAGCCAACATGACCCCCTTTAGAGCAGGCCAGGGTCCTCATAGATCTCCCTTTAGAGCATGCCAGGCCAGGGCCTCCTATAGATCCCCATTTAGAGCAGGCCAGGGCAGGTCCCCCATAGATCCCCTTTTAGAGCAGGCCAGTGCAGGTCCCCCATATGGATCCCCCTTTAGAGTAGGCCAGGGCAGGTCCCCCATATAGATCCCCATTAAAGCAGGCCAGGACAGGTCCCCTATAGATTCCCCTTTAGAGCAGACCAAGGCAGGCATCCCCATATAGATCCTCCTTTCGAGCAGGCTAAGCCAGGGAAGGTCCCCCAAAGAATAGATCCCCCTTTACTTAGTTTTCTTACTCTTACCTTTTTTTCACCTATATATAGAAAATAGTCCCCAAGTCTTCCTGCAGCACCACACTCCAGGCTCTCCGGCCTCTCCCCCTGCAAAGAAAATATTATACGTATATATATATATATATATATTTTTTTTTTTTTTTTTCCACTCCACAAGACCTCCTTGCTTCCTCCTCCTCCTCCCCGACTCAGGCTGCCTGCCTGTTCTGTTCTTTCTCCCACAGCACAGTCCTTCCCCCAGAAAGTCCCACAGATCACTCCGCATGAAGACAGAGACTCCACCACCACTCCACTTGAGTGGGCGGCGTTGGCCAGATCCACATCTCTATCTACACGGTACACAGGAGGGACTGGAGCCAAGCCGCCGACTTGAGGCCCGATCCATCGCATCGGGGGTGAAGGAGGGTCGGTCTCAGTGAGTCAGAAAGCAGAAGACTCAAAAAAAGTCTGTGGCAGACCCTGTAAGGACCGCTTACGGACACCAATGTCCAAGTGCAGACACCTTTCTGATCCCTGATTCTGGAGGGGGGGGCTTCCCTTGTCCCCCCTTGCGGATCCCCCATGTATGTAGCTGCAGGCATCACCCCAGAACCATCTTTAGAGCTGAGTAGTGATGAGCCGAACACCCCCCTGTACGATTCCCACCAGAACACCGCAAACAGAGAAAAAGCTTGTTTGAACAATCAAACTCCATTGAAGTCTAAAAAGTCCTCATTTTAAAGGCTAAAGTATATGGGGGTCTGGGTACTGACCTGGGGAACATGTATCAATGCAAACATTTAAAAAAAAAACAGAGGCTTAAAGTGAAACAATAAAAATGGAAAAATGTCTTAAAATATCGTGCCTGGGGGTCCCCTGAATGTGCCTGTAAAGTAGTGCATCTCTACGATGTATGTAGCCTGCTGCAGCTATACTGACATTTCTAAAGCAAAAAATGTCATATACAAATATACATACAAGTTTCAAATCACATGTACTTGTCATACAGATGCAGAAAAATTGGGCCTTGGTTGTTGGTGGTGCCTGAACACTGTAACCCCTCACAGTTGCTCTTGCTGGGTGCAGAAACAGGCCCTGCTGGTAAAAATTCCATACCAATTTTAAACCGCATGTACTTGTCATACAGGTGCAGAAAAATTGGGCTTTTGGTGTTGGTGGTGCCTGAACATCATAACCAACCCCTCACAGTTACTCTTGCTGGGCACAGGGACAGGCCTTGCCATTAGAAATTAGATACAAAATTGAAATTGCATGTACTTGTCATACAGATGCAGAAAAATTGGGCCTATGGTGTTGGTGGTGCCTGAACAACGCAACCCCTCGCAGTTACTCTTGCTGGGCGCAGGAACGGGCCCTGCTGGTAAAAATTCCATACAATTTTGTAAATAGTGGTGCTTAAACACAGTTACCCCTAAACACAGTAACCCCTCACAGTTACTCTTGCTGGGCACAGGGACAGGCCCTGTCATTAGAAACTAGATACGAAATTGAACTTGCATGAACTTGTCATACAGGTGCAGAAAAATTGGGCCTTTGGTGATGGTGGTGTCTGAACACCGTAACCCCTCACAGTTACACTTGCAGGGCACAGGGCCAGGGCCTGCTGTTAAAAATTACATATGAAATTTAAATTGTATGCACCTGTCATACAAGTGCAGAAAAACTTAGGCCTTGGGTGTTGATAGTGACCTAAATCAAAAACATTGTTGGAAGCTAGCAGATTCAAGATTGAGGAATAGGATAGGCAGCATATGCAGTCTTCAAGGGATGGCAGACCCCTAACAAATTCAATCAGTTACATCAGCATCAGGGGCTTGATAGCTGCTGTTGATCCAGGACTGATTCATTTTGATAAAAGTCAGCTGGTCAACAGAGTCTGTGGACAGATGCACTCTTTTTTCCTTTACAAGACCTCCAGCAGCACTGAATGTCCATTTGGAAAGCACGCTGAAAAAAGGACAGGCCAGTAGCTCCATTGCATATTGAGCAAGTTCTGGCCAGTGGTCCATCCTCAAGACCCAGTAACCCAGTGGATGCTTAGTTGGAAAGGTCTCCAAGTCTGCTCTTGCCCCTAGATAATCACGCACCATATGATGGAGATGCTGCCGATGGTTGCTTAAACCTAACAGCCCTGGGTGGTGTTGAGGACTAAAGAACTGTTTAAAGGCATAGGTCAGCCGGCCGCCTTCTCCACCTCTCCTCCTTTAGCTGAACGATGCCTCAGAAACACGTCCAGAGAATGTTAACCTCCCAGTGTCTGGAAAGGTGTTGCACAAATTTTTCTTCAAGGCCTCCTCAAGATGTTTCATCCTCTTCTCCCTCTGTGAAGGCAGGATGAGCTCTGCAACTTTACCCTTGTAACGTGGCTCAAGAAGGATTGCCAACCAGTAATTATTCTTCTCCTTGATAGCACAAATCCTCCGGTCCTTTCGCAGACTTTGCAGAATCAGGGAGCCTATGCAACATAAGTTTGAGGAGGCATGAGCTTCTGAGTCTTCTGGGTCACTAAGGATGACATTGTCAGGAGCAACCTCTCCCCAGCCACGTAAAACTCCTGGGGTTTCTGGGGAATGAAAACCATCCCTTGAACCCTGCTGTATGCTATCCTCTACATCCATGCTGCTGAAATCCTCGTCCTCCTCTTCCTCCTGTGTGTTTTGTGTTCCTGCAGGAATGATATCTGCATAAAGGGTGCCTTGTGAGGAAAGCAAGTCCTCCTCTTCCTCCCGCTGTTCTGCCTCAAGTGCCCTGTCCAAGATTCCATGCTGCGTGTGCTCCAGCAGGTAGACTAGACGGATAGTGTCACTGATGCATGCATCGTCCCGGCTCACCATCCCTTGTGGCCTCCTCAAATGGTGACAGGAAAGTGCATGCATTCTTTATAAAAAGCCACTGGCGTGGTGAAAAAAAGCCAAACTCCTCTGAGCCTGTCCTTGTGCCATACTCACACAGGTACTCATTGATGGCCCTCTGCTGCATGTGGAGTCGCTGCAGCATTGCCAATGTTGAGTTCCACCTGGTGGGTATGTCACAAATGAGGCGGTTGGTAGACAGCTTGAATTCCAGTTGAATGTCAGATAGCTGAGCACTGGAATTGTATGAACGACAGAAATGGCCACAGATTTTTCTGGCCTGCCTCAGGAGATCTTGTATCTGGTCAAGAAACGCTGCACCACCAGATTCAGGACATGTGCCAAGCATGGAACATGTGTAAAGTGTCCCTGTCGGAGGGCAGAGAGAAGGTTGGTGCCATTGTCGCATACAACCATTCCTGGCTCAAGCTGTCGTGGCGTCAACCATCTCTGAGCCTGCCCCTGCAGAGCTGACAGCATCTCTGTCCCGGTGTGACTCCTATCCCCTAGACAGACCAACTGAAGCACTGCATGGCATCTTTTAGCCTGACTGCTTGCATAGCCTCTTGAATGCTTAGGGAGCACTGCTGCTTCAGAAGACAATTCAGCAGAAGAGGACATAAAGGAAGAAGAAGAGGAGGTGGAGTAGCCAGATGTGGCAGAACCAGCACCAGCTTTTTGGAGGTGTGGTGGCAAAACAAGCTGCAACACCAAACCCTGTCCTGCATCCTTCCCAGCTGCCAGCAGATTTACCCAGTGTGCCGTGAAGGAAATGCAACGTCCCTGTCCGAGCCTGCTGGACCAAGAGTCAGCAGTAATGTGAATCTTCCTGCTGACTGCTCTGTCCAAGGAGGCCAAAACACTACCTTCCACATGACGGTAGAGAGCCGGAATGGCCTTACCCAAAAAGAAATGTATTTTTTGGAACCTGCCACTGTGGTGCAGCACATTCCACAAATTCACAAAAGGGAGCAGAGTCTACCAGATGAAAAGGCAGCAATTGTAGTGCTAGCAATTTGGCCAAGCTAGCATTAAGACGCTGAGCATGTGGATGGCTGTGACAGTATTGTTTCTACGGTTCAGCAACTGGGATAGTGAAATTTGCCTGCTGGTGACTACAAGAGGTGGTGTACTGCTAGCAGATTGGGTGCAGGTATCTGTGGCTCTCATTGCTATACCATCATCCCTCTCAATGCAGGTTTTTTGAGAAGAAATGAGATATAGTAGTGTTAGAGATCCCAGATGAGGAGCAACATGATGTATGCTTGTTTTTATCTTGTAGCTCTTTCAGGTGCTGTTGCCAATGGACTGCATGGCAGGTCATCACATGTCTTGTCAAGTATGTGGTGCCCAAGCGGCTGGTGTTCAGGCCACGCTTGATCCGCTTTAGACAGATATTGCAAACAGCAACTCTGCAGTCTACTGCACATGTGTTGAAAAAGGCCCACAATAATGAACTTTTGAAAGTCTGCGGGGAGTTTGCAGCACCCTGCACCTGTGGAGCTCTGTGGCGTGATGCAATAGGTTGGCTACTCCTATGGCGGCCCCTGGAGCACTTCCTGCCTCTTTGGAGTTGTGCTAACTCCTCCTCCCCCTCACTTTCCTCCTCTATTCTCTTAGGTACCCAAGTACAGTCAGTGACCTCATCATCCCCTCCCTTCTCATCACTGGAGCAAACTTGGCAGTATGCTGCAGCTGTGGCAACATGACTACTAGTTTTTTGTCCGTCATTGTCACCCCCTCTCTCTATGCTCATGTTATCCCCTTCATCAACCTGGGAACCAACATCACAGCATTCAAATTGCTCCGCATCCTCCAGCAGCATGTCACTGACACTATGATCGAATAATTCAGGTAACTCCTCCTTGCACGATGGTGGGGCGACAGAAGGAGTAGCTGTGGAGAAGGAGCCTGTGCAACGGGCCGCTTTGTCAGCTGCGGTGGAAGGCAAACTAGTATGAGCCTGGGTGACAGAGGATGAGGAGGATGAGGATGGCTTTGTTTTTTGGCTTTTGTTTCGTGCCCCCGCCTGCAGAGGATGCCCCATGTCTGTGACCACCACTTTTCACTGTTGACACAGAGGCTGCTGCCTTCTTTTCGTGAACTGTGAGTGTCTGTCTTTCCTTGTCGGCCTTTTGGACATGATGTAGATTTTTGGGGGTTTTTATTACTGGTTGATCAATATATAATTTATATATACTGCACTGCTGATATGTACTGAACTGACCGATAAATACTGAATGACATGATATATACTCAAGTGGCCTATATATATATAGATATCAATATATGGTCTATACTGAAACGACCAATAGATACTGAATGGCCTGATATATACTCAAGTGCCATATATATATATATATATATATATATATATATATATATATATATATAGTATAAAATAGTGTAGCGCAGTCCATATATAAATAAACTCATTTGGTAATAAATAAATTAAAACCAAACAATTAATAAAAAAGGCATTATGATGAATAAAGGAGAAAGTTCATATTGGTGATATAAAAGATGATAAGATGATAAAAGAGACACAGTCCACTGGTGATCCGGTGAAAAAACAGCAGCAAGTGTGACTTCAGTGCTCATAAAATTCCCATCACCTGGCACTATCTGCCTCTCACCTCCACAACTCGACCCCAGAGGGTCAAACAGCATGAACAATCACCACGATATTCAGCCAATGATAATCCAATGGAAAACAGGACCACAGCCTCCAGCATAAAACCGCCTAGAAATCGATTATGGCAGAGGATACAGCTGCCCAGATCGTGCCCAAACATAAGGAAAAAAGGAACAGATCTAGTGCTCTCTGTTGCGGTTTAAACGATTTATTGCTCAAATAAAAGTATTGCACTTACATTATATTGCACATAAACGAGCATGTATTGCAGAGCCTGCAGCGTGCTGGATGGTGCCTGATTTCCGGGTTATTAGACAGCCTTCGGACCGTGTGACCAATCCCCCGTACGCGTTACGTCATGTGGGCGTAGACTTCTTCAGCGGGGATGCTGATAGGTCAATGGTCCGGCTCTTTATACTCTCCTTGGGCGGTACCTATTGCGTCATGTCCGGCGTGGATGGCCTATACTGAAATACTGAATGGCCTGATAGATATTCTCAAGTGGCCTATATATATATATATATATATATATATATATATATATATATATATATATATATATATATATATATATATTTAGTAATTTATGGTATATACTGCCCTGCTGCTATATACAGAACTGAGCCATAGATACTGAATTGCTTGATATAAACAAACTGAAGTGCCTATATATATATATATAGTACATTGTGTTATATACTGCACTGCTGAATACACTTCACTATCTGATCTCTTAAATTGTAAAAAACACAAATCTCTCTCCCTGCCTAACTGACTGCTAGCAATGTCTTAACGAGACTACACTGCTGACTGCACTGCACTGTCTGATAAACTACAAATCACGTTCCTCTCCCTGACTCAGCCACTTCCTATCTCGCCCTCATACTGTACAAGCAGCTGCTGTGTGAGCAGCCTTATTTATAGTGTGGGGCGTGTACTTAGCCCCTGAGCCATGATTGGCTAAAGGCAGCCTGGCTTTGTCCAATCATGGCAGAGATGATTTGATTGGCCAAAGCATGGAGGTCAGGGTGCATGATTTGGCCAATCACATAATGCACTGCAAGCGCGCAGTGCATTATGGATGCGGGCACTCAAATTTCCCGTGAAGAAGCACATTTGTTCGTCATTCGACGAACGGGCGACCAGGCAATGTTCGTGTCGAACTAACGTTCAACTCGAACATGAAGCCCATCCCTAGAGCTGAGGGTCGGCTTTCTTGTGATGACAACCAATGCAGCTAAGCTGTCGCTCCACCATTATCAGAAGCTCCTGCCGTTTCGCCCAGGTCCCCCGTCCCACCGAGAGACCCAAGCAACCAGCTGGCACGTTCGCCGCTGTGAAAATGCACCTACTGCTTGAGTTTAATCACCCTAGTCTCACACTATATAACACATTAAGTTCCAACAGTATAAAGTAATAAGATGAACTTTTAACAGCACAACATAGTCTACACCACTTCGTTGATTTTTATAAAATATTGAATTTTATTACACTTAGTTAAAATGTCACTTTTAGTACGAATAAGCTCAGACTAAAGAGGGAAAATAACTAGGTAAAGTTACCACATCCCAAAATTAACATAGAAGATAGAAGGGAGGGTTTGGGTAATATGGTGGGATTTTTAGGGTACCGTCTTATACCAATAATAGCAGGTATACAACATAATGTATTTAAAATTGTTCAGTTTTATTACAAAATTTGATTTTAAAAGCAACACACAAAAAATACAGAAAAAATAAAAAATATAGACATATGACAAGCCAAATATGGTGTGAATCAGCAAAGTTGTCACAGATTGAACCTTATTTAAGATGACCCTTATTTGCCCATGTGTGCATTGATAATTGGTTTAATCATTAGCATGGTCCTCCCCCTTTTTTGGTCTAATACTACCCTTATACCTTTCCCTCTCAACTTTACATCAATAGGGCTCCACGGCCTCTATTCATCTGGGCAGTTCATACCCGCCTGGGGGGTTTGGTTTGCCCTTGGTCAGCTCCATTGGTCATCATCTTGCAAGCAGCTATACAAGTCTGACTACCCATGTTACTCACTTTTCAAGTATCTAATGTGATAAATGTTTGTGCCTTAAATAGACACGATTATGGCTTATATATATATATATGTACAGTACATATGAACAGATTGTCCTATACATGTATAGCGATCTTATGTATGTTTCATTCTCTACAGTTATCACATTGAATTGACATTCTAGACCCCTATACCCCTGAGGTAGCGGAATCTCCCATGAAACATGTCGGGTAGCTGGTAAATTGATCCAAGGAAGTCTCATCAGATATACCAGGGCGGAAGCCCGGAACATCTGGAACCTCCATACGGTCTGCCACCATTGTTCAATCTGTGACAACTTTGCTGATTCACACTATATTTGGCTTGTCATATGTCTATATTTTTTATTTTTTCTGTATTTTTTGTGTGTTGCTTTTAAAATCTAATTTTGTAATAAAACTCAACAATTTTAAATACATTATGTTGTATACATGCTATTATTGGTCTAAGACGGTACCCTAAAAATCCCACCTTTTTCCCCAAACCCTCCCTTCTATCTTCTAAAATGTCACATTAGCGGCAATAAAATACAAGTATGACAACATTTTAGCAATAAACCAAGCCTTCTCCAACATAGAACAGCCCTGGGACTCACTCTTAAAATCAATACTGGAGAGTAAACCCCCCAAAAACCTGATAGGTGTACCCTAACCCGCAGGAGGGTAGCCGACATCGACAAGGTGACATCAAGTTTTAACACTGGATTCTACATGTTTCGCGCCTTAGCGCTTCTTCAGGAACATGTCAAATGGGCCAATGAGTATCTTCAGCAATTGAAAACAAATCCCTCTAGAACAATAACATACAAGATAAGATTAGTTGATTGGGGGTGTAGCTGAATTCATCCTGAGATCATGAAGGCGGGGGTGCATCATTAAACTTGTTGCCATTTGCAAATTAATAGCCATCAACATTTCAAGACATCCCTGAGGGCCTCCTCTTGACATTGTAGGAGATCCATCACATCCATCTGATAGTGACTATCCGAGAGGAAATATCTCACCAGCTGAGGGCGTAATTTCTGTCCTATAATCTAGACAGCAATTCATTCTGGTGAGTTTGCATTTCAGCTATTTGGTGAGGGCGAATATCGCACGGGTTACATAGTTACATAGTTACATAGTAGGTGAGGTTGAATAAAGACAATAGTCCATTCAGTTCCCCCTGTGTAGGTGTGTGTGGTTGTAATCATCTCTCATACCCCTGAATGTTCTGATCCTTGAAATGTAAGTCTAAGAGTCTTTTGAAAGCCACCATACTTCCCGCAGAAACCACCTCTTGTGGTAGAGAATTCCACAATCTTGTAGCCCTAACAATAAAGAACCCCCCACGTTGCCTGAGGTTAAAACGCTTCTCCTCTAATCGCATTGTATGCCCCAGAGTCCTCATGCAATCCCTTCGAATGAACAGCTTTTTTTCTAAGCTGAGATCCCCATTAAGATATTTATAAATTGCTATCATGTCCCCCCTCAGACGTCTCTTCTCCAGGGAGAATAAATCAAGCGACTGCAGCCGCTCTTCATAGTTAAGGTCCTCCAACCCCCTAATCAGTTTAGTTGCCCTTCTCTGGACTCTCTCCAGCTCCAACACATCCCTCCTGAGGACTGGCGACCAGAACTGGACAGAATACTCCAGATGCGGTCGGACCAGAGTTTTATAAAGTGGAAGGATTATAGTCTTATCTCTGGAATACCTCCCTTTCTTTATGCATGCTAATATTCTGCTGGCTTTGGCAGCTGCCGCTTGACATTGCATGCTGTTGCCTAATCTATCATCAACCAAGACTCCCAGATCTTTCTCCATTTTTGATTCTCCCAAGGGTTCCCCTCCTAACGTGTATTGTGTTTTTATGTTTCTAGTCCCCAAGTGCAAAACCTTACACTTCTCCACATTAAACCTCATTTGCCATGTCCTTGCCCACTCCGTTATTTTGTCCAGGTCATTCTGTAGGATATCTGCTTCATGCTGTGCAGTTATTGCCCTGCCCAATTTTGTGTCATCTGCAAAAACTGATATCGAACTCCTGATCCCGTCCTCAATGCTGTTTATGAATAAATTGAACAAGGTTGGTCCCAGGACTGAGCCCTGGGGGACCCCGCTTACTACTTCAGACCAGTCTGAGTATGCGCTGTTTATTACCACCCTTTGGACACGCCCTTTTAGCCAGTTCCGTATCCAAGAGCAAACCCTGCTGTCGATACCTGCAGACCTTATTTTATAAATTAAGCGCTTGTGGGGAACTGTATCAAACGCCTTAGCGAAATCCAAGTACACCACATTCACTGGTCTGCCCCTATCCAGGTACACCACATCCACTGGTCTGCCCCTATCCAGGTACCCCACATCCACTGGTCTGCCCCTATCCAGGTACCCCACATCCACTGGTCTGCCCCTATCCAGATACACCACATCCACTGGTCTGCCCCTATCCAGGTACCCCACATCCACTGGTCTGCCCCTATCCAGGTACCCCACATCCACTGGTCTGCCCCTATCCAGATACACCACATCCACTGGTCTGCCCCTATCCAGGTACACCACATCCACTGGTCTGCCCCTATCCAGATACACCACATCCACTGGTCTGCCCCTATCCAGATACACCACATCCACTGGTCTGCCCCTATCCAGGTACCCCACATCCACTGGTCTGCCCCTATCCAGGTACCCCACATCCACTGGTCTGCCCCTATCCAGATACACCACATCCACTGGTCTGCCCCTATCCAGGTACCCCACATCCACTGGTCTGCCCCTATCCAGATACACCACATCCACTGGTCTGCCCCTATCCAGGTACACCACATCCACTGGTCTGCCCCTATCTAGCTCACAGCTCACCTCCTCGTAGAATGCTAAGAGATTGGTTTGACAAGAACGCCTCACATCAGGGTGACACCTGAGATTTATTTTCTGCACTTGGCTACTGAGCACATTTTTTTTGCGCTTCTCACTTGGATAGATTTCAATGAACACATCTTTTGATCCAGTTTTTTTATTACATTTGTAATTTCATTTTTGTCACATATACAATCATAGCAACTGAGCACTTTATTCTTATCACATGGTTTATTGCTATGGACACTTCATTTTATATATGATTATCACTGTTATTTATAGCACTGCGATATTTTTTACATTATTTATTTTAGCGTTGGTATATTTGCACTTTTTGAATGCCGCTGCCTTGTATTTATCAAGAGCACTGACTTTACACTATTTTATATTTTGTGGAGAGAAATGCTTCTCACAATCGCGTTCCTACTTCAGCGTGTCTGGTAATTTATCCAATGATGGGTTATCTGTCAACAGAGCATAGAGAGCAGAGATCAATCCTTTACCCCTAGGGCAGTCATGGCACATCCATCCATAATGGTTTGGAGGAAGGGGATAAGGCCTTGTGCTGAATCTGAATGTAGCGAAGCGTTTCCCGCTGAGGAATACCCTTAAGGGTTTGGAGCCGAGCAAACGTAACGAATTCTGCATTGTCTTGGAGAGCAGAAAGTGTAGTCAGCCCATTTTCCCTCCACCAATAAATGGTTCCAGAAAAAGGAAATGCAGAGGTGAACCTAGGCAGGGCAGGGGCAAGGGTGGGCAGGAGGGGAAGCTGCCTTTGGCACTATGGTATCATGTGAGGTTGGGGGGGGGGGTGCTACAAGGAGATTAGGGGGAGGGAATTTGTGTTGAAAGGTGGAATTTGGGGGGGCGGGCAGCAGGAGGTAAGTATTGTTCTTGGAGGGGAATTTTAGGGAGAGGGAGCACTAAGAGTGGTGATTTAGGGGGGTTTGTACTAGGAGGGGAGATGGGGGGAGAAGATCTGTGCTAGGAGGTGGGATTTGGGGAGAATTTGTGCTGGGAGGGGGAAAGAGGGAGAGAGAAGATGTGTACAAGGAGGGGGCATTTTACAGATAGAGGATTTGAGGGGTGATTTTTTTTTTTTGGGGGGGGGGGGGGCAGTTGAGCAGGGGGGATTTGGGGGATGGGGGGGGTGATTTGTGCTGAAAGAGGGGATTTCAGCAGGGGGTGGATTTGTACTGGGAGGAGGGGGAATTTATATCTAGGAAATAGGCATTAGGGATAGACCGATATGGTTTTTTCAGGGCAGATACTGATATTTTGTACATTTAAAGTTTTGAAAAAATAAAGACAACTTTTTTAAACAAATCTGGTACTGAAAATGTTAATTTTTGTTTAATGCTTAATAGCTTGCTGGCACCCTGTGGTGGATGGCTGGCTGGCTGGCACCTTGTGGTGGGTGGCTGGCTGGCTGGCACCCTGTGGTGGATGGCTGGCTGGCACCCTGTGGTGGGTGGCTGGTTGGCTGGCACAGGGACTGTGGGTGGGTGGCTGGCTGGTACAGGGCCTGTGGGCGGCTGGCTTGTACAGTGCCTGTGGGTGGCTGGCTGTCTGGCACCCTGTCTGTGGGTGGCTGGCTGTCTGGCACCCTGTGGTGGGTGGCTGGATGGCTGGCCTAGGGACTGTGGGTGGCTGGCTGGTACAGGGCCTGTGGGTGGCTGGCTGGTACAGTGCCTGTGGGTGGCTGGCTGTCTGGCAGCCTGTCTGTGGGTGGCTGGCTGTCTGGCAACCTGTCGTGGGTGGCTGGCTGGCACCCTGTGGTGGGTGGGTGCCTGGCACAGGGGCTGTGGGTGCCTGGCTGGTACATGGCCTGTGGGTGGCTGGCTGGCTGGCTGGTACAGTGCCTGTGGCTGGCAGGTACAGGGCCTGTGGGTGGCAGGCTGTCTGGCACCATGTCTGTGGGTGGCTAGCTGGCTGTCTGACACCCTGTGGTGGATGGCTGGCTGGCACCCTGTGGTGGGTGGGTGACTGGCACAGGGGCTGTGGGGGCCTGGCTGGCTCGCTGGTACAGTGCCTGTGGCTGGCTGGTACAGGACCTGTGGATGTGGGTGGCTGTCTGGCACCGGGCTGCTGTGGGTGGGTGTAAAAATCTGGTACTGAAAATTTTAATTTTTGTTTAATGCTTAATGGCTTGCTGGCACCCTGTGGTGGGTGGCTGACTGTCTGGCACCCTGTGGTGGGTGGCTGGCTTGCTGGCACCCTGTGGTGGATGGCTGGCTGGCTGGCACCTTGTGGTGGGTGGCTGGCTGGCACCCTGTGGTGGATGGCTGGCTGGCACCCTGTGGTGGGTGGCTGGTTGGCTGGCACAGGGACTGTGGGTGGCTGGCTGGTACAGGGCCTGTGGGCGGCTGGCTGGTACAGTGCCTGTGGGTGGCTGACTGTCTGGCACCCTGTGGTGGGTGGCTGGTTGGCTGGCCTAGGGACTGTGGGTGGCTGGCTGGTACAGGGGCTGTGGGTGCCTGGCTGGTACATGGCCTGTGGGTGGCTGGCTGGCTGGTACAGTGCCTGTGGCTGGCAGGTACAGGGCCTGTGGGTGGCGGGCTGTCTGGCACCCTGTCTGTGGGTGGCTGGCTGGCTGTCTGACACCCTGTGGTGGATGGCTGGCTGGCACCCTGTGGTGGGTGGGTGGCTGGCATAGGGGCTGTGGGTGCCTGGCTGGCTCGCTGGTACAGGGCCTGTGGGTGGCTGGCTGGCTGGTACAGGGCCTGTGGATGTGGGTGGCTGTCTGGCACCGTTCTGCTGTGGGTGGGTGTATGGCTGTGATACACTCCCGTGAGACTAGTCATGACTCCAGACGAGGCTGTCCAAGGTGAGGGAGGCGGTCCAAGAAGGCAGAATGACGTCACAAAAATATGGGCAATATCGGCCAGATCCGGGGCTGATACCGATATATAGGGGAAAGTGCATATCGGCCCCCGATATATCGGCCTTGCCGATAATCCGTCTATCCCTAATAGGCATGCAGATTAGTGCTCAATGTTTTTGTGGGCAGATATTTGCTGACACATAATGTTCATCATTGGGTGGGTGGGGGGGGGGGGGCAGTTGAGCTGGGGGGATTTGGGTGATGGGGGGGGGCAAGGATTTTTGCTTAGAGGGGGGTGGATTTGTAGTTGTAGGAGGGGGAAGTTAAATTAGGGGATTATACATCTTTTTTTTTTTGGGGGGGGTGGTGCAGTTCAGCATGTTTGTCCTGGGCTCCAGATGACCTTGTCCCGGCATTAAACCTAGGGGTCTCCTAAAGAGAAGGTCCAGGGGGAAACCAGAGAGGCTAGGTGATATCTACACTTATAGAGGTTCCAGATACGAGGGGATTGGACTACCAGGGCATTTAAGGGTGCAAAATGGTGAATGAAATTGAAGAAGAAAAACTTCTGTTTTAATGCCATTTGTTGGATAGCGGTGAATCTTATTGATGACTATAGGAGGTGAATCTTCAAATTTTTTTGTGCCCTTTTTCAAACTTAATTTTTAAGCTATTGCTATAAAAGGTCACAGAATTTTCAAATGATTATTTTTAGCCAATGGAAAGCTAGTTACAAGAGGAAGGATGTGCAACATGCATGTAAGAGGGCTTCGTGGTTGTCTGGAATAGGCGTGCGCAGGGGGTGTGCCTGGGCACATCCTATTCACTATGTGCAGTGCCAATTCCCCCTACTGCCCCCTGTGTTGGCTCCGCAGTGCTGCTGGCTTTCCTCCTCCCTTCTCCCCTGCTGTGTGGGGGATGTTTCAGGATGGACATTGGGGGAAGGGGCCAGGTAATATCTCATTTACCAGCCCCTTCCTTTTCTAAATGAACTCAGTAAACACACTCACTCACTGTGTTCATTCATAACGGAAGCATAGTAAGCTGTGTTTACTATGCTTCAGTTTGTGAATGAACAGGAAGCCGCTCAGCACAGAGAACTTCCCATTCATTCACTGGGCAGTGCAGCTGAGGCTGCAGAGAAAGGCATATGTGTTTGAGCTTTGGGGTGCACACACCTACTGTATGTTGGCTGGTTTTAGCTCCAGGTGTCCCCACCCCCACTCCAGTCCTGCTGGAACACTGTCTTTCCTGCTGAGGCCAAACGCTCCGCCATCTTGTGCCATGCTCCTTGCCCATAGGCCTCCACACAACATTCCTGGCCATAGACCTTTGTATTCCCAAGGAAGGAATGTCCACACAGGAAGACATTTTGCTGCACTTTACTGGTGGGGTTCAGGAAACAGCATTACAGTCACACCACAAGGACATACATTTCAGAGTCAGTTGAACAAAGCTTTATTTCAGCTGGAACATGACGGGGGCACACAGTTCTGGCACCTCCAGTACTGACTGGATGTAATCGTAAGGGGTGCTGGGGTGTGCTGCAGGGTCTATTGATGCTGGTTGCTGGGGGATCTATTCTAGCTGGAGGGGATCTATTTTGGTGGGGGGGTCTATTGTTGCTGGAGAGGGGACCTTATATTGCTGGGGGGTCAGTTATTGCTAGGAGAGCTTTGCTGTTGAGAGAGGGGTCTATCATTGCTGGCGGCTGGAGGGCCTATTGATGCTGACTGTGGGGAGATCTTTTGTTGCTGACGGGGGGGGGTTGTTTCGGGTGGTCCATTGTTGTTGGGCGGCTTTAGTATTACTGGCTACAGGGGATTTTTTTTACGGCTTTTCTTGTTGCCGTTAACAAATTCCATACAAATTACCACAAAATGATACTTGGTTGTGTATTCTCTATAAGGGCAATAATGGAAGGTGGGTAGTGGGTGGAACCAATGAACGGTGATTGGAGGTGGGTAGGGAGCAGAGAAAAGGGATGACTCAAAAAGGGGGAGTTCCTGCAGCTGTTCTCTGAGAGAAAAAATCCCTGCAGTTGATATCACACAGTCAATCACATTTAGTGGACGGTCTGCAGTAGTCAGATGTGAAAGAATGTGCAGCATTTAGCAGCCATCTCCCTTACAGTCTCTCATCCACCCGGGGTCATTATTACTCACAGGACTGGGCTTTCTGCAGTCACCTCCTTGCTAGGTATACCTCTCCTGGGAAGCCTCACACAGGAACCTCTGACATGGCCTATAAGGCCTTTTACAACCGCCCTAGCCCCCCCCCCCCTTCATAAGAGATGGAATGACTACAGCCGGCTCCTCCTGCATACAAGTCCACTTCACCTGGTCTCCTGCCCTGTCCAGGGCCCACATGTGCTGGCTACATCCTCATAGGTGTGGAGTGTTCAGCTCCCATGCCCTAAGACTGACTGTGCCCCTCCCTACCTGGCTTATATATGGGTGCTGCCTCAACCCTGACATCACTGTAGGAGGGCTCTACCCAAATAGGGGTCTAACACCTGGTGACACTACCTATTGTAACCAGAAACTATTCTGGTGCAGAGCCACCTAGTGACAAAGTAGCTAACTGCACTCGCTTACACATGCAATTTCATGCATTATTTTTTTTGCATATTTTCACATGTTTGCAGTCTAAAAGTGCTTGGAGCATGCAGCACAAAAAAGCTCATGTACTTTTCCAAGCTACAAGCTTCATCCGTTTCTAGTGTGAACAGCCACAACTGACGGCCATGAGGTTTTGGTTGTTGAGCTTTTTGGAGCTCTGAGCTAGAAAATGCTGAGGTGTGAATGGGGCCTTAGTGAAAAAGAGAGAGTACAAAATAAAACCACCTGCCTACCGGGCATTTTTACCCCCTCCTGCCCATGACAATTTTCAGCTTTCAGCACTGTCACACTTTGAATGACAATTGCGCGGCCATGCAGCACTGCACCCATGTGACATTTCTAGCTTTGTTTGAGACACACAGAGCTTTCTTTCGGTGGTATTTAATCACTGCTGAGTTTTTACTTGTTGCTAAAAAAATGAAAAAAGACCAAAAATGTAATAAAATAAAAAAGTTTTTCTTAGTTTCTGTTATAAAACGTTGCAAACAGGTCATTTTTTTCCTTCACTGATGGGCACTGATGATTCGGCACAGGTGGACACTGATGAGGAGGTTTTGATGAGCACCAATAGGCAGCACTGATGGGAACTGATAGGCAGCAATGATGGGCACTGATAGGTGGCAATGATGGGCACTGATGAGGCTGCACTAGTTGGCAGCATTGATGGGCACTGATAGGCAGCACTGATGGGCACTGATGAGGCTGCACTGAACAACACTGATGGGCGGCACTGATTAGGAGGCAATGATAGGCACTGATTGGCAGCACTGGTTGGCAGCATTGATGGGTACTGATTGGCAGCACTGATGAGCACTGAGAGGCAACACTGATGGGCACTGATGAGGCTGCTGATGAACAGCACTGATGGGCACTGGTGAATAGCACTAATATGCGGCACTGATTAGGAGGTACTGATGAGCACTGATTGGCAGCACTAGTTGGCAGCATTGATGGGTACTGATTGGCAGCACTAATGAGCACTGATGAATGGCACAGATTAGGAGGAACTGATGAGCACTGATTGGCAGCACTAGTTGGCAGCATTGATGGGCAATGATAGGCAGCACTGATGGGGCTGCACTGATAATCAGAATACTGACAATCAGTGCCCTGATTATCAGTGTAGATGTCCCCTTTCACACTAGTCGGTTACCGTCTCTCTCTTTGCTTTGACAGCGCGAGGAAAGGAATGCCGATACCCGGAAAGTGTGTTTACATCATGATCAGCTGTGATTGGCCCTTTTGTCCCGATCTGTGATCAGCTGTGCCACACTTGGGGGGGGGGGGGCGTGGTTCTGCTAGGACATCAATACACTCCATCCCAGAACTGGGTGACTGTGCTATATATAGCAATAGCACGGTCGGCAAGTAGCTAAACCCAAACTTCATGTTTTGTGTTATTTTAAATGGTTTGTGTGGGCCAAGCTGGCCCAAACAACCTTTTTCCATTACTAATAGATTTGCATGCTGTCAGCACAGTATAAAGTGTGCTGAACATCTTCCACATACAGTATACAGCGCTGTGTTTTGGTGATGATATGGGGACTTCCCGTCTCCTTCCCGGATCAAAACCCAGTTGAGTTTAGAGCTGCTCAAGAAGTTTTCTATTTTTACAGTATTTCATAAAAACCATATTTGATCAGTGGCGGCTGGTCATATGGGGCACAGGGGCGCCCCCCCCATCCATGCATCCGGCCCCCTAATCTACATGCGGGGCACCGGACGCATGGAGTTCAATGGGGCTTTTTTTTTTTAACCATGTGATTAGAGCCAGAGGCTCTCACAGGCTAAAAAAAGGGTGGGCTTGGGGCGCAGAGCAGTGCGCCCCGAGCCCACCCAGTTGTGTGACAATAGCGAATGAAAATTCGCTATTGTCCCATGATCCTCCTTCTGGCCAATCAAGAAGCGGGTTTTGAGACCCGTTTCCCGATTGGCCCAAAGGGAGAAGCCATGCAATTGGGCATGGAGGAGGAGACGCAGAAGATGGGGAAGAGGCCGAAGCTGCCACTGCCGCCTGCTCCAGAGTGAGTGAGCGGGGAGGGGTCCTGCCTGTCCTGTGCTCTCCTGTCTCTTGTCTAGCTGTGGTCCGGGGGGGGGGGGGGGTGGATGGTGTGTGGCCTGGTGTGGTCCGGGGGAGGGATGGTATAGTGCGGTCGGTCTGCCGCCCCCCAGCCCATGGAGCACCAGCCGCCACTGTGTTTGATAGTGATTATGCTACTATTCCAGTAAATGGGATGATATCTGCAAAGGAAATAGCAGCGGTATTTCAATCATGCGGATCAAGCATAATATAAAGCTACCAGCCATTATTCCTGGCAAAAGGGCAGATATTTATCAAAACAATGATAATTCCACATCACAAACATATCTCTACGTTCGGGCCGCTTTACATCGGATGACCTTACTTCCGGTCATCGGGCTGAGGGGCGTGTCCTGCGAGGCTTCCCGCGCCGGCGCCCTATGTGAGGACGCCGAAGGCCCGCTCTCGGCGCCATCTTCTCAGAGCTCTCACAGGGAGAGGACGTTTCCTATTTTTGTGACCAGTATAATTACTTTTTCATCTTGTTGGCTGATTATCAAATACCTTGATCCTTGTTCATTGAGGTTGGACTTCATTAGGAATGTAAGTATTTCCTATAGGATACAATTCCCTAAAGTTCCTATACCTCATTTGGGAGACTCTGTTTACTGTCATATTATTTTGCCAGAGTATCTTTATTATTATCTATATATATATTTTTAGTTTATTTATTTTTACATTTATCTTTTTATATAGAGGGCACCGTCTCTGTTCTGGGATCATATCTATCTATCCTGCGGTCCTACAGAAAGATGGTGATAGTCCGGCTGAGGACGTCCTAGAACCTTTTGGATATATGCTATCTGGCAAAGCATTGTTGTACTTTTACTGGAGGAAAGATGTTTTTGGATTTTTCTTCTCCCTGTGGTCAGTGGTGATGTAGCATCTACATATGTGTGCAATGTGATTTCATATGTTCAAGTGTAGGTATACAAATTATGTAATCATTGTTATTCTCCATTATAGAGGTGGGGACAATATTCCCTGATGAAGAATAGAACTACAAGTTCATACCCTAGTTTGAAACGCGTTGGATTCTCCCTCCACATGGGGTCTACTGTACTATGTTGTTTGTCATAACAATTGTTGTATTAAGAGCTTTTTTTGCTCTATCAATCTTTTTAAATACATGTTTATCTTTTTTATCTGTGTTCAATAAATTTTGATTGATTTTATTTAATCTTTGCATTTATTGCCCTTAAAATCCCTTCTTTCCATGTACGTCACAAACATATCTCTGCCAGTGAATACCGGGGCCCCAGGCTGGCTGATATACTTTTGCAAGGTGGGGTTCGCATCGCACTGCCCTAGATCTCCAGTGGTAGCTGCTCAGAGCGCCCGCTGCTCGGGAGATCAGGAGAGTGGTATGCAGTCTCCCTTTAATGGAAGGTTTCCCCATCTACAGGTTTTTCCTCAATGCCAGTTAAAGCAATATTCGCTGTACATATCGATTACCGGTAAACTGACACTGGGAGACAGAATGGCAATTTAAATAAAACACTTCCATCGCCACTGATGGGCACTGATAGGCGGCACTGGTGGACAATAATGGGCACTGGTGGGTGGCAGGGATAGATGGCAATGATGGGCACTGGTGGATAGCACTGACTGATAGGGAGGGCACTGGCTGGCTCCCTGAGCCCTGATTGCCATCCCTGGTGGCCATGGTGGGCATCCCTGGTGGTTCTAGTGGCACCCCCCCAAGGGTCTATACTGGTAATCAATGCTCTGATTACCAGTGCAGACCCCCCCCCCCCCCGTCAGGAGAGCTGCAGATTGGCTCTCCTCTACTCGCGCCTGTCAGGCACAAACTGAGGAAAGCCGATCAACGGCACTTCCTATTTACTATGTGACCAGCTGTGATTGGACACAGCTGGTCACATGGTAAAGAGCCTACGTCAGTAGGCTCTTTACCGAGATTGGAGATGCGGTGTGTCAGAGTGACACGCCGCATCACCGATCGCTGCTCTGCGCGCCCCGCCGTGGGACGTGCAAAAAGCATTTTCCTGCCGCCGTCATATGACGTCGGGTCAGGATAATGTAACCACCTTCCTGCCGTCAGGGAAGTGGTTAAGGTTAAACTGCTTCTCTTCTAATGTTAGTAGGTGGCCACGTGTCTTATTGTATCTCCTTTCTCTGACAAGTTTGTTCCTTATGCTAGGGTCGCCAGTACAGTATTTGTACATTGATATCATATCCCCCCTCAATCGTCTCTTCTCCAGAGAGAATAAGTTCAGTGCTTGTAGTCTTTCCTCATAGCTGATGTCCTCCATTCCCCTAATTATTTTTGTTGCCCTTCTCTGGACTCTTTCCAGTTCCAGCACATCCTTCCTGAGGACCGGTGCCCAGAACTGGACAGAATACTCCAGATGTGGCCGGACCAGAGTCTTGTAGAGTGGGAGAATAATCTCTTTATTTCTGGAGTGAATCCCCTTTTTTATACATCCCAGTATTCTGTTGGCTTTGCTTGCAGCAGCTTGGCATTGCATGTTATTGCTGAGCCTGTCATCTACTAGGACTCCCAGGTCCTTTTCTATTTTAGATTCACCCAGAGGTTCCCCCCCCCTAGCAAGTAACTTGTGTTCGTATTTCTGATGACCAAATGCATTACCTTACATTTTTCAACATTAAACCTCATTTGCCAATTTGCCATGTAGTTGCCCCCCCCCCCCCCATTTTTTCTTCTTCTAAGGTTTCCACGTCCTGTGTAGAAATGATTGCCCTGCTTAGCTTAGTATCGTCCGAAAATACCGAGATCGCAGTACTCAGCCCCCCTATTACTGTCCTTTACTCCCCAATTACAGTACTCCGCTCCCCCACATTAATGTCCTCAGCCCCCCAATACAGTATTCAGTTCCCCCCACATTACTGTCCTTGCCCCCCCCCCCCACATTATTGTCTTCAGCCCCCCTCTTTACTGTACTCACCCCCCCCCCCCCCCGACATTACAGTACTCAGCCTTACCCCCCCACACACATTACAGTACTCCTCATTGCAGTACTCAGCACCTCTCCCCTTCCCACATTACATCTCCCCTACCTTACACAGATGGTAGGACGCGAGGCACAGCAGGTCTGAATGGAGGATGGAAGCTGCAAGCTGGTGAATGGTTGCTTAGACTGCCCTTCGTCTTAGCAACCAATCACTGGCTTGTTTACCTTGGGCAGCTCCCGCCCTCCCTCTAGAACTGTCCCGCCTCCCGCTGTCGGCTGTGCAAAGATGAAAGCGTGAAAGCTGAAAGAAGATCAGGCTTCTAAATGGCGCGACTGCTGCGGACCGGATGGGAGAGTGATTA
The DNA here is from genome assembly GCF_965119305.1 of Pelophylax lessonae. Lineage (NCBI taxonomy): Eukaryota > Metazoa > Chordata > Amphibia > Anura > Ranidae > Pelophylax > Pelophylax lessonae. Next base: position 4,395,350 of record NC_138771.1, on the reverse strand, counting down.
GGGCCGGACCGTGGGCCGCCATTTAGTGATTCCTGCTCTAGATTGTTTATGAATGAATTGAACCGGATTGGTCCCAGGACCTACAGGATTATGGTCCTTACCTACGTACCTTAGTTTGTATAGTAAGTGTTTGTGGGGAACTGTATCAAATGCCTTTGCAAAGTCCAGATACACCACATCCACAGGCCTTCCTTTATCCACATACACCACATCCACAGGCCTTCCTTTATCCAGATACACCACATCCACAGGCCTTCCTTTATCCAGATACACCACATCCACAGACCTTCCTTTATCCAGATACACCACATCCACAGGCCTTCCTTTATCCACATCCACCACATCCACAGGCCTTCCTTTATCCAGATACACCACATCCACAGGCCTTCCTTTATCCAGATACACCACATCCACAGACCTTCCTTTATCCAGATACACCACATCCACAGGCCTTCCTTTATCCACATCCACCACATCCACAGGCCTTCCTTTATCCAGATACACCACATCCATACACCACATCCACAGGCCTTCCTTTATCCAGATACACCACACCCACAGGCCTTCCTTTATCCAGATACACCACATCCACAGACCTTCCTTTATCCAGATACACCACATCCACAGGCCTTCCCTTATCCAGATACACCACATCCACAGACCTTCCTTTATCCAGATACACCACATCCACAGGCCTTCCCTTACCCAGATACACCACATCCACAGGCCTTCCTTTATCCAGATACACCACATCCACAGGCCTTCCTTTATCTAGATACACCACATCCACAGGCCTTCCTTTTTCCAGATACACCACATCAACAGGCCTTCCTTTATCCAGATACACCACATCCACATGCCTTCCTTTATCCAGATACACCACATTCACAGGCTTACCTTTATCCAGGTACACCACATCCACATGCCTTCCTTTATCTAGATGGCAACTCGCTTCTTCATAGAAGATTAATAGATTGGTCTGGAAAGAATGATTCTTCATGAATCCATGCTGATTACTACTAATAATACAGTTTTCATTACCAAAGTCTTGTATATAGTCCCTTATCATCCCTTCCAATAGCTTGCAGGCTATTGATGTTAGGCTAACTGGCCTGTAGTTCCCAGGGATATATCTCGCCCTTTTTTTAAATATTGGTGCCACATTGGCTTTTCTCCAATCAGCTGGTACCATCCCAGTCAGTAGACTGTCCATAAAGATTAGGAACAATGGTCTGGCTATCACCTGGCTGAGTTCTTTAAGGACCCTCGGGTGTAAGCCACCTGGTCCCAGTGACTTATTTATGTTAAGTTTTTCAAGTCTCGTTCTGAGTCTGTCTTCTGTCACCATGAGGGTGCTTCCTGTGACGTGTTGTTAACCTTACCATTACAGTCTAAGTTACTGTATCCCCCAATTCTTTTGTGAAGACTGAGGAGAAGAATCTATTAAAACCTCTGTCCTTTATAGCCAGATTCCCTTCATCATCCTTTATGGGGCCACTATATTCTGGCCTCACTTTCTTACTATTTATATACTTAAATCATTTTTGGGTTTTTTTTTTTACTCTCTTCCGCTATGTGCCTTTCATGTTCTATCTTAGCTGTCTTGATTGCGCTCTTACATTTCTTATTGCATTCTTTGTAATGCTGGAATGCTGCCAATGACCCCTCAGCTTTGTACTTTTATATTGAAGGCCTTTTCTTTTGTTTTTTTTAGCTCTTTTAAATGTATTCCCTGTCGGAATGCACTGGCCTTTTATACCTTCCCCAGCCACCTTCTGGATGCTGGGGCATGATAAATATTCAACTTATCATTTGGATCTCCCAGGCCCTATGCTCTGGAAACTTCTTTCAGAGCCAGGTGGGAGCAATCAAAATCACAGTTTAGGAAACCCTAATCAGACCTACACAATTAAACAATGATCTATTCACTACAATAGAACCAAAATAACTACATTTACCTAGCATATCCTCCATCTATCCATTGTAATACATGTGCCCCCACTGTGGAGACTCTTTAAAGGTAGAGTTATGGTCTGCAGATATCAGGGTGCCTTGCCGGGGGCCTGCAGCTTACCCATGTATTTGCAAATGTGTGCAACTAAACCCCTGTTTTTAACACATACTGTTAGACAGGTTTATTTGGTTGGTCGCTGGCTGGTAGGTAAGTAGTGACTGGAACCCCCTGGCTTCTTTGACCTGCATTTGCCCTTCCAGTGGTCCTTACTGTCAAGACCAGTTATAGGTGGGGGAGGTGACCACTTATTGTATTGTCGTTTATATTGATCAGGCAATGCACTGACACCTTTGCTGCCATTGTGCAATGTACTGGGTGTTCAGTGTGAACCTGCGCCTTTAAGGAGGGGTGGGCTCCCTCCAGTCACCTGTCCTCCATCTATCCATTGTAACACATGTGCTCCCACTGTGGAGACTCTTTAACCACTCTACTACCGCTCACGGTAATACTACTGCGGCAGAGTGGCTCGTTCCCGTCCAGTCACGTAGTATTAACGTGACTGGACTCCTCCCCTTCTGGGCGGCGCTTGCGCGCCGCCGGAGGCTCGCTCCCGCTGTTTTCATTCACAGCGGGAGTCGGGCCAGGGGAGGAGCAGCGGCGATCGCCGCTGCTCTTACCCGATCGTCGGGGATCGAGTCTGGAGATCCGCCCGCTGTGTGTAAACACAGCGGGCGGATCTCCATAGTGACAGGGAGTGACAGATCGGACTGTTCAGCATAGCTGGACATCCGATCTGTCCATGAATCACATAGTCACCTCCCCCCCTACACGTCAGTAAGCACCAGGCATACATTAACCCCTCCCTCTCCAATAAAATTAACCCCTTCCCTGCCAGTGTCATTTTTACAGTAACAGTGCATATATATAGCACTGATTACTGCAGTAATGTCACTGGTACCCCCAAAAGTGTCAAAAATGTCAGTCAGGGGTCCGGTCTGTCCGCCGCAATGTCGCAGTCCCGCAAAAAAAATCGCAGATCGCCGCCATTACGCGTTAAAAAAAAAACACCAAAAATGACAGAAATCTTTCCCTTTGTTAGTAAACGCAATAACTTTTGCGCAAACCAATCAAAATACGCTTATTGCGATTTTTTTTACCAAACATATGTAGCATAAAACAAATTGGCCAAAAACTTTTAAAAAAATTGGTTTTTACATCTTTTTTGGGGGGAATTTCATATAAAAAAATGTGAAAAATATTGTTATTTTTTCAAAATAAACGCTCTTTTTTTGTTTATAGCGCAAAAAGTAAAAATCGCACAGGTGATCAAATACCACCAAAAGAAAGCTCTGTTTGTGGGAGAAAAAGGACGTAAATTTCGTTTGGGTACGGCGTCGCACGACCGCGCAATTGTCAGTTGAAGTCGCACAGCGCCGAATCGCAAAAAGTGGCCTGGACGGAAGACAGCAAAATCCTCCGGTTGTAAAGTGGTTAAAGGTAGAGTTAGGGTCTGAAGATATCAGGGTGCCTTGCCGGGGCCTGCAGCTTACACATGTAGTTGTAAATGTGTGCAACTAAACCCCTGTTTTAAACGCATACTGTTATACAGGTTTAATCGGTTGGTCGCTGGCTGGTTGGTAAGTAGAGACTGGCTTCTTTGACCTACATTTACATAGCAACCTAACCAGAATAGGGTGCTATATTCATAAAATACAAGGCTTATTGTAAATGACTGAGCTCAGCTTGACTCAAGCTTTGATCCAAGAATGAGACGGGAAGTTCCCATACTGCTGCCAGAACACAGCACTGTATACTGTATGTGAATGATGTTCCACACACTTAACCTACCTGGTGAACCTACCAGGGTTGCAAAGTCGCAAAGGTCACACTGTAAGGGGCCCCAATATGGCCAGATGGTGCTTGGGTTCAGGTGGACTTGGGGGCCAGGGAGGGTAGGACAGCACACAGCCGCACTCCACACACCAGCTGCAGAGATGACAATCTTCCACAGTGTCCATGGAGCCGCACTCCGGACACCGACCTGCACAAGACATCTCCCCCTCAGATCTCCATCACCAGGAGCTCACCCTCGCCAATCCGATGCCTCCATTTTTGCCCCATTTTGATAAAGTCTGCCCTTATGCACAGAGTGGAGTTGGTCTTTAACAATATGTCACCCAAATTTTCAAATATGGGAAAAATCGTACTTGTTGTCACAGCGTCTTGCCAAATGTGTGCTAGGGATGATAAACTACACTGAACAGGCAGGAGATATGAAGAGGGGGAGTGGGAGCGCTGGGAGGAAAAGAAGATGATGGATCAAAGCCAAGGTCTGTCTGATGAAGCCTGCTTTGCACCCGAGCAATGGAAGAGGTGAGCTCAGTGTGACAGCTCCAGCCAGGCCACACAGAGTCTATAGGAAGTCACTGTGGTCACCAGAGTCCCCCCCTTCACTTCATCCCTTTTACATCGAACTCTGCAGGATTCCCCCTTACAGTGTAAGGGAGAACTCTGTGGACCCTGATGTAAAGGGGAACTCTAATGTAAAATGGAACACTGTAGACTCTAATGTAAGGGGGGCTCTGGTGATCAGAGACCACCTTACATCAGAGTTCCTCTTTGCACTGCATTCCCCCTTACATCGTGGTCAGCAGTGTCCCCCTTTACATCAGGGTCTGCAGAGTTCGCTCTTACACTGTAAAGGGGAACCCTCCTGATGTAAAGGGGAACTCTGGAGCCTGATGTAAGGGGCAACTTTGTGGACTGTGGTTTAAAAGGGAATGCTGGGGACCATGATGTAAGGTGAATGTTGGGAACCATGAAGTAAGGGGGAATGTTGGGAACTGTGATGTTATAGGGAAAGTTGGGAACCGTGATGAAAGGGGAAAGCTGGGGACCATGATGTAAGGGGGAACACTGGGGACTGTGATGTAAGGGGGAATGCTGTGGACTGTGATGTAAGGGGGAATGCTGTGGACGGTGATGTAAGGGGGAATGCTGTGGACTGTGATGTAAGGGGGAACACTGTGGACTGTGATGTAAGGGGGAATGCTGTGGACGGTGATGTAAGGGGGAACACTGGGGACTGTGATGTAAGGGGGAACACTGGGGACTGTGATGTAAGGGGGAATGCTGTGGATGGTGATGTAAGGGGGGAACGCTGTGGACTGTGATGTAACGGGGTGGGGGTCAGGGGGGTCCTTCATGGTTTCTTGCACCGGGGCCCTTAAGGTTCTAGTTACGCCTATGACACTCTTTATACAGCGTTGAAAGCAGGCACATCTATTAGATATAGAAATAGCTTTAGTGGGCCAGCTTTACCCACACAAACTATTTCAAGTCATAGGAAAGCTGGAGTTGGGCTTTAATCTGTCCCCGCCAATCTGACGCACACCTGTAGAATTTTACGGCTTCGTCCTTGCAAACAAAACAAAGTTCTCTGATATTTTGGCACGGAGCCGCTCTGCTTTATAGGCTATTAGGGCTAAAATATACAACTCATTTCATCTGAAAGGAGGACAATGAGGATAAAATTACCATTAAATACAAACAATATCAGGTTATGTGCACTTTTATTTCTTTTAGTGACTGTAAACTATGGCAATCCATGCATAATGAATCTCACAAACACCTTCCGAGCTCCAAAAAACAATTTCCTTATCAAAGGATGGGGAGAGGAATAATGGGGGGGAGCCCAGAATGTAGGATGAGGCTGCATTATGTCTATATGAGGTCTGCAAACCACAGATAGAAGATTTGTTCTGGGAGAAGACGACCTTTCTTTCATCCTGCAAGTCCAAAATGTTTTAATAAATTAGAAAGCAGACACGGGTGTAGCACTGCCCCCTTTTTAGGAGCCGCTGGATTTTGGTTCCCACTTTGTCGGCACAGCCAGGCAACAAGCATTTTCAGCAAACACACGGTTGTCAGAAAACCAGTCCAAATGCTTTTGTTTTTTTCGTTTATTGGGGTAAACAACTTGGATGGGGATAGGATGGGATGCCCAGAACTTGGTCAATGTAGAACATTGAGGACAACTTGAATGATCACAGACTTCTAGCAAAGATCCCAGACTGTACTCTGGGTTAACTATACGTCCTGGCTGGCCACATGTCCCAACTTGTTTTCAGGTGCTTTAGTCTTCCATGCAAAATGTCAGCGCACCTGGCTCCAACCGAGAATTTCCCCAAGCAGGGCTGGATGATAACAGTATACTGTCCATCAGAAAGCTTGCTGAATTTTGCATTTAGCTGCAATCTCCCTTTGGCGGGCGGGGGGTTGAAGAGTGTAGAGGTTACTCAGCCCCTTTTAATCCCACAGGATGGATGGCGACTTCTGCCCAGGCCTCCTGCTGGTCAGATCCCACTTTCTTGTCAGGGTTTCTCAGCCAGCCTGGATGAGACTGAAGGGGCTGAGGGTCCTTCTTTGGTTCCTTCTCCTCTCTGTCCACTGCCACCACATGCCTTCTGCTTGAAGGCAGAACCCCCTCAGCACAGGGGTCCCCTCCAGGCCTTTGGATTTTCACCTAATGGCCAGGATCCAGAATATTTATAAGGCAACTCTCCACCTACTGGGCCATCCTTACCCAGGGATTTGTAGAGCTCCCATAAATATGCAGACTTCTGTCTCCCTCCGCCCACTAAGTTCTGGAACTTTCTGGAAGCTTCCAGAAGCCAAGGGAGGTGACAGAGACTCAGCCCTTTAGAGCCTGCCTGTTGAACTGTAAATGACCCCAAATAACCCTGGTTCCACTGACCACAGTGGAGCCTAACTAAATTTACCTAACCTATACACACTATGTACAGAAGGAGGTGCTACACGGGCAAAGCATGTATATGCTTTAAAAAAGCATGTGTTTAGCACAAGTTTTGTCAAATTCAGTGCTAGAGTATTCAGTAGGCTTCTCAGATGACATCTGTGTGGGTCTGTAGTCTCTAATCACAGGACATGTCACAGGACAATTTATTTTATATAATCTATTGCAGTCTTTCTCAAACTTTTTACTCCCAGAGGAACCCTTGAAATATTTTTCATGTCTCAGGGAGCCCCTGCTAAGATTTGTCCCTAGGAAAATACACCTTTCATTGATGGTCAGTGGGAAGAATGCCCCCCTTTGTGGGATGGTTTGAAAGCCACCTTTACAGACAGCTGTAAAGCTCACTGGTGTCATGCTACTGGGTCTGCTAATTGGTGTTGGGCCTGGATCTATGAAGGCACCATCAGATGGGAGGTCAATTAGCAACAGCAGCCTCTGGAGGAACTGTGATTAAGAAGGGCTGATCCATTGTGTGCAGGTAAGTGTCAGTAGAAAGTCAGGCCTGGAGCATCAGATGGAGGTGTTTGTGTAAGGCCAGCATGACTAGGTTTGAAAAGGCAAGGGGTAGCAATATTTATTAAATTATCTAAGCAAAAAGAGAATTGAGGTGGGATAGGTTCCAACCTGAGGCAGAGTTAGCAGCATGTCAAGATTGGGATCTGAACCCACAACTTCTGCTGTGTCCAGCATTAGCTCTTCCTGCTGAGCCACCTAAGATGCTGGACAGCAATCTCTCTCATCCATTGAACAACCTTGCCTTGTCTCTTGTTTCTGCTGAACCTTGAACTCTTTGCTCTTCCCATGAACTTCCTATTTAAGCCATGTCTCTGCACTTCCTGTTTGCCAGAGTATTGTGCTCTTCTCCAGCCAAAATCGCTCTCTTGTCACTCCTGCTGACATCTGTATTTTTGCTACCACTTGGCTTGTTCCTCCACTACATGTCCGCTTGATTCCAATCTGCAACCACTCGTTACTGACCTTTGGCTTGTTTACTAACTATGCTTCTGCTTGATCCCAACCTGCTATATCCGCGACTGGACCTCAGTTTGCTCACCTCCTGATGGGGCAATGCTGAGGACTGCTACCTGGTTGTAACACACAGCAAAACCCATCCCCACCATCAGGAGCTCTGGCGAATAACGGTTAGTGCTTAGATCCCACATCTTGGGTAAGTCTGTGTCGTCCGACAAGGTGACAGTCTTGTATACTTATCCTGCTGGTCGGTGGGAGCCTCTCTACTGCTTTAGCTACTGGTCTCCAAGCCTGACCCCTGATGCCTGACCATGACATATTGTTGGAGCAGTGTTCCCCCTTCCGCCATTTTAGATTCTTTTTGAGAAAGTACATAATGCTCTTAGACCAGATGGATCAATTGTATGCTCTCTAAATTGTCTGGCCAGGGTATGAGGATCTTTAAAAGGACAGAATCCACAGGTAACCTTCAAATGGGGAGTTTTGGGGGTCATCTCAGGTAGGGCATCCCTGTGGCAACGGATCATGTGAAGATTCATTTATGCAGTTTTGATGGTAATGTCCCCAAGGTGGTGTAATGTGGCTGGGGCCTGGGGTGCAGATACAAGTTGGTTAATTATAAGATGACCTTCAAAGACCAGGATCCCAATTCCAGTTTACTTTGTTATGTGTATTGCTTATATTTATGGTTTACAAAGATGTCATTTGGCTTTGTATTTAATAAGTCGGCTGCTGTGACCACCAAATCCAGCATTGGTGTGGTGTCAGTTTACTTTAATTGTTAGAGGTGGGGGTGGATTTTGATTTGCTCAGGAGACCCCCAGGACATACTGTATACAAGGGCTGTACTGTACCAAAAGTAATGCAAAAGTGGGCATAACCTTTATATTAAATTACACAGGTTATTCTAAAGTCACATGTTGGTGGAGTAACTCTTCCTCTATAGTAACTCTTCCTCTATAGTAACTCTTCTTCTATAGTGACTCTTCCTCTATAGTAACTCCTCCTCTATAGTAACTCTTCCTCTATAGGAACTCTTCCTCTATAGTAACTCTATCTCTATAGTAACTCTTCCTCTATAGTGACTCTTCCTCTATAGTAACTCTTCCTCTATAGGAACTCTTCCTCTATAGGAACTCTTCCTCTATAGTAACTCTTCCTCTATATCAACTCTTCCTCTATAGTGACTCTTCCTCTATAGTAACTCTTCCTCTATAGTAACTCTCCCTCTATAGTGACTCTTCCTCTATAGCAACTCTTCCTCTATAGTAACTCTTCCTCTATAGTAACTCTTCCTCTATAGTAACTCTTCTTCTTTTTTTTTTTTGTTTACAAAAGATTTTATTAGAAAGTCGGTACAAAAAAAAAATTAATAACGCTTACACAGGTCAACAATGTAACATCACATACTTAAAAAAATTTGTTTTCATATATTGCATAGAAAAATACTCTGAAAACATAGCAAGTATACACCGAGCATTGGTCATAGTATAGCAGAATATCAAAAAGTCAAATACACATGGGGGGTCAGAACTGTCAAGTAAGACATATCATATAAATCAAGAGGTGCCAACAGGCCCAACACAAATGTCCCAAGTGTCCCATTTAGCATGGAATGTCATCATGGAGCCATGAAGGGAGTGAAAGATCTTTTCTGTTAGTTTAATGCATTCCATCCTGGAGAGTACCTGATGCCATAATAGAGTATCTGATTTCCAATTACATGCGATCATCCATTGAATGGAACACATCAAAGTATGAATCAGATTGGATGTAGACTTCGGGACACCAGGGACTTTTACAAAAAGCAAGCATATCTTAGGAGAGAGAGAAACCGATGTCCCTGCCAATCTGGTCACCAGTTTTTGTGCATGATCCCATATGGGTCGCAAAAGGTTGCAGCTCCAAAAAATATGGAGTAAATTACCCTCCTCTGAACAGCCCCTGAAACAGAGGGGAGAGACTGAACCATAGAAGGAGTGGACCAAGGAGGGAGTCAAATACCATCTTGTAACTACTTTAAGGGGTGTCTCCCTGCATGCACTAGAACGTGAACATTTACGCATGTTTGATATCATGTGGTGCCATTCTGGGATGGAGAAACTACAGTCAAGATCTTGTTCCCATCTATACTTATGTTTATCTGGGAGGGTACTAGTAACAATATGAGAGTATAGGTTAGATATAAGCCCACGATCTCTAGATGAGGAGGAGCAAATGTTCTCAAAAATAGTAAATTGAGGGTTTAGTGTAAGGAGGTCCTGTAACTCTTCTTCTATAGTGACTCTTCCTCTATAGTAACTCTTCTTCTATAGTGACTCTTCCTCTATAGTAACTTTTCCTCTATAGTAACTCTTCCTCTATAGTAACTCTTCTTCTATAGTAACTCTTCCTCTATAGTAACTCTTCCTCTATAGTAATTGTGGGTGTGTTCCCGCTGTGTTCCTAAGTGAGAGTGCCACATCCCAGTATGAAGAGTATGTTTTTGGAAAAATCCCCTATGGGGTGGGACTTTTAAGGTCACTCAAGATAAATGATATAGATATAAAGAAAATACTTAATGATGATTTTATTAATATATGCAAAAAAGAAATAGAAAATTGACATACAACATTATATCATTAAAAATGGACAGAACTGGTGTGTATATAAAAGATGAACATATGGATTCAACCGACTATTTCAAAGTGGTCCGACGTTTCGAGGTGAAGACCTCTTCTTCAAGGACTGTATTAGAAATAGTATTTATATGGTTGAAAGAGATATGAACACCAATATTGTTTTGTCCTTTGAATAAAAGCATGCGCATCCATTGCTGGGAGGAGGTTTGCCACGAGATATCTGTCTAAGCATTTGCTGATTGGCCTTTGCTTGTTTGGCTTGAGCCATTACTGGACTCCAGTTGTGGCATTGGGCCCTCTTGGTGCACACCTCATTTCTGGGATAAAGTCCACTAATACTACTCTGACTGCCAGCTTGCAATGAATCTCCTTGTCACAGAATAAACTACCATCAGTTTCTGTGGGTGCGACCAAAAATCCATGCTTTTATTCAAAGGACAAAACAATATTGGTGTTCATATCTCTTTCAACCATATAAATACTATTTCTAATACAGTCCTTGAAGAAGAGGTCTTCACCTCGAAACGTCGGACCACTTTGAAATAGTCGGTTGAATCCATATGTTCATCTTTTATATACACACCAGTTCTGTCCATTTTTAATGATATAATGTTGTATGTCAATTTTCTATTTCTTTTTTGCATATATTAATAAAATCATCATTAAGTATTTTCTTTATATCTATATCATTTATCTTGAGTGACCTTAAAAGTCCCACCCCATAGGGGATTTTTCCAAAAACATACTCTTCCTCTATAGTAACTCTTCTTCTATAGTAACTATTCCTCTATAGTAACTCTTCCTCTATAGTAACTCTTCTTCTATAGTAACTATTCCTCTATAGTGACTCTTCCTCTATAGTAACTCTTCTTCTATAGTAACTCTTCCTAAATAGTAACTCTTCCTCTATAGTAACTCTTCTTCTATAGTAACTCTTCCTCTATAGTAACTCTTCTTCTATAGTAACTATTCCTCTATAGTAACTCTTCCTCTATAGTAACTCTTCCTCTATAGTAACTATTCCTCTATAGTAACTCTTCCTCTATAGTAACTCTTCCTCTATAGTAACTCTTCTTCTATAGTAACTCTTCCTCTATAGTAACTCTTCCTCTATAGTAACTCTTCTTCTATAGTAACTATTCCTCTATAGTAACTCTTCCTCTATAGTAACTCTTCCTCTATAGTGACTCTTCCTCTATAGTAACTCTTCCTCTATAGTGACTCTTCTTCTATAGTAACTCTTCCTCCATAGTAATTTTTCCTCTATAGCAACTCTTCTTCTATAGTAACTCTTCTTCTATAGTAACTATTCCTCTATAGTAACTCTTCTTCTACAGTAACTCTTCCTCTATAGTAACTCTTCCTCTATAGTAATTATTCCTCTATAGCAACTCTTCTTCTATAGTAACTCTTCTTCTATAGTAACTCTTCCTCTATAGCAACTCTTCCTCTGTAGTAACTCTTCCTCTATAGTAACTCTTCTTCTATAGTAACTCTTCCTCTATAGTGACTCTTCCTCTATAGTGACTCTTCTTCTATTGTAACTCTTCCTCTATAGTGACTCTTCCTCTATAGTAACTCTTCCTCTATAGTAACTCTTCCTCTATAGTAACTCTTCCTCTATAGTAACTATTCCTCTATAGTAACTATTCCTCTATAGTAACTCTTCCTCTATAGTGACTCTTCCTCTATAGTGACTCTTCTTCTATAGTGACTCTTCTTCTATAGTGACTCTTCTTCTATAGTGACTCTTCCTCTATAGTATCTCTTCCTCTATAGTAACTCTTCCTCCATAGTATCTCTTCCTCCATAGTATCTCTTCCTCTATAGTAACTCTTCCTCTATAGTAGCTCTTCATCTATAGTAACTCTTCTTCTATAGTAACTCTTCTTTTTCCATTTTATTGCAGGTAAATAATGGATTCCAAGTAGAAGCAATGTGTTGTCATTGAGTTCTTGATGAAGGAGAGGTGCAGGGTGTCCATCATCCACAGAAGGCTACAGAATGTTTATGGAGATGACACCATTAATGAGCAATGTCTTTTCATTGGTGATTTTTGCCACTGCGTCATCTCCATAAACATTATGTAGCCTTCTGTGGATGTTGGACAACCTGAACCCCCTCCTTCATCAAGAACTCAATGACAGCACATTGCTGCTGCTTGGAATCCATTATTTACCTACAATGAAAAGTAGACAAAGAAAAGTTACTATAGAGGAAGAGTTATTCTACCCAGTGGCAGAACTAACAGAGTCACAAAGGTTGCACTTGTGACCTGGGCCTTGGCATTCCACCACCGTGGGGGAACCCCAAGATGCCCTGCTGCAGAACATGTGATAGGTCTGTGCTCCGAACCCAATGGGTTAATTAACTACTCGCTCATTGTTTACCTGTGTAGCATCTGAAGGAAGGGGGCATCTACAGAGTGCAGTGAGCAAGGGAGGGGTGGCTACTGGAGGAGAGAGAGAACTAACTCACCGATGGGGGGTGGGGGGCTGACAACACACTGGGACCATCACTGGGGAAAATTACTGAGGGTGACACCACACTGGGGAAATTACTGAGGGTAACACTACACTGGGAGAATTGCTATGGCAAAAACCGTACTTGGAAAATGACTGAGGGTGACACCACACTGGGGAAAATTACTGGGGGTGACACCACATTGGGAGAATAACTGGGGGTGACACCACAGTGGGAAAATTACTGAAGGTGACACCACACTGGGAAAATTACTGAGGGGGACACCACACTGGAAGAATTACTGGGGGTGACAGCACACAGGGACCTTCACTGAGGGTAACACCACACTGGGACCATCGCTGAGGTTGATGCCACACTGGGACCATCACTGGGAGGGGGGGTAATGCCACACTGGGACCATCACTGGGGGTGATGCCACACTGGTAGAATTACTGGTGGTGACACTGCACTGGGACAATTTCTGGGACAATTACTGAGGCTCAGTGGCGGAACAACCAGGGTCGCATTTGTGACCAAGTCCTGGAGTTCCCCCATCCTGGACAGCAGCCTACAGTGCATCCCGAAAGTACGAAAGTATTCACAGTGCTTCACTTTTTCCACATTTTGTTATGTTACAGCCTAATTCCAAAATCGATTAAATTCATTATTTTCCTCAAATGGCTACAAACAATCCTCCATATTGATGTGAAAGAAGTTTGTTTGAAATCTTTGCAAATTTATTAAAGATAACAAAAATTAAAAAACTCCCATGTACAAAAGTATTCACACCCTTTGCTCAATACTTTGGTGAAGCTCCTTTGGCACCAATTACATCCTCAAGTATTTTTGAGTATGATGCTACAAGCTTGGCACTCCTATTTTTGGGCAGTTTCTCCCATTCTTCCTTGCAGGACCTCTCAAGCTCCATCAGGTTGGATGGGGGAGGGTCGGTGCACAGCCATTTTCAGATCTCTCCAGAGATGTTCAATCGGGTTCAAGTCTGGGCTCTGGCTGGGCCACTCAAGGACATTCACAGAGTTGTCCCGTAGCCACTCCTTTGTTATCTTGGCTGTGGTCTTAGGGTCGTTGTCCTATTTGAAGATGAACCTTCACCCCAGTCTGAGGTCCAGAGCGCTCTGGAGAAGGTTTTCATCAAGGATGTCTCTGTACATTGCTGCATTCATCTTTCCCTCCATCCTGACTAGTCTCCCAGTTCCTTTCACTGAAAAACATCCCCACAGCATGATGCTGCCACCACCATGCTTCACAGTAGGGATGGTATTGGCCAGGTGATGGGCGGTGCCTGGTTTCCTCCAGACATGACGCTTGCCATTCAGGCCAAAGAGTTCAATCTTTGATTCATCAGAGCAGAGAATTTTGTTTCTCATGGTCTGAGAGTCCTTCAGGTGCCTTTTGGCAAACTCCAGGCGGGCTGTCATGTGCCTTTGACTGAGGAGTGGCTTCCGTCTGGCCACACCCATACAGGCTTGATTGGTGGAGTGCTGCAGAGATGGTTGTTCTTCTGGAAGGTTCTCCTCTCTCCACAGAGAAATGCTGGAGCTCTGTCAGTGTGACCATCGGGTTCTTGGTCACCTCCCTGACTAAAGCCCTTCTCCCCCGATTGCTCAGTTTGGCCGGGCGGCCCGCTCTAGGAAGAGTCCTGGTGGTTCCAAACTTCTTCCATTTACAGATGATGGAGGCCACTGTGCTCATTGGGACCTTCAATGCTGCAGAAATGTTTCTGTACCCTTCCCCCGATCTGTGCCTCCATACAATCCTGTCTCCGAGGTCTACAGACAATTCCTTGGACTTCATGGCTTGGTTTGTGCTCTGACATGCACTGTTACCTGTGGGACCTTATATAGACAGGTGTGTGCCTTTCCAAATCATGTCCAATCAACTGAATTTACCACAGGTGGACTCCAGTTAAGTTGTAGAAACATCTCAAGGGTGATCAGTGGAAACAGGAGGCACCTGAGCTCAATTCTGAGTGTCCTGGCAAAGGGTGTGAATACTTATGTACATGGGATTTTTTCCTTTTTTATTTTTATTAAATTTGCAAAGATTTCAAACAAACTTCTCTCACGATGTCATTATGGGGGATTGTTTGTAGAATTTTGAGGAAAATAATGAATTTAATCCATTTTGGAATAAAGCTGTAATATAACAAAATGTGGAAGAAGTGAAGCGCTGTGAATACTTTCCGGATGCTCTGTATGTACTGTAAATTAACCACATTAAGACCGCCCACCGCACATTTACTGCTGCCTCTCCTGCGCGAACCGTCGCAGCGGGGATGCCAATGCACGGGGCCGCCGGCCGCGATCCCTTCCCGCTGACAGAGAAGGACGGTCGGATGTTGGAAACACAGCTGACCGTTCTTCTCCCTGGAATGATCATAGAGCTCCTTCTATATAGGATCACAGATCTCTATGATCATTTCACAAGCCACACCCCCACAGTTAGTAAACACTCCCCTAGGCTCATACTTAACCCTTTGATCACCCCTGCCAGTGTCATTTTTACAGTAACAGTGCATATTTTTAGCACTGATTACTGTAGTGATGTCACTGGTCCCCCCAAAAGTGTCAAAAATGTCAGTTAGGGGTCTGATCTGTCCGCCGCAATGTCGCAGTCCCGCTAAAAATAGCAAATCGCCGCCATTACTAGTGACAAAAAAAAAAAAGTAAATAAAAATGACATAAATCTTTCCTCTAGTTTGTAGATGTGATAACTTTTGCGCAAACCAATCAAATTATTGTGATTTTTTTTTTGTACCAAAACTATGTAGCAGAATACAAATTGGCCTAAAATGATGAAAAGTTTTTTTTATTGGGAATGTTATATAACAGAAAGTGAAAAATATATATACCGTATTTATCGGCGTATAACACGCACTTTTTCCTCCTAAAAATGGGGGGCAAAGCTGCAGTGCGTGTTATACGCCGATATAAAAAAAAAAAAAACCTAGACAGCGCCGAGAGGCAGAGGGGGGCGGGTCGGGCTGAGGAGAAGGAAGGATGAGCGGTCGCTGTCATAGGAAGTCCCGCCTCCTATGATAGACAGCAGAGTGGCCGGGACGTGTGACGTCTATCATAGGCGCCAAAACTTTAGATGGCAGCGGCCGCTCCTCCCTTCTCCGCGGGCCCGGCCCACCACAACTCTGTGTAATGGCACTGCCGAGGCTGCAATAATGACACTGCACTGGTGAGGCTGCAATAATGACACTGCGCTGGTGAGGCTGCAATAATGACACTGCACTGACGAGGCTGCAATAATGACACTGCACTGGTGAGGCTGCAATAATGACACTGCACTGACGAGGCTGCAATAACTGACACTGCGCTGACGAGGCTGCAATAATGACACTGTGCTGGTGAGGCTGCAATAATGACACTGTGCTGGTGAGGCTGCAATAATGACACTGCGCTGGCGAGGCTGCCATAATGACACTGCACTGGTGAGGCTTCAATAATGACACTGCGCTGGCGAGGCTGCAATAATGACACTGCGCTGGCGAGGCTGCAATAATGACACTGCCCTGGCGAGGCTGCAATAATGACACTGCCCTGGCGAGGCTGCAATAATGACACTGCGCTAGCAAGGCTGCAATAATGACACTGCACTGACGAGGCTGCAATAATAACACTGCGCTGGCGAGGCTGCAATAATGACACTGCGCTGGTGAGGCTGCAATAATGACACTGCACTGAGGAGGCTGCAATAATGACACTGCACTGACGAGGCTGCAATAACTGACACTGCGCTGACGAGGCTGCAATAATGACACTGTGCTGGTGAGGCTGCAATAATGACACTGCGCTGGCGAGGCTGCAATAATGACACTGCGCTGGCGAAGCTGCAATAATGACACTGCACTGGTGAGGCTGCAATAATGACACTGCACTGGTGAGGCTGCAATAATGACATTGCGCTGGCGAAGCTGCAATAATGACACTGCACTGGTGAGGCTGCAATAATGACACTGCGCTGGCGAGGCTGCAATAATGACACTGCGCTGGTGAGGCTGCAATAATGACACTGCGCTGGTGAGGCTGCAATAATGACACTGCGCTGGTGAGGCTGCAATAATGACATTGCGCTGGCGAGGCTGCAAAAATGACACTGTGCTGGTGAGGCTGCAATAATGACACTGCGCTGGTGAGGCTGCCATAATGACACTGCGCTGGTGAGGCTGCAATAATGACACTTCGCTGGCAAGGCTGCATTCATGGGCACTGGTGAGGCTGCATTGCTGGACACTGCGCTGATGAGGTTGCATTCATGGGCACTGGGGAGGCTGCATTCATGGGCACTGGTGAGGCTGCATTCATGGGCACTGGTGAGGCTGCATTTGATTAAAAAAAAAAAAGTTCTGAGTTCAAAGCTGTTTATTTCAAATGTAAACTTTTTTTCCAGAAATTTCCCTCCTAAAATTGAGGTGCGTGTTATACGCCGATAAATACGGTACTTTTTTTCAGAATTGTCGCTCTTTTTTTGTTTATAGCGCAAAAAATAAAAAATCGCACAGGTGATCAAATACCACCAAAAGAAAGCTCTGTTTGTGGGAAAAAAGGACATAGATTGTATTTGGGTACAGTGTCGCATGACTGCACAATTTTCCGTTAAAGTAAAGCAGTGCTTCACAGAGTAACGCAGTGCAATCGCAAAAAATGGCCTGATCATTTAGGGGGCAAATCCTTCCGGTCCAGAAGTGGTTAATACAAAAAATTGTGCCCACTTTGGCATTAGTATTGGTACAAACCCTCGAACAATTTTCTGGCCAAGGAGACATTCTACGAAGCATGGAACTCCCTGCACTGCATTGGTTCCTCCCCAGTAGCTCCGGCAGATACCAGGATGAAGATTGTAACCGAAGGCTGTGTGTGCTGATTGAGTTTAAATGAACAATTTGTAGGTTTGATTGGAATATAAATAGTTTGGTGACCTTCTAACATGCAGGTCAAGCACCTTTGCTGAAAGTACAAATACTTGAAGAACGTGAGCCCAGCCGGGATGGATTTCCATTAATCATGCGCACATTAACTCATTTATCTACTTTGGCTCATCAAATATTACCCATAGGCAAGAAAATCCTTCATGACTTATTGGGAAACGTACAAACTCCGTTATGGGAAAAGCCAATCAATATTCGTCCAATGCTCACAATACACTCTATCATCGAACGTAACAGACGCGCTATCCATCCCTCATAAGTGTCCATCACCGAGCTTCCTTCCACCGAGCTTCCTTCCATCAAGGCCTTTACGGGCCATCAAAGGGAAACGGGCAATGTGGTGTAAAGGGGGGAAACTCATCTTCACCTTCACTCCATCCTAATTCCACTTCTCATGGCCACCATCAGAGAGACGGAATCTTCTAATCCATACTTCCGACTTCTCTCCGGTAATATGGATTCATGGCTTGTCTATAGAAGTTATTACTCTTTTGTATTGCAATCGATATAGACGCCGCCCTGATATAAAAATCTGATGCAGAGAAATCCGAGGTTAACCCTTTATAAAATGGTCCAAGATCGGCCAAAGTTGTATGATGGCAACTCACTGATGAAGTCAGAATGTCAAAGAAAATTATGAAACAAAGTATCTGGGACTTTAACTGATTTGTGGCCTGAGCAAAAACGGGTTGTTTTTTGTACGCACGTTTAACCACTTCTGGACGGGAAGGATTTTCCCCCTTAATGACCAGGCCATTTTTTGCGGTACAGCACTGCGTTACTTTTAACCGGTTGCCGACCACACGCCGCCTTTTTATTCCGGCAGTGCGGCTCTCCTGCACAAACCGATGTACACCTACGTCGGTTGCGTGCCGGCAGCTAAGGGGGCGAGCCGCCCCCACTCATCAGCGGGGAAGCTGATGCAGCGGGCAGGTGGCTCCGATTGCTGCCTGACACCCGCGATCGCTCCCCGCTGAGAGAGAAGGACGGTCGGATGTTGTAAACACAGCTGACCGTTCTTCTCCCTGGAATGATCACAGAGCACCTGTGATCCTTCAATATAGGAACACAGGTCTCTATTGTACTTTCACAAGCCACGCCCCCCCCCACAGTTAGAATCACTCCCCTAGGCTCACATTTAACCCCTTGATTACCCACAATGTTAACCATTTCCCTGCCAGTGCCATTAGTACAGTGACAGTGCATATTTTTAGCACTGATTACTGTAGTAATGTCACTGGTCCCCCCAAAAGTGTCAAGAGGCTTCCTTCTGGGACGACAGCCATGCAGACCAATTTGATGCAGTGTGCGGCGTATGGTCTGAGCACTGACAGGCTGACCCCTCCCCCACCTCTTCAACCTCTGCAGAAATACTAGCAGCATTCATACGTCTATTTCCCAAAGACAACCTCTGGATATGACGCTGAACACGTGCACTCAACTTCTTTGTTTGACCATGGTGAGGCCTGTTCTGAAGGGAACCTGTCCTGTTAAACCGCTGTATGGTCTTGGCCACCGTGCTGCAGCTCAGTTTCAGGGTCTTGGCAATCTTCTTATAACCTTGGTTACTTAAACAGGATTCACCTTAAGTGGTAATTAATAGACAATACATTTTCAAACAAACAGTAGTAAACCAAGACACCCCATCTATCCATTCAGAAATTTGTATAATACATAAACCTCCCAAAAACCAGGAACAAAAATTACCACAGGATCCAGTTTAGGCCCCATAATGAGGTTAAAAACCGAAATGTCCCTAAAAGACCCCCGACAAAACATCTTTGGTATGTCGGACCCTTGGATATATCTGAAACATCCCCCATGAGAACATACTCCTTGGGCAATCCTTATATTACAACTGCTGTTAAAACTATGATTTATAATATATATATATATATATATATATATATATATATATATATATATATACATTAATTGTTTTTTATTATTATTTGTATGAACTGCGGAAATATTTTGCTTATACAGCATCAATATGTATACTTTGTTTCGAATAGCAGACATCTCTGTCCCCATGAACCTGCACCCGGCATGGTAAGCCCCTGTTACTTCACAATGACAGGGGCTATCAATGAGACATGAAAGGGTTAACAACATCTCCCCCTCTGACCATGGCCAGATGCTTTCGTGTCTCCCATTCCGTGTCGGCGGCCGAAATTGTCTGACTGGCTCGTACTGCGTGCGCATCACCCAGGCGCATGCGCAGTACGAAGGGACCACTCTCCTCACTTCCCTCCAGGCGAGGGAACAGGACGGACACGGACCTGTGACAGCGGAGGATCCCTTCTTTTACATCATCTCCTTTCTCTACCTGCAAAAATGTAAGTTAATGGACCTAGTGGATCCTGTTACTCACCACCATCTAACGTAAAAGCACCGAAATCACACCAACCTATGATTTCCCTAGAACGGCTCATTGGAGCAGTGCTGCAACCTATCTGCGGCATTGGAAGACCGATCCTCTCCTCCCTCAATCTTCCCCCTACAAAACTCTGCAAAATGTAAGTTTTAATGGGCATTAAAACCCATATGAAAGTCACCAATATTGCCAATTCTATTCAATGGATGTAAGAAGCATCTAAACAAATATATATATGATCTTTTTAGAATGGATCATTCAGGATAGTGCTGGAATGCTACCTGGCTATCCACACACGAATATTTACATTCAATCTACCTGTGAGTAAATGGCAAACAATTAAAATCATATGGTACAAACACCTATATATATTATCTAAAACTTGCATATCCTTCCAGACTAGGGTACCCCACGGCTCCTTGCTGCAGGTTTAGAGGACACAGAGAAAAAGTCTTTGCAGAAACAAAGTTGAACAATGTATGTACAAATACCTTATATTAGTATCTTAGAACCTAAATTGTAGGCATATTTCCAATAACGGAAATGTCATTGATTATGCATTACAGCTGGGTGACAAAAATCTTTGAAAAAGGCTATAAACAGCCGAAACGCGTCAGTTTACGGATGAACTCTGTGAACCACTCTTTCCTGGAATCTACACAGGAAACACAGAGACAAGATCCTTATCTTTGTCACAAGTTATCACACATGTCACAGATTCACTAGAATCTTCTCTTTCACCAATCTTTTCCACATTGGGCCTATACCCAAACACCAACTTTCACATTATTGATATGTATGTTTATTTTTTATGTATTAATGGAATAAATCCGAAATTATTATTATTTTAATTATTTGATTCAATATCATTACTTGCCCACAAAGTCCCACCACTTTGGCTTGAGACACCAAAAAACCCCCCCTTTTTTTTCCCAAGATATAGGGACGGAGGCAAAACCTACTATCACTACCTCGAGATCAAAACCCCCACCACATCTTCTTATAGCCTAGGCCATCTTTATGTAGAGAAACAGTTCTTTTTTTCAGATCCTCAGAGAGTTCTTTGCCATGAGGTGCCATGTTGAACTTCCAGTGACCAGTATGAGAGAGTGAGAGCGCCAAATGTAACACACCTGTACCCCATTCACACCTGAGACCTTGTAACACTAACGAGTCACATGACACCGGGGAGGGAAAATGGCTAATTGGGCCCAATTTGGACATTGTCACTTAGGAGTGTACTGACTTTTGTTGCCAGCGGTTTAGACATTAATGGCTGTGTGTTGAGTAATTTTGAGGGGACAGTAAATTTACACTGTTATACAAGCTGTACACTCACTACTTTACATTGTAGCAAAGTCTCATTTCTTCAGTGTTGTCACATGAAAAGATAGAATAAAATATTTACAGAAATGTGAGGGGTGTACTTACTTTTGTGAGATACTGTACATATACATACATACACACACACACACATACAAATGTACACATATATAGATACACATACACACATACATACATGCATACACATACATATATACGGTATACACACACACACACACACACACACACACACACACATATACATACACACACATACACACACACACACACACACACACATATACATACACACACACACACACATACACACACATATATACATACACACACATATATATACACACACATATACATACACATATACATACACACACATATATATACACACACATATATATACACACACACATATATACATACACACACATATATATATACACACACATATATATACACACACATATACATACGTATACATATGCACGCATACACATATACATACGTATACATATACACACACACACGCAGCCCCATTTTTGTAATATTTCTATTGCATTATTCCTAAGCACTCGGCGTAATGTTCTGTATAATAAAGTGGATTATCTTCAAGGTCGTCCATAGAAGAGACGGAGGAATCACAATTATATGAGAGAGAAGAATTAACTGAGACTGCACATACACTTAAGTAATGTGGAAATCTATCAAAACGAGGTTTATTATCGATCGGTAAACAGTTCGGTCTTTGTGTCAGAGAATAGAAAAGAGAAGCCGTTGTACCGGCAGGAAAAGGCATATATGGGATGAGATTCATGGGGATGGTTTGCGGGAATACTGCGCCGTGTGATATAAAATGTAACACATCCAGACATGATAATAGGTGAACATTGCAAACATTCTTTTTTTTGTTCTCTTTGCTACAACGTTATTATTTCCTTGGAAAGTAATTTCTCCAAGGGTTACATATGGTTGTAGCCTGTAACCGATTGTATTGGTACAGGTTAGGATAATTGATGGTTTGAGCATAAATGAGCACACAGAAGGTAGGTTCAGACGCAGTCCACTAGACCGTATAATCCCTATGAATATAGTTCTGTACCACTAGACTGGGATTAACTCATAAATCAGCAAAGTCAGCAATAAACAGTCATATAACCCTTAACTGCAATGTGAATATTAATACTTCAACTAGTCTAGAGTGCACTCTAGGAGAAAGGCTAGGATATGGTGCAATGTCCCTAGTATAAGCAATAGGTGGAGGTCTCTGTGTAGCAGCTGTAATGGGGCAATCTTTAGTCCTAATTATTCAGCCGGATATCATTGGGGCACAATTGTATCGTTGGTGCACACAAGAATAGTCCCAGTCAAGTCTGCAGGGAGTAATAAGGAAGCTACTAGATGGCTTTAAGGTCAATTCCTAAAGGGCTCGGTTTCTCTAGCAGCAGATAGTAAATTCCCACAGCAGCAGCTCACCAGTCCCAGTGATATTGAAGCTCACCATCCGGTCACACAAAGAAATTAGTCCACTCTCTGTTGTGCACCAAGGTGACTCTGGCTGTCAGCACATCTAGACTCTGAACTTTGGATCCTGATCAGGCTGCCATTATGCAACAATGAAATTCTCTACCACAAATGGTAGTTATGGCTACTTTTAAAAGACTCTTGGATGTACACTTCAATCATTCAGGGGTATGGAAAATCATTAAAACCCCACATACCTACACAGGTTGAACTGGATGGACTATTTTCTTTATTCAACCCTACCTAATATGTAACTATATATGTAATGATAGACCACACTGGACAGCAATGTGCACTCTCTGGTCTCTCTCATAGTAAGAGGAAGCTGAATCCTGTACAGCCTGAGAAAATGCAGCTCTCTCCCCTCCTTCTGGCAATCTCCCTGGGAAATGCAGCTCAGAAGCGCTTGATTACTGTACTAGAGTTTCTTTCCTCTGGACTACAGCTCCCACAGTACAGTGCTGACTGACTCACCCTATGGAACTCTTCCTTCTCGGCAGCTCCCTCCTCTGACTGATATAGCTGGTAACCAGTACAGCACCGCAGAGCAGCAGCTATAGAGAGCAGCTGCAGCCAGTGTTTCTCCCACTCTCCATTCTACAGTAAAAATATTTTTGTAAAAATGGAAAAAAAGGAGAGCGTCTTCCTCTTACAGCATTCCGTACATTCATAGAATTAACATCTAATCATTGCCTTGGACAAAATCAATGTCTTGCCTTTTCTCCTTTCTTTACGAATACTCCCAGTGGGAGGTATGCTGTGCTCTCGTTAAAACCCAAATGCCATGCATACATAACAAATAAATGAATTCTGCCTGTAATTAAAATGTTTATTGATTCTTCCAATGCTGGCTGGAAAATAATAGGAACCAGAGCTGTGGAAACGGCCGTAATAACAGGTTGTCGGCTGCACTTCCATGTTGTTGTGGTTGCTCCAGGTCTCTGTGGCCGTTCTATAATTCTACAGAAGTTTAGTGGGTTTAGCTCTGAAATATCTGAGACCCGGTCACATAAAGGGATAGGAGGTGTCCTGTAAAATACGAGATATGAGATGCTAGAGAAGGTTGTCACTTGTGTAGCCGCCAGCAGGGCTGCTGTTAGAAATCACGGGGCCCCATACAGCCTACCTGTCAGGGCCTCCACCCAGGGGAGGACTGGGCCAGGGGGCAGGGGGGCAATTGCCCCCCTCCATAAAAAGGCTGCACCGCTTCTGCCACAGACTTGCCTAAAGGATTCTTGGTGAAGAGAAGTAAAAAGTCCCCACTGCTGACCTACTGAGAGTGGGATGAAGACAAGGACAGAGCACAGACCCCCCCCAGCATGGATGGTGTAAACTGTGGCCGGTTCCATGCCTCACTGGAGACTCTCCTCCAACCAAGCTGTCCCAGCTTCCCCCAACTGCCCCCTGCTGACCAGGTCGGGAACCGGGATTCGGCCGGTGAGTAGAGAGTACCTGGAGCAAAGCCCCAGCCTGGAATGGGGGTCAGGAGGAGGCCGGGAAGAGGGAGAGTGGGAGGGATGCTGAGTCATTACACCATGGTTTGTACTTGCCCCCTGGGCTGAAAGTTGCCAGTCAGCCCCTGCCCCTACCCCCGTTCGAAAGTGACTGAGGACATAGATTTTTCAGTCCCTTTCTCTGTAGCCTGAGCTGCACAGATGAATGAATAGAAAGCGCTCCAAGGCTTCCTGCGCATTCACAAACTGAAGCATAGTAAACACAGTTTATGACTCAGTAATGAATGGACAGAGGAGTGATTGGTACCGATCGCTCACTGTGTTCATGCAGGAAAGGAATCAGTCAGGAAATTACATATTTATTGGTCCCTTCCCCCTGCTCTCCATCTTCAAACATCCCCGTGTGCCCTCAGCAGCTGTCCGCAGGAGGGGAGGGAAGCTGGCAGCGTTGCAGAGGAAAGGGGCACACATGGGGGGACTGGACAGGAGATGGAAGGGGCGCATGTGCTAGAACCAATCCGCTTGCAGTACAGGCAGGAGGAGAAAGAAGAGGAGAAGCTGGCAGTGCTGCAGGGGAAGGCAGAAGAGAATCAGTCTCTGCAATAAGCAAGTACACACCTCCTGCTCAACAGGTGACAGGCCCTCCTTTTGAACTTATGGGGCCTGGGCCCAGTACAAGAGGGCTGGCTGTACTGCCTTATCAGTGGCCTTGGCCACCAGGGCCGGGACAAGGAGGGGGCAGAAGGGGGAACTGCCCTGGATGCTGTGATATACATGTGATGTTATGTGAGGTGGAGAGGCACCACAAGGAGATTGGGGAGGGGGTTGGTTTTGTTGAAAGGGGGAATTTGGGGGGCATGTATTGTTCTAGTTAGGGAAATTTGGGAGGGGGGGATTTCTAAGAGTGGTGATTTAGGGGGATTTCTGTTAGAAGGGGGAAAAAGATCAATGCTAGGAGGTGGAATTTGAGGGGATTTGTGCTGGGGGGGATTTAAAGTAGTGGGAGATGTGTACTATGAGGGGACATTTTAGAAGTAGAGGATTTATGCTAGGGGGAGTGTTTTTTTTTGGGGGGGTGCATTTGGGGGATAGAGGGGCAAAGATTTGTGCTAAGTGGAGGGATTCCAGCACGGGGGGGGGGGGCGATTTGTACTTGGAGGAAGGGGATTTATGCTTGGGGGGTAAGCTTGCACATTAGTGCTCAGTGTTTTTGTAGAGGGATTTTTGCTGACACATGATGCACATGCATCTTGGGGGGGGGGGGGTGGTGCAGTTTAACATGTTCACCCTGGGCTTTAGGTGACCTTGTCCCAGACCTGGTAGCCACCCTGCACTTTTATGGGTGTGTGGAAAGGTGCAGTGTTGAGAGGTGCAGTGTGGAATGGTGCAGTGTGAAGAGGTGCAGTATGGAGAGGTGCAGTGTGGAGAGGTGCAGTGTGGAGAGGTGCAGTGTGAAGAGGTGCAGTATGGAAAGGTGCAGTTTGAAGAGGTGCAGTATGGAGAGGTGCAGTATGGAGAGGTTCAGTGTGAAGAGGTGCAGTGTGAAGAGGTGCAGTGTGGAGAGGTGGAGCGTGGAAAGGTGCAGTGTGAAGAGGTGCAGTATTGAGAGGTGCAGTATGGAGAGGTGCAGTGTGGAGAGGTGCAGTGTGGAGAGGTGCAGTGTGGAATGGTGCAGTGTGAAGAGGTGCAGTATTGAGAGGTGCAGTATGGAGAGGTGCAGTATGGAGAGGTGCAGTGTGGAGAGGTGCAGTGTGAAGAGGTGCAGTGTGGAGAGGTGGAGCGTGGAAAGGTGCAGTGTGGAATGGTGCAGTGTGAAGAGGTGCAGTATTGAGAGGTGCAGTATGGAGAAGTGCAGTGTGGAGAGGTGCAGTGTGAAGAGGTGCAGTGTGGAGAGGTGGAGCGTGGAAAGGTGCAGTGTGAAGAGGTTCAGTGTGGAGAGGTGGAGCGTGGAATGGTGCAGTGTGAAGAGGTGCAGTGTGGAGAGGTGGAGCGTGGAAAGGTGCAGTGTGGAGAGGTGCAGTGTGGAGAGGTGCAGTATTGAGAGGTGCAGTATTGAGAGGTGCATTATGGAGAGGTGCAGTGTGGAGAAGTGCAGTGTGAAGAGGTGCAGTGTGGAGAGGTGGAGCGTGGAAAGGTGCAGTGTGAAGAGGTGCAGTATTGAGAGGTGCAGTATGGAGAGGTGCAGTGTGGAGAGGTGCAGTATGGAGAGGTGCAGTGTGGAGAGGTGCAGTATGGAGAGGTGCAGTGTGGAGAGGTGCAGTGTGGAGAGGTGGAGCGTGGAAAGGTGCAGTATGGAGAGGTGCAGTATGGAGAGGTGCAGTGTGAAGAGGTGCAGTGTGGAGAGGTGCAGTATGGAGAGGTGCAGTGTGAAGAGGTGCAGTATGGAGAGGTGCAGTGTGGAGAGGTGCAGGGTGGAGAGGTGCAGCAGTGTGGAAAGGTGCAGTGTGAAGAGGTGCAGTATGCAGAGTTGCAGTGTGGAGAGGTGCAGTGTGGAGAGGTGCATTGTGGAGAGGTGCAGTATGGAGAGGTGCAGTGTGGAGAGGTGCAGTGTGGAGAGGTGCAGTATGGAGAGGTGCAGTATGGAGAGGTGCAGTATGGAGAGGTGCAGTGTGGAGAGGTGCAGTGTGGAGATGTGCAGTGTGGAGAGGTGCAGTATGGAGAGGTGCAGTATGGAGAGGTGCAGTGTGGAGAGGTGCAGTGTGGAGAGGTGCAGTATGGAGAGGTGCAGTATGGAGAGGTGCAGTGTGGAGAGGTGGAGCGTGGAAAGGTGCAGTGTGAAGAGGTGCAGTATGAAGAGGTGCAGTGTGGAGAGGTGCAGTGTGGAGAGGTGCAGTGTGAAGAGGTGCAGTATGGAGAGGTGCAGTATGGAGAGGTGCAGTGTGAAGAGGTGCAGTATGGAGAGGTGCAGTATGGAGAGGTGCAGTGTGGAGAGGTGCAGTGTGGAATGGTGCAGTGTGAAGAGGTGCAGTGTGGAGAGGTGCAGTGTGGAGAGGTGCAGTGTGAAGAGGTGCAGTATGGAGAGGTGCAGTGTGGAGAGGTGCAGTATGGAGAGGTGCAGTGTGAAGAGGTGCAGTATGGAGAGGTGCAGTGTGAAGAGGTGCAGTGTGGAGAGATGCAGTGTGGAGAGGTGCAGTGTGGAGAGGTGCAGTGTGGAGAGGTGCAGTATGGAGAGGTGCAGTATGGAGAGATGCAGTGTGAAGAGGTGCAGTGTGGAGAGGTGCAGTGTGGAGAGTTGCAGTGTGGAGAGGTGCAGTATGGAGAGGTGCAGTGTGAAGAGGTGCAGTGTGGAGAGCTGCAGTGTGAAGAGGTGCAGTGTGGAGAGGTGCAGTGTGGAGAGTTGCAGTGTGGAGAGGTGCAGTATGGAGAGGTGCAGTGTGGAGAGGTGCAGTATGGAGATGTGCAGTATGGAGAGGTGCAGTGCGGAGAGGTGCAGTGTGGAGAGGTGCAGTGTGGAGAGGTGCAGTATGGAGAGGTGCAGTGTGGAGAGGTGCAGTGTGGAGAGGTGGAGCGTGGAAAGGTGCAGTGTGAAGAGGTGCAGTATGAAGAGGTGCAGTGTGGAGAGGTGCAGTGTGGAGAGGTGCAGTGTGAAGAGGTGCAGTATATAGAGGTGCAGTATGGAGAGGTGCAGTGTGAAGAGGTGCAGTATGGAGAGGTGCAGTATGGAGAGGTGCAGTGTGGAGAGGTGCAGTGTGGAATGGTGCAGTGTGAAGAGGTGCAGTATGGAGAGGTGCAGTGTGGAGAGGTGCAGTGTGAAGAGGTGCAGTATGGAGAGGTGCAGTGTGGAGAGGTGCAGTATGGAGAGGTGCAGTGTGAAGAGGTGCAGTATGGAGAGGTGCAGTATGGAGAGGTGCAGTGTGGAGAGGTGCAGTGTGGAATGGTGCAGTGTGAAGAGGTGCAGTATGGAGAGGTTCAGTGTGGAGAGGTGCAGTGTGAAGAGGTGCAGTATGGAGAGGTGCAGTGTGGAGAGGTGCAGTATGGAGAGGTGCAGTGTGAAGAGGTGCAGTATGGAGAGGTGCAGTATGGAGAGGTGCAGTGTGAAGAGGTGCAGTATGGAGAGGTGCAGTATGGAGAGGTGCAGTGTGGAGAGGTGCAGTGTGGAATGGTGCAGTGTGAAGAGGTGCAGTATGGAGAGGTGCAGTGTGGAGAGGTGCAGTGTGAAGAGGTGCAGTATGGAGAGGTGCAGTGTGGAGAGGTGCAGTGTGGAGAGGTGCAGTGTGAAGAGGTGCAGTGTGGAGAGGTGCAGTGTGGAGAGTTGCAGTGTGGAGAGGTGCAGTATGGAGAGGTGCAGTGTGGAGAGGTGCAGTATGGAGATGTGCAGTATGGAGAGGTGCAGTGCGGAGAGGTGCAGTGTGGAGAGGTGCAGTGTGGAGAGGTGCAGTATGGAGAGGTGCAGTGTGGAGAGGTGCAGTGTGGAGAGGTGGAGCGTGGAAAGGTGCAGTGTGAAGAGGTGCAGTATGAAGAGGTGCAGTGTGGAGAGGTGCAGTGTGGAGAGGTGCAGTGTGAAGAGGTGCAGTATGGAGAGGTGCAGTATGGAGAGGTGCAGTGTGAAGAGGTGCAGTATGGAGAGGTGCAGTATGGAGAGGTGCAGTGTGGAGAGGTGCAGTGTGGAATGGTGCAGTGTGAAGAGGTGCAGTATGGAGAGGTGCAGTGTGGAGAGGTGCAGTGTGAAGAGGTGCAGTATGGAGAGGTGCAGTGTGGAGAGGTGCAGTATGGAGAGGTGCAGTGTGAAGAGGTGCAGTGTGGAGAGATGCAGTGTGAAGAGGTGCAGTGTGGAGAGGTGCAGTGTGGAGAGTTGCAGTGTGGAGAGGTGCAGTATGGAGAGGTGCAGTGTGGAGAGGTGCAGTATGGAGATGTGCAGTATGGAGAGGTGCAGTGCGGAGAGGTGCAGTGTGGAGAGGTGCAGTGTGGAGAGGTGCAGTATGAAGAGGTGCAGTGTGGAGAGGTGCAGTGTGGAGAGGTGCAGTGTGAAGAGGTGCAGTATGGAGAGGTGCAGTATGGAGAGGTGCAGTGTGAAGAGGTGCAGTATGGAGAGGTGCAGTGTGGAGAGGTGCAGTGTGGAATGGTGCAGTGTGAAGAGGTGCAGTATGGAGAGGTTCAGTGTGGAGAGGTGCAGTGTGAAGAGGTGCAGTATGGAGAGGTGCAGTGTGGAGAGGTGCAGTATGGAGAGGTGCAGTGTGGAGAGGTGCAGTATGGAGAGGTGCAGTGTGAAGAGGTGCAGTATGGAGAGGTGCAGTGTGGAGAGGTGCAGTATGGAGAGGTGCAGTGTGAAGAGGTGCAGTATGGAGAGGTGCAGTATGGAGAGGTGCAGTGTGAAGAGGTGCAGTATGGAGAGGTGCAGTATGGAGAGGTGCAGTGTGGAGAGGTGCAGTGTGGAATGGTGCAGTGTGAAGAGGTGCAGTATGGAGAGGTGCAGTGTGGAGAGGTGCAGTGTGAAGAGGTGCAGTATGGAGAGGTGCAGTGTGGAGAGGTGCAGTATGGAGAGGTGCAGTGTGAAGAGGTGCAGTGTGAAGAGGTGCAGTGTGGGGAGGTGCAGCATGGTGCGGCGGCAGTAAACACTCAAGAGTCCAGCAACAGAAACAGAACTGTACTGAAGTTTAAGATCAGCAGAAAACAACCAACCCAGCTGGAAACAACCCACCCAGATGCACTCACCGGATGCTACAGCGATGAGCATGGCAGTAGGTCTCTGGTGCACTGACAGTATCTGTCTCGAAGGGTGGAACACAGCCTGGCCTGTCTGTACTTAAGTAGGGAGGCTTCCAGAAAGGAGAGCTCATCCCTGGTCTTTCCCTACTCAACTGGAACCTCTGCTGCTAAACACTGTTCCTAACAGACGGGTGACCTGTCCCTACACTGCCCACATGTGAAATGGACTCCAAGCCTGGGAGCCAGGGTCCTAAATAGACTCTGTCACACCTAAGATGGCTTCCATAATCACATGAGCGGCCGGCATCCAACTAGATTGCTGCCCCAGTGACTCAGGAATCCATAGATGAACCATGGTCCTCTTCACTGCCTCTGCAATGCGACTGTGGTTGGAGCACCACCTGCAGTGGAGAGAGCAGACTGCACCTGCCTGCAGGTGTCTAAATGTATTTTGTTCTGGGTGGTAATTACCCTAGGACAATTGTTAGCTGCTCATTGGGTCTCTCCCTTTTATTTTAGGGTTGGTGAAGGACCCCACTGCCGTCCCTTGCTGACGCCTAGGGCCATAACTATTGGGCTCCGTAAGCCTTTTTGCTGTTAAGCCTTCATGTTTCGACTGGCTCCCTCTAGTAGTTTCTGCAGTGGTGCATGTTGGGGGAGGTTTTAAAAGCTGGGGCTGAGGTCTGGGGAGAACGTGTTTGGAATTTGTGCTGTGTAGGTCTGAGCCCTATGTGCCTAAAGCAGGTTCAGCTGAGTGGCCCTGCCTGGTCGGGAAGGGTGTATTTTGATGTAGAAGTGGCGGATCGTCGCCCCGATACTTTTGATAATATAGCGTATAGTAATGTGACTGGTATGCCATTCCCTGAGTACCATCAGTAAAGGGCAGCAACTCGATTCATGTGTGGAAATTCCCTCCTTGGTATTTTAAGGTCAATGGGCAGGAATGTCACGTGGAGGCCTCTAGCATGGAGTAGGCACAATATGGCGGAGGATTTGGTCTCAGCAGGAGGGACAGTGTTCTAGTAAAGGGCACAAACACAATGCCTCCTGCGCTTAGGAAAATGGCCCCTCCAGATTGGTATGTTTAAATCTTCATTACACTTGAAAGTGGACGCCACTGGTTTGGGGACAACACTGCAACCATATAAAAACACACAGAGGGCGCACCGACCTAGTGCATTATCCTGAGCAGTGGTTTCTGGTGCTCCATCAGTCAGGGGGAGGGGGGGCAGCAGACGGACCTGGCCACGGACCCCCCCCAGGCACCACCACATCTCCCCCCCCCCCCACCAGTTTACTTACCTTGTTTCTCCGGACTGACAGGCAGCAGCGGCGGTGGTTTCCACCTTAGGCTCCTTCATGTCCCTTCTCGGCGGCCATCTCCTCCACCCCTTCTTGGCCAATAGCATGCCTTCTGCTTTCGGCCAATCAGGAAATAGGTCTCAGGAACTGCTTCCTGATTGGCTGGGAGGAGAATCAGTGGGGCAATAGCAAATATTAATTCGCTATTTGTCACACAACTGGGTGGGCTCAGGGTGCAGTGCTCTGCGTCCCCAAGCCCACCCTTTTTTGAAGCTTATTAGAGCCTCTGACTCCAATCACGTGCTTCAAAAAAGCAAAAAACCTCATTGGAATCCATGCGTCCGGCACCCTGCATATAGATTAGGGGGCTGGGTGCATTGATAGGGGGGGCGGTGCCTCTGCGCCCCCAATGGATGGGCCGCCACTGATCCTGAGACAAATAATTTATTGTATTAAAATCATGGTAAGTATTACACTCACAAAGTTGCAATTCTTAAAAGCGCGTCACAGATCTCAGCATAGTTCCATCCAATTTGTATGAACATGTATAACAGATACAACAGAAACTGAAGACCCCCGTGGGCTGACGTGTTTCGAGGAATTCCTCTTCTTCAGAGCCACGCAAAAAGACTACCAACACCCTTCATTTATACAGAGCAGAATGACAAAAATGGTTCTAAATGTGGGTGTTACCGGCCCGCCCTCTTTGGGCGGGGTAGCTACAGACATCAACAAGCCCTGGGGCACGAACAGCATCACAATACAAAAATAATAATAAACAGGAAGAGAGTTTGCACAGTGTTGGGGTGCAGCGATGGTGAGGTACTTGTGTCATGAGTCTGGGGAGTGCTACAGGGGGGGAACGATCGCAGCCTAACAGCCTAATAGCCTACAGGACTAGATGGAGAACGTTAGTTGAGGGACATTGAAACAATTGGTCTATGATTGCTGATTTGATGTTTGCATCCAGGACTCACATGAATTTGTGTGGACTGTATTTAGATGGTGACCGATAATATAGGGAGGACCTCTGGTCGAGGTTTATGTGCATGTGTGTGTATGTGGGTGTGCGTATACATATTATACACATATCTTATATTTCATAACATTTTTTATTTTATTTTTTTGTATTGTGATGCTATTCATGCCCAGGGGTTGTTGATGTCAGTAGCTACCCCACCCGAAGAGGGCGGGTCGGTAACACCCACATTTAGAACCGTTTTTTGTCATTCTGCTCTGTATAAATGAAGGGTGTTGGTAGTCTTTTCGTGTGGCTCTGAAGAAGAGGAATTCCTCGAAACACGTTCTTCAGTTTCTGTTGTATCTGTTATACATGTTGACACAAATTGGATGGAACTATGTTGAGATCTGTGATGCGCTTTTAATAATTGCAACTTTGTGAGTGTAGCACCCTTGTCCTAAGCAGGGTTGCTAGTAAATTTAGCTGTGCTAGGTGGTACCTAGCCTGGCTGATTTATAGCCTTTGTGATTATTGGATTTCCCTCCTAATTCTGCTTTGGCTGTATTTCTCCCTTCTGTCAGTAGGTAGCGCTGTTACCTTTGGCATTGGTGTGATGAATTACAGCTAGTCAGGTTATGAATATGTATGTTTCTCTCAGCCAATCACACTGGTAGCTGAGCATGCTGGGAGATGCTATTTATTTGGAGGAAGTCAGGCGATCTTGGTCCTTTTCCACCCAGACCAGTGCCATCTTAAGAGCATTAAAGGGCCCCAGGCAATGCAGTGCACCGGGGCCCCGCCTACACAATCACCCACGAGAATAAAAATGCAAATTATCGATAAAGCGATATTTATTGGCACAGCAGTACCAGGCTAATGACAGCTTGCAAGTTGGGCGGCTGGGTCCGGTGAACACGGGAGTCCGGCCCGACTGTCCTGTGTGTGTCTGTTTCCATGGAGGCAGACAGGCATTTCTGAAGTTGTGGGCTCCCCCTCCACGTCCCAAGTGGCCTGACAGAAGCGCAGGGCCGACAGGCGCTTGCCACCTGCTAAGTTTGGCTGCGGGATGCACACAGGAATCAGGACTAATGCTTGGCTGGGGATGGGTCGCTGGACAGATGGGGCCCCCCCCGGGCAACTACCTAGTGTGTCCATTTGGTAAAATGGTCCTGAGTCCCTTGTCTGGGTGGGTGTGTGAGGAACAGCTGCTGTTGGGTAGGCCTGAAGCCTGAGGCCTGACCATGTGCTCAGGTCTCTGGAAGGGAGAGCCTGCACACTGCTTGGAAGCATGAAGGAAAGGATGGAGACCCAAGATGAAGCACCAGAGGTGACTCTGCCATGGACTGGGGAACCATGGAGAGCCTGGGAAAGCGCCAAGATGGAATCATCCACAGAGTTCCTGCACCTTCCGTGAGTTGCATACTGTTGCTATAGGGAACAGCTTGTGCTACAAAGTACAGATTGCTGGTTCCAGCTTAGAGGCTCTTTTTCTGTACTGCTGTCTGCATACTCTACATCTTTGTCTAAGGACTCTGCCAGTCTACCATTTCTGACTAAGTGTGTCCTGTGCCCGACCCCCTCTCTCCCATTTTGTTTCTGTCGTGAGAAATAAACTTCTCTTTGTTCAAGCATAAAAGTGACTGGCGCCCATCTTTCCATCTTGTACACCACCCACCATGCCTAGTAACCTGAACCCTGAGGAGGAATGTCAGCCCTCCCTGTCGCTGGGGGTCACCACCTGGCCTCTGGAGGTTGGGGGGGGGGGGTTGCTACATGGGTATAATACTTACCATGTTTTTAATACAATAAATTGTCTCAGGATAATGCACTAGGTTGGTGCCCCCTCTGTGTGGTTTTCTATATGTGTGGCAAGGTTTTGGTTTCCAGGCCTGTGGCCTGATGTGGGTCTGCCATTAGTGCCAGAATCCTCTCCAGCCCATGTGAGCTGAGACCCTGGGTGTGACAACTGAAGCAGCGACAACTCTGGCATCTTTGTTTGTGGTTTTTATTGGAATTAGGGGATGGGAGAAGGGAATGAGTGGGATACTCCTTGAGGCTTAACTAATTACAATTGGGATCTTACTTCCAAAATGCCCGTTGGCGCTTCCTTGACACCAGCCGGAGCCAGCCAACGCTCACTGACACTGAGAACACTCTGTAGAACAAAAGAAGTGCTGAATCCTCGACTTATAGTCCAGAAGATCCAAGACTGAGAACGGTAGAACTCCTGACACTGTTGTACTGTGGAAGTCACTGAATACTTTCCCCCGCCTGGCCCAGCTTGAGGTAGTATGTAGTAGAACTCCGTATAGCTGTCACTTTAATCGGCACGCTCTATACAATTTCAGGGCCCAAACGGCAGGTGCCCCCTTTGACCTTGAACTCTTCAGGGTCCACTGACTATGTACCCCCTCTGTAGCTTCAGGGTCCTCAACCTAGGTACCCCCTTACAGCTAGCTGGCACTGGAACCCAGAACTTCTTCCGGAGTGGTCCCCTCTAACTTCAGGCAGACCCCCAGTGGCAATCCTCAGTACTCACAACCTGTGTAGGCTTTCCTGGGACTGGACCCCTCTCTCTCCGCAGGCTCTCGGCACACCGGATCCCCTCAGCTCACTCAGCAAGCTCTGGACACTCTGAGACATCCACCTTCCTCAGACAGGAGGAGAGACAGCCGTTCTCTCCCTCCTGGGACTCTGCTCCCGCCAAAGACCTTGTGTCATGTGCCACCCCCAAACTTATACCTACTCCCAGAATCCTTTGCAGCACAATCTGCCTCCTGGGGTAGTTACAAGCCTGGATGTGTCCCCTGATTGGGTTTCCTCCACCGCCCTATGAGAAGCCTCTCACAGGAGCCAGTGGGGAGACTCCCCCTTCAGCAGGCACACCTGGAAACCATGACACCTTGACTATTAAATCACAGCCCTGTTGTTAGGCAGACAAGGCCCACTGCACCTTTACCTAGCACCTACCTGTAGGGTGCTACATATGGTTGCAGTGTTCTAGCAAAGGCAGGAGTGGGGGAAAGGACTTGAGCTCTTGGCACCATTCCTAGCCATTTGCAAGCTCCTTTACAATGGCCTAATAATGAAGAGGTAGTAGAAGCCGGTACTCAAGTGGTTAAAGCCCCGAGTGATTGAAGAACGGTGAACCCATCCAAAAAATAAAAAAGGTGACTTTGTGTGTTTTTTTCCTCTTTATCGCAGTCCATACATAATGTATGCAGTCACTGTTCATATCAAAGCCTGCTTGTACACGCTCCACGAGGACATAAATATGGTTTTAGATGACATAGGAACAAGATATGACAAGAGAATATGAAGCCAAATCTTTAATGGCTTACCCTTTGCTCAGTCTACTTGTGTCACTTCAGATTGAGTTACGCTGTGCAATCACTCTGCCGTCTAGCAGAGGAAAGGACACGATGCAGCTCGGCATCTCATTGCGACGCGTTTCTCTAAACATTGTTCTACTGTAACAATAAACATATCTGTTACAGGACTTTCCGCTCCAGCGACTCGGCACAAACCGCCTAGAGAGTAATTGCTACAAGTTCCCTTTTCCCGATACACCTCGCGGATTTTATTTTTTTTTGCTTTATTTATTTTTATACAATGTGTCTGCCCGTTCTTCCATGTAACAATTTAATGTCCCCTTCAGGATCCCTGACCTTTGTGTCCTTTCAAATTTCCTGGACCGCAAATAACCAAATAATGGAAAACAAAATATCACAGGAGGCTTTTTTGGAACAAGGGTACAAGCGGTGCCAAGCAGTAGCGGCGGGGGAAATCTTTGCTGAAGAAAATATGACTGCCTGCACTTTGAAGGATCTTTCCAGACTCCAGACATCTTCCATCAGAGTTTAGTATTAGGAAGCCGGTAACCACCTCAGGAACTAAAGCTGCTAGACCGGCCTTTCTGACCTTTGACATTTCCATGTAGCTGGACTGCATGGCTGCTCTTCTGCCGGCAAATAGGAGGGGAGATGTCTTCACTGGAGTGACAAGGTTCATAGCAGAGGCACGCTCGGGGTTATAAATAAATAGCATCAGCAAATACTTTCTAGGAACCGTCCTCTATGGAATATACAGTATCTCACAAAAGTAAGTACACCCCTCACATTTATGTAAATATTTTATTCTATATTTTCATGTGACAACACTGAAGAAATGACACTTTGCTACAATGTAAAGTAGTGAGTGTACAGCTTGTATAACAGTGTAAATTTGCTGTCCTCTCAAAATAACTCAACACACAGCCATTAATGTCTAAACCGCTGGCAACAAAAGTCAGTACACCCATACGTGACAATGTTCAAATTGGGCCCAATTAGCCATTTGCCCTCCCCGGTGTCATGTGACTTGTTAGTGTTACAAGGTCTCAGGTGTGAATGGGGAGCAGGTGTGTTAAATTTGGTGTTATCGCTCTCACTCTCTCATACTGGTCACTGGAAGTTCAACATGGCACCTCATGGCAAAGAACTCTCTGAGGATCTGAAAAAAAGAATTGTTGCTCTACATAAAGATGGCCTAGGCTATAGAAAGATTGCCAAGACCCTGAAACTGAGCTGCAGCACAGTTGCCAAGACCATACAGCGGTTTAACAGGACAGGTTCCACTCAGAACAGGCCTCACCATGGTCGACCAAAGAAGCTTACTGCATGTGCTCAGCGTCATATGCAGAGGTTGTCTTTGGGAAATAGACGTATGAGTGCTGCCAGCATTGCTGCAGAGGTTGAAGGGGTAGGGGGTCAGCCTGTCAGTGCTCAGACCATACGCCGCACACTGCATCAAATTGGTCTGCATGGCTGTCGTCCAAGAAGGAATCCTCTTCTAAAGATGATGCACAAGAAAGCCCGCAAACAGTTTGCTAAAGACAAGCAGACTAAGGACATGGATTACTGGAACCATCTCCTGTGCTCTGAAGGGACCAAGATAAACTTATTTGGTTCAGATGGTGTCAAGCGTGTGTGGCGGCAACCAGGAGAGAAGTACAAAGACAAGTGTGCCTTGGCTACAGTCAATCATGGTGGTGGGAGTGTCATGGTCTGGGGCTGTATGAGTGCTGCCGGCACTGCGGAGCTACAGTTCATTGAGGGAACCATGAATGCCAACATGTACTGTGACATACTGAAGCAGAGCATGATCCCCTCCCTTCGGAGACTGGGCCGCAGGGCAATATTCCAACATAACAACCCCAAACACCTCCAAGATGACCACTGCCTTGCTAAAGAAGCTGAGGGTAAAGGTGATGGACTAGCCAAGCATGTCTCCTGACCTAAACCCTATTAAGCATCTGTAGGGCATTCTCAAATGGAAGGTGTAGGAGTGCAAGGTCCCCAACATCAACCAGCTCTGTGATGTCATCATGGAGGAGTGGAAGAGGACTCCAGTGGCAACCCTTGAAGCTCTGGTGAACTCCATGCCCAAGGGGGTTAAGGCAGTGCTGGAAAATAATGGTGGCCACACAAAATACTGACACTTTAGGCCCAATTTGGACATTGTCACTTAGGGGTGTACTGACTTTTGTTGCCAGCGGTTTAGACATTAATGGCTGTGTGTTGAGTTATTTTGAGGGGACAGCAAATTTACACTGTTATACAAGCTGTACACTCACTACTTTACATTGTAGCAAAGTGTAATTTCTTCAGTGTTGTCACATGAAAAGATAGAATAAAATATTTACAAAAATGTGAGGGGTGTACTCACTTTTGTGTGATACTGTACTTTCCCTTAAAATACAGTATATGTGAACCCTACATTTCAGAGTATTACTGGGGAATGGGATAGTGCAGGGCTTCAATAGCATTCCTCAGTAGGTTCTGAAATGAAAAAAATCAATTAAAAGCTTTTTTCACTTGCTTTGGTAAGTGACCTTATCCCTGCAGGCCAGGGCTATGGGGGAGGGGAGGTTGCTTGAAGTTGCAGGTATTCTAAGCATCAGCACCCTACAGGAGATGCGGAGTAGGTGCTCGGTGCTAGCGTATCGAGTTTCATGTCTCCTTATTAAACTGATGGGGCTTGGGCACCATACGGGTGAGCAGGCTTCTGTACCACCTTATGGCTCTGTGGCTGATTGGTCACTTTGCAACTTTGACTGCTTTAACTGTGTTTTTGCTGAGGCTAAGCAGTGCAGTACTAAAAACGAGAAAACAAACAAACACAAAGGGCGCACCGGCCTAGTGCATTATCCTCTAAAAAGGTTTATTCAAATAAGTTATAAAAATGCTTCCAAATGAGTTCTTGGTAAAGGCATATCAATTAGGTACGTAGTCATCAGCATCAAGATCAAAGGGTGATCTGTTCCCTGAAGCTGGAAAGGCTTACGCATTTCGAGGCTTAGCCTCTTCCTCAGAGCATCTGAGGAAGGGCTCTGAGGAAGAGGCTAAGCCTCGAAATGCGTAAGCCTTTCCAGCTTCAGGGGACGGTTCAGCCTTTGATCTTGATGCTGATGACTACGTACCTATTTGATATGCCTTTACCAATAACTCATTTGTGAGTATTTTTTTACCTGTTATTTGAATAAACCTTTGTAGAGGATAATGCACTAGGCCGGTGTGCACATGTGTTTGTTTTTTTCGTTTTTAGTGGTCTTAGACTACCCTGGTCTTGTAAGGGACTGCAAGGCCGAAGTTATCCAGTGATGCTGAGTCGAAAGTCGAAAGTTCCCAGCAGCTGCATGATTGTGGCTAAGGTGGATAGAGGATCACACCACTCTGAGTGCAGGAGATAGGTGCTTTGCACCAAATTTTTGGTTTGTTATATATATGAACAGTGCAGCAGCAGGGACAAGGACAAGGCATTTTGGCAGGATGTTTTGGGGAAGGTGGGTTTGGACCACACTCCCCTTACCTACGCCCCTGGTGGTTGTGACAGAACGCCTTGACACCCCGCTTGTGTGCTTCCGCCAATCAGTGCTTCCTGCTCTCCAAAGCCTTCCAGCAACCCAAAGAAATGCCACTCTAGGTGAGTGACCGACTCTCACACGTTGCGAACAGGAACCCAGAGTGCTGCGCAGCTCATCTGTGAGATTCAGAGACATGCAAAAATCCAGAATTTTGCTGCACTCCTTGGTAACTTTATTGAAGTATTAAAATCACATTACATCACTTCCAGCAGCCCGAGAGCTAATACCAGCCCTTTTACCCAAGTATCGTACACAGATACACGTACATCTTTTTTTGAACAGAAATACAGGTTTTTATACACTTCAAAATTAGGTCAGTCATCACATGAACAAAAAAATCAAATATTACCCAAAACATCACACAATGGTTAGATAACAAGGTGGAGTTGACACCAGCCTGATCCCATCGCGTAGGAACCTCCAAGAGATAGTCAAATTAGCTAACAGACATAACAATAGGTGACTCAATGAACTCAATTAACAATGGGAATTCACACCTAGGAGGCACACAATGGGAGAGACACACATAACATAAACAGTGATCCCACCCCTCCGTAGGCTGTCCGGCAATAGCATACAATAGTCTATGAGACAAACTCATACAATATTCCAGTAGTCTGAAAAGGTGGAACTAATAGATCTCTTGAGGGATATTGTTGATAAATATTTTTGTCCCAAGTGAAGGAGCCTCTCCAACCCAGTCTGCAGGAGGGGCACCATATTATCTCTGACCATTACCATATACAAGAATAATATTATAGCTTTCCATCCACTCCAGAAGGGAAGCTTTATTGTCCTTATTCAGAGAATTAATCCAAGCCTCGCTCTCAGTGTTCATCACATAGTTACATAGTAGGTGAGGTTGAATAAAGACAATAGTCCATCTAATTCAACCTGTGTAGGTGTGTGTGGCCGTAATAATCTCACATAGCCCTGAATGTTCTGATCCTTGAGATGTAAGTCTAAGAGACTTTTGAAAGCCACCATACTTCCCGCAGAAACCACCTCTTGTGGTAGAGAATTCCACAATCTTGTAGCCCTAACAGTAAAGGACCCCCCACGTTGCCTGAGGTTAAAACGCTTCTCTTCTAATTGCATTGTATGCCCTTGAGTCCTCATGCAATCCTTTCAACCGAATAGCTTTTTTTTTGTTGTCCATCATTAGAGAATTATCTGCTTTCTCCATGGGGCCATAATCAGTGGGTAGAAGGCTTGCCCCTAGTCCCCTCAAAAAGTCCCTGTCCTGGTTGGGTCTGTCACGGTGGTGATATCACTGAAGCAGCAAGTCCCAGTCTCAAGCCCTAAGTTCTAAGCCCCAATTTACATCTAAACATTTTTTTAGCCCATTTCACAATGTCTGACTATGCATGACTATGGTCAACATTACTGATAAACTGAGCTGCCCTGGGTTTGATTCGAGCAGGGTTTGGCAAATCCCCAAGAAGTTCTGTTGTCCGGCCTGAACCTCACTAAAATCAATGGGAGTCAAATCTGTCAAATCAAAAATGCCCATTTTCTAGGCTCATTGGCAAAAGGGTTGTCAAAAAATTGCATGGGGTGGCCACTGCCCTAGGGGACATGTACCAATCCAAAAACATGTTTTAAAATCCCATTCAGCTACGAACAGCGTTTCTTTTTTTTTTTTTTTTTTAAGTACTGACATTTACAAAGGCAAAAAGTGCTAGGAAATTACATTTCCTTGCTGGTGTTTTAGAAAATAAAATTCACGCATACACAAAGACCCCTCTAAAAAACTCCCAAAATAAATAGCTTAGACCTTTGAAAATGAAAAGAAAATAAGGAGAGCACCTCTAAGTGCAGTACAACTTTTAATTCAAAGAATAAAAAGATGCAGGATGTCCATCGCCCGGCTGGATCAACATAAGGTCCACGCTGTCCAGGCAGCATTAAGACTTGGTGTCAGGCAGAGATGGCTCCTGCGCTTCCGGAACCAGTGTGGAGAGCACCGGAGGAGGTGATTACGTCACATAGCGGGGGGGGGGGGGGTGCCCTTTTACATGTTTTTCTTGGCTATACAGTATTTCTAATCAACTTTGAGAGGAAAGAAAAGGTAGAGAGGAAGCTTGATGTTGTCTGTTATATCTAGAATCTGCCATTAAAATGCAAAGCAGAGACTTTTATGTACTCATCCAGATCATATAAAGAAAAAAAATGAGGTTTTTCCCCAGGTGTGGACCTCCAGTAACCTACAACGGCTAAACAATAGAGTTTAAGGATAAAATAAAACATAATCTTTATTGTACAATGTTAAAAAGGATAAAAATAAAGTTATCCTACCCCAAACATGGGGATTTATTACCTTATAATTAGCTATATGTAGCTCATTGAAAATACATACAATCACATATATACACAAAGATAGGTTAAATCCAGTATGGGTGGAATGTGCTTAGCCTGCTATCGGTAAGGTCAACGTGTTTCACCAGATGTTTGGCTTCCTCAGGACCCAGACAGGAAAATAATCAATTACCTAGAATAGTACAATATTAGTACCAAAATATAACAAATAAATCATACTGTCACAATCAGGGGTTAGGCTCGAAGACCAGTAGCTATAGCAGTGAAAGCTCGTGCAGGAACTTGTAGGATAGGAACACAGGCAGATCACCCAGGCAGATGATGCAGGCTCACCTGAAGTGCGGAATCTAAGTACTAACTATTAACCAGAGCTCCTGATGGTGGAGATGGATTTTCCTGCATGTTAGCACCAGGTCGCGGTCCTCAGGTTCGCCCCACCAGGAGGTGAGCAAGCCAGGGTCGAATAGCAGATATAGCAGGTAGGGATCAAGCAGAAGCGCAGTCAAGGAATAGTCAAGGTCGGAAATGAGTAGTTGCAGGTTGGGATAAGCAGAAGCAAAGTGGAGGAACAAACTAAATGTCGAGACCAGACCAGGACCATGTCGAGACCAGGACCAGAGCTCCTGATGGTGGAGATGGATTTTCCTGCATGTTAGCACCAGGTCGCGGTCCTCAGGTTTGCCCCACCAGGAGGTGAGCAAGCCAGGGTCCAATAGCAGATATAGCAGGTAGGGATCAAGCAGAAGCGTAGTCAAGGAATAGCCAAGGTCGGTAATGAGTAGTTGCAGGTTGGGATAAGCAGAAGCAAAGTGGAGGAACAAGCTAAATGTCGAGACCAGACCAGGACCATGTTGAGACCAGGATCAGAGCTCCTGATGGTGGAGATGGATTTTCCTGCATGTTAGCACCAGGTCGCGGTCCTCAGGATCGCCCCACCAGGAGGTGAGCAGGCCAGGATCGAATAACAGATATAGCAGGTAGGGATCAAGCAGAAGCGTAGTCAAGGAATAGTCAAGGTCGGTAATGAGTAGTTGCAGGTTGGGATAAGCAGAAGCAAAGTGGAGGAACAAGCTAAATGTCGAGACCAGACCAGGACCATGTTGACACCAGGACCAGAGCTCCTGATGGTGGAGATGGATTTTCCTTCATGTTAGCACCAGGTCGCGGTCCTCGGGTTCGCCCCACCAGGAGGTGAGCAAGCTAGGGTCGAATAGCAGATATAGCAGGTAGAGATCAAGCAGAAGCGTAGTCAAGGAATAGCCAAGGTCGGTAACGAGTAGTTGCAGGTTGGGATAAGCAGAAGCAAAGTGGAGGAACAAGCCAAATGTCGATAACGAATGGTAGCGAAGATACGGATGGCAGCAGGGGAGACAAGCGAGATATTGGCTGGGAAGGCACAATATTTTGGCAAACAGGAAGTGCAGAGAAATGGCTTAAATCAGGAAGTTCATGGGAGGAGCAAAGGCTTCAAGGTTCAAGGCAAATAAGATTCAAGGCAGGACCATTTAAGGATTTATCAAGTGAACTGTCGAGCATTCCAGGTGGCTCAGTAAGCAGAGTCATTGCCAGACACAGTAGAGGTCCCAGGTTCAAGTCCAGGTCGTGACACATACACAGCACAACTCTCACATTTATAGGTAAAATTGATCCAGGGAATATCGGATTGCCTCTCAGGAGATCAGGAAGGAGTTGTTTCCTCTGCTGGAGCCAATTAGGTCATGCTGTGCTGCGGTTTTTGATCCTCTGGACCAACTGTGGGTATATGATTGTTTAAATGGGATTGTAAAGTTGTGTTTTTTTTTTTTTGTATTGGTTAAACTAGATGGACTTGTGTCTTTTTTCAACCTAACTAACTATGTAACAATACATATGTTTCTTATATGTGTGAATCTTCACATTCCTACTGACGAGTACGGCAGCCGAATGTCCACCCATTAACGCCCAAGGCCGGCACAGGGGTACAACAAGCGGATTGCACC
Source organism: Pelophylax lessonae (assembly GCF_965119305.1). Lineage (NCBI taxonomy): Eukaryota > Metazoa > Chordata > Amphibia > Anura > Ranidae > Pelophylax > Pelophylax lessonae. Next base: position 4,351,763 of record NC_138771.1, on the reverse strand, counting down.
CCAACAAGCACATGAATGGAGGTGGCCAGGCTATTAGATCTAGAACCTTTCTTTATGATAGAAAGGAACAGACCACCAATCTAACGGGGCATTTCTCAAGTGGTCACCAATGTGAGGGAACGCTACAGTTTTCACTGTCTGCCTTTCTTTTTGGCCATTTTTGTTATAATTTGTTTCATTTTTTTTATTATTATTATTATTACAGAAAATGATTTTGTCACATAGAGCGGTCCTAAGACCCCGTTCACACTGGGGCGACGCTACTTGCCGGGGCGACCTCACAGGTCGCGGTACGCAGCTCGCACCGTGACCTCGGAGCGGCCGGCACGGACTTCATATCATTGAAGTCAATTCAGGTCGCTCCGGGTCACCCCAAAGAAGCTCCGGACCCTTTTTCTAAGTCGGAGGGACTTGTGTCGCTCCTATTAGAACGGGTCCACAGCTTCTCTATGGCAGGCGACCTACGGCGACCTGTCAGGCGACCAGGTCGCCTGACAGGTCGCCCCAGTGTGAACGGGGTCTAAGTCTCTCTTACTGTAAAAACATCAGATTCCTTATTCTTTAGTCCCAGCTTACTGTTCACCCCAATGTCCTGTGAGCTTTAGATATAGTAATTATTAGGAAGGGTTCCCTGGGACGTGAAGTTTATATCCAGGGTTCATCCTTGTTAGAGAGGGTATGAAAGGCTTCTCTGCTAACTCCAGATACATCACATCTGTATTATATCCTACCACAAACTCACTTAATAAAGCAAAGTGCAGTAACCCATGGCAACAAAACAGAACTCCTATCTCAGCAGACAGCAGAATTCTGAATGTTTGCTTTAAGAAAGTGAACTTTGAGAATCAGATTTGCTCTTTACACGATCTTATTACATAAGCCGGCTATTCTGTAGATATGTTCGCCGTCTCCTTCCACGAAATGTCAGTTCACGGGGTTCTCTTCAAATTTAAAATGAAGATCATACTTTAAAGGGTGACATGAAATTTCCTCCAGCATAGGCTGTGATCAGGGCTGTATTAAGAACACCATGGGCCTGGTGCGAAGGATATTGGAGGGCCTTGTTTGGGATAAAATACAACAAAAACACAAACATTTTTTGTTAAAATAAATTATTAAAACAAGTTAAAATAAATAGATAGATTTGGGGGGGGGGGAGTGGGGGGAGTGAAAGATAGGGGAGAGAGTGAGGAGGGTAAAATACGGGGGTGGGGGGGAGGTGCCTATGGGTAGCGTAAGTAGAGTAGTGTAACGGAACCGCAACCCACACTTTGCTTGTGGACTTCAGTCAGTATACGGCTTCCTCACAGTCATGTACATAGATATCAGATTTTCCAGCTGCCCCCATACAGAGCTAGCCGACAACTTAGATTGTACTGGAATCTTCTCTTTATTGAACATTTACACAGAATTTATATACAGCATGGACCTCCCCCTCCTGATCAGATTACCACACAGAGGTCATGGGTTGCCTGATTACATTATCATATGCAGATGAAATTGTATACAGAAATATAATTAACCTGAACTAATTATCTAGCCATCTGGACAGAAACAATATGTGAGTTCATTAACATTTAACAATGGGACAGACAGGCTTAACAGAATACACGTCTCATCTCAATAGACAGACAATAGGAAAAGACTGCCAGTGACAGTCTGTCCGTCTCCTACATTGAAGTACATGGAATACACATCTAAGCCTTGCTTTAATTATTTAGGAGTCACAGACTTCATGGCAACAGATTATAGGTCTGACAGTGTAAAGTGGTATTAAATCTTCATTGTTCTTGAGAGATATTGTTGATAAATATTACTCTTCCATTTGAAGTTATGCAAACCATTTTCTCGGTGTCCATTAAGTATCTGTCTTTCACTCCCAGTGACAGTGAGTACTGTTACAAGCAGTAATACTAAGGTGTAAATAAAATCAGCGCAGAACAAGAAATCAAAAATAATAACAGTAGCTGTACACCCAGGGTCAAATTATCAAATCCCATAATAATCAATCCATAATAAATCAGTGCAGTGCTCTAAACTAATATATAGTAAATAAAATATAAAATCAAATAGAATGAATCAGAATATAGAGAGTCCCATAAAGTGACATAAGTGCTGCAAATTGACACTCGTGGGTAATCAGGTGTTAGATCTCCTCCACCAGTAATGCAAGCCTCTCACCTCAAAGGGCGACCCCTGAATTAACAGATGGGTCAAATCACGCTTTTCACCTCCAGGACACAAGGATTTAGAACCCTCTAGCACAAATCTCTAGTCAGGTCAGATATATCCACAAATAAGGACGTAACGCGTACGGAGGAGGAGGGAAGGACTTGACGTCACCTTCGGTCATCCTGTTCCACATTGATGTACATACGCTGGAATCACAGGGCACTGGGTCATAGTGTCGCTTATGTAAGCATTTTTATTTATAAATAAAGCACCTTATTAGAAAAGGAAAGCACTATATGTATGTTTTACTTTTATATGATATCTGCCGGGGAGTCCTGGAGGGACAAGCTTGGAGGGACACATTCATTGCTTTATTTTCGTCCTTATTTGTGGATACGTATGGCCTGACTGGAGATTTGGGATAGAGGGTTCTAAATCCTTCTGCCATGGTGGTGAAAAGCGTGATTAGACCCATCTGTTAATTCAGGGGTCACCCTTTGAGGTGAGAGTAGTAATACTGCCTGCCGCCCGCGTTGTACATGTCAATGGCGCCTGCCATCCCTTGATTTTCATATTAAGCATGTGTACACACACAGAGCAGGGCTGGGCAGCATTAGTTACTTACTGGGCCGGGCCTATATCAAGGTAGGGGCCTGGAGCTAGAGCTCCAATAGCCCCTCATGTTATTCCAGCCCTGGCTGTGATAATTAACACACAATATGCTGACTTTGTGGTAAAGCTGTAAAATGTCCTAAAAGCCTAAAAGACATAAATATTCCACAATATTCCTGAGAGTGGGGATGTCCCATTGGGGCGTTGGGGTGAGATTGTTCTCTAATAAACTCTGTAAACACCCGTGTAAGTTCACATTTAGCAACAGAGACCAAATTAAAACCACTTCTTCATATACTCGGAAACGGTCAACAGACCTAGAACTGATTAGACATGATTGGTCTCAAATATGGGAGACAACTCAATTCTGCTCAACCACTCGGGTAGTGAAAGAGACCAATTTTAAGGTCATGACAAGATGGTATCTGGCTCCCCCCAGATTTGCCCATTTATGTTCCAGGGCACTCTATTTTCTGCTTTAGGGGATGGGGACAGGTAGGAACATTCTTGGTCAACAGACCTAGAACTGATTAGACATGATTGGTCCCAAATATGGGAGACAACTAAATTCTGCTCAACCCGTCTGTTAGTGGAAGAGACCAACTTTAAGGTCATGACAAGATGGTATCTGGTTCCCCCCCAGCTTTGTCCATTTATGTTCCAGGGCACTCTGTTTTCTGCTTTAGGGGATGTGGCCGGGTGGGAACATTCTTCCATGTGTGGTGGACCTGTCCTGTGGTACATCGTTTCTGGAAAGAAGTTCTACAGATGATCTTGGAGCTCGTGGAGCTCCCCTACTAGTCCTACTAGTACCAGATTTCCCTCTAGGCACTGTAGGCATATGCCTACAGGCGCCCTTCCTAGGGGGGGTGCCCATCTGTACGAGTTATTTTTTTTTTTCCCTTTTTCTCTGCCAGGTCCGTACATCATACGGACCTGACAGCGGGGGGTTTCACACACAATCCACTGTATTGTATGTAAAACTGACAGGCAGACTCTAGCCTGTCAGGTGAAAGCATTCAGGCGATGCTGCCTGATTGATTCCACACACCCCTGGTTCCGCCCTCCCTGCCTGCGTGCTTGCTTACCTCCACCATGTATTCCGGAATCATCTGAAGTCCCAGATGATGTCTTTGAAGACGAAAGCGTTGGTTTTCTTACCATTCAGGCCATTGCACTATGATCTTGTATACTGGATAATGTTACAAGCGCTATAGGGAATGATGTAAATTTTCTACTTTTTTAAATACAATTTGGAGATACAGTTTTACAATATGTGGAGCCTTTCTTTATCACTATGGTCCAACGCACTCTTTGACACCAATCTATGCAGAGCAGATTCATCGCGTTGTTACATGTGGAAACATTTGGAGTCTTCTAGTACCACTCCTGGACACATTCAAAACGTGGTTGACCCAGTACTTGTATGGGTAACGTAGTCCATATGTTCCGGTAAGCAGTCATTTTTACCAGTGGCGGAAGGTTTTCACATTGAGGATTGGAGCACAGAAGGCGGCACCACCCTGTTCTGTGATTATTCACTGCACTGGGATATGTTTTCTATCCTGTGGACTTTATACCCTTGGACTGCCCTGTCATTTTATTATTGTTTGGTATGATATATATATATTTCTTCACATTTTTTATTGAGTTTATTATGGGATATTTATTTTACGATTTGGTTTAGCGCTGCACTTTCTTTGATTATCTACTATAGTTGCATCACTGTTTCAGAAAACTAATATAAAAAAACGTTTCACTTACTGGGAGCATGCCTGATCCCACCGAATCAGGTGGACCACAAACCAACAATACTGGTAATATAACAATAAACAACGAGGGGGATTTTTGGAAATTATGTAGGAAATTAGAAGCAGCATACAAATACCATACCACTCAGTGGTGGGATATAACATTCCTCTAAATGTATTTGTCGGAGGGACACTAGATGTTTAAATATCCTGAATGAGGAGGAACTCATTACAAGCAAACAGAACAAATTCTCAAGGGAGTTTGTTTTGCGTGCGTTTCTAGCAAGGGTTACTTTGCGGTACAACCAAGGAAGCTCAGACCTCTGCAGGGTATAAATGTACTTTTACTAAACAAAAGCATGCTGTACATATAAACTATTACAATATTAGGAACATATCACAAGACTGGCAGATATAACAATGCCTAACACATGAACAGCCTATGGTCTGTAAACAGCAGAAATACGCTTCTTAAACATACAACACTTGTCCCAAGAATATTGAATACTTAGCTCGGGTGGTGGGATTCCAATGGATGTCTGCAGCAACAAGACAAAGAAAGGTCCTCGCCGCATGTTTTCTCCAACTACAAACTGTTGTGGAAATTTTGATTTTAGTTTAAATCAGGGGTTCTTAACCTTGTTGGAGGTACTGAACCCCACCAGTTTCATATGCGCATTCACCGAACCCTTCTTAATTGGAAAAATAAAATATGATTTTTTCAAATTCAAAACATAGGTATATATTATTTTAGGTATATATTTATACATAGGTGCGCAAAATGAACAAAACCATTAAGAACAAAGAACAAAACCATTAAAACATGATTTTCACACAAAAACATAATGAATATTTACTGCAAATTAGTGTGACTCCTGCTGTTGTCTTTCAGAGACCAGTTCAGAAATGTGCGGCTTTATCAGGGCAAGTGCTGCTCTCATGTCATTATCATGTCACCTCACCCTGGCCTGCTGTAAGGGGGGATCTATATGGGGGACGGGACCTCACCTCACCCTGGCCTGCTGTAAGGGGGGATCTATATGGGGGACGGGACCTCACCTCACCCTGGCCTGCTGTAAGGGGGGAAATCTATATGGGGGACGGGACCTCACCTCACCCTGGCCTGCTGTAAGGGGGGATCTATATGGGGGACGGGACCTCACCTCACCCTGTCCTGCTGTAAGGGGGGAGATCTATATGGGGGATGGGACCTCACCTCACCCTGGCCTGCTGTAAGGGGGATCTATATGGGGGACAGGACCTCACCTCACCCTGGCCTGCTGTAAGGGGAAATCTATATGGGGGACGGGACCTCATCTCACCCTGGCCTGCTGTAAGGGGGGATCTATATGGGGGACCTGGTCCCCATATAGATCCCCCTTACAGCAGGCCAGGGTGAGGTCCTCCATATAGATCCCAGGTCCCCCATATAGATCCCCCCTTACAGCAGGCCAGGGTGAGGTGAGGTCCCGTCCCCCATATAGATCTCCCCCCTTACAGCAGGACAGGGTGAGGCGAGGTCCGGACCCTGGCCTGCTGTAGGGGGGGATCTATATGGGGGACCCCAGAGTGACCTAACCTCACCCTGGCCTGCTGTAAGGGGGGATCTATATGGGGGACCCCAGAGTGACCTAACCTCACCCTGGCCTGCTGTAGGGGGGGATCTATATGGGGGACCTTACCCTGGCCTACTGTAAGGGGGGATCTATAAGGGGGATCATGTCCCCCATATAGATCCCCCCTTACAGCAGGCCAGGGTGAGATGAGGTCCCGTCCCCCATTAAGATCTCCCCCCTTACAGCAGGCCAGGTTCCCCATAAAATAGATCCCCTTTACATAGTCTTCTCAGTGGTCTCACACAGTCAGTCAGACAGTCAGTCAGTCATTAGACTAGTACAGCCAGTACTACTCCAGTCCTACCTTTTTTTCACCTGTGTCCCGACTCCTGATCACAGGCTAGGTTTTCCTCCTGCAGGCTGCAGCACCACTGTCACCACTGGCTCTCTGGCCTCTCACCTGCCAGCTTCTTCTGCTGCTGCGGCTGCCTGGCCTGGTGGTTCTCTCCCGCGCTGCGCTGGGCGGCCGCTGCATGGGTTAGTCCCTCCCCCAGAAGTCCCTCTCCGCACGCCTGGTCTGTCTCCCCCCCCCCCACCACTACACAGTGGGCGACGCCGGCTCTGGCTGGATTGGATTTGGCCGGGAGCCGAGCTGCACAGCCAGCAGTGAGAGTGAGCCAGGGGCAGAGAGAGCTGCGAGTGCGAGCGGAAGGACATGCCCGAAACTGGAGAAATAGTCCCTGACAGCGAAGTGGTACTAGCGGAGGGTGTGCCGAACCCTCGAGACTGACCCACCGAACCCCTGGGGTTCGCCGAACCCAGGTTAAGAACCACTGGTTTAAATAGTCATTATGTCTCCCAGTGTCGGTTTTACCGATAATCGCTATTCACAGCGATTATCACTTTAACTGTCATTGTAGGAAAGACTTGCTGGTGAAAATCTTCCAATGGATGAGATGGCAAAATACTTGTAGTAAAGAGAGTCCATCGCATAGGTCTATGTCTGCGGTTCAGGGCCCTGCGCTGCTGAGATATGTCTGTGATATGGAAAATTCTTATTTTACCAAGATTAATAGACTGCTCCTTATAGTCACATTTGATCGGTGTGACTGGGGGGGGGGGGGGGCTGCTGCTATTATCTTATGCAGATAAAACCTCATCAACTGGAACAAATAGAATGGTCACTATCAAAATTGGTTTGTATATACGATTCATGTTTGATGGAAACCCACCAACAGGTAATGGAGTACATGTTTATGGATTGACATGAATGAACAATGAAAAGTCATGTGCTTTCTGGCAGTTTAGTCTTTTGTTCACTCTTGTCCATCTATGGGCGTGTACTTCACAGCTTCTATTGTGCTTTTTGAATGTATGCGTATCTGTGATTGGTGTCCATGAAGCCACTCCCTGTAACTCACTTACTTGCTGTAAATAAACAAGCCCTGCTCAGAACACAGGAAAAACACAGAAGGAGGCACACACACACACACACACACACACACTGACACACACACACACACACACACACACACTGACACACACACACACACACACACACACTGACACACACACACACACACACACACACACACTGACACACACACACACACACACACACACACTGACACACACACACACAGACATAGACACACAGACACAAGCTCACATAGCCATTTAAGAGACACATAACCTCTCACACATAAACTCTCACACACAAACACTTACTCTTACACAAATGCACACACATACATATCCAATGGAGAGAGACCTGGCAGATGGCATCGAAATGACCCAGCGCGTCTGTTCCTTTCTTTATCGCCGAGCGCTTGGTAAATCCTTATGTAAAAGAGCGGCGCATTTGTACTTTTCAGTACAAGCCCTTTTAATTTCCAGCACAGTAATGGCGAGCTTGGTAGCCCTAACACATCGTTCCTAGCTTCTCAGCGGACAAACAGGAGGGAAGTGAGTCCGGTTTTGTTACAACAAAGGCGCCGTGTGGTAAGACATTTCATTTCAGTTTTTGAAAATTTGTTGTTGTTCTAAACCAGGGCTTACTTTCTTTGTCCGCTGTGGAAGTTATAAACAAAAGCTTAGCAAAAGAACCTTTTCATTTGCAGCGTTCGCTCTTTTGTGTAACGATGGGGTTATTTCTATTAATATTTGTGGCTAGGGATCAGGTCTGTTACGTTCTCAGTTAATACATCCTGGGGTTGTGATATATGTGTTAAATATTGCCTTGTAACATCTGTTGTAATATCAGCTTTGTTCGATGAGATAACAATATATTATCGATCGATTGTTGGTTTGGGCGGCAGATTGGTTGGTGTGTGTGCTGGATTGGTTTTTGGCGGGAACTCGTTTATTAGTGAAACTGGGTTTTTTGCTTTGGACTCTGATGTTTGAATTGAGCATATAGCAGACGGTTTTGGACTGAGTTTCTATATTAAGTAGCAAATTGTATTGTGCAGCCCCAAAACCAGCATTTCCACCAGGATAGCTATTGTCTCTGAATACAGCTGATCCTGTAAAAAACAGTTTTTCCTGTCTTTTGTATATATTTTTGTTGTTGTGTACGAAGAAGCACATGGTTGCTCAAACTCTTTGTTTTGTGCAACTCTTTTGTGTGGGCCATGTGTTCAGATGGCAGCCATTTTGTAACATGTGGTTATGATGTCATTTCTTTTGTGTGGGCCATGTGCTCGGATGGCAGCCATTTTGTAACATGTGGTTATGATGTCATTTCCTTTGTGTGGACCATGTGCTTGGCAGCCATTTTGTTAAATGGAGTTGAGACCCATGTGGCTGAAATGCTATTTTGAGCTTTAAAACATTTTTCTCTTTTTTGGTAGTTTTAAATGGCAACTTTGTGATGTTATTTTTGCACTGTATTTCAGTTTAAAAGTAATGTTTTTTTCATTTTAATTGAAATCCGGCATCTAGGAAGATTTTCTTACAGGATCATTGCAGTGTTTTTCTAGCTAGCTTTGTTCATCTTTTTGTTCATATTTAGCACAGATATAGATATATACATATCCAACCCATCAGTTTTTGTTTTTTGTGTTTTTGTCTGTTTTCAGGGGTAACTATTTTTTTGTTTTGTAAGTTTTTGGTTAAGCTGTTTTTGTGGTGTATTTTGTCTCATTTTTGTTGTAACTAAGTTTTTTCCAATGATAAGAGTACATTGTGGAGTGACTGATATTGGATTCAGTTTTTCAGGGTTGTTTTGTACTGAGCGGTGGTTTCTCACAGAGGTAGTTTTCGGTACTGCAGGTTGGATTTTAGGTAGAGAGGTTATATCTTCCAGTGTGCAATCAGTAACCGGCATCTTGATTTAAATTTTTAATGCAACATCAAGGAATAGACTGAAGCCAAGGTTTGTATAGGGAGGACTTTCATTGTACTTTCGGGGTTGTTTGGCTGCACGGGTTAGGTGGAAACGAACGTGTGTACTTTGAGCCATCTACGTGAAACGGGTGATTGCGACACGCTTGTTTCAGCCTTCAACGTGTGAGGAGTAGATACCGAAACCCTCCCCACATTTGGCCGTGTATAATAATCGGAGCTGGGGAGCGAGTGGGGGTTGATGAGCTGTATAGCCGTACGAAGCCACCGGGTTGAAGTCTTCTAGCTGACCGGCGCAGGGCCGTGTAAAATAACCGGAGTCCAGAAGCAGGCCAACACTGTCAAAGTTGGCACCTAGCAGTGTTGCTCCTAAACCAGGTGCAAGGAAGTGATTCGAATCGGCATGGTTAATGGTTTATCCATGCAATGGGGGGTAACGCAGGTCCCCCAGGCTAGCCAAACAACTTTCGCGGTACATGAAGTCTGAGTTTGGGGCTCGGGCCATGAGACCTCTCAGGAAGGGGAATAACCAAGGGAAACAGTTGGTACATCCCTTTGGAAGGTGTTTTTGATGTCTGGAGATGGGAGGAGTTCATTATTGAATTCAGAACTAGGCTCCAGGCGACAGAGATGCTAAGTGTAGCGCAATTGTGGCTTCAGAGATCTATTATGGTCAATCAGCAAGGCGTGCTTGAGGCGGTTTCAGGCTGGAAGAACCGCATTATGTACACTTGGTCTGATGAGATAGCCGAGCCCAGCGATCTGGTGAGAGAAGTGGAGGAAGCTCTTCCTGGGCTAACTTTAATAAGACGAGCCAGATCCGCTGACACTGAACCTGTCTCTGCACTTTAATCTCCGTTTTCTTCAGTTCACAGTGCAGACTTTGATACTGGTAACACCCTCCCACCTCACAGTGTCTCTATCTTTCAACAGCCTGTCATAACAGCTGAACCCTTTCCTTCTAACACTGTGGCAAACTAGAAGTTCTTTTAACAGGTCTGCTATGGATGTGGAAAGTCAGGGTACATCAGGCATAATTGTCCTACCAACCCGGCTGGTCCGTGGGGTAAGTGGCAATTTATTCCGGAGGATCCGGAAAATTCAAGGTAGGTATGGTCAGAAACGACTATGACTTATCATAAGGCGTTGATAAACTGGTGTCAGCTCACATCCTAGAGGAACTAAAATAGCCCCTCCCTTGCCTCGCTGACACCGATACAGCCAAAATGGTCTTAAGATCTCAAGACCCTAGAGGCAAGGTTCCCCTTCCAGGGAAGACAACTCCCACTGTAGGTCTCACAGGCCAGACAGTGTCAGTGACTGAACCTCTCTATTGCAGGCTAGGCCAGCTTTGCAAGGAGAAGCTTGTTTTTTTTTTAGGTCATTGCATTTCTCTAGGTACCCAACATCTAACCACTCAGAGAATGCAGACATTGAAGGAGTCCTCGTAACCTTAAACGATGCACTATTTTGGAACCCTGCGTCTCTTCTTCCTGTTAAGAATGAAGAGAAGGGGGGAGAAGGCCGTGCGGAAAAATGGTAATTTTCAAAACTTTATCTCGCTTTCTTTCTCTTTTTCTCTTTTTCTCTCTCTCTCTCTCTCTCTCTCTTTTCTCTCTTTCTCTTTCTCTCTCTCTCTCTCTCTCTCTCTCTCTCATCAATTTCCAAATTTAGTAAGAACAACACGATTGTCTTTCTTTGATGGAGTGGCAATCAGCGGCTGTCAGCCCAGTGAAGGAGACCCCCATTCCAGTTGCTAACCTTTTTGTCGATGGTTCCAGGTACTACACCCCAGATGGTAAGACATAGAGATCAGAGGATCAATTTCTATACAGATTCGAGATACGCTTTTTGGACTGGCACATGATTGTAGTCCTGTCTGAAAGGCAAGAGGGTTCTTGACTAGTTTGGGGGGGTCGGTGAAACGTGCGGGGTTAATAGAGCTGTTCATTGCCTTTTGCTTGCCACACGAGATAACCATTCTGAAGGTAAAGGCTCATACTACTGAGACGACTATGGAAGCCAATGGAAATGCCTTGGCAGATAGAGCTGCTAAGGAAGGTGCTCTGAGCCCGGTGACAGAGACCCTAATGCTATCCATCCCCTCTGATGTGTTAAGAAGCTGCAGTCCCAAGCGGAAGTGCAGGAAAAGAGGAGATGGATGGTTTTGGGGGCTACACAGGGTCCAGATGACATCTGGGGTCTTGATGGTAACTGGTGTTTACCCAGATCCCTTTTTCCAGTGACGGCCCACTCGACTCATTACCTTGGGCACCAGTCAAAGATGGTTATGTGTGCCTAGGTGGAGGAGCATTGGATTGGCCCTGGCTTTACTACCGCAGCCGAGAAGGCACCCACCCAAACCGGAATATCCCTTTTAGCGCATTCGGATAGACTATATCACTTTGCCGGGGAACGAGCGTGTCTTGGTCTGTCCGGATATGTTTTCTGGGTGTCCAGAGGCTTGGTCCGTGCACAATGCCATTGCCACTGCCACCACGAAAAAGATCCTGTCTGAGATAGTTTGTCGCAAGGGGGCTGCCTGGAACGATTGAGTCAGATCGCGGATCACACTTCACTGGTCAGATCTTTTTAGAGGTATGTACGGCGCTTCAGGGATTAGCGGTAAGCCTGAACGGCTGAATTGAAAGAGCCACGGCTCAAATGTTTTCTCATTGCTCTTTACCCCAACAGGAATGTCCCATGGGTTATCACCCTACAAAGTTTTGTTTGGGAGTCAACCAGAGCCTGGATTGTGCTTTCCTCAGCAGCTGTCATTTTTACATTCTCAGCTGACGGGGTGGGTGCAGTCCTGGCAAAGGGAGCTCCAAAAGGTCCATCATAGGGTTCGGGAGTCTCTCCCGGACCCTGACACGATAACCGGTGTACATTCTGTCCAAGCAGGTGACTGAGTAAACGTCAAGGGACAGGATTGGAGCGGAGGAATTACCAGGTTCAGCTGACAACGCCGACTTCCTTGAGGTTCTGGATCCATGCCAACCACTGCAAAAAGCTGCTCAACTCCATCCAAGAATGATAATGAGGAGTATCGTTTTTTATTTACATATTTAGCAAGTGTGTTTTAGCAAGGGTAATGCATTTTCAGCTGGCCAAGACGGCAAACAGGTCTAATGGCTGGGTGTGCTCCAAACTCCCACCTAGCTATTACACCCCAGCAATGGCAGACGTTCGTATCATCATGAAGACAACCAAGAGACACTTGTGCACAGAACTTAATGACACATTCCTAGAGGGTAACATCAGTTATAGTTTTAATGTTAGCTCTGGCTCCTGTTCTTTTCTGGTCAATACAATTTGGGTATCGGGACAATCAGGTAGTCCACGGCTGGGCTTTAACTTTAGTTTTGGCACCGGAACTAGATTTGTAGGATCTACAACCTGTGGGACAGGTATAGCAGTCATCTCACCAATGAAACTCCGGGTGTTTTTACTGTAGGAGAAAATGGTACTAGATTTTCTGTTAGCTTCCAAGGGGGGTTTCTGTAGGGGAAGACTGCTGTTCCGGCATAGCAATAGCAGTGATAAGGTCCAAGCCCATATGGATAAGGTAACTTCATTGCAAGGCAGAGCCAGAGCTATAGCTAATGAGGGTTGGAATCCTTTTAATGCTTTGGGAGGTTCTGGGGATTTTTTTGTTCTCCATTGGATCTTGGTTGAAGGAAATAGAAGTATATATACTTATGTTGTTCTTATTTCTATTCCTCCTATATGGTCCTGTTGTCTGGTCAACCTAGTCACCAAAGATCGAGCAGATGACCTCGTCCTGATTGCTGAGACAAGACGCCCCAAGATTCCGCCCCTGCATCCGACGCCAAGGACTCCAGCCCGACCGCTGGTCAACTCATCCCATCATCTCATGCCCTCCCTCTGAAGTCATCTCCCGAAGAACAGAACCCAAGTGTCGTTTCCTTTCGATGGATTGTTTTTACCCGTTATCTTTTTCTTTTTATAAACTTTTTGAAATGGATTGTTTTTATCGTGAGAAGAACTGTTCTGTTTTTTTTGGAAGAAGAAGAAGAAGAAGAAGATTCATCAAGGGACACATGGGAGCATATGACAAAGAGGAGGAGCTGTTGTGGAAATTTTGATTTTAGTTTAAATAGTCATTATGTCTCCCAGTGTCGGTTTTACCGATAATCGCTATTCACAGCGATTATCACTTTAACTGTCATTGTAGGAAAGACTTGCTGGTGAAAATCTTCCAATGGATGAGATGGCAAAATACTTGTAGTAAAGGGAGTCCATCGCATAGGTCTATGTCTGCGGTTCAGGGCCCTGCGCTGCTGAGATATGTCTGTGATATGGAAAATTCTTATTTTACCAAGATTAATAGACTGCTCCTTATAGTCGCATTCGATCGGTGTGACTGGGGGGGGGCTGCTGCTATTATCTTATGCAGATAAAACCTCATCAACTGGAACAAATAGAATGGTCACTATCAAAATTGGTTTATATATATGAATCATGTTTGATGGAAACCCACCAACAGGTAATGGAGTGCATGTTTATGGATTGACATGAATGAACAATGAAAAGCCATGTGCTTTCCGGCAGTTTAGTCTTTTGTTCACTCTTGTCCATCTATGGGCGTGTACTCCACAGCTTCTATTGTGCTTTTTGAATGTATGCGTATCTGTGATTGGTGGCCATGAAGCCACTCACTGTAACTCACTTACTTGCTGTAAATAAACAAGCCCTGCTCAGAACACAGGAAAAACACAGAAGGAGGCACACACACACACACACTGACACACACACACACACACACACACACACACACACTGACACACACACACAGACATAGACACACAGACACAAGCTCACATAGCCATTTAAGAGACACATAACCTCTCACACATAAACTCTCACACACAAACACTTACTCTTACACAAATGCACACACATACATATCCAATGGAGAGAGACCCGGCAGATGGCATCGAAATGACCCAGTGCGTTTGTTCCTTTCTTTATCGCCGAGCGCTTGGTAAATCCTTATGTAAAAGAGCGGCACATTTGTACTTTTCAGTACAAGCCCTTTTAATTTCCACCACAAAATGAACAAACAAGCCAGGCTGCAGCCTGGATGTTTAAGGGCCAAAAGGTGAGGTAGAAACAGTGCTTTTCTCATGCAAATTGACCCTTTTATAATCCTGTACACAGAAAAACCTCCCACATGAAGTGGTCATATCTTTTGACCACATCCTAGGTTACTTTGAGTGAGGTCATCCACACATGGCTGCACCTCCCCCTAAAAGCACATGGTTCATTAAATATGCGGCAGCCATTTTAAAACTACCTGTTGGTGAGAGAAATTATTTTACACATGGATGGGAACATTTGTAAAAAATCCACAACTGATACAGAGTTAGAGTACTATGAGAAGGGGCGTATCTTTAATTGGAAGAGGTTTAATAAACTCTTCCAAGCAAAGAAAATCCTGATGTACACTATGATGTTTTCAAAGGAAATCATGTCACTCCGAGAGCTCAAAACAATCAGCATCTCCTTAGAGATAGACAGACCCTGAGGAAGTCACGTGTCTAGTGACGCAATGTGTAAGAGGAACCAGTGACGTCACACTCAGTTGATCAACTGCAATCTCAAACGAGGAAGCCTTGAAGCTGGGGAGCCAGATCTCCTTGCAGGATATACTATCAAACACTGACATGATCGCAATCACGCATTTATATAACATCAAATGTGAGTGTTTTGGATTGTTTTAACCACTTTACCTCCGCTCACATGGAGGCTACTGCGGCAAAGTGCCGCGATCCCGTCCAGCGACGTAGACCTACGTCGCTGGACTCCGCCCCTTGTGGGCGGCGCTCGCGCGCCGCCGGAGGCTCGCGACAGTCGGCCAGCGGAGGAGCAGCGGCGATTGCCGCTGCTCTGCCCCGATCGTCGGGGATCGAGTCTGGAGATCCGCCCGCTGTGTGTAAACACAGCGGGCGGATCTCCATAGTGACAGGGACTGACAGATCGGAGTGTTCAGCATAGCTGGACATCCGATCTGTCCTTCTGTCACTCAGTCACCTCCCCCCCCCCCACACGTCAGTAAGCACCAGGCATACATTAACCCCTCCCTCTCCAATAAAATTAACCCCTTCCCTGCCAGTGTCATTTTTACAGTAACAGTGCATATATATAGCACTGATTACTGTAGAAATGTCACTGGTACCCCCAAAAGTGACAAAAATGTCAGTCAAGGGTCCGATCTGTCCGCCGCAATGTCGCAGTCCCGCAAAAAAAATCGCAGATCACCGCCATTACGCGTTAAAAAAAAAACACCAAAAATTACAGAAATCTTTCCCTTAGTTAGTAAACGCAATAACATTTGCGCAAACCAATCAAAATACGCTTATTGCGATTTTTTTTACTAAACATATGTAGCAGAAAACAAATTGGCCAAAAATTTTAAAAAAATTAGATTTTTACATTTTTTTGGGGGGGAATTTCATATAAAAAAATGTGAAAAATATTGTTATTTTTTCAAAATAAACGCTCTTTTTTTGTTTATAGCGCAAAAAGTAAAAATCGCACAGGTGATCAAATACCACCAAAAGAAAGCTCTGTTTGTGGGAAAAAAAGGACGTAAATTTCGTTGGGGTACGGCGTCGCACGACCGCGCAATTGTCAGTTAAAGTCGCACAGTGCCGAATCGCAAAAAGTGGCCTGGACGGAAGACAGCAAAATCCTCCGGTGGTAAAGTGGTTAAGGTGATTCAATAAACTCTTCCAAGCAAAGACAATCCTGATGGACACTATGATGTTGTCAAAGGAAATCATGTCACTCCGAGAGCTCAAAACAGTCAGCATCCCCTTAGACATAGACAGACCCTGAGGAAGTCACGTGTCTAGTGACGCAATGCGTAGGAGGAGCCAGTGACGTCACACTCAGCTGATCAACTGCGATCTCAAACAAGGAAGCCATGAAGCCGGGCAGCCAGATCTCCTTGCAGGATATACTATCAAACACTGACAGGATCTCCATCACGCATTTATATAACATCAAATGTGAGTGTTTTGGAATTTTTTTTAAGTGGTTCAATAAACTCTTCCAAGAAAAGACAATCCTGATGGACACTATGATGTTGTCAAAGGAAATCATGTCACTCCGAGAGCTCAAAACAGTCAGCATCTACTTAGAGATAGACAGACCCTGAGGAAGTCACGTGTTTAGTGACACAACGCGTAGGAGGAGCCAGTGATGTCACACTCAGCTGATCAACTGCGATCTCAAACAAATAAGACGTGAAGTTGGGGAGCCGGGGAGCCGAATCTCCTTGCGGGGTATACTATCAAACACTGGCAGGATCTCCATCACGCATTTATATACCATCAAATGTGAGTGTTTTGGATTGTTTTTAAGTGATTCAATCAATTTTAATATGTTACTACACTATGAGACACTCTCTCTTAAATGTGTGATCGTGGAGCTGCATTCACCATGGTTAGAGGAGGATTATAGAGGACTATAGAGGAATCAGAGGGATCCCTCAGGTGGATATGAGTATGATCTTGTATTGCACATACCCTTTGTGCTGCAGGTGAGCGGCCATTGCACACAGAGGTGATTTTTTTGGTGGATGGATTTTGGCACATCAGAGCACAATCATCCTAAATAAAGAAACATTGCACCAATTGTTTTTAAGTCACATATACCACATGGGGATGTCACTAAGAAGCACTTTATGAACTTACAGATATATGAACCCTGATACACGATATATATATATTTGGATTCACTGCTTTTGGTTTTATTTTGTCACTTCACATTTATTTATGGGTATTTGTCTTTATATTATGTAATTTGCAATCACAGTTTTATTCTTTATGAGTATGATTTTGGATGAGATGTATGGTTGATTTTTATATTATTATGAATAGCGCACCACTATCACTTATTATAAACCCACCCAAACTACACACGACCCCCAAATGTGGGACACATAATTAAAGTGGTTGTAAACCCGAAAACGGAAAAAAAAAAAACCCTGCAAGACAAAGGCATAATGAGCTAGTATGCATCGCATACTAGCTCATTATGTATTACTTACCTTAGAACGAAGCCCCGACATGGACCCCCGGACATCGCTGCGGGCGCCGCCATGATCCCTCGGCGTCTCTTCCAGGTTCGGCGGCTCCGGCGCTGTGATTGGCCGGAGCTTCAATGACGTCACTCCTGCGCATGCGCGCGGGAGTGATTTTCCGGCAAGCTCCCGGCAAGGAAAACTGAAGGTCCCCCCAGACCTTCAGAGCGCATGCGCCGCTCGCATGAGCGGCTGCATGCACTGCAAATATCTCCTAAACCGTGCCGGTTTAGGAGATATTAATTGTACCTACAGGTAAGCCTTATTATAGGCTTACCTGTAGGTAAAAGTGTCAAAAAGCGGGATACTACCGCTTTAAGGTACAAACAATAAGAACATCAATAAAGGCAATCACCCTGGTGGCAACATTACAAACAATAAACCTAGCAACCATCAGCATATAAATCATAATTGGGAAATAGGGATGAGCTTCGAGTTCCATTCGAGGCTATGTTCGACTCGAACATCGGTCGTTCGATTGTTCGTCGAATGACGAACAGATGTGCTTCTTCGCGGGAAATTCCAGTTTCCCATAATACGCCGCGCGTGCAGCGTGTAATGTGATTGGCCAAAGCATGCACCCTGACCTCATGCTTTGGCCAATCAAATGATCTCTGCCATGATTGGACTAAAGACATGCTGTAGACACCCCACACTACATAAAGGCTGCTTGCACAGCCGCAGCGTGTAGTGTCATTGTGCGGGCGATGAGACAGGGACAGGCATGCGATTCAGGCAGGGAGAAAGTAGTTTGTTTTGGAGTCAGACAGTGCAGAGAGACATTCCTAGCAGTGTAGGGAGGGCGAGGTTCCTGTGTGAGGTAGGGAGAGATTTATTTCTTTACATCAGATACCAGTTAGAGTATTGTTCATCGGTCAGATTCTGCAACATTCTATAATATTCACAGACCTCTAGGAATAGAGATCACTGCAGATATCAGCCACAGTAACCACTGCTCAGTTGTGGAACTTTCCTTAGGCATCACAGACCTCTAGAAATAGAGATCACTTCAGATACCAGCCAGATTAACCTTTGCTCAGCTGTGGAACTTTCTATAGGCATCACAGACCTCTAGAAATAGAGATCACTTCAGATGTAAGCCAGAGTAATCATTGCTCAGTTGTGGAACATTCTATAGGCATCACAGACCTCTAGAAATAGAGATAATTTCAGATATCAGCCAGGAGTAACCATGGTTCAGTTGTGGAACTTTCTTTAGGCATCACAGACCTCTAGGAATAAGAGATCACTTCAGATATCAGCCAGAGTAACCATTGCTTAGTTGTGGAACAATCTATAGGCATCACAGATCATCCATCTATAGGATTATAGATTACATCAGATATCAGTGAGAGTATTGATAATCGGTCACTTGTGTACATCTATAACCACCACAGCTCATCTATAGGGCAATCAATTACATCATATCAGGTCATTGAGTATCTATTGGTCAGTTGCGTATACCCTATATTGATCTGTATCAACATCATGTCCGCAAGGGGCGACAAGGAGAGGCCGACGCTCACAGGCCACGAAAAGAGGGCAAGCAGCCTCTGTGTCCATTGTGAAAAGTGGTGTTCACAGTCGACATAGTGTATCCTCTGCAGGCGGGGCACGCCCGTCCTTTATTTCCGCTGCTGCCCGTGTTATTCATCCACAACAAGTGGAAGAGTTGGTGGAGTGGATCAATAAGCCATCCTCATCCTCCTCTTCCTCTGACACCCAGGCTCCCAGTAGTTCTCCTTCCACCGCAGCTGCCAAAGCGGCCTGTTCCACAGGCTCCTTTTCCACAGCTACTCCGTCAGTGACATGATCCTGGAGGATGTGCAGCAATTTGAAAGCTGTGATGTTGTTTCCCAGGTTGATGAAGGGAATTTCGTGAGCCTAGAGAGAGGGGGTGACAATGACGGACAAGAAACCAGCAGTCATGTTGCCACAGCTGAAGCATATTGCCAAGTTTGCTCCAGTGACGAGGAGGGAGGGGATGATGAGGTCACTGACTGTACTTGGGTGCCTGACAGGATAGAGGATAAGGAGGAAGGGGAGGATGAGGAAGACGCACAACTCCAATGAGGCAGGATGTGCTCCAGGGGCCGCCATAGCAGTATCCAACCTATTGCATCACAGCACAGAGCTCTACAGGTGCAAGGTGCTGCAAAATCCCTGCGGACTCCAAAAAGTTCATTAGTGTGGGCTTTTTTAAGCATCTGTGCAGTAGACCGCAGTGTTGCTGTTTGCATCATCTGTCTAAAGCGGATCAAGCGTGGCCAGAACACCAGCCACTTGGGCACCACATACTTGACAAGGCATATGAAGACCTGGCATGCAGTTAATTGGTAACAGCACCTGAAAGAGACACCAGATCAAAACAAGCATACATCACCTTGCTCCTCATCTACAATCTCTAACCCTACTATACCTTATGCCTTCTCAAATACCAGCATTGAGAGGGATGATGGTATAGCAATGAGTGGCACAGAGACTTGCACCCAATCTGCTAGCAGTACACCACCGCTTGATTTGAGCAGCAGGCAAATTTCACTACCCCAGTATTTGAACCGTAGAAAGAAATACTGTCCCAGCCATCCACATGCTCAGCGTCTTAATGCTGGCTTGGCCAAATTGCTAGCATTACAGTTGCTGCCTTTTGAGCTGGTAGACTCGGCTCCCTTTTGCGAATTTGTGGAATGTGCTGCACCACAGTGGCAGGTCCCAAAAAGGCATTTCTTTTCACGTAAGGCCATTCCGGCACTCTACCGTCATGTGGAAGGTAGTGTTTTTGCCTCGTTGGACAGAGCGGTCAGCAGGACTGTGCACATTACTGCTGACTGTTGGCATGTTACATTTCTTTCACGGCGCACTGGGTAACTGTGCTGGCAGCTGAGAAGGATGCAGGGCAGGGTTCGGTGTTGCAGCTTGTTTTGCCACCACTCCTCCAAAAAGCTGGTGCTGGTTCTGCCACATCTGGCTACTCCACCACCTCCTCCTTCTCCTCCATGTCCTCTTCTGCTCAATTCTCCTCTGCAGCAGCAGTGCTCCATAAGCATTCAAGGGGCTTTGCAAGCAGTCAGGCTAAAAGATGCCATGCTGTGCTTCAGTTGGTCTGTCTAGGGATAGGAGTCACACCGGTGCAGAGATTCTGTCAGCTCTGCAGGAGCAGGCTCAGAGATGGTTGACGCCACAACAGCTTGAGCCAGGAATGGTTGTATGCGACAATGGCACCAACCTTCTCTCCGCCCTCCGACAGGGACACTTGACACATGTTCCATGCTTGGCACATGTTCTGAATCTGGTGGTGCAGCATTTCTTGACCAGATACCCAGGCTTCCAAGATCTCCTGAGGCAGGCCAGAAAAGTCTGTGGTCATTTCCGCCGTTCGTTCAATGCCAGTGCTCACTTATCTGTCATTCAAGGGGAATTCAACCTGCCCACCAACCGCCTCATTTGTGACATGCCCACCAGGTTGAACTCAACGTTGGCAATGCTGCAGTGGCTGCACACGCAGCAGAGGGCCATCAATGAGTACCTGTGTGAGTATGGCACAAGGACAGGGTCAAGGGAGCTTGGCATTTTTTCGCCACACCAGTGGCTTTTGATTAAGGATGCATGCATGTATAGTATACATAGTATCCATAGTATCTATAGTACACTTAGTACACATAGTATCTATAGTACACATGGTATCCATAGTATTCTTAGTATCTATAGTACACAGGTATCCATAGTACACACAGTATCCATAGTATCTATAGTACACAGGTATCCATAGTATCCATAGTATCTACAGTATAGTACACATAGTATCCATAGTATCTATAGTACACATAGTATCCATAGTACACATAGTATCTATAGTACACATAGTACCTATAGTACACATAGTATCTATAGTACACATGGTATCCATAGTATTCTTAGTATCTATAGTACACAGGTATCCATAGTACACACAGTATCCATAGTATCTATAGTACACATAGTATCCATAGTATCTATAGTACACATAGTATCTATACTACCTATAGAATACATAGGTATAGGTAAAGGCACAGTGTAAGTTTTGGGGTTTTTGCCTAATTTATATTCTATTGCACAAAACAGAACAATTTTGATAATGTCCGAAGATGTAAATTGGAGATTTCACAGTAATCACGTCTTCCAGACAAAGCTGAAAATAAACAGTTTAGGGTAATTTTCTTCCTCTGACAAGAAATAGAAAAAAAAACATCCTAAAGTGTTTCAGCGATTTTGTTCTTGTCAAAAACGTACGCTTTTATTTTCATTATGTGCGCAATTCTAATCTTCCTGATACTTTACACAAAACAAAAAGTGGATTAACTATTATAGGACGTGTAGCAGATTACAGTCCCTCTATGAATGGCGTATTAGCTGTATATCACACAATTTATGACTTTAGCTCCCAGTATACGGCGGATGGAGGAACGCGGAATTCTGCTGAATTAGGACCTTCGTTCTTTTCATGGAAGTGGATTTGTCAATATAAAGTAAGAAATCATGTTGGAGAGATTTGTCTCAGTTCATGAAGAATTTAATTTATTTTCATGTCTTTGTTATGGTAACCTGAATAATGTGCGGCCCACGCCGAAAAAGAGCAAAAACAAGTTCAACCAGTCAGTGAGATACGAATGCTATCCAGCAGAATCTGCAGCTGTGCGAAAGTCAGAGAGTTCACTGAGATTGCCTTATATATGGAACCTCTCGGTTATTTTATTAATTCTGAAAGGAGTATCAGATATATTGAATCCTCACTCTGTGCTTAAAAACAAAAAAAAAAAAAAAATCAAACCTCTAATATCCAAACAAAAAAAAATACTCAGAGTAAAACATCCCTCAAAGGATAAATTCCCCTTTCCGGGCAGAATTTCACTTTTCATTACAAATAGAAGAGTTCTTCAATGTTATCCCTGGCCCAGCCACCCCAATGTGCTTTTCTCTCACTTACCTCATCCACGGGAGGAATTTTGTATTTTTAAAATGATTTTCAGATTCCATCACTTCCTGTAGATCGTCTCTCAGCTTTCACTTCCTGTAGATCGTCTCTCAGCCTTCACCTCCTGTAGATCTTCTCTCAGCCTTCGCCTCCTGGAGATCGTGTCTCAGCATTCATCTCCTGTAGATCGTCTCTCAGCCTTCACCTCCTGGAGATCGTCTCTCAGCATTCATCTCCTGTAGATCGTCTCTCAGCCTTCACCTCCTGTAGATCGTCTCTCAGCCTTCATATCCTGGAGATCGTCTCTCAGCCTTCACCTCCTGTAGATCGTCTCTCAGCCTTCACCTCCTGGAGATCAGATCGTCTCTCAGCCTTCATCTCCTGTAGATCGTCTCTCAGCATTCATCTCCTGTAGATCGTCTCTCAGCCTTCACCTCCGGTAGATAGTCTCTCAGCCTTCACCTCCTGTAGATCGTCTCTCAGCCTTCACCTCCTGGAGATCGTCTCTCAGCATTCATCTCCTGTAGATCGTCTCTCAGCATTCATCTCCTGTAGATAGTCTCTCAGCCTTCACCTCCTGTAGATCGTCTCTCAGCCTTCATATCCTGGAGATCGTCTCTCAGCCTTCACCTCCTGTAGATCGTCTCTCAGCCTTCACCTCCTGGAGATCAGATCGTCTCTCAGCCTTCATCTCCTGTAGATCGTCTCTCAGCCTTCACCTCCTGTAGATCGTCTCTCAGCCTTCAACTCCTGTAGAATGTCTCTCAGCCTTCTCCTTCTGGAGATCGTCTCTCAGCATTCATCTCCTGTAGATCGTCTCTCAGCCTTCACCTCCTGGAGATCATCTCTCAGCATTCATATCCTGGAGATCGTCTCTCAGCATTCATATCCTGGAGATCATCTCTCAGCATTCATCTCCTGGAGATCGTCTCTCAGCCTTCACCTCCTGGAGATCGTCTCTCAGCATTCATCTCCTGTAGATCGTCTCTCAGCCTTCACCTCCTGGTGATCGTCTCTCAGCATTCATCTCCTGTAGATCGTCTCTCAGCCTTCACCTCCTGCAGATCGTCTCTCAGCATTCATCTCTTGTAGATTGTCTCTCAGCCTTCAACTCCTGTAGATCGTCTCTCAGCCTTCTTCTTCTGGAGATCGTCTCTCAGCATTCATCTCCTGGAGATCGTCTCTCAGCATTCATCTCCTGTAGATCGTCTCTCAGCCTTCACCTCCTGGAGATCGTCTCTCAGCATTCATCTCTTGTAGATCGTCTCTCAGCTTTCACTTCCTTTAGATTGTCTATTAGCATTAACTTCTTTTATATCATCACTCAGCTTTCACTTCTTGTGGATGGTCTCTTGGCATTAACTTCTTGTAGATCATCTCTCAGCTTTCTCTTCCTGTAGATCGTCTCTCAGCTTTCACTTCCTGGAGATCGTCTCTCAGCATTTACTTCCCATATATCGTCTCTTAGCTTTTACTTCCCGTAAATTGTCTTTTAGCATTTACTTCCTGTAAATCCTCTCTCAGCTTTCATTTCCTGTATCCTCTCTCAGCTTTCATTTCCTGTAGATCGTCTCTCAGCTTTCACTTCCTGTAGATCGTCTCTCAGCTTTCACTTTTTGTAGATCATCTCTCAGCTTTCACTTCCTGTAGATCATCTCTCAGCTTTCACTTCCTGTAGATCTCTCAGCTTTCACTTCCTGTAGATCATCTCTCAGCATTCACTTCCTGTAGATCTTCTCTCAGCCTTTACTTCCTGTAGATCTTCTCTCAGCCTTCACTTCCTGTAGATCTCTCAGCTTTCACTTCCTGTAGATCATCTCTCAGCATTCACTTCCTGTAGATCTTCTCTCAGCCTTCACTTCCTGTAGATCATCTCTCAGCTTCACTTCCTGTAGATCTTCTCTCAGCTTTCACTTCCTGTAGATCATCTCTCAGCTTCACTTCCAGTACATCGTCTCTTAGTTTTCACTTCTCATAGATCCTGTCTCAGCATTGACTTCCTGTAGATCGCCTACCAGTGCAGTCTACCAGTGCCCAACAGTGCCACCTTTTGGTGCCACCTATCAGTGCCCAACAGTGCCACCCATCAGTGCCGCCTCATCAGTGCAACCCATCAATGCCCATCAGTGCTGCTTCATCAGTGCCCATCAGTGGCCCCTCTCAGTGCCTCCTCATCAGTGCCCACAGGTGCTGGCTGATCAGTGCAGCATATCCATGCCCATGAATGCCTATCAGTGCAGCCTCATCAGTGCACATCAGTGAAGGAGAAAAATTACCTCTTTCCAAAATGTAATACACACTATGAAAAGTTTTTTTTTTTTTGTTTTGTTTTTAATTGTCTGTCTTTTTTTGTTTAGTTAACAAAAAATAAAAAACCCAGAGGTGATTAAATACCACAAAAGAAAGCTCTATTTGTGTGAAGTGGGTAAAAGTGCCCAGTAGGCAAGTGGTTAATGGTATATTGGTACATAGGGGAGCTTGATTTAAAAAAAAAAAAGAAAGTGAACTTATCCTTTAATATATATTGTGAAAGGAAGGTTAGTCCCACTAGAATACAACACTAAACACATCATTACTACAGTGCTACAAATTCCAACATAAATAAAAACAAATCCTAAAACAAAATGACTCATTGCCATAAAAGAAAAGATGAAACAAAGTATCTCTGGGTGAAAATCAACCGAGCCCACCCTTTTTTGAAGCCTATTAGAGCCTCTGGCTCTAATCACGTGCTTAAAAAAAAAATAAAACATTGAACTCCATGCGTCCGGCAGCCTGCATGTAGATTAGGGCAGTGTTTTTCAACCACTGTGCCGCCGCACACTAGTGTGCCGTGAGATATTGCCTGGTGTGCCGTGGGAAAAATTCCAATTTCATCCGAAGCGCATGTTAAGCAGTGGTGGGATTCAGACCGCCTTACTGACCATCTATCATCCGCTCGTGTCCTGTGGCTGCAGCGGCGGCACTGCTCTCTCTGCCTTTGTCCTGTGTCCTGTGGCTGCGGCGGCGGCACTGCTCTCTCTGCCTCTGTCCTGTGTCCTGTGGCTGCGGTGGCGGCGCCCTCTCTCTGCGGGGAGCACTGGTTGCTAGGCTAGAGGCCGCTTAGCATCTAGCAACCAGTGACGTCACCCCTTCTGAGCCTCTTCTCCTCCAGGCCGCCGCCCCGCTGCCTCCCAGTCAACGCCTTTTACAATTTGGCCCCGCCTCCACCCATTTTCAACGCGCACTGCACTGTCTGCAGGTGCGCAGCATGGGACTCACTGTCACAGAACCTGAAGAAGAAGACTGTGTCAGACAGCACGTCGTGGTGGTGACAGGCAGCCTGGGCAACATTATCAGGTAGGAGGACATTGTGGTTTGGTGCTGGGTCTTCAGGATTGAGGCTGGCTCTACATTGTTGCCTGCCCTGATTTTGGAAATTGATGATGAATTTACTGTACAGCAGGTGACATTGTTTTTTTTTTTTTATGGAATTTTTAGCAAAATACCTTTTCATGATTTGTGTGTGTTTATTCAATTTTGGAGGTTATTGGGGATAAGATATTTTACTATAAAGGGGCTTTCACTCTAATAGGCCCGTGAGTCACATGATCCCTTCTTGGAGCAAGATGTAGAAATTACATCTTTGTCTCCTCAACCTGGGAACAAGTTGCCTTACAAAGAGGGGGGGGGGGGGGCTTCATTTTGAAAGGTACCCTCGCAGTGTTAAAAGGGATGTGGCCTGGTATGATTCAGAAGGAGGGGGTATGCTGCCACCCCATGCTCTCTGCGCAGCCTCCCCCTTGGAAGGCACCTTGTCCCCACCACCACGCATTCTTAATAAAGTAATTATAAAATAATTTCTTTGTGTTTATTTGATTCCTATTCAAGAGAATTACTTTATATATAGTCAATATATTCAACATTTTCTAATGGTGGTGTGCCTCGTGATTTTTTTTCATGAAAAAAGTGTGCCTTTGCACAAAAAAGGTTGAAAAACACTGGATTAAGGGACCAGATGCATGGATAGGGGGGGGGGGGGGGGCGGCGCCCCTGCGCCCCCCAATGGATGGGCTGCCACTGCTCCTGAAGCATGGGGCTGGGTCACAAATGCACCCCCCTGTGACCTTTTATGTATGCCGCTGATTCCAACTCCTCCAATGTCGGCTCTCCTCCCTGCTTGCATAGAGATCACATCGGATGTTTTATGCACACAAATACCCAAAGGCGATAAAATGCGACACAGCAAAATTCCGTAAAAACAATTCCAATGTTTTATTTGAAATCTCATGTGAATGCTCAAAACCAAAGGCTTTTTATCACGTTTTTCTTCAGCTAATTTCCTTTACAGAGAGGGGAAAAAAGTATTTGACCCCCTGCTGATTTTGTACGTTCGCCCACAGAAATGATCAGTCTATAATTTTAATGGTCGGTTTATTTTACCAGTGAGAGACACAGAGTGACAACAAAAATATCCAGAAAAACGCATTTCAAAAAAGTTATAAATTGATTTGCATTTTAACCACTTAAAGCGGAGTTCCGGGCACAGATGTGATTTTTCAATAAGCATACCCCCGGGACAGTCAGGGCTAGCACATTCCACAATGGCTAGCCTCTGATCTGTCCCGGTTCGCACTTACCTTTTAGAAGAAATACTTACTTATAAAATTTCTTCCACAGCGTTTCCATCTCTCTTGTGGGCAGCTGAAGCCGGCGCGGTCCTCTTCTGTGTCTTCTTCCGCGTCTTCTTCTCCCAGAATGCGCCGCACCGGCCCCTCTCGTCACTTCCGGCGCGGCGCCACATTCCTAAACAGCTTCTGGGCATGCCCAGAAGCTGTTTAGCAGGGGAATGCGGCATCGCCCGGAAATGATGTGCGGGGCCGGTGCCGTCGCATTGATTCCTGGGAACGTTCAGCTCCCAGGAATCATCGCAAGACAGGAAGTGACGGGGTGAGCCGCGGCTCCGAGGGAGGAAGTACCCTGAGGTGAATATTTACGATCTACAATTACAAGGTGAGTTTTTAAAAAAAAAACCTAACTATCCAATTCCTTTTCAGGTCATCCAGAACTAGCGGACAGGCACAAAAAAAAACATCGATTTTGTGCCCGGAACTCCGCTTTAAGCCCCAGCCCTATTTCGGACACTTTTTGTTCACAAGTTAAAATAATTTTTTTTTCCTAGAAAACTACTTAGAACCCACAAACAATATATATATATATATATATATATATATATATATATATATATATATATTTAGCAAAGACTCTGGAGAATAAAATGGCGGTCATTGCAATATTTTTTGTCACGCGGTATTTGCGCAACGGTCTTTAAAACGCCATTTTTCTGGAAAAATTACGAAAAATCACATTTCACTGCATTTAAAAAATACTAAACAGTAAAGTTAGCCTATTTTTTTTTGTATATTGTGAAAGATGATGTCACACCGAGTAAATTGATACCCAACATGTGACAGTTTAAAATTGCAAACACCCGCGGAATGGCGACAAACTACGGTCAATAGAAATCTCAATAGGCGACGCTTTAAATTTTCTTTAACGGTTACCAGTTTAGAGTTAGAGTGTAGCTCTTTTTTTTAAATTATTGGCCACGCTCTGGCGATCGCGGTGATACCTCACATGTGTGGTTTGAACAGTGATTTAATTCGCGGCTCGACTTCCGTATAGGTTTTTTTTTTTAGTGCGCGAGCTAACGGTGACGGGGGCGGCTAAAAATGTTTTTTCCCTATTTATTTTATTTTTTTTTAACTTGATTACAGGTTTAAAAAAAAAATAAAATCTGATCACTTTTATTGCTGTCACAAGCAATGTAAATATCCCTTGTGACACCAATATGTAGTGACAGGTACACTTTATGGAGGGATCGGGAGGAATGTGACAGTAATAGGAGTGACAGGTACTCTTTATGGAGGGATCGGGAGGAATGTGACAGTAATAGGAGTGACAGGTACTCTTTATGGAGGGATCGGGAGGAATGTGACAGTAATAGGCAGTGACAGGTACTCTTTATGGAGGGATCGGGGGGAATGTGACAGTAATAGGAGTGACAGGTACTCTTTATGGAGGGATCGGGGGGAATGTGACAGTAATAGGAGTGACAGGTACTCTTTATGGAGGGATCGGGGGGAATGTGACAGTAATAGGCAGTGACAGGTACTCTTTATGGAGGGATCAGGGGGTCTAAAAGACCCCAAACCCCTCCACTACACTTTCATGTATGTAAAACGCCCAAAACGGCATTTTTGCATACAGCCGTTCTTTAAATCTGCCGCCTTTTGCAGCAGAGTAACCCGGAAGTGACGTCATGGACGCCGCCTCTGGGTTACATCATCGGAGACCCGATCGAAGCCGCTTCCGGCTTAGATTGGGACTCCATCCAGCCGGCAGATGCGCCGGCTGGGTGCTTGGGTCTCCCGGTGGGACGGGAGGCCCGGGCAAAGTCACGGAAGGCGGCGGGAGGGGGGGGACGTCCCCTCCCACTCACCCGGGTAACGATCGAGTGGCTCCCGTGCCGCATCGGTCACTACTGACGGAAAGCCGACCGTTGGCTGTAAACCAAGGTACCGGGATGGTGCCTCTAGCTAGAGGCATCATCCCGGTATAACACCGCAAAGTCTGCCGACGTAAATATACGTCACTTTGCGGTAAGTGGTTAATGAGTGAAAAGTATTTGACCCCTTCACAAAACATGACTTAGTATTTGTAACTTTCTTACTGGCAAAATAAACCGACCAATAAAATTATATGAAAGATTTAAACTCCAAAAAAGGGGTTAATATAGCGCTTGCTTCTAATTGTTCAGGGGTGAGCAATTCCTTGTTCGCACCCTGAATATTAAAATAGACAATCAAGTGGTAAAATATATATAAACCATTCAAAATGCACACAGCTAAATGGTGGTAATCCAAAGATATTAACATATGGTGTACATAAATAAATACATCAGATTTTTAAAGTGCAAAATAGTGCCAAATAATAAGTCCCAATAAACAGTTCATAAGTGACTTTGTGCGTGAATAAAGTGCCAAAATATAAAGCAGTGCAAGTGTTAATTCCTCTGAAGACGTCAGACGCTCTGACGAAACGCGCGTCAGGTGGAGCGCACGCCAGCAGTCACTGCTCTCCATCCATAGGCATTACCCGCAGCGGGCGTTTTTAAACTATTTTGAACTCCTTAGCTGTGTAAATTTTGAATGGTTTATATATATTTTACCACTTGATTGTTTATTTTAATATTCAGGGTGCGAACAAGGAATTGCTCGCCCCTGAACAATTAGAAGCAAGCGCTATATTAACCCCTTTTTTGGGGTTTAAATCTTTCACATACCTTTTATACTATAGCAGCTGCTATCACTACCCCACCATCACTTTATTTATTTATTTACATACACATACACATCCCCAGTTAGGTCACCCATAGGCGCGAGGGATATATACTTATTGGAGTATATATACATCTACCAATAAAATTATAGACTGATCGTTTCTTTGTCAGTGTCAAAGGTACAAAATCAGCAGGGGGTCAAATACTTTTTTCCTCACTGTAGGAGAAAAGGCGCCATTGAGGATACAGCGTGCGTTATAGTTCAGCTGTAAGTTAGTTGTGCCCGGCTGTGATGAAGCTCGGCAGTGGAGAGTTCTATGAAGGTGAGATGAAGGGAATACATTGTGACAATTATTATATTCTGGGTAACTTTGTGATCTTTTCATGTATAACACAGGGGGGAAGTGATCTGTCCCGGTGACCGGATGTCCAGCGGTTTCCTCCTCTGGAGCGGAGCGGAAGGTAGGATTGCAATGTGTCGCTCTGACCGCGGCGCCTCGCAGGCAGGCTATGCTAATTCGGGGTAATTATTAAAACATTAAACAGAAGGGAGAAATGGGACTTCGTTAAGTGTGTGATTCTGATAATTAAATGAAGATCAGCTGTCTGGCGGGGCAGCTGCCGCAGTGTTTGTCAACAGGATTCATCAATTTCATATTTTCAAGGGCAATCGAAGACGATCGGGTTTTATTACGGGGAGCTTCAAAGAGGGGATCACTAGGAGAGTTCAATGTGCGCTCATTATATACAAGATAGGAATGAAGGACGATCGTTCTAGTTAATGATACTTTGGATTCTCTAATAATAAAGGTACAAGCGGACAGAGACAAGCATTTTCCTATAACGAACGCTGTGATTCTGGACAATGCCGCAGTATGGGTGTCGGTAGGATAATTGACATGCCAGCTTGACACTACATTAGGATGGCATATTCAAAGGAAGCCGAAGAATAGATGCCCCTCTCTGTCTATTTATCTATGTGGGAAGTAATGGGGATTTTATTAAAATAGAGCAGTGGTTTCTAAACTGTGACCCAAGGGCCAGATACAGCCCTTAGCTTGCCTTTTTCCGTCCCTTTAGACACTATTCCTCCCACTGACACCAATGATGGGGCACTATTCATAGTTACATAGTTTGTGAGGTTGAAAAAAGACATCAGTCCATCCAGTTCAACCTATGATGTGTGTGTGTGTTTGCTGTTAACCGTACATTGTATACCCCTGTATGTTGTACATTGTATACCCCCTGTATGTTGTACATTGTATACCCCTGTATATTGTACATTGTATACCCCCTGTATGTTGTACATTGTATACCCCCTGTATGTTGTACATTGTATACCCCTGTATGTTGTACATTGTATACCCCCTGTATGTTGTACATTGTATACCCCCTGTATGTTGTACATTGTCTACCCCTGTATGTTGTACATTGTATACCCCTGTATGTTGTACATTGTATAACCCTGTATGTTGTACATTGTATACCCCTGTATGTTGTACATTGTATACCCCTGTATGTTGTACATTGTATACCCCTGTATGTTGTACATTGTATAACCCTGTATGTTGTACATTGTATACCCCTGCATGTTGTACATTGTATACCCCTGTATGTTGTACATTGTATACCCCTGTATGTTGTACATTGTATACCCCCTGTATGTTGTACATTGTCTACCCCTGTATGTTGTACATTGTCTACCCCTGTATGTTGTACATTGTATACCCCTGTATGTTGTACATTGTATAACCCTGTATGTTGTACATTGTATACCCCTGTATGTTGTACATTGTATACCCCTGTATGTTGTACATTGTATACCCCTGTATGTTGTACATTGTATAACCCTGCATGTTGTACATTGTATACCCCTGCATGTTGTGCATTGTATACCCCTGTATGTTGTACATTGTATACCCCTGTATGTTGAGGTCTTTAAGGTGCCCATCTAATAGTTTTTTGAAGCTATCGCTGCTCCCTGCTGATACCACTGCTTGTGGAAGAGAATTCCACATCCTTACTGTTCTGACAGTAAATAACCCCTTACGTATTTTAAGGTTAAACCATTTCTCCTCTAGTTTTAGTGAGTGGCCACGTGTCTTATTGTATTCCCTTTCTCTGAATAGTTTGTTCCTTATGCTCGGGTCACCAGTACAGTATTTGTACATTGATATCATATCCCCCCTCAATCGTCTCTTCTCCAGAGAGAATAAGTTCAGTTTGTTTACCCATATCACGCAGCGCGACTTATTTTTCTATTTTTCTATATGCTATTTAAGGGTGTGGTCGCACTTGAAGTTGCTGCTTTTTGATTTTTTGTTCACCTTAGCGCAGTTATTTCTTTTTTACAATTCAAGAATAAGTTCAGTGCTTGTAGTCTTTCCTCATAGCAGATGCCCTCCAT
This sequence comes from Pelophylax lessonae, assembly GCF_965119305.1. Classification (NCBI taxonomy): domain Eukaryota; kingdom Metazoa; phylum Chordata; class Amphibia; order Anura; family Ranidae; genus Pelophylax; species Pelophylax lessonae. Next base: position 4,319,535 of record NC_138771.1, on the reverse strand, counting down.
TCCCCTAATTATTTTTGTTGCCCTTCTCTGGACTTTCTCCAGTTCCAGCACATCCTTCCTGAGGACCGGTGCCCAGAACTGGACAGCATACTCCAGATGTGGCCGGACCAGAGTCTTGTAGAGCGGGAGAATAATCTCTTTATTTCTGGAGTGAATCCCCTTTTTTATACATCCCAGTATTCTGTTGGCTTTGCTTGCAGCGGCTTTTTTTTTTTTTTTTTTAAGCCCGTAGCGTGTGCAACACACTCAAAAGACTCCACCCGGTGCATAAAAAAGTGCACACACACAAAGTGAGAACACAAAAAGTGCACAGGGTGTGCGAAACTAGTGGTCTTCCCTCCGAAGAGGTAGGACCCGAACCTCGATCCCCCGGGGCGCAAGACTCCTGACAGGGATATAAGGTACTCATGGTCTGTCTGGCCGAAACCAGACTGACCCCGTTCTTCAGGGGGACTGCCGAAACAGCCCACCCCGAGTACTAAGTGGGGCTCCCCCGAAGGGAGACCCCATGAGAGAGGGCGAACTTAGCCAAAAGGCCATATCCACCCCCTCCCAAGACAAACTACAAAGAAAAAGAGACAAACAAAACAAAGAGTGGGGGAGGGAAAGTGGGGAAAGTGCTATGGTGCCATGTGAGGAACCAAGGCAGGCCTTCCAGCCGGAATAAAAAATTCCTCTGGTGCAAGCCAAAAGGCCTGTCCCAAGAGGCAGGTGCGGAAAAAGTGTGCATAGTGCAGTGACCAAGGTGCCAAAATAACTCAGGCGAGCTGCCCCTCACCAGTGAGAAATCAAGGCACCCCTGGGCTGCCACCCCAGGGGCACTTACACTACGGGCTTTTTCTATCCCGGCCCAAAGGCCAGACCGAGTGTAGCTCTTACCTACCAGGAGGCTTGGAACATGAACAGCATTAGGGAGAGCTTGCCTTCAACTGGGAACGAGGCCCTCCATCCAAAGGCCAGGTTCAACCCAGGAGGAAAAAGCCCCCCCTGCTGCCATCCAAATTCCTTACCAATTACATCCAGGAGCAATACTAACCGTGGTCGCCCGGCTTTCTCGCTCCCTTCAAACTGATAGGGGCAGGCCCATTCAAATCAGGAAGGCGTTGGAACCTTTCGGCTTTCTCTGGTTTGGCCTACTCCGGTCCTCCAGTTACGCCCAGAGCGCCCCGGTTAACTTCGGCCACCACCGATACTAACCTTCCGGTTCCATTCCAACACTGATAAGAACAGATACTACACTTGATCTTAGCCAAAAGGCCGCTAAGCGATTGCATGCCACTGCCAAGCCTGTTGTCTACCAGTACCCCCAGGTCCTTTTCCATCCTAGACTCACCCAGAGGTTCCCCCCCTAGTGAGTAGCTTGTAGTGAGTAGCTTGCTTTCTGGTTTCTGCCGCCCAAGTGCATTACTTTATATTTTTCAACATTAAACCTCATCTGCCATGTAGTTGCCCACCCCATAATTTTGTTCAGGTCCGCTTGTAAGGTTTCCACATCCTGCATAGAAGATATTGGCATGCCTAATTTAGTATCATCTGCAAATACTGAGATTGTACTAGATATCCCCTCCTCTAGATCATTTATGAATAAATTAAACAGGATTGGTCCAGGACAGAACCCTGGGTGATCCCACTTTCCACACCCGCTCAATCCGAGTACTCCCCATTAATCATCACCCTCTGGACTCTCCCCTGGAGCCAGTTCTCTATCCAGGTACTCACCTTATGGTCCATACCTACCTTCCTTAGTTTGTACAGTAAGCGTTTGTGGGGAACGGTGTCAAAGGCCTTTGCAATGTCCAGATACACCACATCCACAGGCTTTCCTTTATCTAGGTGGCAGCTCACTTCATCATAGAAGGTTAATAGATTGGTTTGGCAAGAATGATTTTTCATGAATCCATGCTGATTACTACTAATAATACCGTTTTCATTACCAAAGTCTTGTATGTGGTCCCTTAACATCCCCTCCAAAATCTTGCAGACTACTGATGTTAGGCTTGATGCACCTTAAAGACCACAACATACAGGGGTATACAATGTACAACATACAGGGGGTATACAATGTACAACATACAGGGGATATACAATGTACAACATACAGGGGTATACAATGTACAACATACAGGGGTATACAATGTACAACATACAGGGGTATACAATGTACAACATACAGGGATATACAATGTACAACATACAGGGGTATACAATGTACAGCATGCAGGGGTATACAATGTACAACATAGAGGGGTATACAATGTACAACATACAGGGGTATACAATGTACAGCATACAGGGGTATACAATGTACAGCATACAGGGGTATACAATGTACAACATACAGGGGTATACAATGTACAACATACAGGGGTATACAATGTACAGCATACAGGGGTATACAATGTACAACATACAGGGGTATACAATGTACAACATACAGGGGTATACAATGTGTGGTTAACAGTAGACACACACATCATAGGTTGAACTGGATGGACCGATGTCTTTTTTCAACCTCACTAACTATGTAACTATGTAACTAATACCAATGATGGAGCATTATTCCTCCCACTGAAACCAATGATGGGACGCTATTCCTCCCACTGATGCCAACGATGGGACATTTTTCCTCCCACTGATATCCACGATGGGGCACTATTCCTCCCACTGACACCAACGATGGGACACTATTCCTCCCACTGAGACCAACAATGGTGCACCATTCCTCCCACTGACACCAATGATGGGGCATTATTCTTCCCTCTAATACTAAAGATGTGGCCTAGTTTACCCTCACTGATGCCAGTATATTTTCTACTCCCACTGGCCACACTCCGGCTCCCCTAAAGTCTGAAGAACAGTAAACTGGCCCTTTGTTCAGAAAGTTTAGAGATCCCTGAAATTCAGAATACATTTGTCTGGAATATCCTGATTTTCACTCTTTGACAGCCGTCCCCGGCTCCTTCTCCCTGCAACCTTTATAAATTCCGGTGACGGGTCTGATGCAGATGGCTGTATTTTCAGACATCTATACTAATGAATATTAGAAGAGTCGTCCTGGAAGAATGAGATCCATTTAATGCCGCAGTGCCGGATGGTGAACCCCCGGGTCTCAGGTGAAGTGGTCACAGTAGGCGAATCCTTCAGACTTTGTACAAACGAGAAGTGAAGAGAAGGAAGAAGAACAGAACTTTCCAAAGGGAACTTTTTCTTCTACTTGTCTGAACACCGTTCACTTCATTAGTTCAGACTGATGAGCGGTTTGAAGGTCAGATCCAACGGTGACTGGACTCAACAGTATAAAACCGAAACTGAATACTGCAGGAAGGAAATATTCGGGAGCCCAAGACTCTGCAAGCAGACCACACTCTCCAACACATCCGGGCTGAAGAGGGGATATTTAGTTTGACAAAATATATACTGTGTATATATATATATATATATATATATATATATATATATATATATATATATATGCAGCAACCAGAGAAAGGGAAACGGAGACAACCCCTCAAAATAAAAAATTATATATATATATATATATATATATATATATTTATTATTATTAAATATATGCATGTGTGTGTGATATATATATATACATACACAGCATCTCACAAAAGTAAGTACACCCCTCACATTTCTGTAGATATTTTATTCTATCTTTTCATGTGACAACACGGAAGAAATTAGACTTTGCTACAATGTAAAGTAGTGAGTGTACAGCTTGTATAACAGTGTAAATTTGCTGTCCCCTCAAAATAACTCAACTCACAGCCATTAACCACTTTACCACTAGAGCATTTTGCTGTCTTACGTCTGGGCCACTTTTTGCGATTCAGCTCTGTGCAAATTTAACTGACAATTGCGCGGTCGTGCGACGCCGTACCCAAACGAAATTGACGTCCTTTTTTTCCCACAAACAGAGCTTTCTTTTGGTGGTGTTTGATCACCTATGCGATTTTTACTTTTTGCGCTATAAACAAAAAAAGAACGTTTATTTTGAAAAAATAACAATATTTTTAACATTTTTTTACATGAAATTCCCCCCAAAAAAGATGTAAAAACCAATTTTTTTTTAAATTTTTGGCCAATTTGTTTTCTGCTACCTATGTTTGGTAAAAAAAATCGCAATAAGCGTATTTTGATTGGTTTGCGCAAAAGTTATTGCGTTTACTAACTAAGGGAAAGATTTATGTAATTTTTATTTATGTCCTCCCCTGGCCCGACTCCCGCTGTGAATGAAAACAGCGGGAGCGCGCCTCCGGCGGCGCGCGAGCGCCGCCTACAGGGGGAGGAGTCTAGCGACATAGGTCTACGTCGCTAGACGATAACGAGCCACTGTGCCGCAGTAGCAGCACAGTGGCTAGTGGTAAACAGGTTAATGTCTAAACTGCTGGCAACAAAAGTGAGTACACCCCTAAGTGGAAATTTCCAAATTGAGCCCAATTATCCATTTCCTCTCCCTGGTGTCATGTGACTCGTTAGTGTTACAATGTCTCCATCTCAATCTGTTATCCATCTCAATCTCTCATACTGGTCACTAGAAGTTCAAATTGGCACCTCATGGCAAAGAACTCCCTGAGGATCTGAAAAAAAGAATTGTTGCTCTACATAAAGATGGCCTAGGCTATAAGATTGCCAAGACCCTGAAACTGAGCTGCAGCATGGTGGCCAAGACCATAGAGTGGTTTAACAGGATGGGCTCCACTCAGAACAGGCCTCACCATGGTCGACCACGGAAGTTGGGTGCACGTGCTCAGCGTCATATCCAAAGGTTGTGTTTTGGAAATAGATGTATGAGTGCTGCCAGCATCGCTGCAGAGGTTGAAGGGGGGGGGGGGGGGGGGTCAGCCTGTCAGTGCTCAGACCATACGCCGCACATAGTTTGCTGAAGACAAGCAGACTAAGGACATGGATTACTGGAACCATCTCCTGTGGTCTGATGAGACCAAGATAAACTTATTTGTTTTAGATGGTGTCAAGAGTGTGTGGCGGCAACCAGGTGAGGAGTAGTGATGGACGAACATCGGCCGGGGCGGTTCGCGAATTTTAGTCGCAAATTTTCTCAAATGTTCGCAGCGGGCCCCATTGACTTTAATGGGAGGCAAACTTTATAAACCTTTAGGTCATATTTACAGCCACAAAATACTTACTAGCCATGCACAAATAGTCCCAGCACATGGACAATGTCATAACAGAAGTATTGCAATTGGAAAAGTTGCCCTAAAATTTTTTTATTTTTTTTTTTACAGCAAAAACATTTTTTTTTTTCCTAAATCAGCCAGAACTGACAGCAGCCGGTAAATACATCTCAAATACATATAGGGTCCATTTGCACATCTGTAAAATGGGTCCGCATCCATTCCACAATTTGGAGGAACGTTTACAGACCCATTGATTTTCAATTCCAGTCTGAAAAATTAGGCATTCACAGGATAAAGAAGTGTCGGCCATTCCAGGCTCCAGAAATTAGCCCACATGCGTTTACCTGACAGCTAAGAATGTTGTATTCTGTGGCTGGAGGTACACTAGGCATTCACAGGATATAGAAGTAAGTGTCGGCCAGTATAGGCCCCAAAAATTAGCCCACATGGGTTTACCTAACAGCTAAGAATGTTGTATTCTGTGGCTGAAGGTACATTAGGCATTCACAGGATACAGAAGTAAGTGTAGCCCATTCCAGGCCCCAAAAATTAGCCCACATGCGTTCACCTGACAGCTAAGAACGTTGTATTCTGTGGCTGGAGGTACATTAGGCATTCACAGGATACAGAAGTAAGTGTAGCCCATTTCAGGCCCCAAAAATTAGCCCACATGCGTTCACCTGACAGCTAAGAACGTTGTATTCTGTGGCTGGAGGTACATTAGGCATTCACAGGATACAGAAGTAAGTATCGACCAGTACAGGCCCCAAAAATTAGCCCACATGGGTTTACCTGACAGCTAAGTACTTTGTATTCTGTGGCTGGAGGTACATTAGGCATTCACAGGATACAGAAGTGTCAGCCAGTACAGGCCCCAAAAATTAGCCCACATGGGTTTACCTGACAGCTAAGAACTTTGCATTCTGTGGCTGGAGGTACATTAGGCATTGACAAAAAAAATAATTGTCGGCCATGAAAGGCCCCAAAAATTAGGCATTCAATGGACATGAAATGCCTTTTAAGCCACTGTATTTACCGAAGACAAGGACCAGGAATTGTTGTGGGTGGATGGCCGTCTGGCGGATATTTGTGGCCTGTCATGAGGAATTGTAATCAAACATGGTCTACTGGTCACATGTGTTGAATTCCTCAGAGATCCATGCCTCATTCATTTTTATAAATGTGAGGTAGTCAACACTTTCATGAGCTAGGCGAGTGCGCTTATCGGTCACTATCCCCCCTGCTGTGCTGAACGTCCTGTCGGACAAGACACTGCAAATTGTGCAAGCCCTGGCCAAAGGTCAAGCCTGCCCACCCAGTAGTCCAGGGGTTCATCACTCCTCCGTTAACCCGATGTTGTCAGACACTTGTCGGTCTAGGCGTTCCCTGATGCTGGATCTGGAGTACAGCTGTCGATTGGTCGGCTGAAAGAAGGATCTCATATCTGAAGTGACCAACACATCTTCAAACCGCCCTCTTCTTGCAGGCGCTGTTGGATTGCTGCCCGCAACAGTTTCTCTGTGAGTGGAAATTCCTCTGCCAGCGTACGCAAAAGCAGAATGCAGCATTTCTCGAAGCAAGGCCTGGAAGTGCTGCATTCTGACCGTCCTCTGTGATGGTGGTAACATTTCCGCCATTTTTTGTTTGTACCGGGGGTCTAAGTACGTTGCCACCCAGTACTGGTCCTTGCCCTTTATGCTTTTTATATGGGGTCCCCCTTAAAAACACTGGAGCATGAAGGCCCCCATTCGCACTAAACTGGATGCGTAGTGTCGGCCCCAGTCAGTGTCAGTGTAGTGGCCTGGCTCCAGCTCATCATCCAGGATAATGTCATCCTCGTTCTCCTCCCCCCATCCACGGATAAAACCAGAGATACCAGAAAGGTTTAAAGCATGCTCTTCTTGCTCCTCCTCATCTGCCCGGCACCATCCTCCTCCGACTCCTCTTCAGACTCCTGTTGTTAACTTGTCTCAGATGGAGTAGCACCCCCTGGGAATGCATCCAACATTGCGACTTCCTCATCTTCCTGCTCCTGGCTTGATCAATGACACAACGCAATGCACGCTGCAGAAAGAAGGCGTAAGGTACGATGTCACTGATTGCACCCTGGCCGTGACTGACCAGTTTGGTGATCTCATCGAATGGCCACAGAAGTCTGCATGCGTCGCGCCTGAGCAGCCACTGGCGAGGTGAAAAAAACCCAAGGTCCCCAGAACCTGTCCTGCCGCAGAGTTCGTACAGGTAGTCGCTAACTGCAGGTTTCTGCTGGAGCAGCCTATTGAGCATATGCAACGTTGAGTTCCATCGCGTCAGGCAGTCACAAATAAAATGCCTGACGGGCAGGTTGTGTCGCCGCTGAATGTCAGCAAGGTGAGCTATGGCTGTGTAAGATCTTCGGAAATGGCCCGAGATTTTCCTGGCCTGCCACAAGACGTCCTAGACCCCAGGGTATTTGACAACGAATCGCTGCACGACCAAGTTCAGGACGTGTGCCATGCATGGCATGTGTGTTATTTTGCTTTGTTTCAGAGCGCTCCGCAGATTGGCACCGTTGTCGCACATCACTTTACCAACTGTCAAATTTAGCGGTCTCAGTCACTGATATGCTTGTGAATGCAAAGCTGAAAGGAGTGCAGGACCAGTGTGGCTCTTGTCTTCCAGGCACAACAGACGCAGCACAGCATGGCAACGTCTCACCTGGCATGTGGAATAGGTTCTGGGGATCTTGGGCGGCGCAGCGGAAGAGACGGTAGCAGCGGAAAAGGAGGAGTCAGCCGAGGAGGAGAGGGAGGATGGAGTAGGAGGAGAAGAAGAGGCAGGCCTGCATGCAATCCGTGGCAGTAAAACCAAATCTACACGGGTGCCACGGGTTACATGCTTGACGGCCGTCAGAAGGTTCACCCAGTGGGCAGTAAAAGTGATATACCTTCCCTGCCCGTGTTTGCTAGACCACGTGTCTGTGGTCAGATGAATCTTGGCACTGACACTGTGTGCCAGAGATATATTCACTTGCCGCTGAACATGGCCATACAGCTCTGGAATGCCCTTCTGCGAGAAATATTTCCTGCCTGGGACCTTCCATTGTGGTGTTCCAATGGCCACAAATTTCCAAAATGCCTCCGAATCCACCAGTTGATATGGCAGTTGTTGGCTGGCTATCAGTTCCAACAAGCCAGCAGTCAAACATTGGGCAAGAGGGTTATCATAGGCGTCATCATTTTTTTACGCTCCAACATTTGGCCACGGAAGCCTGCCTTTTTCCAGAACAACGTGAGGACGGCATGATGGAAGGTGGAGTGGAGGACAATTGTGAGGAGAGAGGAGAAGGAGAAGAGACTGGGCGGTGAGAGCCTGGAGTGTGGCTTTGTGGGTTCTGACGGCGTTGCTCCCACTGGGCTCGGTGATGGGTGTCCAGGTGCCTTCTTAAGGCGGTCATCCCTAGGTGAGTGTTGGGCTTACCGTGACTTATACGTTAACTGCAAAGGCTGCAGATGGCAACACTATTGTCAGCAGCGGACACATTAAAAAAAGCCCACACTCCGGAGCCATGTGCCAGCGTCCTGGGAGCGCCAGATGTGACTGTACATGGTTGATGGCTCGCTCCTGATACATTAGCAGTCTGCTTTGTCCCTCCTGTGCAATGTAAGTTCTGCCTGTTTCTCCTCCCTATCTGCTGGTCCGTCTCTCCCTCTGAACTCCCCCCCTCTTCCTCTCTTGTGAAGTCCATAGACATGTCATCATCGACGTCACCTTCCCCACCACTAACATTCGAGATCTCAGAGTAGGCAGCAACAGCGAGGACCAACCTCCTTGGGCTGATCTGGGTACTGTCGTCAGACTGCTGAGTGGCGGCTGTTGCTACCTCCTCTTCCTTATCTGATGCCAACAATGGCTGCTCATCGCAAATGCCTTGTGATGGATCGGAAAATAATTCCAGTGACTCAAGCGCAGGGTATATGGTGGTGGTGTTGGTGTCTTTGGGGGTGCACACAGCAGAGAGTGAAGAGGGTGCAGATAGAGAGGATGAGGAGGGTGCAGAAGAGGAAGGCTGAGTGAGCCACTCAACCAAGTCTGGTGCGTCCTTTGACGTAATCGAAAGCACCTTCTGATACTTCACACTTTGGCTCCGGCCTACTGCTCCTTCCCTACCCCTACTACCCCTGCGTAAGGGCCTGCCTCGTCCTCTGCCTGTAATTTTTAAAATTACCCTGTGACAAAAGTCTCTAGTGAAGCTGTCAGTTACCTTGGTGGAGGCCGAAGTGCTGAGAGGGCTTCCCTTGCAGCTCAGTGCGGATCACCCCTGGTGGTGAAACAGGAGATGACACGTCCCAAGGAGCACTGGATGTGGATGGATCCCGGATGGATGGATGGATTGTGATTCAGGACCGCTTCCAGGAGATCTATAGATGCTCAGATAAAAGAGACAAAGGTTAATGCCAGGCTGAGGGTCATACACAGATGATCAGTCCGAGGAGATGAAGGTACAGAAGGTCGCACAAGAGAGAGAGTGAGTGGGATCCAAGCCAAGGTCAGTAAACAGGAGATCCAGCAGAGGTGTCTTTTAGAGTAAAGGGTGGTCAGGCAAGCCGAGGTCAAACGAAGGAGAGATGCAGGTAAGTCAAAGGAGCTAGCCGGGTCAAACAGGAACAACAGGCAATCGAACAGGTCACGGGTACAGGAGCTGATGATAAACCAGCACTGAAGCACAGCCAGAGAGTGTCTTATATAGGGCCAGGGCTGGGGAGATGGGCGTGGTGACACACCTGCTCTGCATCAGGCATTCTATTGTTGCTGAATGCTGATTCCTTTCCTGACAGAAGCGCTGTATATGTGGAACAAGGTATATAACACCCCGCTTCAATCTGTGGTATTGGGGGGCCACTGGTTTATCACACCAGATCTACAAAAAAATTGCCAGTATTTGTTGTCACTGTGTGTAGCACAGTTAATGCAGCAAAAGAGGGGAGGGGGGGGGGGGTAAAGGGTTCAGGCTGGGGGGTGGAGGTGTAATGGTGTGAGGGGTCTTGGCACACTTTGGCCCCATTATTACCAATTGAGCATGGTATAAACACCACGGCCTACCTGAGTATTGTTGCTGACCATGTCCATCCCTTTATGACTGCAGTGTCCCCATCTTCTGATGGCTCCCTCCAGCAGGATAATGCACCATGTCACAAAGCTCCAATCATCTCACCACTGGTTTCTTCACCATGACAATGAGGTCACTGTCCTCCAATGGCCTCAACACTCACCACATCTCATCCAATAGAGCACCTTTGGGATGTGGTGGAACTGTGTGATGCTATCATGTCACTATGGAGCAAAATCTCTGAGGAAAGTTTCCAACGCCTTGTTGTATCTATGCCACCAAGAATGAAGGCAAAAGGGGGTTCAACCCGCTACTGGCAAGGGGGACCTAATAAAGTGGCCGGTGAGTGTATATATATATAATATGTATTATAATGATATATTTATATATCATACATAGTATATATATTATTAGTATGCTCTGCAGTAATTGTCCACACAAAGATTGTTTTTGGGTTTCTATTCCATTCTTTCTGATCCTGACCTCATTCTTGAGGTGAAAACAACAAGAAAAAAGTCTTAAAGTTAAAGAGTGAAATACGGGAAATCCTCGGGAAGGTGTCAGTTGGGGATTCCATGTTAGACTGGCAGTGCCCGGCCACACAAATCCGTTCAGCTTTAATATTCATCACTTTGTGATCCATAATTTGCCCTTGGGGTGAAATGGGAGAGAAGAGTGAGGACGTTGCTCGGGTTCACAGAAATGTCAGTCTTCCAGGGTGTGCGTGAGGCTGTAATAATGTCACTGGCTAATCAAAGGAGGTGAATTAATAGATGATTCATTCATTCAAAGGCTCCGAAATGTCACTTTGCTGTCAATCTCCGTGTTTTGATCCTAGGACTCCATCTGCAGATAATATGGATTTATTTGGAATAAAAGGAACAATAAAACTGACTTTGCAGACAATCTTTTATATCACAGTTTAAGATAAATGGTCATTGTTGTTCAGGAACGGTTATCTCCACCTTCGATCCCTCGGATTTCAGAGAACTTACCTTCTAAGACGGCTATTGTCTTTCAGCTGCATTGGAAATCTGTAAAGAATGATTCCTGTAGACCCCTGGCGGCCAACCTGCGGGCTGAGGGCCACATGTGACCCTTTGGTGTTTGAAGTGCGGCCCCAGCAGTCAGTAGAGGAAGCATTGATTTGTAAAGGGTCCCTAATTGTAGGAAAGTCCAGTGGTTTCATGCAACATGTCCCAAGTCTTTGATGGTGTCCAATATCATGGCTTCAGTCTCCAACCACTCCAGTAGAACAATCTCTGACCATTTCCCTTTGTAAGTCTTCAGTCTATGACAGTTTTCTGTAGCATTGCATGTAATAAATATTATATGTGGCACTTTGGAGAAATTAGGGGCCGCATTTGAGGCTGGTTCTTCCCTAGTAGTATAGAGGCTGCCCACCACCAGAAGCAGCAGTCCATACACTCCAGCTCTAATAACTCAATCAAGGGCAGGTCATTTTGAAACTTATTGCTGCAGAATTTTGAGCAGGAGAGGGGTTAGGGCAGGGGTGTCAATCTCAATTTAATTGTGGGCTGCATCAGCAGTATGGTTGCCCTCAAAGGGCCAGCTGTATCTGGGGTGCACTACATACAGAGTGCAGGGCTCAGGAGTGCATTATGTACAGAGAGCAGAGTTCAGGATTATGCTACTCCCAAATGGCTACTTTTAAAAGACTCTTGGACGTACATCTCAAGGATGAAAACATTCAGGGGTATGGGAAATGAATACGTCCACACACACCTACACAGGTTCAACTGGATGGACTATTGTCTTTATTCAACCTCAACTACTATGTAACTATGTAAGTACAGAGTTCAGGAGTGCATCACATGCAGAGTTTAGGGGTGCGCCATGTACAGAGTGCAGAGGAACGCCGCCCCCCTATCCATGCGTCCGGCCCCCTAATCTACATGCAGGGCGCCGGACGCATGGATTCCAATGGGGGATTTTTTTTTTTTTTTATTTGAAGCACGTGATTAGAGCCAGAGGCTCTAATAGACTTAAAAAAAGAGTGGGCTTGGGGCACAGCGCCCTGAGCCCACCCCCAGTTGTGTGACAATAGCAAATTAATAACCGCGCAATTGTCTGTTAAAGTCACGCAGTGCCGAATCGCAAAATAGGCCCTGGTCTTTGAGCAGGAAAATCCTACGGGGCTTAAGTGGTTAAGGTCCGGCCGCACACATCACCGCCTTGTTTTCCTTCTCAGAAGACTATTTTCACACACAGACCTCAGGTGACCTTCACAGCTTCCAATGTTCTAGCTTGTGCAGAATTAGATGATGTTTTGTCCTCCTGGGAGCTGACGTCTCAGAAATTCTCCCCTACGCTGGTATCTGGCCATAGAAAACAATGACGGCCTATAACATGTACCTGGTAGCAGAATGATGAGGAAGGCCTCTCTTACACCTCTGACTTGGGGCCCATGGTAGTAGGAATAGAAGGTGCAGGAGTTCAGAGTGGCACAAGTGCCTGTAGGTCTTGCCAATAGCAGAGCGGGTATCCATGCCAGGCGGGAAAGGCTGGTAGTAGTCTTCAGTGAGGCAGACGGGCCGGTAGACAGCTGGTGGATGGCAGACTTACGCAGGCTGGTACTGGACACAGCGGGCAGGTGAGGCATGCACTGGTAGCAGAACAGCACACACAGCAGGAGGTAAGGCAAGTACTGGAAACCTCAGGAAGTTTAGCAGGGTCAGGCAGGCTGGGTCATACACTGGCAGGACGGATCAGGTACAGAAGAGCAGGGAAGAGCATGGTCCGAGTACAAGCCTGGTCATCCACTGGCAGGACGAATCAGGTACAGAGGAGCAGGCAAGAGCATAGTCAGGGTACAAGCCGGGTCATACACTGGCAGGACGGATCAGGTACAGAGGAGCAGGCAAGAGCATAGTCAGGGTACAAGCCAGGTCATACACTGGCAGGACGGATCAGGTACAGAAGAGCAGGCAAGAGCATGGTCCAAGTTCAAGCCTGGCCATCCACTGGCAGGACAAATCAGGTACAGAGGAGCAGGAAAGAATGTGGTCCGGGTACAAGCCGGGTCATACACTAGCAGGACGAATCAGGTACAGAGGAGCAGGAAAGAGTGTGGTCCGGGTACAAGCCGGGTCATACACTGGCAGGACGAATCAGGTACAGAGGAGCAGGCAAGAGCATAGTCAGGGTACAAGCCAGGTCATACACTGGCAGGACGAATCAGGTACAGAGGAGCAGGAAAGAGTGTGGTCCGGGTACAAGCCGGGTCATACACTGGCAGGACGGATCAGGTACAGAGGAGCAGGAAAGAGTGAGGTCAATGAATTAAAAAACGTACAGCATTCAAAACAGCCAAACTTGGCGTTTTGAATTCTTTTAAGTGCAGAGGAGGGGTTTGGGGTCTTTTAGACCCCCAGATGCCTCCATCACAGTACCTGTAGACATTAAAAAAAAAAAAAAAAAAATTAATGTCCGAAAATATCAGCCAATGTCGGCCTATACTGATATCCAATGACCAAAATATCAGTATCGGTGTTAAAAAACTATATTGGTCGATCACTAGTTAAAAACGATATTTTTAGCATACCATAATTTTAGCATACAGAGAAACAGTATGTATTTTTGCATATAATATAGTAGAAACAGAAAAAAATAAAAAATATACTGTGTATAGAACCTGCTGCAGCAAAACTGAGAAAAAGAAAATTACATTTAAATTGATTTTCTCAGCTGCAAAAACAAAAAAACATTGCCACCCCCCCCCCCCCATCCATACTAGGCCCTTTGGGTCTGGTATGGATTTTAAGAAGAATCCCATGCCAAAATTTAAAAAAAAAATGACATGGGGCCCCCCCAAAAACTATAGCAGACCCTTATCCAGGCATGCAGCCTACCTCTCCTGAACTATACCAGGCCACATGCCCTCAACATGGGGGCTGTTGATGGGGACCAGGGACAAGGGCCTCTTTCCCACAACCCTGGGCTGTGGTTGTCAGGGTCTGCAGGCGGGGGGTTTATCGGTATCTGGAAGCCCCCTTTAACAAAGGGGTCCCCAGATCCTGGCCCCCTCATGTCAATAAGTATGGAGTACATTGTACTGCTACTCAATCACCAAAAAAGGTGTCAAAAAGAAATAAAAAACACACATAGTTTTTGACAATTCCTTTATTAAAAAAAAGAAAAAGTCGCCCAATGTAGATCCATCATCAATCATGACTCCCGCCAGACCTGAAAAAAGTAAAAAAAAAAAAAAGCTCCACCCGCAACAAAGGCTAACAGCAGGCTGCCTGCTCTGCTGTTTGACAGTTCTTAAATAGGTAAGGGGCGGGGCCACCTGGTGATGTCACATGTTGGCACGGCCCCCAAGTGAAGTCACTAACCCAGCATGCACCGATTAATATATGTGTTTTTATTTCTTTTTGACACTTTTTTGGTGCATAGAGTACCAAATACTCATTTACATGGGGGCGGGGGCAGGAACTGAGGGCCCCCTTGTTAAAGGCAACTTCCAGATTCTGAGAAGCCCCCTGCCTGCAGACCCCAACAACCACAGCCCAGGGTTGTCAGGAAGAGGCCCTTGTCCCCATATGGGGACAAGGTGCAAGGTGCTTTAGAGTGGGTAGGGCAGAGCCCCCCCTACCCCAAAGCACCCCCCCATGTTGAGGGCAAGTGGCCTAGTATGATTTGGGGGGTGCACTCTCTCGCCCCCCTCCCCCTTTCATGACCTGCTGGACCCCCACGCTGGTTTTTTTTTTTGGTTTTTTTTACATTTTTGTATTGCTGGCAATTCAAATTTCATTTTTTTTTTGCCTTTATAAATGTCAGTTTTGCTGCAGCAGGTTTTATACGCGGTACAGATGCACCACTTTGCAGGCAGAATAAGGGGACCCCCCCAGGCACTATATTTTTCATTTTTATTGTTTCAATTTAAGCATATCTATTATATTAAATATGATATTAAAATCACTGCTCTAGTAAAAACAATCTTTTAAAAAAAAATGTTTTACATTGAAACATGTCCCCCGGGGCGGTGACAGCCGTGGGAGCCAATAGCACCACTGCTGTGTCTCAGCCATTTAGGAGGGAGAGTTTTGTACGGCCAACGGACTTGTGGACATTGCTGGACAGAGATGGGGCTCAGGTAAGTATAAGGGGGGCTGAGGAGGCTGCTACAACTCCTTTAACCACTTGCTGACCACTAACTGGCGGCAAACTGGAGTAGGGATACGTCGGTTGCTTGGTGGCAGCTAGAGGGCGAGCGCGTGCCACTGGCGGTGCGCTCCCGTCCCAAGTTGGCAGCTGGGAAGCCGATGCATGGGGCAGGCAGCTCCGATTGCCACCTGAAACCCGCGATCGCTCCCCGCTGAGAGAGAAGGACGGTCGGATGTTGTAAACACAGCTGACCGTTCTTCTCCCTGGAATGATCACAGAGCTCCTTCTATATAGGAACACACGCCTCTATGGTAATTTCACAAGCCACGCCCCCCCCACAGTTAGAATCACTCTCCTAGGTACACATTTAACCCCTTGATCACCCACAGTGTTAACCCCTTCCCTGCCAGTGTCATTATTATAGTGACAGTGTAAAAAATGTCAGTTAGGGGTCCGTTCTGTCTGCCGCAATGTCGCAGTCCCGCTAAAAATCGCAGATCGCAGCCATTAATAGTAAAAAAAAAAAAAAAAAGACATAAATCTTTCCTGTAGTTAGTAAACGCGATAACTTTTGCGCAAACCAATCAAAATACGCTTATTGCCATGTTTTTTTTTTTTACCAAAAATATGTAGCAGAAAACAAATTGGCCTAAAATGTTAAAAAATTTTGATTTTTAATTTTTTTTGGGAATGTTATATAGCAGAAAGTGAAAAATATTGTTTTTTTTTTTTTTGTTTTTTTTTCAGAATTGTCACTCTTTTTTTGTTTATAGCGCAAAAAATAAAAATCCCACAGGTGATCAAATACCACCAAAAGAAAGCTCTGTTTGTGGGAAAAAAAGACCTCAATTTTATTTAGGTACAGCGTCGCACGACCGCGCAATTGTCCGTTAAAGTCACGCAGTGCTGAATCGCAAAATAGCGCCTGGTCTTTGAGCAGCCAAATCTTCTGGGGCTTAAGTGGTTAATAGAGTTCGCAGCTCGGGTCCCAACTTTATACATATTTGGGAGTTCTGGTGCAAACCAAACCGAGGGGTGTTCGGCCCATCACTAATCCTAAATGATTTGTTGCACTTAGTTACATAAAAAAAATAAACAAATTAACTAACAAAAATTGATGATGAACAACAGAATTTGTAAACAAAAAAATGATAAAGAAACATTAAAATAATTATCAAATGTTAGAAAGTCCATACGTACCCAGATAAACATATATGGGGGTGCAAATAGCAACATAATAAAAAATGTATTTGATGATTCTGTGGCATTCTGAGCAGGGGCGGCTGGTGTATGGGGGCGCAAGGGCGCCTCCCCTCTTTCCATGTGTCCAACCCCCTAATCTACATGCGGGGCGCCGGACGCATGGACTTCAATGGGGCTTTTTTTTTTTTTCTTTTTAGCCATGTGATTAGAGCCAGAGGCTCTAATAGGCTAAAAAAAAGGGTGGGCTCGGGGTGCGCAGAGCACTGCGCCCCGAGCCCACCCAGTTGTGTGACAGTAGCGAATTAAAATTCGCTATTGTTACATGGATCCTCCTCCTGGCCAATCAGGAAGTGGCTCCTGAGACTTGTTTCCCGATTGGCCGAAAGGAGAAGCCATGCCATTGGGCATGGAGAAGGAGGGAGGAGACGCAGAAGACAAGAATGAAGCTGCCGCCGTCGCTGTCACCGTTGCCTGCTGCTGTAGATGGGTGAGTGAGCCGGGGGTCCTGTACTGTCATGCTGGTGGGGGGGTCCTGTACTGTCATGCTCTGGTCCGGGGGTGTGCAGCCTGGTTTGGTCCGGGGGGTGTATGGTGTGGTCCGCCTGACGCCCCCCCCCCCCGACTCATGGAGCTCAAGCCGCCACTGATTGTGAGTACTGACCTGCTTCTGTGCCCTCGTAACTGTTTGCAGTTCTTAGTTGTATGTGGCACTGCCCCCTTGAGGACTTCTGGGTTATTATACTTTCAGGTCCCCCTGGGTTACCGTTAGAAACTTTCACATTCACAGTCTATCACTTTACTTCTTGGCTCAGCCAATAATCCGTCCAGGGGTATGTAGTTGTTTTGTGTTTTATTTATAAATTAGGGATGGGAGAAGGGAATATTGGGATACTCCAGATTAACTATGCACAAGTTTTGGAGGACATCTATCTGTAGATACAGCCAGGCTGTTGATCCACCTTGCCACTTATGTGGATTTAGGGTTAAGTCTCTTTCCAGATGACTTGATGAACTAATGTTATCTTCAGGACACTCTCCTAGTATCCCCTTTCTTAACCGCTGACACCCGTCCATTGACTATCCTACTCCGGGGTGGCCCCCCTCAGGTCAGGCCCCTTGGCATGATCCCCTGTACTCACGATTTTGTTTTTCTAGAGTCTCCAGTGTCTCCTCCTCAGTCAGCTTTCCTGGACCTTTGGGTTCAGCTCCGCTCCTCTGGCCCTCAGGACGACCTCCTGATGCCACATGCCACTGCTACAGAGGAGGAGGCAGCTGTCACCCTCCCTTCGGGACTCTGCTCACCAGCCAAAGACCCAGCAGCATATGTGCTCCTGGCTTTTATACAGTATCCCAGAATGCACTGAGACAGCCAGTCTCTTCCAATTACCAGGACTGTATGAAAGCCTATGTATCCATTGGTCAGGTTTCCTCCCACTGTCCGATAAGCCGTCCTATTATACCAGCATGAAACACTCTCTAGACCCAATGAATCACATATTGAGCACACTGAGCAGACCTAACTCACAGATCCTGCTCTCTAGTAGACAGAAAGCAATATAGATTTCTCTGCTGCTTCTCTGATAGGCAGACAGAGCCAAAAACTAAACTCACTCACTAGCACCTACCTAGGAGGGTGCTATACTCACCCCCCCCCCGCCAAACCGAGCCATGTCCTCACTAGCACCTACCTAGGAGGGTGCTATACTCACCCCCCCCCCCCCCCGCCAAACCGAGCCATGTCCTCACTAGCACCTACCTAGGAGGGTGCTATACTTACCCCCTGCCAAACCGAACCATGTCCTTACTAGCACCTACCTAGGAGGGTGCTATACTCACCCCCCCCCCCCCGCCAAACCGAGCCATGTCCTCACTAGCACCTACCTAGGAGGGTGCTATACTCACCCCCCACCAAACCGAGCCATGTCCTCACTAGCACCTACCTAGGAGGGTGCTACACTCACCCCCCCGCCAAACCGAGCCATGTCCTCACTAGCACCTACCTAGGAGGGTGCTACATGTACATAAGCCAGCCCTGGGTATCTTCCCAGCCAATAGAGAACTATGCAGAAGCTCTATGCTAAAAGAGAGAGAAGTGTCCTTGGTAAATTCAGTTATTTTGGGGTATCCCATGTTCACCTTCTGCACCCATCCATGTTTAACCCAGTAAAAAAAATACAAAAGAGATCCCTAGATTGTTTATTCCAGCCTATGAAAAGGATGAAGATGTTTCGTTCCTGGCTGTGTGTGCACTGAATTTACATATTTACATAGTTAGTCAGGTTGAAAAAGACACAAGTCCATCTGGTACAACCAACAATAAAAAACAGTATTGAAAACCCAACCATACAATCCCATATACACAATCCTATACTCACCCCAACCATACAATCCCATATACACAATCCTATACTCACCCCAACCATACAATCCCATATACACAATCCTATACTCACCCCAACCATACAATCCCATATACACAATCCTATACTCACCCCAACCATACAATCCCATATACACAACCCTATACCCTCCCCAACCATACAATCCCCTATACACAATCATATACCCTCCCCAACAATACAGTCCCATATACACAATCCTATACCCTCCCCAACCATACAATCCCATATACACAATCCTATACCCTCCCCAACCATACAATCTCATATACACAATCCTATACCCTCCCCAACCATACAATCCCATATACACAATCCTATACCCTCCCCAACCATACAATCTCATATACACAATCCTATACCCACCCCAACCATACAATCCCATATACACAATCCTATACCCTCCCTACCCATACAATCCCCTATACACAATCCTATACCCGCCCCAACTATACAATCCCATATACACAATCCTATACCCACCCCAACCATACAATCCCATATACACAATCCTATACCCGCCCCAACCATACAATCCCATATACACAATCCTATACCCTCCCCAACCATACAATCCCATATACACAATCCTATACCCTCCCCAACCATACAATCCCATATACACCATCCTATACCCTCCCCAACCATACAATCCCATATACACCATCCTATACCTACCCCAACCATACAATCCAATATACACAATCCTATACCCGCCCCAACCATACAATCCCATATACACAATCCTATACCCACCCCAACCATACAATCCCATATACACAATCCTATACCTGCCCCAACCATACAATCCCATATACACAATCCTATACCCGCTGTTGATCCAGAGGAAGGCGCAAAAAAAACAGCAAAGCATGATCCAATTTACTACAGCAGAGGAAAAAATTCCTTCCTAATCCCCCGAGAAGCAATCGGATATTCCCTGGATCAACTTTACCTAAAAAAAAAATGTAGTACCCACTTATATTATGTACACCCAGGAAAGAATCAAGGCCTTTTTTAAAGCAATCTAGTGAGCTGGCCAGAACCACCTCTGGGGGGAGTCTATTCCACATTTTCACAGCTCTTACTGTGAAGAAACCTTTCCGTATTTGGAGATGAAATCTGTTTTCCTCTAGACGTAAAGAGCACCCCCTTGTCCTCTGTGATGACCTTAAAGTGAACAACTCAACACCAAGTTCAATATATGGACCCCTTATGTATTTATACATGGAGATCATATCCCCCCTTATGTATTTATACATGGAGATCATATCCCCCCTTATGTATTTATACATGGAGATCATATCCCCCCCTTATGTATTTATACATGGAGATCATATCCTCCCTCATGTAATTTTACATGGTGATCATATCCCCCCTCATGTATTTATATATGGAGATCATATCCCCCCTTATTTATTTATACATGGAGATCATATCCCCCCTTATGTATTTATACATGGAGATCATATCCCCCCTTATTTATTTATACATGGAGATCATATCCCCCCTTATGTATTTATACATGGTGATCATATCCCCCCTTATGTATTTATACATGGAGATCATATCCCCCCTTTTGTATTTATACATGGAGATCATATCCCCCCTTATGTATTTATACATGGTGATTATATCCCCCCTTATGTATTTATACATGGAGATTATATCCCCCCTTATGTATTTATACATGGAGATCATATCCCCCCTTATTTATTTATACATGGAGATCATATCCCCCCTTATGTATTTATACATGGAGATCATATCCCCCCTTATGTATTTATACATGGTGATCATACCCCCCCTTATGTATTTATACATGGAGATCATATCCCCCCTTATGTATTTATACATGGAGATCATATCCCCCCTTATGTATTTATACATGGTGATCATATTCCCCCCTTATGTATTTATACATGGTAATCATACCCCCCTTATGTATTTATACATGGTGATCATATCCCCCCTTATGTATTTATACATGGTGATCATATCCCCCCTTATGTATTTATACATGGTGATCATACCCCCCCCCCCCTTATGTATTTATACATGTTGATAATATCCCCCCTTAATCTCCTCTTCTCAAGAGAGAATAAATTCAGTTCCTCTAATCTTTTCTCATAGCTGAGCTCCTCCATGCCTCTTATCAGTTTGGTTGCTCTTCTCTGCACTTTCTCCAGTTCCCCGATATCCTTTATAAGAACTGGAGCCCAAAACTGAACTGCATATTCCAGATGAGGTCTTACTAATGATTTGTACAGGGGCAAAATTATATCTCTCTCTCTCTCGTCCATACCTCTTTTAAACAAGAAAAGACTTTGCTTGCTTTGGAAACCGCAGCTTGGCATTGCATGCTATTATTAAGCTTATGATCTACCAGAACACCCAGATCCTTCTCCCCTATGGATTCCCCCAGATCCTTCTCCGCTATGGATTCCCCCAGATCCTTCTCCGCTATGGATTCCCCCAAATCCTTCTCAGCTATGGATTTCCCTAGATCCTTCTCCGCTATGGATTCCCCCAAATCCTTCTCAGCTATGGATTTCCCCAGATCCTTCTCCACTATGGATTCTCCCAGATCCTTCTCCGCAATGGATTCCCCCAGATCCTTCTCCGCTATGGATTCCCCCAGATCCTTCTTCACTATGGATTCCTCCAGATCCTTCTCCACTATGGATTCCCCCAGATCATTCTCCACTATGGATTCCCCCAGTTCTACTCCCCCTAGTATGTATGATTCATGCATATTCTTAGCCCCCAAGTGCATAACTTTACATTTATCAACATTAAACCTCATTTGCCACATAGTTGACCAATGAAACATTGCATTGAGGTTCAGCTTGTAAATTGGAGACATCCTGTAAGGAAGTTATTCCACTGCAAAGCTTGAATTTGGGGGACAATTAGAGCAAGCGGCTCCTTCAGGGGTGGTCTACAGAAGAAATGTGCTGAATACTCAGGTAGGTTTGACCACAACTATGAGATTCTGGAAGATCAGAAAGAACATCGGACCTTTCACGTACCTTGCGGCAGAACCTGACTTGTAGAGGGAGATGTGACGGAACCGTCCAGCACCCTGCTTAGGTGCTTCCATCAAGATACAGTATATTGCATCCTCCAGTCTGGACCCAAGGACCAGGTAAAATAGCTGAATGTTGCATAGCACCCAAAAATCTAGCCAACACTAGCTTAGGGTACTCTGGAACTGGAACTGTTTATTGAAAACTCACACAGAATTTATATACCACACCAGGTCAGATGAGCCTGATCACATTATGGTATGCAAAGGAAACTGTTTACAGGAATATAATTAAAATAACTAAGGAACTAGTCTCTTAAACCAGCCTAGGTGGAGTGCACACAATACTAGCAGACAGACAGAAACAATAGGTGACCAAATTAACAATGGGAGAGACACAACCTTGTGTATTCTGTCCACTAGACACGTCATCAGAAGACATACAATGTCCCAGCAGTCCAATACTGTGGAATTAATTTATCTTCATAGATCTCCTGAGGATTGTGGTTGATAAATCTTTCTGTCCCAAGTGAAGTAGCCTCTCCAACCCAATCCTCAGGAGAGCCACCCTATTCCCTCTGACCATTACCCTCTACAAGATTAATATTACACCTTTCCATCTACTCCAGAAGGGAAGATGTATTGTCCTTATTCAGAGAAGTAATCCAAGCAGGGCCGGCCTTACCATGGGTCCCACTGGGTCCATTGGACCCAGGCAGCACTTTGAGAGGGGCAGCAAATTGATACCCAAAGTTTTTTTTCCCCCCAGCAGATTTGTGTGTCATCAGTTTGAGGTGCATTACAGGCGGCTTTTCCCCATCTCATACTGCCACCCATAGTGCAAACTGATAAGTATGAGGCGGAGGGTGTGCTCAATGATGTCAGACATTCAGACAAACTAAATACTGGAGTTTGTGGTTTGGGATAGAATGGAATATAATGGAATGTCATATACCTGGGCATTTAGACAAGGTGCTGCTGCATATAAATCTGACTTCTTGATAAATTTAATTTTAGTTTTAATTATCATGATATAAAATAAAATTGTGTGGGCGTGATATTTTTTTTGGGGGGCAGCATTTCATTTTTGTCCCAGGCAGCCCGATGTATTGGGCCAGCCCTGAATCCAAGGCTTGCTTAAGCCTCCATTCTGTGGCTGTCCATCATTAGAGAATCATCTGCTCTCTCCATGGGCCATAATCAGTGGGTAGGAGCCTTTCCCCTAGTCCTCTCCAAAAGCCCCTGTCCTGGTTGGGTCTGTCACAGGAGGCCCCTCATATAGCCCCGGACTCTGAGACCACTGATGTTGTGAATGTGGCATGGTATGAGTGCCTGTAAGATGTCAGCTGTGGCAGCAGGTAACAGGTGCGTCGCCAGAGACAGTTTGAATCACCGGAACAGCAGATGGCAGCAGAGACAGCAGACCCAGGATTGGGCAGACAGCAGGCAGCAGATGCTTGACCGACAGCTGGCTGAAAGCGCCATGATTGGTAACACTCAGCAGGTGAAGAACCAGCAGGAACCAGGGAGCATGCAGAGTAGAATTGGAGAATAACTGGATGCAAGGTCAGACAAGTGTCAGGGCACAAACACCAGAAGAAGGGCTCTAGGACCCAGCAGCGCTATCAGCAACTTAGCAGGAGAAGGACTTTAGGACCCAGCAGCACTACCAGCAATTTACCTGGGCCTATATAGGGAAGCCTGCCAGTGATTTTAGTTGCTGGTTGATCTTCGGCTCCTCCAGTGTGTTATCCTTGGGATATTCCAGTTCCTGTTTCCTGTTACTGACCCGGCTTGTCCTTGACCTGTCTCCTGATTGCTTCCTGTGTCCGACCTCGGCTATCCACCTGACCACGCTTGCTCTGATATCCACCTGGCTCCTGATCTTGGCTATCCACCTGACTATGCTTGCTCTGATATCCACATGGCTCCTGATCTTGGCTATCCACCTGACTACGCTTGCTTTGACATCCACCTGGCTCCTGACCTCGGCTATCCACCTGACTACGCTTGCTTTGACATCCACCTGGCTCCTGATCTTGGCTATCCACCTGACTACGCTTGCTCTGATATCCACCTGGCTCCTGATCTTGGCTATCCACCTGACCACGTTCCAGTCTCAGCATTATCCAAGTCCTGCAAACACCTCACGGGCGCCACCTGTCTGCTGATCCCACTCCAGCACTCCAGCTGTACTCTGGATCCTTCTGCACACAGTCCAGCAGGCGACCCGTGCTACTTTGGGCCTGACCTCTCCTGTTCTCATCCTCAGGGGGGCCTGTAACTTAGCCGCAAGGGAAGCCCTCTCTCTCCATTGGCCTCCAGCACCAGGTACGTGATACAAGCCAGGTCAGCAACAAATGGTCAGATGCAGGCATAAACGGCGGGCAGAGAATGGTCAGGATACAAGCAGGGGTCGGCAAAGTAGAATCAGGCAGATGAACAGGAGACAGAGCAAAACCAGGGACAGGCCAAGGTCGGGGATGGAAGCGTCAATAACAGGAGTCAATACATGAACAGATGCAGGAACATGGGTAATATCTGCAGATCAGACAGCACTGGCTAATAGCACTGCTGCATTTTAAATAATGCCATTGGCAACAACATTAGCGGTGGGCACGGGGGAAGCGCACCCGTGTGCATT
The DNA here is from genome assembly GCF_965119305.1 of Pelophylax lessonae. Classification (NCBI taxonomy): domain Eukaryota; kingdom Metazoa; phylum Chordata; class Amphibia; order Anura; family Ranidae; genus Pelophylax; species Pelophylax lessonae. The sequence continues at coordinate 4,294,898 of NC_138771.1, read as the reverse complement.
TGCGCATGGTTATGCACAGGAAGGCAGGCACCAGCACATCTTCGCCTGCGCACCTGTGGACATCTAGAGGCTTCAGCTGTACAATGGCTAGTGCCTTCCTGACAGGACCATTCTGCATTTTGGAAGATTCTGCTCTGGTACCCCCAGCCGGAGAGGAAATTCAAGAAAAACCTTTCTTTAAGTAATGCAAAATTGTCACAAATTCACCCCAAGTTTGCAGAACAAACTTTATTATTCCGAGCAAAAATATTCAGAAGAAACTAGATGTGTATATTGAATAAGCATATTATACTTTAAACTTATAAGATAACAAGAAGCCCCCCCCCCCCCCCCCCATCCCTATATCTCCCAGGCCCATGTACTGCACAGTGCTGGGTGCACTGACCTGATGGCGAGGTGCATGCATATTTTATGTAAGTCTTGTAACATGGATTCCACTGTAGTTATTATAAAGCAACGCTGGGCTCATCACCCTATACATTATTCTGTTAGATTTATCTTGCTTGCATACCATGTATAATTTATGACAACGTTGAACCTTTCCCCAGCCATCCTGTAAACTGCTGCAAAGATTTCCTTTTCTGCACTTTGAGGCAGGTTTGTTCATTTCAGCTTTAATTTAATGGCTGAGCTTGAACTGTTAATTTTCTCTTCATTGGATTGGCCACTCTTGACTGGCCAAGGTTTTCCTTTTCAAGGATCTTTTTTCCCACATACTTATCACTACCTTTATATTACACTGATGCAATACTGTAAGCTTTGCTATTCAAACCAATTCAGAGATGTGCTGCAAAAATGGTCAGAAATAACAAAAAAAAAAATAAAGCAACCCGCGAGTTCCATTAGAATCAGGCAGAACATATTAGATGGAGTCTCCATTGTTCTGTGCTCTATCGGTTCTGAAGCTTTAGTTGGACAAGGACACGCTCGCTGCCAACAAAGACATTTGTGCTGTTATTGAGATGAGCACAACAGCAAATATAAAAAAGAAAAATAATTTTCAAACTCAGAGATCTATCTGCAAATAAAGATTATACGATTGCATGATCTTTGGTTAGAGATAGATGAATAATAATATATTTACAATAGACATTTCTTACTCTGACAGAAGTTAAAGATATAGAGACGATGGAGAATCTCACTGCCATTTTGTACCAAAGGGAAGAGAAATTCCGCAGTACATGGTATTCTTGGATGTTCATTTCCTGCTCTCCAGAGTTTCTAGAGCTGATGCATCCAACTAATGTAGGGTAGGCTTGAAGGCATTGGACGTGGCCTCCTGGCAGGGGCTGACTGGCAACTTTCGGCCCAGGGGGCAAGTACAAACCAGAGGCCCATGGTGCAGCGACTTGGCCCTCCTCCCTGGCCTCCTCCTGACCCCCATTCCAGGCTGAAGCTACGCTCTAGGTACTCTCTACTCACTGGCTGAATATGGGTTCCTGAACTGGCTAGCGGGGGGGGGGGGGTTGGGGTAGCTGGGACAGCTTGGTCGGGTGGTCACCAGGGGAGGAGAGTCTCCAGTTGGGGGATAGAACCAGCCTCTGCTCAGACACAATTTACACCATCCACGCTGAAGGGGAGGCCTGCACTCTGTTCTTGTCTTCATCCTGCACTCAGTAGGTCAGCAGTGGGGACTTTTTACATCTCTTCACTGGGAATCCTTTAGGCATGTCTGTGGCATGAGCGGTGCAGCCTTTTTACGGGGCATCAGAGCGGCCTGGGGGACAATTGCCCCCCTGCCCCCTGGCCCAGTCCTCCCCTGCCTCCTGGCTTCCCATACTTCGATGGGACAATAAAGGCCTGTCACACAATATCTATGATTGATGGGGGACGTACTAGACACCTTTGCTGCCTTTGTGCTATATATTGGGTGTCCAGTACGCCCCTGTGCCTTTAAGGAGGAATGGGCTCCCTCCAGGTTCACCTACCCTCTGCCTATCCATTATAATGCATGTGCTTCTACTATGGAGGCTTTCAAATTTAGATTTAGGACTACAGAAAATACCAGAGTGCCTTGACGGGGCTCTGTAGATTACACATGTATTTGCAAATGTGTGCAAACTAAATGTAATGGAACCACGACCCACACTGTGTTTGTGGGCTTCCTTTAGTGTTGAACATAGATTTCAGATTTTCCAACCGCCCCCCAAACAAAGCTAGCCGACAATTTAGCTTGTACTGGAACCTTCTTCTTTATTGAACATTATCACACAGTTTATATACAGCATGGACATCCCCCTCCTGATCAAATTACCCCATAAGGTCAGGGGTTGCCTGATTACATTATCATAAGCAGATGAAATTGTATACGTATATAATATAGAATTAACCTTAACGCATTTTCTAGCCATCTGGACAGAAACAATGAGGTTGATTTATTAAAACGGGAGAGTGCAAAATCTGGTGCAGCTGTGCATAGTAACCAATCAGCCTCCAGGTTTTTTCACCAAATCTTAATTGAACAAGTTGAAGTTAAAAGCTGATTGGCCACTATGCATAGCTGCACCAGATTTTGAACAATCCAGTTTTAGTAAATCAACCTCAATATGTGAGTTCATTAACAATTTTAGAGTTCCACCCTAAAAATTATTTTTGCACCGTTCGCTAGCTTAGATGAACCTGAAAAAGAATTGGATAATTAAAAAATGTTTTTTGTTTCACTTACCTTCTTTTTAATGAAAATATACTTACCTTCCTTCCTCTTCCTCCCTCTGCGGCTGTGGCCCCCGCCGTCACTTCCTCCTTGCATCGACTCCTGGGAGATGAGCGTCATCGATCCCAGGAATCAATGCGCCGGCACCGGTGTCACTCGTCAGTTCCGGTGCAGGCGCGTCATTCCCTGCTGAACAACTTCTAGGCATGCCCAGAAGCTGTGCAGGGATGACGCGCCTGCCCCGGAAGTGATGAGCAGGGCATTCTGGGACTCCAACGTCACCGAAGAGGACACGAAGAGGGACGCTCCGGCTTCAGCTGCCCACACCTGAGATGGCAGCGCTGGACAAAACATGTTCAAGGTAAGTATTTCTTCTTACAGGTAAGTGAAACAGGGGACAGTTCAGAGGCTATCGTTGCTTAAATGCACTAGCCCTGACTGTCCCCGGGGTATTTTTAGGTAACACATTTTTTCTAGGGTGGAACTCCGCTTTAACAGAATACACATCACACCTTAATACACAGACAATAGGGGGAGCCTGTCTCTGACATTGAAGTACAATACACATTATCATAAGTGTAAACACAGAACCCATTTGAAGCAATTCAAACCATATTGTCAGTGTCCATTAGGTATCTGTCTTTCACTCCCAGTGACGATGAGTACCGTCACACTAAACCCCTGTTTTTAATGCATACTGTTAGACAGAACGATTTGGTTGGTTAGGAGGCTGATCGGTAAGTTGAGCTTGGAATTTCTTTGGTTTTGTTATGTGTGTAGCACTAGTAGCTAGTCCAAATGTGCTCTGTCTCCAATGTTAGCATATTAGGCGCAACAATTGTTCTGTTGGCTGTTATCTACCCGGTTAATCCTCTAATTGAATACGTATGGTTTTCTCGAAATATTTTATTAAAAAAAAGGGTTCCAGAACAAATGCACAGGCAATAGTGCAATAGGTAAATATTTATAACAAGTTTAACTCAACAAAGATGGCGCATGGAAACAACCATGCAGGAACAGAAAGGGTACAAAACAATTGGTATGGGAGAACTATCCCCCGAATAGGCGTACATAGGTAGGCTGAAAGCCTAGGCATATTTAACATAACAACAGAGAGGGTAGGGTTCAACAAACACAACATAAAATAAAGGGGGTAGAGAGTAATATACATGCAAGAGGCACCCCAATCTATGCCCAAATATAAACAAAAACAGAAGAAGCAGTTTAGCACTCCGATGTGGGAGTCCACCAAAAAGCCAAAGATTACTCAGAGACTGCAGACTGAGGTGGGCAGTGAGGGCATGCCAATGGGCAGGCCAAGCTAAAAGTTTGTGCCAGCTGCGGGGAGGCTGCAGGGGAAACATAAAAGGATAGTGACAAAGATGGTGTGGAAAGGACGAGTGAATGAAGTTAGCAGAAGGAAGCTGAAGCCAGGAAAGGGGATGAACCAAGGAGGGGTGGGTGGATGGGTGAGGGAAAGGGGGGAGGTAGGAGGGAAGGTAAGGTTGGTAAAGTATCCCTTTGGCGGGGGCATGGAAGAGTGGTGCCAGACTCAAGTACAGAATAGAAAATGCACCCTTGGAATGAGTAATATTTTATTTTAATGCAGGATGCTGGCAAAGGCTACTATATGATTTACTAACATTCTACCATTTTTTTTATTTTTTTTTGCTCATTAATTCTTCATTGAGAAGTTTACAAAATATGTAGAGTACAATACAAAGGGAGATAATAGATACAGTGGGGAAAATATTTATATGTGTATTCTATATGATAGAGACAGAATATCAACCAAAAATTCAGAAAAAAACACATGATACAAATGTTATAAACTGAGTTGCAGTTCAGTGAGTGATCCCCAAGCAAAACATGACGTAGGACTTGGTGGAGAAACCCTTTTTGGCAAGCACAGAGATAAAAAGTTTCTTGTAGTTGGTTACCAGGTTAGCACACATCTCAGGAGGGATTTTGGTCCACTCTTCTTTACAGATCTTCTCTAAATCCTTAAGGTTTCTTGGCTGTTTCTTGGCAACTCAAAGTTTCAGCTTCCTCCATAAATTTTCTATAGGATTACGGTCTCTCCATGACCTTAATGTGATTCTTTTTGAGCCACTCCTTTGTTGCCTTGGCGGTGTATTTTGGGTCATTGTCATGCTGGAAGACCCATCTATGACCCATCTTCAGTGTTCTGGCTGAGGGAAGAAGACCCAAGATCTTACCATACATGGTCCCGTCCATTGGCCCCCTCAATGCGGCAAAGTTGGCCTGTACCTTTATCAGAAAAAGAGCCTCAACGCATAATGTTTTCACCTCTGTGCTTGACTGTAATGATGGTGTTCTTAGGATCATAGCATTTTTCTTCCTCCAAAGACGACGAGTGGGGTTATTGCCAAAGAGCTCAATTTTAGTCTCATCTGACCACAACACTTTCTCCCAATCCTTCTCTGAATCATTTAGATGTTCATTGGCAAGCTTTAGTTGGGCCTGTACATGTGCCTTCCTGAGGAGGGGGACCTTGTGCAGGATTTCAATCCATGGAGGCGTATTGTGTTACCAACGGTTTGTTTGGTAACTGTGATCCCAACTGCCTTGAGATCATTCACAAGCTCCTCCTGTGTAGTTCTGGGCTGATCTCACGCGGCAATCTTTTCCCATGTGCCAATCTTGCATGGAGCTCCAGACCAAGGCAATTGACGGTTATTTTTTATTTCTTCCATTTGCGAATAATCGCTCCAACAGTTGTCTCCTCCTCACCAAGCTTCTTGCAGATGGTCGGTCTTGTAGTCCATTCCAGCCTTGTGCAGGTCTACAATTTTCTCCCTGACATCCTTTTACAGCTCTTTGGTCTTCCCATGATGGTGAGGTTTGAATAGAAGAAAGAGATTCTGTGGACAGGTGTCTTCTATACACATAATGAGTTGTCGTTAGGAGCTCCTTCTTACATTGACAGGACTAATCTGTGTACCACATGAGCACCTTTTGTAGCCAGTCTGTGGGAGCCAGAATTATTGTTTGTTGGTAGGGGATCAAATACTTATTTTACTCACTGAACTATAACTTATTTTATTTGTATCATCTGTTTTTTCTGGATTTTTGGTTTATATTCTGCCTCTTTCATTTAAAATACACATAAGATACAAATTATAGACCCTTAAAGCGGTAGTAAACTCAGCCCATAGTTCTCTCCAACTCAATTCAAAGCCAGTAATATGTCATTATACTGGATGGACTGATGTCTTTTTTCAACCTCACTAACTATGTAACTAAAATTATAAATCAAATAGGCAGTAAATAATATAATAAAAATGTTCCTTACATCTGTTATTTGTTACAATCTGGTGTTTTTTTTTCTCCTGTTTACCGCCACCATCATTGCTGTGTCTTCCGTCTCCTGATCTGTGCTGTATTTCCACCCTCATTGTGTGTAGTGTTCGGAAATCCTGCACATGCGCACTAGCCGCTGAAACCAAGCCTCGTTTTGGTTCATTAACCATTTTGACAGCCAATAGGAGGCATGGGCGTAGGAACCGGGGGGGACACATCCCCCCCAGGAAATAATGCGGGGGGGACAGGTATGGTGAAATCCCCCCCAGTTTAGTACATCGCCGACCTATGTGGTGGCTAAAGGGGGGTGGGGTTTACGACCCAGAAAGGCGCCGATTGGCTGCCTTCTGGGGGCATAACCTGGGCGCAGGAAAGAGCGCTTGGCCACCCCCACCTTCATGATGTCCTGGCTGTGATTGGTCCAGTCTCCAGCCTGGACCAATCATCATCCAGGACATCCGATCGCTGACGTCGCAATGGGGGCGGTGCCGGTGCGTGCGTCAGTCACTCACCGTCACCGCCGCTCACCGCCGCTCACCTTCCCGCCGGTTCCCGCCACAAAGAAGAGGAGAGGCCGCCCGCCGATTCCCGCCTCAGAAGAGGACGAGGGAGAAGCCGCTCACCTACCTGCCGCCGCCGATAGCCGAGCCGCCGCCGCCAGGTTAGTGCATTAGGTTGAAGGGAGCACGCACGCTGGTCTCTGCATTGATTAAGGGACAATGCTGTGGCACTCTGCAATCATTGGGGTACAATGCTGTGTGGCACTCTGCAGTCATTGGGGTACAATTCTGTGGCACTCTGCATTGATTGGGGGACAATGCTGTGGGCACTCTGCAATCATTGGGGTACAATGCTGTGGGCACTCTGCAGTGATTGGGGACAATGCTGTGGCGCTCTGCATTGAAAAGGGCTCGCGCGCATATACCTGGCGAGTAAAAATGCTGCCCCCCCCCCAGATTTGTGTGGGTTCCTACACCCTTGATAGGAGGCTGTCCACTATCACTCCCCTGTGACATAGCAAGTCACATGGGGTAGTGGAGGATTTTCTGAATGGGGATGGTCGGAGTCTCGCGTGAGCACGGGGATGACGTCCAGCAAAGGAAATGACGCAGCCCCAGCATAGACCCTGCATTATTCCGGCAGCAGCATTAGCTTGCTGGAAAATCAGGGTACACTGAGCATGCGTGGGTGATGTCATTCGCAAGTACTACAGAGATGTCAAGAGAACGGCAAAAGTGAGTGGCAAAGGAAAAGGTTAGATACGTAATATGCACAGATATGATTAAAATTCTGAAAAGTACCAGAAATGAGTATACTACCGCTTTAATTTCTTTGTAAGTGGGACTTACAAAATCTGCAGGGGATCAAATCATTATTTTCCCAACTGTATACAAAGTTCTCACAACCAAGCAGTCGAAACACGTGTGGAAACCAAGTAAATAAAGAAAAGGAGACATTCGGGGAGGACGAGCTTCAGAGGATATCACAACTACAGAAACTGAATGCATGATGAAAGATAGTTGGAATCCAAGAGAAGGAGAAGGAAAAAGAAGAAAGGAGAAAAGATTCCAAGTCTCCAAGGGAATGGGGGAAGTGGGGAGAGCAGGGAAAGCTGAAGGGGAAAGGGAGAGGTACCAGGGAAGACCGCCCAAGTATAAAGCAATCTTTTCCGAGGGTTATATTTGTTATTAGAATACAAATATTAGAAAATATTCAAGGTTTTCTCATGCAGATTAAATGTACCAACCAAATCAATCAACATTTATTGAAGAGGGGGATAGACACGTTTTTTTAATACAAACGTTTTATTGAGCTTTGTAAACAGAAAAAGCCAACAAACAACAAAATCAAAGTATGACATATCTGAGCTGTGCAAATACATGTTATTCCGAACAAGTGTCTTACATATCACATAGTAATAAAAGGGGAGAAGAAAATATCATATAACATATAATGATATGTAAAGTGGCGGTGTAGTATGCTTTATAAGCGGTGATGTAGACATGTATTCGTAGAGAACATAGGAAACGGAAGGACAAACTAAAGTCACTTCCAGAGTCCAACCATACCGATTTCCATGTATGCATACTTCGGGAAAGTGAACAAAAATAACAATAACAAAATGTTCCTGACATATAAAAAAAAAAAAAAAAAAAAAAAAACATTAATAGGGGTAGGACCCCCACGTAGACCACTGGGCGCTGATTCAAGGCAATCCTATAAGGTCTGAAATACCTCAGACCGTGCACCAGTTCTCCCATTTTTTATGGGATATATGCATAGTGCCATATAAGGTGTGGTGATTGGTGAACCCTCTCCATGCTCCTAATCGCCTCCATTCTTGACAATACCTGAGTCCAAGGGACCGTCTCCGACCGCCAGTTAAGGGCCACAGCCCACAGCACCGAGCAACATAGCGTATGCGCCAATTTTTGGGTTGGTGCCGGGGCACTAGGAATTTTAGCAAACAAAAGTCCCATCTGAGGGGTAATGGATATTCTAGAGTTCAGCATTTGAGAGACTACTTCTGATACCCTATTCCACACAGCCGTCAATCTACCGCACTCCCAAAAGGTGTGAAGTACGGTGCCTGTGGCTCCACAGCCTCGAAAGCAACGGTCGGAGACTCCCTGGTAAAATCTATGGACCCTGTCTGGAGTAAAATACCACCTAGTGTGGAGCTTCACTACTGTGTCCTTTACTGACATGGATTTAGTACATTTATGCATATTCTGTAACATGGAGGACCACGATTCAACTGAAAATTCCACCCCAAGATCAGCCTTCCACGCCAGCATGGCCCGAGATTTGTCTGGGAGGTGAAGTCCATTAAGGTAACTGTATAATCTGGAGACCACTCCTCTATCTCTAGATGAGGTACGGCTTATAAGTTCAAATAAAGAGGATTCAAGGTTGCCCGTCAAAGGGCCCTGAGAGCCATAAAAGTCTCTAATTAGAAGGAATCTATGGGATTCAGAATCTGGGATTTGATAATTGTTTCTAAGGCCTTCAAATGAATAGAAGGAATCGTCTTGGAACAGGGCGTGGAGGGCGATCAAGGAGTGCTGCACCCACCAGCTATAGTCGTCCGGAGACGTGAATGCTGGTGTAAAACTTTTATTACCCATAAAGGACATCAATGGAGGTCTAGAGGAGCGCAGCTGGTACCTGTCATGACAGGTAGACCAAAGTTTTAGGGTATGCCACACTATGCTATTAAGCTGCTTGACATCCCGAGGATGCGACATGGAGGACCAAAGCAGGCCCTGAAGGTTGAAGGGGCGAACAGATTCATTTTCGAACCTCAGCCAAGGTGGCTGTGGGGCACCTGCATGCCATTGTGCGGTCTGGGCCAATCTAGCCGCTAGGTAATAGTGCCACAGGCTAGGGACCCCCAGCCCTCCCTGAGAGAGAGGCCTATATACTGTGGGCTTCCCACACCTGGGCCTCTTACCTTTCCATATGAACCTGTTCACTACCCTTTGTATGTCCTCCACGTCCCCTCTCCGGAGCGCTATTGGCAGGGCACGGAAGAGATATAGCAATTTAGGCAATATAGACATTTTAATTGCTACTATCCTGCCCATAAATGGGATCGGGAAAGAATGCCAGAGGGACAACCACTGTCTCACTTTAGTGAAAGCTTGAGGGTAGTTATTGCTATAAATGGCTGATAGGGATGGAGCCAGTCGCACTCCAAGATACTGTAAGGATTGTTTGGAGACTGGGAAACCAAATCTGGCAGTTACAGTATCTATCATTTCTTGAGGTATGTTTACTGATAGGGCTGAACACTTAGAGAGGTTAACGCTTAATCCTGAAATTCCCTCAAATTCCCTCAATACCTGTACCAGTCTAGGGAGGGAGCCCAGAGGGTCCGGGAGGAAAACCAGTACATCGTCCGCGTACAAGCTAATCTTATGTTCCTCTAGGCCCTTCTTATATCCCCTTATTGCTGCATCCTCACAGATAGCTCTGGCCAGGGGTTCTATGGCCAGTGCAAAGATTAGTGGTGATAGGGGGCACCCCTGCCTGGTACCCCTACCCAGCGTGAAAAGGTCAGAGGAGCAGCCTGGCAGCTTTATTCTAGTCTGGGGATCCCTGTATAATGCCTTAAAGCCATGCACAAAAGCCCCCCGAAAACCAAATTTCGCCAGGATGACGTCTAAATAAGGCCAAAGCACACTATCAAATGCTTTGTTGATATCAAGTCCCAATATCAAGGCCTTAGGGTGGAATAGATCTGCATCCTGAATGATATTAGAGGCTAGTCGGATATTATCCGTTATTTGTCTGGAGGGAATAAAACCAGTCTGTTCTGGAGCAATCAGAGATGAAATAATGGGGGCTAAGCGAGCTGCCAACAGTCTTCCAAAAATCTTGAGATCATTATTAAGGACAGAGATCGGCCTGTAATTTTGGGGGAAAGAGTGATCATTATTGGGTTTAGGAATTAAAGTCATGTTGGCATGCAGCATATCTGGGGGAAGAGAGTTGCCCTGTAGAATAAAATTAAAAACCTGTGCCAATTTAGGGGATAAAAAATCTACAAATTTCTTATAATATGTGGACGTAAAGCCATCAGGGCCTGGGGCTTTGGAAGTTTTAAGGGACTTGATCACAGTCGCAACTTCTGCTTCTGTACATGGGGCATTCAAACTATCAAGCTGCTCCTCAGTTAGGACAGGTAACTTCAGGCTGTTTAACCATGAGTAAGATATATTTGGGTTGTTGATCTGTGGGGGAGAAAGCAACTTCTTATAAAATCGTGAGAATACATCAAGTACTTCCTTAGGATGTGAGACCAAGTTGTCTCCCTCATCCCTTACCTTATATACATGTGCCGGTTGGAGAGACTGGTGGAGCCTCCTGGTGAACATGGCCGAGGCAGTATTACTGTGCAGATGGAACCTAGCTTTTGCCCACTTAAGAGATTTTTCCGTGGCTGAAGACAATATAGAGTCTAGAGCAACTCTCTTCTGTGAAATTTGGTGTAGTACATCTGGTGAGTGATTCTGGCTATGCGTATGATACAATTTATGCAGGTCAGATGTCAGTGAGCGGATATCTGCCAGTCGTTTACGTTTGGCCTGTGTAGCTAGCTCTATTAATTTACCCCTCATCACTGCCTTATGGGCAGCCCAGAGCATAGGGGGTGACACCTCACCATTATCATTAAGTACTCACGCAGATGGTCAGTTACTGTGGTGAATGTCTCTAAATTAGAGAAGATAGAGTCGTTCATCCTCCAGTTCGACGCAGAATACGGAAGGCCAACATGATCCGTATTAAAGGATACTACATGATGGTCAGACCATGGGCATACATGAATATCCGCCGATGTGGAATTTGCCAACAAGACTGGTGTACTAAATATATAATCTAACCTAGCATAACTATCATGCGGGTGCGAGTAATGGGTATATTCCCTCACACCCACATTCAATGCCCTCCATGTATCTAATAATTGACAGTTGGTTAATGACTTATGTAAAGTTCGTGGAAAGGCGTTGGCCGTGCTCACCGATCGCCTCTTGTCAAGCATAGGATGTGCCACCAGATTGAAATCGCCTCCAACCAGGACATGTGCAGAGGAATATCGTTCCAGGATCTGGAAAAAATGTTGAAAAAAGAACCCTGTGAGACATTCGGGGCATAAAGGTTAGCAATTGTAATTGATTTACCCTGAATAGTACCCTGTACTATAATGAACCTGCTATCCGGGTCTCTATATATCTTTTGCACATCAAAAAACAGATGACCACGTACCAGGATCATGACACCCCTTGTCTTTCATGTATATGTGGTGAAATAGACTTGTTTATATGTCTTATCGAAAAATTTGGGGTGGTTTTGGGCAGCAAAATGAGTCTCTTGTAGCATAATAATATCTGCGCCTAAATGCTTATAAAAGCGGAATGCTTTACGTCTCTTCTGAGGGGTATTAAAACCCCTCACATTATGTGAGATTACCCGCAGCCCCATATCTGGGTATATAAGGGGAGACTATAACCCACTTGTCTACAAGGCACTAACATATCCAGTGAGTCAGAGTAAGGCACTTGGTAATTCTTATAAGTAAGGTGTGTATTAATCAGGAGTCTCGGTGGCAACTCCCTGTTGGCGCCCAGCGGTCCACGCAGAGTCAGGAACATATCAAACATAAATGAGAAACTTATTTCCATACACAAAATAATGAACAACAAAAGATAAAATTTAACAAAACAGAGTTCTTGTCATTGGAGAACTTTGGGGGACAGTACCCCGGTTCCAAGAGAAGAATAACCAAGGACTAAATCGTCCTACACTCTTTGAAATAGGTAGCAAACCTACAGCATCAAGCGGTGTACCGTAGCCTTCCCTGCTGCAAATATCGTGCAGGGAATCCTCTGCAACTTCAGCAAGTGCTGAAGAGTGGGGGGAGTAAGAGAGTGAGCATCTAGAGCCTTCAGGTGTTGTCCCAAAAAAGTACAAGGGGAGAGAAAAAAAAATAACCAACATGAAAAAGGTCCAGCAGTAACCAAAAATAAAAAAAAATGTTAGTGGTGGAAAAGACCAACATCCCCGAAAGGGTTCAAAAATATAACCCAAAACAAGAAAAAAAAAGACACAGAGCCTCACAGAGACCCACATCCTCTCCCCATGCCCGATGATATAGGACTCAAATACTCAAATCCTAGTAGGATAGAGAATATGGCATGGGAGGTGTGGGGGTCCATTAGTCCGGGTAAGTTCCATTCCTGGGAATTTCCATGTCAGGGATGGTCAAGGAACGCAATCCCTAGACCGGGATCCACCATTATTTGCTCTCTGTGGTGATGGTGTCGCCCAAATAGCAGATGGGCGTGGGGTAGATGGGAGTCTTGGATTATTTTGGGGTGCCATGAGACCCAATTTAACCAGGAGCTCCTTACCCTCCATGACATTGAATACTGTATTAGTGGAGCCATTGTGGGGTACTGTGAGTTTAAATGGGAATCCCCATCGATATCTGATCCTGGCTGACTGAAGTACTGATGTGATTTCCTTCATCTTTCTTCTTTTATCTAATGTCGTTGGGGAGATGTCTGGGTAGATTTGAATGGTAACCCCCTCTAGCTGAATATGCTGTGTGGTGCGTGCAGCTCTGAGAATGTCCTCCTTCACAACATAGTCCTTGAAGCACATTATTATATCCCGAGGAGGTTTATCTGGGGTAGGTTTAGGCCTGAGGGCTCTGTGGAGCCTGTCGCATGCAAAGGCCGAAGCAGGGTGTTCAGGGAGGAGGGAGCCAAAAAGCTTCTTCATTGCAGCCGCAAGGTCTGTGGTGGTCTCCGGCACCCCCCACACCCGGAGGTTATTTCTACGATTGCGGTTGTCCAGATCTTCCAGGTGTGATTGAAGCTGGACAACCGTATCAGAGAGAGTCTCATGATCCTTTCTCAGGTCCGTGTGAGCCAGGGCTAGCTCATCATGCCTGGTCTCCAGCATGTCCGTCCTGCCCCCTAAAGCCGCTATCTCAGCGGTGAGAGTGTTCGTGGACTTGTGGAGTTCGGCCTGAAATTTTTGAGCGATGTGATCATACATGATGGCAAGGCTATCCTCCAGATCTGCTTTTGTAAGTTGCGGAGTGTACTCACTGCGGTCCGCGGGGACAGGAGCAGGGGTGGCCTGGTTTTTAGCCTCCGCCGGAGCCTGCGGGCTGCGGGCGCCATCTTGGGACATGGTCTTCTCCCTGACTCGAAGAAGGTAGGTCGTCAGGGACCGCTGGATGGGCTTCTTCTTGCGTTTCTTGGGGGTAGGCATACACTATGAAGTCCCACGGGGGTGATCGGGTAGGAGAGGAATAGAATCTTCCAGCGGAAAGGCCCCGGGGAGTGATAAGAAGGCTCAATCTAGCTCAGAGCGTCTCCTACATGCGACCGTCCGGATCCGCGGCTTGGACGCGCCCCGATAGACACATTTTTAAATGCTAGCAATTTCTCCATGTGGCATTAATGATTGAGAGTTGTATTAAAAGGGAGGGGGAGGAAAAAAGGGGGAAAGGGGGAAGAAATTAGGAAAAATGGGACTTTAAAATGAGACTCTTGCCATTGAGTCTCCATCCTTGTATATACTTAAAGTATAGAACACATAGTGTTCAGAAAATGTTTGGGACGTTATATGAGATGTAGCCAGTTTACAAATGATAATGTAAATAATAATTCATATACACATGCTGGTAAGCACAAAACAAGTATAGAATCAATTGACATCACGTATTTATTAATATGTAAAAATGGCAGTTGACAACATTGTACAAATATAATACAACAGCAGTAAACAGGCATAAAAGGTATGTATATATAAAATCTAATAAAACCATACACAATGTTTAAGGACAATGAGAGAGGTTTTCCAAATAATAATGATTAAGATGAATGAAGAAAAAGTATATGTATGATGGAGCTTGTAAATAAATAGTTTTGCCTCATAAGGTCGACGCGTTTTGTGAAATACATTATACAAATACACTATCTGGATTGGCTAATGTACAGCCACACACAGTTTGTCTGTTTTTCTGGTATCTTGGTCTGGGCTCACTCACTTTACTAATATAAGTTTATGATCTTTTCATATATACTACCGGCTTGATAGAGATATATATATATATATTTTTTTTTGTACAGCTTTATGCGACTACCAAGCTGAGCCCTTTAAGACCTTCTACTGATATCTCTATTACACATTTGGACTTTGCGCTTTGACCCTGTGCGGGGACTACGCTCTCTCAGTTCCCACCTTGGACTTGTTTCCGGGCGATCTTACAACCTCATTGACAGTTAATATCCATGTGTAAGTTATATCTCTTATGCAATAATTATAAAATATATCCCTTCATTGGATGTAATTTCATCTATGTATATGTTTTTTTAGATATTATGATCATGCCTGCTCCTGAGGAAGTGAAAATGTATTTCACGAAACGTGTCGAGCTTATGAGGCAAAACTATTTATTTACAAGCTCCATCATGCATATACTTTTTCTTCATTCATCTTAATCATTATTATTTGGAAAACCTCTCTCATTGTCCTTAAACATTGTGTATGGTTTTATTAGATTTTATATATACATACCTTTTATGCCTGTTTACTGCTGTTGTATTATATTTTTACAATGTTGTCAACTGCCATTTTTACATACAGTATTAATAAATACGTGATGTCAATTGATTCTATACTTGTTTTGTGCTTACCAGCATGTGTATATGAATTATTATTTACATCATCATTTGTAAACTGGCTACATCTCATATAACGTCCCAAACATTTTCTGAACACTATGTGTTCTATACTTTGAATGATTGAGAGTTATTAAAGTGTCCCGGATAGTAGGGGTGTCAGCGGAAATCCAGAGTTTGGTAATGTTGAGCTTTGGGTAAGGACTACCCTGGTGTGTGGAGGGAATTGTTTGATTCCTAAGTGTAGAATGGCCAGGGAAGGGTCTATTTTCGTTCCTGCAGTGTCAGATGCTAGTGCAAAAATGTTGTTCCAATATGAGTGTAGTGATTTACATTTCCATAGAACTGGACTATGGAGCCAATATCCCGCAGAGTCTCCAGCATTGTGGAAAATGTGTTTGGTAAAGTTTGGAATGATGGAACCGGGTAAGGTACCACTTTATGATGAAGCCCCCATTGATTCATACAGTTGGACGAACCATATGGAGTGGTAATTGCTTTCTGCCAGGAATGTACGGAGAATGTCTGGGAAAGGTCTATTTCCCTGTGACAGACCGGACCAGGAAAGGGGCTTTTGGAGGGGACTGCAGGCTAGCCTCTTTCCTACTGACTATGGACCCTGGTGGTAGGGGGCTCTATTTTTTGGGAGGTGTGTGCCTGGAGGACCTTTGGAGTAGTTTTTCTTTGGATTCAAGTCCATATCTCCCTAAAACACACAGACTCTGAGAACTGGAGGACCCGGATACAGATTTAGGGCCTCTGTGTTTTATTGGGGTAAAGAATAAACAGCCGAAACCAGCATAAACTGCTTAAACCCCCTCTTAGACTCAGAGACTCAAAGCAGATGATTATAATCAGTATAACACAACATGATGCTGGGGTCTCCTGCTGTAATCTATTTATTACGGTGTTATGTGTTTACTGTTATAATGTGTACCTGTGTTGGCCTATCCAGTCTAGATGTGAAGTGTTTTTCTTCCATTGTGCAATTTCCCCATTGTGTGCCTCTTAGGTGCCAATTCTCATTGTTAATTGAGTCACCTATTGTTTCTGTCTGTTTCTAATCCTCCTGGAGATGTGATTAGCCTTGTGTCAACTTTACCTCATAACCTAACCATTGTGGAATGTTTACCTCAATATGTAATAATCGTTTTTATTGTTCATGTGGGGACTGCACCTATTTTTAAAATGTATAAAAACCTGTATTTTCTGTTCAAAAACGTTTTTAGTTTTTGTTTTTTACCTCAAAATCTTGTCTGTGTAGGATGCTTGGGGTAAAGGGCTGGTATTAGCTATCAGTCTGCTGGTAGGGTTTGGAGGGCAGGAGGCACAGTTTGGAGGACGCACAATGGTGGCTCAAATTGGTGGCAGTGGTGGGATGCTTCCTGCAGTCTAAGACATCCAAACCACCACCAGGATTGAAGGTCCAGATAGCAGAAGAGGAAAAGAACTGATATCAGCCGCCATAGAAGAGGAATTCAGAAGGAGGCTGCGAGATTTGCGGATGCTGCACATGGGACCTGTGCCAGTGCAAATCTTGCTGAGATGGTATGACTCCATCCACCGACAACTCGCACTAGACCACGAGCAGCGCCACCAGGGAAAAATTCTCCCTTCCATACAGGAAAGTCACTGGTCGTAGTACAGAGTACAGGTGCTGTTATTGGGGGAACAACTGTACAAGAAGTGGATGGCTGAGTTAAGGAGGCTGGTCCAGACAGAGATGCAGCTGGACGAGAGCTACAGAGCCCTCTGCTGGTATGTAGCCCAAATGTGTGCCCTTGGACAGTAGATGACAGCCCAACAAAAGGTTTTGGCTATGACAGCCAGGGGCTGTTGTGCGGGAGGCTGTCAGAGGACCCTGACTTTAGGAGCGATCTGGAGTGGCGTTTGGAGGAAATCATGGATTACAAATACCGGGTGCTGAATATCTTGGAAGTGCTCTGGGCACTGGAAAATTTGGAGGTTCAAACCATTCAGAAACGGGAGCTGGAGATTGCCAAAAGACAGCTGTTAGAATCTGCTCAGCGCAGGGCTGGGCTCCCTTTGCCTGGGACTATCGGGAAGTACCAGCCGACAGCTCTAAAATCCTGGCTGAAGTGTCATCAATGGGGGAGAGTAACAGTGTGCTTTGCTCAACTCCACCCGCAGCTATGGAAGTGGAGATCATATATGGCGGATGCAACAAGTGTTGGCTCACCTTGACAAACCCGTTTCTGCACAGAACTAGCTTGGATGGAGGAATGCATCTGTCCAGAAGCGGGACAGGGATCTAAGAGATGAAGTAACTGGCTTATCTACCCAGGGGAGGTTCAATGTCCTGGGAGCAGAGGAAGCCATCTCTCCCCTTCCCAGCAAGAGTCCATGCCCCTGGAAGACAGTGCCAGGGAGATGTCATCTTCACAGCTGGATGGGTCTTCAGGAGACAGGGCAGCCAGCTCAGCTCCTCAGCATTAGTCCAGGGGCCAGGGAGAGGAGTAAGTCATCCTCCCTCCCCAGTGGCAGATTCTCTGCCAAAGGGAGGAGATGGGCATCCTTTCCCCCCAGCGACAGATCAAGGACTTGGAAGAGGAGGAAGTTGTCCTCCCATCCCAAGAGTCAGTCAGAGTGGAGGATGTGGGATTCCCAGCTGAAGCGCTGGCAACACAGCAGAGCGCCACTGGCTTTTATTTAGCACCTATCATGTCTTCACAGCTCCAGGAAGTCGGGGCAGTCTGCCCCTTTTCCCAGCAGAGTCCAGGGGCTAGGGAGAGGAGGAAGTCATCCTCCCTCCCTCCCCAGTGTCAGATCCTCCACCCAAGGGAGGAGGTGGTCGTCCTTTCCCCCCCAGCGACAGATCAAGGACTTGGAACAGGAGGAAGTTGTCCTCCGATCCCAACAGTCAGAGTGGAGGATGTGGGATTCCCAGCTGAAGCGCTGGCAACACGGCAGAGCACCGCTGGCTTTTATTTAGCACCTATCGTTTCTTCACAGCTCCAGGAAATCGGGGCAGTCTGCCGCCCTTTCCAGCAGAGTCCAGGTGCTAGGGAGAGGAGGAAGTCATCCTCCCTTCCCAGTGTCAGATCCTCCGCCCAAGGGAAGAGGTGGTCATCCCCCCCCCAGCGACAGTTTAAGGACTTGGAAGAGGAGGAAGTTGTCCTCCAATCCCAACAGTCAATCAGAGTGGAGGATGTGGGATCCCCAGCTGAAGCTCTGGCAACACGGCAGAGCACCGCTGGCTTTTATTTAGCACCTATCATGTCTTCACAGCTCCAGGAAGTCGGGGCAGTCTGTCCCTCTTTCCAGCAGCAGACCGAGCCCCAGAATGGTAAAGACCTCAGAGTTGAAGTGCTGGCAGCTGGAGAGAGGGTCTATGTCCTCTGTCCTATGCCTACCGACGACAACTCTTCCCTGCGACCAAAAATGGAGATCATGTAGACAGACTATGTGGGTTCTCTCTGCCCAGCTAATGCATGTCCAGACCAGTCTGAGGTCTTGGGCCTGGTTATTTTGCCTTTGAGGGGGTGAAAAGTGACAAACCCAACTGGAACAGGCGCTTTTGGAGGGGACTGTAGGCTAGCTTCTTGTTTACTGATTACGGGCCCTGGTGTTTGAGGAGGCTCTATTGTTAGGGAGATGTGTGCCTGGGGGGACCTTTTGAGTAGTTTTTACTTTTACTTCCAATCCATGTATACGCATATGGGAAGGAATTACTATAGATAATGGTCAAAAAACAGTAGAGGGGATGTTATGGGACTTTTAAGGTGCAGACACAAATATAAATATAAATGATGGAGAGTCTGACTGCTCGTGTGTAAGAAGAGGTTTATACAGGATGCTATCTTCAGCCTAATCACTTGGAGGCGCACTTTCTTTGCACATAAAACATCTCTAATAATATCTCTTTTCTTTAATGTGCCAAGTTTACTTTATTTAAAGCTTCTAGTTTTGAAAAGAACCACTTGAAAAAATTCCTCCCTTTTGTTTCCCAGAAATTATTTGGGATACATATTAAATCTTATTAAAATTCCTCCCAATCCACTATACAACATTTTTTGCTGGCTTTTTCTCCATACAGTGGATAGAAAGATTTATAACAACAAGACTTGGCTCTTCGCTCCTCTATTATATATTGCATGCAAAGTAGGAGATCCTTTCCTTGATTTTCCTGTTTTGAGGTATCTACCATCCACAATTTCTTCCACAAGGGGCACAATTCAGTATTTTGAGAAAAATAACTTACTAAAGATGGCCGTTAGTCTCCTGAAGAAGCTATCGCAAGATGGCGAAACATGTTGAGCAGACATTATTAAGTTTTTTCTTTCATGTGTTTTTAAACAATGTTTGTCATTTTTGAATAAATAAAAATATGTAAAATTTGTTTTTACAAAAAAATGTTTATTTTTTTTTTTTTTCTCCATCATTTATATTTATATTTGTGTCTGCACCTTAAAAGTCCCATAACATTTCCTCTACTATTTTTTGACTAATATCAAGGGAAGTGGTGCTTCTTAACCACTTTACCACTAAGCCTATTTTTGACACTTTTTGTTCATAAGTTTAAATCAGTATTTTTTGCTAGAAAACTACTTAAAACCCCCAAACATTATATATATTTTTTTAGCAAAGACTCTGGAGAATAAAATGTCGGTCATTGCAAAATTTTTTGTCACGCGGTATTTGCACAGCGGTCTTTAAAACGCCATTTTTTTGGAAAAATTTCACTGCATTTAAAAAATACTAAACAGTAAAGTTAGCCCATTTTTTTTTTGTATATTGTGAAAGATGATGTCACGCCGAGTAAATAGATACCCAACATGTTACGGTTTAAAATTGCGCCCCCCCCCCCCCGTGGGATGGCGACAAACTACGGTCAATAGAGATCTCAATCTGCGACGCTTTAAATTTATTTAACGGTTACCAGTTTAGAGTTAGAGTGTAGCTCTTTTTTTTTAATTATTGCCCACGCTTTGGCGATCGCAGCGATACCTCACATGTGTGGTTTGAACAGCGATTTCATTCGCGGCTCGACTTGCGTATACGTTTTTTTTTGTGCGCGAGCTAACGGTGACTGGGGCGGCTAATTTTTTTTTTTTTCCCATTTATTTTATTTATTTTTTTAACTTTATTACAGTTTTTAAAAAAAATAAAAAATCTGATCACTTTTATTGCTGTCACAAGCAATGCAAATATCCCTTGTGACACCAATATGTAGTGACAGGTACACTTTATGGAGCGATCGAGGGTCTAAAAGACACCAAACCCCTCCAATACACTTCCCTGTATGCAAAACGCCGAAAACGGCATTTTTGCATACAGCCGTTTTTCAAATCTGCCGCCTTTTGCAGCACAGTAACCCGGAAGTGACATCATGGACGCCGCCTCCGGGTTACGTCATTGGAGACCCGATTGATGCCGTTTCCGGCATTCATCGGGACTCCATCCAGCCGGCGGACGTGCCGGCTGGGTGCTCTGGGCTCCCGGTGGGACGGGAGCCCCGAGCAAAGCCACGGGAGGCGGCGGGAGGGGGGGGGGGAATGTCCCCTCCCACCCCCCCGGGTAACGATTGAGCGGCTCCCGAGCTGCATCGGTCGTTACCGACGGAAAGCCGACCGTCGGCTTCAAACAACGGTACCGGGATGATGTCTCTAGCTAGAGGCATCAACCCGGTATAACCAAGCAAAGTCAGCCGACGTAGGTCTACGTGGCTAGACGTTAAGTGGTTAAATACCTCTCCGGCAATATATAAATTAAAATTTCTATAGATAATGATTTCTTATAAACAATCATGTTTTATATACAAAGATGTCCTCCATATATATTTTTTCTATATATTATTTCCATTTATTGTGTTGATGCAAATGTTCCATATAATTAAAAAAAAAAAAAAACATGGTTTCAGAAAATGTTTTACATTGTGTTAGTGGTTTTATAAGATGTTTTATTTTTTATTGGTTCTGCAGATTCACACAGCGGCTTACCGACAATTGTCTGTGTCTCATTGTTTCTCACAAAGCAATTAAGAGACTATCAAGTACATCTGTGCATGATATATATATATACATACAGGGATCCTAGAGAATATATATATATATACACACCTTTGTATGAACATTATAGTATCAGCTATGACTAAGCGCTGATATTGGCGTGAAACGCGTTAGCTGGTGTACATTGTAAAGTGTCTATTTTAAACATGTTTAAATAAAGCTGATTTAACCACTTAAGGACCGGGCCTATTTCTGACACTTGTTGTTTACAAGTTAAAAATCTGCATTTTTTTGCTAGAAAATTACTTAGAACCCCCAAACATTATATATATATTTTTTATAAAGTCTCTGGAGAATAAAATGGCGGTTTTTGCAATATTTTTTGTCACACAGTATTAGCACAGCAGTCTTTCAAACGCACTTTTTTAACCACTTAAGGACCGGGCCTATTTCTGACACTTGTTGTTTACAAGCTAAAATCAGTTTTTTTTTTTTTTTTGCTAGAAAACTACTTAGAACGCCGAAAACATTATTTTATTATTATTTTTTTTTTTTTAGCAGAGATCCTAGAGAATAAAATGGAGATCGTTGCAATATATTTTTATCACACCGTATTTGCGCAGCGGTCTTCCAAACGCAATATTTTGGGGAAAAATATTTTTTTAATTTAAAAAATTAGAAAACAGTAAAGTTAGCCCAATTTTTTTCTATAATGTGAAAGATGATGTTACGCCGAGTAAATAGATACCCAACATGTCATGCTACAAAATTGTGCACGCTCGTGGAATGCAGACAAACATTTGTACTTCAAAATCTCCATAGGCGACACTTTAAAAATGTCTACAGGTTACCAGTTTAGAGTTACAGAGGCTCAAATTATTTCTCTCGCTCTAACGATCGTGGCGATACCTCACATGTGTTCTTTGGACACCATTTACATATGTGGGCGGGACTTCCGTATGCATTCACTTCTGCGCGCGAGCTAACGGGAACAGGGTGCTTTAATTTTTTTTTCCCTATTTATTTTATGTATTATTTTTTATTTTTACACAGTTTAAAAAAAAATATTTTTATTCCTATTACAAGGAATGTTAACATCCCTTGTAATAGAAATAAGCAGGACAGGTCCTCTTTATTGTGAGATCTGGGGGTCAAAAAGACCTCACACCTCACATCTACACTAAAAAAGAAAAAAAAATTGCTGAAAAAAAATTGGCTCTTTAAACCAGTTGTAAACTGTAAATTAACCGCTTGCCGACCGCCGCAAGTACATATACTGCGGCGGTCAGCCCCTCACAGGCAGAGTGACGTACCGGTACGTCACTAGCCTGTGAGGCTCTGGGGAGTGAGCGCGCGCTGCCGGCGGCGCGCTCCCGCGCGGTCACGGGCCCCCTCGCGCGTGTGCCCGGCGGACCCGATGTCCGCCGGTCACTCAGCGATCGTCGGGGGAGAGGGAGAAAGTCAGGCGGCTAATGTAAACAAGCCGCCTGTCATTCTCCCCTGTGTAGGAACAATGATCATACGGTTCTACTATGTAGGACCGTTGATCAGTGTTCCTACAGCTGAAGCCACAGCCAATCACAGTTAGAAACACGCCCCTAGGGACACACACAGCCCCTCCCTCTCAAATAAAGTTAACCCCTTCTCTACCAGTGTATTTTTACAGTAACAGTTCATATGTATAGCACTGATTACTGTAGTAATGTCACTGGTAACCCCAAAAGTGTCAAAAAAAGTCAGTCAAGGGTCCGATCTGTCCGCCGCAATGTCGCAGTACCGCAAAAAAAAAAATCGCAGATCGCCGCCATTACACGTTAAAAAAAAAAACAACAAAAATGACAAAAATCTTTCCCTTAGTTAGTAAACGCGATAACTTTTGCGCAAACCAATCAAAATACGCTTTTTGCAATTTTTTGCAATTTTTTTTTTACCGCATTTTTTTGTAGCATAAAACAAATTGGCCGAAAATGTTAAAAAATGTTGATTTTTACAATTTTTTGGGGGGGGGAATTTCATATAAAAAAATGTGAAAAATATTGCTATTTTTGCAAAATTGTCACTCTTTTTTTGTTTATAGCGCATGATCAAAAAATCGCACAGGTGATCAAATACCACCAAAAGAAAGCTCTGTTTGTGGGGAAAAAAAGGACGTCAAATTAGTTTGGGTACAGCGTCGCACGACCGCGCAATTATCCGTTAAAGTCACGCAGTGCCGAATCGCAAAAATACCCCCTGGTCTTTCAGCAGCCAAATCCTCCGGGGCTTAAGTGGTTAAAACCCGCGCTTATGGTATGAAGTGAATGAAGGTGAATAATAATTTTGTGCAAATGAAAATTGATTGTATAGATATAAATGTATGTATGAATTAAATATATTAAAAATATTTTAAATGTATTAAAATAAAGTGATGCAGCAGCTGTATCTCTAAGTAAAAACTTAGGTGGAATTATGTAATCAAATTTAAAACAGCGCTAGCATATAAAAATTGCAAACAGTGAAAATAAATAATCGTGCACAAATTAGCATAAATAGCATATAAAAATATAAATAAATAATGAGTCCTTTTTATAAAAGTGATAAAAACCCAAAAAGTGTTCCGGTGCAGATAAAAACTATACAAGGTGCTCCAGGTGACGGTGACCCCTCGGTTCCCTACTCACCGCAACAGCAGATATATATAGCTTGAAACTTACACCAAGCCTCCTTCTATGGAATACCACAAGACAGCTAGTATCTCCTTATGTGGAACTGGTCCGAGTCTCCTCCGTGGACCCCAAGTAGAAAAACAAGAAGGACCGCATATAGTGTAGTATGCTTTAACAATTTATTGCCCCAAAAGGATAAAAAACATACTCACAAACATAAATGTAAGAATCGCAGTATAAGATAACAGATGGTGGTGGACGCCGCTGGTAGCGTGCGTTCCAATTGCCGATCCAGGAAGTGTAGCCGGAAGTGATGATGCGTCAGAGCCGTACCGGAAGTGCGTCAACGCATTTCGTCCGCCTATTGGGCATTTTAAAAGACCAGTTGCTAGGCAACGACGCTTGACGTCGCTCCGGTCCTCCAAGACCATAGAGTCGAGTGGGGGCCATCCTGCCCTCACTCGACTTCCTGTCTGTGAGGATTGCGGACCAGATCGGTGCCGGCGGGTCCGGTAAGCAGGGAAAACGACCAGGAAGCGGCGGGGGGCACCTCTTCTGCCGCACCGTAAGGGTAATCCCACGGCAAATCCGCCGCTGGAACCACCCTTATGTGAAAGAGGAACGCCCACCGTTTCGAAAAAAAAAAAAAAAACGGGGTTATGGCAGCTCTCTGCTATCTGCTGCCATAACCCCGGTATTTGGCGGGGCAGTCGGTAAGTGGTTAAACAGTAAAGTTAGCCCAATTTTTTTGTATATTGTGAAAGATGATGTCACGCTGAGGAAATAGATACTCAACATGTTTCGGTTTAAAATTGCGCAAATTCGCGACAAAGTACGGTATTAACCACTTACCGCATACTGACGTAGGGCTATGTCGGCAGACTTTGCTGTGTTATACCTGGGTGATGCCTCTAGCTAGAGGCATCATCCCAGTACCGTGGTTTAGAGCCCACGGTCGGCTTTCCATCGGTAACAACTGATGCGGCTCGGGAGCCGCTCGATCGTTACCCGGGTGAGCGGGAGGGACGCCCCCCTCCCGCCGCCTTCCGTGACTTTGCTCGAGGCTCCTGTCCCACCGGGAGCCCCAAGCACCCAGCCGGCACGTCCGCCGGCTGGATGGAGTCCCGATCAAAGCCGGAAACGCGGCTTCGATCGGTTCTCCGATGACGGAACCCGGAGGCGGCGTCCATGACGTCACTTAAGGGTTACTGTGCTGCAAAAGGCGGCAAATGTAAAAAACGGCTGTATGCAAAAACGCAGTTTTCGGCGTTTTGCATACATGGAAGTGTAGTGGAGGGGTTTGGTGTATTTTAGACCCTCAATTTCTCCATAAAGAGTACCTGTCACTGCCTATTACTGTCACATTCCCCCCCCCCCGATCCCTCCATAAAGAGTACCTGTCACTGCTATTACTGTCACATTCCCCCCGATCCCTCCATAAAGAGTACCTGTCACTGCCTATTACTGTCACATTCCCCCCCCCCCCGATCCCTCCATAAAGAGTACCTGTCACTGCCTATTACTGTCACCCCCCCCCCCCCCCATCCCTCCATAAAGAGTACCTGTCACTGCTATTACTGTCACATTCCCCCCCGATCCCTCCATAAAGAGTACCTGTCACTGCTATTACTGTCACATTCCCCCCGATCCCTCCATAAAGAGTACCTGTCACTCCTATTACTGTCACATTCCTCCCGCTCCCTCCATAAAGAGTACCTGTCACTCCTATTACTGTCACATTCCTCCCGATCCCTCCATAAAGAGTACCTCTCACTCCTATTACTGTCACATTCCTCCCGATCCCTCCATAAAGAGTACCTGTCACTCCTATTACTGTCACATTCCCCCGATCCCTCCATAAAGAGTACCTGTCACTCCTATTACTGTCACATTCCCCCCGATCCCTCCATAAAGAGTACCTGTCACTCCTATTACTGTCACATTCCTCCCGATCCCTCCATAAAGAGTACCTCTCACTCCTATTACTGTCACATTCCCCCCCCCCCCCGATCCCTCCATAAAGAGTACCTGTCACTGCCTATTACTGTCACATTCCCCCGATCCCTCCATAAAGAGTACCTGTCACTCCTATTACTGTCACATTCCCTCCATAAAGAGTACCTGTCACTGTCTATTACTGTCACATTCCCCCGATCCCTCCATAAAGAGTACCTGTCACTGCCTATTACTGTCACATTCCCCCCAATCCCTCCATAAAGAGTACCTGTCACTCCTATTACTGTCACATTCCCCCCGATCCCTCCATAAAGAGTACCTGTCACTGCCTATTACTGTCACATTCCCCCCGATCCCTCCATAAAGAGTACCTGTCACTGCCTATTACTGTCACATTCCCCCCGATCCCTCCATAAAGAGTACCTGTCACTCCTATTACTGTCACATTCCCCCCGATCCTTCCATAAAGAGTACCTGTCACTGCCTATTACTGTCACATTCCTCCCCGATCCCTCCATAAAGAGTACCTGTCACTGCTATTACTGTCACATTCCCCCCATCCCTCCATAAACAGTACCTGTCACTCCTATTACTGTCACATTCCCCCCGATCCCTCCATAAAGAGTACCTGTCACTCCTATTACTGTCACATTCCCCCCGATCCCTCCATAAAGAGTACATGTCACTCCTATTACTGTCACATTCCCCCCGATCCCTCCATAAAGAGTACCTGTCACTCCTATTACTGTCACATTCCCCCCGATCCCTCCATAAAGAGTACCTGTCACTGCCTATTACTGTCACATTCCCCCGATCCCTCCATAAAGAGTACCTGTCACTCCTATTACTGTCACATTCCCCCCCGATCCCTCCATAAAGAGTACCTGTCACTGCTATTACTGTCACATTCCCCCCGATCCCTCCATAAAGAGTACATGTCACTCCTATTACTGTCACATTCCCCCCGATCCCTCCATAAAGAGTACCTGTCATTCCTATTACTGTCACATTCCCCCCGATCCCTCCATAAAGAGTACATGTCACTGCTATCACTGTCACATTCCCCCCGATCCCTCCATAAAGAGTACCTGTCACTGCCTATTACTGTCACATTCCCCCCGATCCCTCCATAAAGAGTACCTGTCACTGCCTATTACTGTCACATTCCCCCGATCCCTCCATAAAGAGTACCTGTCACTCCTATTACTGTCACATTCCCCCCGATCCCTCCATAAAGAGTACCTGTCACTGCCTATTACTGTCACATTCCCCCCGCTCCCTCCATAAAGAGTACCTGTCACTGCTATTACTGTCACATTCCCCCCATCCCTCCATAAAGAGTACCTGTCACTCCTATTACTGTCACATTCCCCCCGATCCCTCCATAAAGAGTACCTGTCACTCCTATTACTGTCACATTCCCCCCCGATCCCTCCATAAAGAGTACCTGTCACTGCCTATTACTGTCACATTCCCCCCGATCCCTCCATAAAGAGTACCTGTCACTGCTATTACTGTCACATTCCCCCGATCCCTCCATAAAGAGTACCTGTCACTCCTATTACTGTCACATTCCCCCCCCCCGATCCCTCCATAAAGAGTACCTGTCACTGCTATTACTGTCACATTCCCCCCGATCCCTCCATAAAGAGTACCTGTCACTGCCTATTACTGTCACATTCCCCCTGATCCCTCCATAAAGAGTACCTGTCACTCCTATTACTGTCACATTCCCCCCGATCCCTCCATAAAGAGTACCTGTCACTCCTATTACTGTCACATTCCCCCCGATCCCTCCATAAAGAGTACATGTCACTCCTATTACTGTCACATTCCCCCCGATCCCTCCATAAAGAGTACTTGTCACTCCTATTACTGTCACATTCCCCCCGATCCCTCCATAAAGAGTACATGTCACTGCCTATTACTGTCACATTCCCCCCGATCCCTCCATAAAGAGTACCTGTCACTCCTATTACTGTCACATTCCCCCCGATCCCTCCATAAAGAGTACCTGTCACTCCTATTACTGTCACATTCCCCCCGATCCCTCCATAAAGAGTACCTGTCACTGCTATTACTGTCACATTCCCCCCGATCCCTCCATAAAGAGTACCTGTCACTCCTATTACTGTCACATTCCCCCCGATCCCTCCATAAAGAGTACCTGTCACTCCTATTACTGTCACATTCCCCCCGATCCCTCCATAAAGAGTACATGTCACTCCTATTACTGTCACATTCCCCCCAATCCCTCCATAAAGAGTACCTGTCACTGCCTATTACTGTCACATTCCCCCCGATCCCTCCATAAAGAGTACATGTCACTCCTATTACTGTCACATTCCCCCCGATCCCTCCATAAAGAGTACCTGTCACTGCTATTACTGTCACATTCCCTCCGATCCCTCCATAAAGAGTACCTGTCACTACATATTGGTGTCACAAGGGATGTTTACATTGCTTGTGACAGCAATAAAAGTGATCAGATTTTTTTTTTTTTTTTTTTAAAAAACCTGTAATAAAGTTAAAAAAAAAAAAATAATAAATAGGAAAAAAAAAAAATGTTAGCTGCCCCCGTCACCGTTAGCTTGTGCACAAAAAAAAAACGTATACGGAAGTCGAGCCGCGAATGAAATCGCTGTTCAAACCACACATGTGAGGTATCGCCGCGATCGCCAGAGCGTGAGCAATAATTAAAAACAAAGAGCTACACTCCAACTCTAAACTGGTAACCGTTAAAAAAATTAAAATCGTCGCCTATTGAGATTTCTATTGACCGTAGATTGTCGCCATCCCACAGGGGGGGGGGGGGTGCAATTTTTAACGGTAACATGTTGGGTATCTATTTACTCGGCGTGACATCATCTTTCACAATATACAAAAAAAATGGGCTAACTTTACTGTTTAGTTTTTTTTAAATGCAGTGAAATGTGATTTTTCAAAATTTTTCCAAAAAAACGGCGTTTTAAAGATCGCTGCGCAAATACCGCGTGACAAAAAATATTGCAATGACCGACATTTTATTCTCCAGAGTCTTTGCTAAAAAAATATATATATATATATATATATATATATATATATATATATATATAATGTTTGGGGGTTCTAAGTAGTTTTCTAAGAAAAAATACTGGTTTTAACTTGTAAACAAAAAGTGTCCGAAATAGGCCTGGGGCTTAAGTGGGTAAAAATCTCTATAGGCGATGCTTTAAAACTTTTTACCGGTTACCAGTTTAGAGTCACAGAGGAGATCTTTTCCTAGAATTATTTCTCTCACTCTGACGATCGCAGCGATACCTCACATGTGTGATTTGAAAACTTTTTTCATTTGTGGGCACGACTTACGTATGCGGTTTCTATGCAAGCTCATGGGAACAGGGGCACTTTAAAATGTTTGTTTTTTTCCTATTTATTTTATTTTATTTTTTATTTTTAACACTGTTTAAAAAAAAAAAAACTGATCACTTTTATTGCTGTGAGAAGCACATTTTCTACTTTGATTGTTAAAAAATATCCAATATATTAAATGTTTGTCATATATTTAGGCCAAAATGTATTTAGCTACATGTCTTTGACAAAAAAATTCTCAATGAGCGTATCTTTATACACTTTAAGACCGGAAGATTTTACCCCCCTTCCTGACCAGGCCATATTTTGCGATTCGGCACTGCGTTATTTTAACGGACAATTGCGTGGTGGTGCGATGCTGTACACAAACTAAATTTACATCCTTTTTTTCCGCCACAAATAGAGCTTTCTTTTGGTGGTATTTGATCACCTGTGCGATTTTTAATTTTTAAAAAAAAGAGCGACAATTTTGAAGAAAAAAGAAAACAATATTTTTTACATTCTGCTACATAACCTTTCCAAAAAAAATTAAAAAATCAAAAATGTTTAACATTTTAGGCCAATTTGTTTTCTGCTACATATTTTTGGTAAAACAAATCACAATAAGCGTATTTTGATTGATTTGCGCAAAAGTTATTGCGTTTACTAACTACGGGAAAGATTTGTCATTTTTATTGTTTTTTTTTTTTACTAGTAATGGCGGGGATCTGCGATTTTTTGCGGGACTGCAGCATTGCGGCGGACAGATTGGACCCCTGACTGACATTTTTGGGGGTACCAGTGACATTACTACAGTAATCAGTGCTATAAATATGCACTGTCACTGTAATAATGACACTGGCAGGGAAGGGGTTAACACTGTTGGTCATCAAGGGGTTAAATGTGTGCCTCATGCTTACTGATGTGTGTGGGGGGAGGGGGTTGTGTGACACAGACACAGATCGCAGGTTCTGCTATTCTGAATCCTGTGATCTGTCCCAGTCTGTCACAGAGAAGATCCGCCTGCTTTGTTTACACAAGCAGGCGGATCTTCTCACTCTTTCCCTGCCGATCGGGGCAGGGAGGTGGCAATCGCCGCCTCTCCTCCTCCAGCTTGACTCCCGTTGTGTCTAAACACAGCGGGGGCGAGCCTCCGGCGGCGCGCGCGCGCCGCTGAGACAGCTAATGAATCCAGCGATGTAGGTCTACGCCGCTGGACCCAGGGCTGCCACTCTGCCGCAGTAGCAGCAACGTGAGCGGTCGTAAAGTGGTTAAAGACTATTTTACAGAGACTATACTATAATGTTTTAACTGATGCTGCTCTGTTTGTTTTTTACATGGGTTAATCACTCACAGTTTGCTGTGCGCTCTTCCCCTGGTTTCCACTCAGAACAGGCCTCACCATGGTCCACCAAAGAAGTTGAGTGCACATGTTACAAGGTCTCAGGTGTGAATGGGGGGCAGGTGTGATAAATTTGGTGTTATCGCTCTCACTCTCTCATACTGGTCACTGGAAGTTCAACATGGCACCTCATGGCAAAGAACTCTCTGAGGGGGGTGACACCATGTTTTACCGCACCAGGTGACACCAACCATAGTGACGCTACTGTCCAGCTGTGTTCTCTTTTTGGGCTTTTAGGGTCCATTTCTACTAGGAACTGCATGTGAATCGCACAGGAATATGCTGTGCATTCTTCTGCGATTCACATGCAGTTCTGTGCAGTGCGATTTCAGCTCATTTATTTCGAATGGCCTGAAATCGCACTGAACTGCACCAAAAGTAGAGAAACGCAGGGCAGGAAATGCAGCTTGCTGTACTTTTTTTTTCATTCCACTGCAGTAGTGTGAACTATGCCCATAGGATGAAAGGAATATACTCCGCGCTAGGGAAAGGGTGAAATAATAGTAGACTGCAGCCTCCCTCAACTATAACCAAATAGCTATATGAGCAGTAGTGAGATTAAAACATTTTAGTAACCAGTTCCGACTTTCAATGCACAGTGACCAGCGTGCCCCCTTTCAATGCAGTGACCAGCGTGCCCCCTTCAAAACAGTGACCAGTGTGCCCCCTTCAATGCAGAGATCAGCATGCCCCCTTTCAATGCAGAGACCAGCGTGCCCCCTTTCAATGCAGAGAGACCAGCGTGCCCCCTTTCAATGCAGTGACCAGCGTGCCCCCTTCAAAACAGTGACCAGCGTGCCCCCTTCAATGCAGTGACCAGCATGCCCCCTTTCAGTGCAGAGACTAGCGTGCACCTTCAATGCAGTGACCAGCGTGCCCCCTTCAATGCAGAGATCAGCATGCCCCCTTTCAATGCAGAGATCAGCATGCCCCCTTTCAATGCAGTGACCAGCGTACCCCCTTTCAATGCAATGACCAGCGTGCCCCCTTCAAAACAGTGACCAGTGTGCCCCCTTCAATGCAGAGATCAGCATGCCCCCTTTCAATGCAGAGACCAGCGTGCCCCCTTTCAATGCAGAGAGACCAGCGTGCCCCCTTTCAATGCAGTGACCAGCGTGCCCCCTTCAAAACAGTGACCAGCGTGCCCCCTTCAATGCAGTGACCAGCATGCCCCCTTTCAGTGCAGAGACTAGCGTGCACCTTCAATGCAGTGACCAGCGTGCCCCCTTCAATGCAGAGATCAGCATGCCCCCTTTCAATGCAGAGATCAGCATGCCCCCTTTCAATGCAGTGACCAGCGTACCCCCTTTCAATGCAATGACCAGCGTGCCCCCTTCAAAACAGTGACCAGTGTGCCCCCTTCAATGCAGAGATCAGCATGCCCCCTTTCAATGCAGAGACCAGCGTGCCCCCTTTCAATGCAGAGAGACCAGCGTGCCCCCTTTCAATGCAGTGACCAGCGTGCCCCCTTCAAAACAGTGACCAGCGTGCCCCCTTCAATGCAGTGACCAGCATGCCCCCTTTCAGTGCAGAGACTAGCGTGCACCTTCAATGCAGTGACCAGCGTGCCCCCTTCAATGCAGAGATCAGCATGCCCCCTTTCAATGCAGTGACCAGCGTGCCCCCTTCAATGCAGGGATCAGCGTGCCCCCTTTCAATGCACAGTGAACAGCGTGTCAAGCCCCCCCCCCTCGAGACCAGTGCACTTACCTGTAGCGGCGGCTTCTCCTCAGTCCCCCGGCGTCTCCTCGAGTCCTCAGTCCTCCCGCCTCCTCCTTGGCCAATGGCATGGGGTTTGCCTTTCAGCCAATCAGGAAGCGGGTCTCCGTCCCGCTTCCTGACTGGCCAGGAGAAGGATCAGTGTGACAATAGCGAATTTTCATTCGCTATTGTCACGCAATGGGTGGGCTCGGGGCACACTGCTCTGCGCCCCGGGTCCACCCTTTGCTGGAGCCAAATTGTAATAGGGGGGAACTGGGAGGCGGCGGCGCGGCAGCCTGGAGGAGAAAGGGGGTGACATCACTGGTTGCTAGACGCTAAGTGGCTCTAGCCTAGCAACCAGTGCAGTGTGTGGGCTCGGCCGCCTCCCCGCAGAGAGAGAGTGCCACCACCGCGGCCACAGTCAGGGACAGAGGCTGAGACCCCGTTCACACTGGGGCGACCTGTCAGGCGACCTGGTCGCCTGACAGGTCGCCGTAGGTCGCCTGGCATAGAGAAGCTGTTGACCCGTTCTAATAGGAGCAACACAAGTCGCTCCGACTTAGAAAAAGGGTCCGGAGCTTCTTTGGGGCGACCTGCATTGACTTCAATGTTATGAAGTCCGTGCCGGCCACTCCGAGGTCGTGATGCGAGCTGCGCACCGCGACCTGTGAGGTCGCCCCGGCAAGTCGGATCGCCCCAGTGTGAACGGGGTCTTAGAGAGACAGAGCGGATGATACAGATTGTCACAGTAAGTGCCGGTTCACACTAGGTCACTCCGACTTAGGGGGCAACCTGTGAAGTCGCGTGCAGCGCGACTTCGACGTGACTTGCACGGACTTCATAAAATGAATGTCAATGCAAGTCGCCTCCAGGTCGCCCCAAAGTAGTACAGGACCCTTTTTCTAAGTCGGAACGACTTGTGTCGCTCCTATTAGAACCGGTCCTGTTCTATTCAATGACCGCGATGGTGCGCGACTCGTTGACCTTCTAACCTCCTTGCACCAGGTGTCTCCATTGTCCATTTTGTTTTAGCATCACTTCTGGCATTATAATTTATGTACCAGTGTATGGTTGTCACATCCTTTTTCACCTTCTACCTTTCACCCTTTTGGACCTATTGGTGCCTCTTGGTCCCAACTTCCACATATATTTTCCTGGCTCACTTTGGTCTTGGGCTTAAGGATTCCAATTATATATTTATGGTTTCATTTCTAATATATATTCCTTTGGTACCTCCTTATCAGATTGCTACCTATTATCCAGCCCAAGACCTACTTTTGGCTATCCACACCACGCTATTGGACCTTGCGGTGTGGCCCTGTGCGGAGACAGTGCCCCCTCAGTTCCCAATGGGGACGTTTCTCTGGGAGATCCTCAGTCTCATTGACAACCAACACTCCACTGTAAGCTATTTAATCTTTATTTGTTCCAAAATATTGGATGCGTGACTGGTTCCATCTTACTTACATATATTATATATTTTCTTAGAAATTAGAAATGCGCCTGCTCCTGAGGAAGTGAAACTATATTCACGAAACGCGTTGAGCCATGGAGGCCATTCCAATTTTTCTGCCATACTCAACATGCATCCCAATATTAACATTCATTGTTACTCTATAATTTTTGGTTTATTGTGTCATCATTATTAAACATTTGTATGGTTTTATCCTTATTTATGTCCCCTCTTATTTGTCTTGTATCCATTGTACTCAATGTTATCTGCCATGTTACATGTTAATAAACACATAATGACCAATCCTATGCTTCTATATGCTTACCAGCAGATGTATATGTGATATTGTTATCATTATGTTTATCCTGGTTACACCTCATGCAAAGTCCCACATTTTTTTGAACACTCGGTGTTCCCATTTTTTCATATACTGTATATAGGGATGGAGACTCAATGGCACGAATTTCATTTAAAGTCCCAATTCCCCCTTCTTTCCCTTAAATCCACATCCCCTTTCCTTCCCTCTTTTCCTTATGTCCCCCTTATTACATAAATATCAAATAAGGTGACAATGTGTCAGCTGTCGGGAGCAGTCCATAAATGGTGTTAACAGGTGATGAATCTTCATGCGGCAATACCAGTGGTGACCCTGTGGTGGGTAAGATGGTCAGGTGCTTGGTGACACCTAAGGTAAGTAGCCAACTCACCAGAGATACCCAGGGCTGGGACAAGGGGTGGGCAGGAGGGCAGCTGCCCTGGGTACTGTGATATCATGGGAGGTTTGGGGGCATCCAGGGTCAGGACAAGGGGTGGGCAGGAGGGGTGGCTGCACTGGGCACTGTGATATCATGTGAGGTTTGGGGGCATCCAGGGTCAGGACAAGGGGTGGGCAGGAGGGGTTGCTGCCCTAGGCACTGTTATATCATGTGAGGTTTCGGGGCATCCAGGGCCAGGACAAGGGGTGGGCAGGAGGGGAGGCTGCCCTGGACACTGTGATATCATGTGAGGTTTAGGGGCATCCAGGGCCGGGACAAGTGGTGGGCAGGAGGGACGGCTGCCCTAGGCAATGTGATATCATGTGAGGTTTGGGGGCATCTAGGGTCGGGACAAGGGGTGGGCAGGAGGGACGGCTGCCCTGGGCAATGTGATATCATGGGAGGTTTGGGGGCATCCAGGGCGGGGACAAGGGGTTGGCAGGAGGGACGGCTGCCCTGGGCAATGTGATATCATGTGAGGTTTGGGGGCATCCAGGGCTGGGACAAGGGGTTGGCAGGAGGGGTGGCTGCCCTGGGCACAATAGTTTATTGCAGGGATGGGGGCACCCTGAACCTAACCCTAAGGGAAGGGGTGGCGCAGTTTGGTATCTTTGCCCTGGGCGCTGGACGGCCCCTTGTCCCGGCACTGGAGATACCAACCCCACACAGGGGTATAGAGCGGGTATATATATATCAGTAAAGCGATCCCTCCGGTGGATCCTGGTTCCCTCAAGATATCCTGATGTACAGGTGTACCGGGAGATCCCTGTAGGGCTCCAAGGTGCTCAGGGGGTTTCTATATAGGATTTCCAGGGGTCCTGTAGGGTCCGCACTTGGTGGGTGGAGTTCTGGAACAATCAGGTGGCAGGATGCCTTATGTGCGCGATTGTTCTGGAGCTCCCAATATGACAATGTGGAACGGACAGTGCAGCCTGTCTAGTGCGCATGCGCATTAGACCTCAATCAATGCTTTCCTATGAAGATTTCAGCGACGCTGGAGCCTTCACAAACAACATGAGCACTCAGGTGGCACAGGCACAGCATGAGGAGCGCCGCCCACACCCGCCAGTCCATACTGATCCTGGGTGCAGCAGGCAGGATGCTGGCGCCCCCTGCTGAGTTGCGCCCTAGGTGGCTGCCTGGGTCGCCTTACAGGTAGCGCCGGCCCTGAGTTGAAGTGCAATAAAAAATGCATGGCACTGCGCCCGGTGTGAATGGCCCTTGTAAAACTATTTATATAAAAACAAGTCTACTCCCATTTTGTAATGCAATCAACACCAGATATACCTTCCTTCATAGTACATACACTATATTACCAAAAGTATTGGGACCCCTCTCTATATACACTATATTACCAAAAGTATTGGGACCCCTCTCTATATACACTATATTACCAAAAGTATTGGGACGCCTCTCTATATACACTATATTACCAAAAGTATTGGGACGCCTCTCTATATACACTATATTACCAAAAGTATTGGGACGCCTCTCTATATACACTATATTACCAAAAGTATTGGGACACCTCTCTATATACACTATATTACCAAAAGTATTGGGACACCTCTCTATATACACTATATTACCAAAAGTATTGGGACGCCTCTCTATATACACTATATTACCAAAAGTATTGGGACGCCTCTCTATATACACTATATTACCAAAAGTATTGGGACGCCTCTCTATATACACTATATTACCAAAAGTATTGGGACGCCGGCCTTTACACACACATGAACTTTAATGGAATCCCAGTCTTAGTCCGTAGGGTTCAATATTGAGTTGGCCCACCCTTTGCAGCTATAACAGCTTCAACTCTTCTGGGAAGGCCGTCCACAAGGTTTAGGAGTGTCTATGGGAATGTTTCACCATTCTTCCAGAAGAGCATTTGTGTGGTCAGGCACTGATGTAGGACAAGAAGGCCTGGCTCGCAGTTTCCACTCTAATTCATCCCAAAGGTGTTCTATCAGGTTGAGGTCAGGACAGTCAAGTTCCTCCACCCCAAACTCGCTCATCCATGTCTTTATGGATCTTGGATCTTTATGGTTCCTAACAGATTAAAGGCTGGAATTAAAGCAAAAAGGGGTTCAACAAAATACTGACTGTGGAAACTTTACACTGGACCTCATGCAACTTGGATTCTGTGCCTCCCCACTCCTCCTCCAGACTCTGGGACTTTGATTTCCAAATGAAATGCAAAGTTTTCCACAGTCAGTGATGATTTGGGGAGCCGTGTTTTAGCAGGTTATCCAGGCCTGTGGCCTGATGTGGGTCTGCCATCGTTACCGGTTACCTCTCCAGCCCATGTGACCATGGGTGTGAGAACTGAAACATGGACAACTCCGCCATCTTTGTTTTGTGGTTTTATTGTAATTAAGGGGATGGGAGAAGGGAATGAGTGGGGAACTCCTTAGGCTCAACTAAGTACAACTTGGGACTTTCTCAGGAAAATGTCTGTTAATGCTGTCTTGATGCCAGCCGACCCTCACTGACACTCAGAACACTCTGTAACTTGAAAGAAGTGCTGGATCCTCAACTTTAAGTCCAGAAGATCCAGGAGCTACGGACACTGCTGTGCTGCAAAGTCACTGACTTCTTCCTCCAGCCTTGCTCTGGCTTGAGGAAGACTGTTGTGAATTCCCGTATAGCTGCAACTCTAAACTAGGACACCGCACACTGTCTCTTCAGGGCCCAAACTGCAGGCGCCATCTTTAACTCTTCAGGGTCCCCTGACTGTGTACCCCCCTCTGTCACTTCAGGGTCCTCAACCTAGGTAACCCCCTTTCAGCTGAGATCTGGATTCTAGAACCTTCTCCGGAGTGGTCCCCCTTCAATACTTCGAGCAGACCCCCAGGGGCAATCCTCAGTACTCAGGACCTGTGTAGGCTTTCCTGGGACTGGACCCCTCTCTCTCTCACCGGATCCCCTCAGCTCAGCTCAGCACTCTCTGGATTCTCAGACGACACTCCGAGACATCGACTTCCTCAGACAGGAGGAGAGACAGCCGTCCTCTCCCTCCTGGGACTCTGCTCCCGCCAAAGACGCACTTCCCCCAAACTTATACCCACTCCCAGAATCCCTTGCGGCATAATCTGCCTTCTGGGGTAGATACAAGCTTGGATGTGTCCCCTGATTGGGTTTCTTCCACTGCCCTATGAGAAGCCTCTCACAGGGCTCAGTGGGGAGACTTCCCCTCTCAGCAGGCACACCTGGAAGCCATGACACCCTGACGAAAAGAAATCATGGCCCTGCTGTTAGGCAGACAAGGCCCACTATACATTTACCTAGCACCTACCTGTAGGGTGCTACAATGTCATCTGCTGGTGTTGGTCCACTGTGTTTTATCAATTCCAAAGTCAGCTCCGCCCTCTAGCAGGAAATTCTAGAGCTCTTCATGCTTCCCTCTGCTGACCGGCTTTATGGAGATGCTGATTTCATTTTCCAGCAGGACTTGGCACCGCCCACACTGCCAAACCTACCGATACCTGGTCACATGATCATGGGATCACTGTGCTTGATTGGCCAGCAAACTAGCCTGACCTAAATCCCATAGAGAATCTGTGGGGGATTGTCAGGAGGAAGATGAGAGACACCAGATCCAACAATGCAGAGGAGCTGAAGGCCGCTATCAAAGCAACCTGAGCTTCCATAACACCTCAGCAGTGCCACAGGCTGATCGCCTCCATGCCACGCCTCCATGCCACGCCTCCATGCCACACCTCCATGCCACGCCTCCATGACACACCTCCACGCCTCCACGCCACACCTCCATGCCACACCGCATTGATGCAGTAATTCATGCAAAAAGAGCTGACCGTTCTTCTCCCTGGGAGGATCACAGAGCGCCTGTGATCCTTCTATATGGGAACACATGTCTTTATGGTCATTTCATAATCCCCCCCCCCCCCACAGTTAGAATTACTCCCCTAGGGTACACATATAACCCCTTGATCACCCACAATGTTAACCCCTTCCCTGCCAGTGCCATTATTACAGTAACAGTGCATATTTTTTTAGCACTGATTACTGTAGTAATGTCACTGCTCCCCCCAAAAGTGTCAAAAATGTCAGTTAGGGGTCCGATCTGTCCGCCGCAATGTCGCAGTCCCGCTAAAAATCGCAGATCGCCGCCATTACTGGTAAAAATAAAAACAAAACAATAAAAATGACAAAAATCTTTCCTGTAGTTAGTAGACGCGATAACTTTTGCGCAAACCAATCAAAATACGCTTATTGCAATTTTTTTTTACCAAAAATATGTAGCAGAAAACAAATTGGCCTAAAATGCTAAAAGAAATTTGATTTTTTACTTTTTTTTTTTTTGGGGGGGGGGGGGGATGTTATATAGCAGAATGTGAAAAATATTTTTTTTTTCAGAATTGTCGCCCTTTTTTTTTTTTTAGCGCAAAAAATAAAAATCGCACAGGTGATCAAATACCACCAAAAGAAATCTCTATTTGTGGGAATAAAGACGACAATTTTGATTGGGTACAGCGTTGCATGACCGCGCAATTGTCTGTTAAAATAACGCAGTGCCCAATCGCAAAATATGGCCTGGTCATTAAGGGGGCAAATCCTTCCGGTCCAGAAGTGGTTAATGGAATTACTGGAATAAATTAAACTTTTTTGATGATATTCTTTTTTTTTTAATTATTTATTTATTAATTTTTCTCAATAGAAATCCAAAAAATAAGAAAACTTTAGCACTTTTTTTTTTTAATTATTTATTTATTAATTTTTCTTTTAAATTGTTATTCAGGTTGGGAAAAAAAAAAAAAAAAAAAACTATTCCATCCAGTTCAACCAATAAAAAAAAAAAAAGCAAAATAAAAAAAAAAGTTAAGTTGTAGCAGTACAGCGATGCAAAAACATTAAAATTACCCCAAGAAAAGCCACCGCTGAGGAGAGCGGACACCCCGCAAGAATTAATGAGTATCATTTTGTGACACCGGCGGGTAATTTTTCTTTTTCTGAACGGAATTCTTGAATTATAAGAACAAATTGATTGTTTTTTTGTTTTTTGTTTTTTTTGGTTTATCGGTATTTTTTCAACTCTTTTAAACATCTCGCTGGAGGAAAAAAAAAATGACCCCAATATTGGAGGAACGGTGATTTCTGATGAATAGGGAACCCCGCCGCTCCACTTCTCGCTTTTCATTGGGCTTTTTATAGTCAGTGGCGCGGATTTTGGCTTTCAGACGACAACAATTTAGCGGCTCCTTTTCTGCCGAAACACCGACTGCAATCAAAATCAACCCAGAAAAAAGTCACCGCTGAGAAAAGTAGAGACTCCGGCTTGTCGGAGGAGGGGAGTGACGCCGTGTTACCGGAACGTTCTGATTTTCAACTTTTTATGTCGATGCAGAAAAAAAAAAACAGAACTAATTAGATTATTGGATATATTATATCATCTAACCGATAAATAGATTGCATGATCAGCAGCCCAACCCCCAACTTCCTCCAATTACATCAATTAAACTAATCAGCTTTTAATCCCATATCCACTCACTGACTGCAATATATATATATACAATATATTACCAAAAGTATTGGGACCCCTCTCTATATACAATATATTACCAAAAGTATTGGGACCCCTCTCTATATACACTATATTACCAAAAGTATTGGGACCCCTCTCTATATACACTATATTACCAAAAGTATTGGGACGCCTCTCTATATACACTGTATTACCAAAAGTATTGGGACACCTCTCTATATACACTATATTACCAAAAGTATTGGGACGCCTCTCTATATACACTATATTACCAAAAGTATTGGGACGCCTCTCTATATACACTATATTACCAAAAGTATTGGGACGCCTCTCTATATACATTATATTACCAAAAGTATTGGGACGCCTCTCTATATACACTATATTACCAAAAGTATTGGGACGCCTCTCTATATACACTATATTACCAAAAGTATTGGGACGCCTCTCTATATACACTATATTACCAAAAGTATTGGGACGCCTCTCTATATACACTATATTACCAAAAGTATTGGGACTCCTCTCTATATACACTATATTACCAAAAGTATTGGGACTCCTCTCTATATACACTATATTACCAAAAGTATTGGGACGCCTCTCTATATACACTATATTACCAAAAGTATTGGGACGCCTCTCTATATACACTATATTACCAAAAGTATTGGGACGCCTTTCTATATACTGTACATTATATTACCAAAAGTATTGGGACGCCTCTCTATATACATTATATTACCAAAAGTATTGGGACGCCTCTCTATATACATTATATTACCAAAAGTATTGGGACACCTCTCTATATACACTATATTACCAAAAATATTGGGACGCCTCTCTATATACATTATATTACCAAAAGTATTGGGACGCCTCTCTATATACATTATATTACCAAAAGTATTGGGACACCTCTCTATATACACTATATTACCAAAAATATTGGGACGCCTTTCTATATACACTATATTACCAAAAGTATTGGGACGCCTCTCTATATATATTATATTACCAAAAGTATTGGGACGCCTCGCTATATACACTATATTACCAAAAATATTGGGACGCCTCTCTATATACTCTATATTACCAAAAGTATTGGGACCCCTCTCTATATACACTATATTACCAAAAATATTGGGACGCCTCTCTATATACACTATACTACCAAAAGTATTGGGACCCCTCTCTATATACACTATATTACCAAAAGTATTGGGACACCTCTCTATATACACTATATTACCAAATAGTATTGGGACGCCTCTCTATATACACTATATTACCAAAAGTATTGGGACCCCTCTCTATATACACTATATTACCAAAAGTATTGGGACGCCTTTCTATATACATTATATTACCAAAAGTATTGGGACGCCTCTCTATATACATTATATTACCAAAAGTATTGGGACGCCTCTCTATATACACTATATTACCAAAAGTATTGGGACGCCGGCGTTTACACACACATCAACTTTAACCACTTTAGCCCCGGAGGATTTTGCTGCTCAATGACCAGGCCACTTTTTTCAACTTGGCACTGCGCGACTTTAACCACTTGCCGACCGCTCACGTTGACTGTACTGCGGCAAAGTGACTCGATTCCGTCCAGCAACGTAGACCTTGTGGGATGCGCGCTCCCGCTGTATTCATACACAGCGCAGGAGTCAGGCTAGGGGAGGAGAGGTGGTGATCACCGCTGCTCTTCCCCGATCGTCAGGGATCGAGTGAGGAAATCCGCCCGATTAAGTAAACAAAGCAGGCGGATCTCCACTGTGACAGGCAGGGACAGATCACAGGATTCAGCATAGCTCAACCTGCGATCTGTGTCTGTGTCACACAACCCCCTCCCCCCACACGTCAGTAAGCATGAGGCATACATTAACCCCTTGATCACCAATAAAGTTAACCCCTTCTCTGCCAGTGTCATTAGTACAGTGACAGTGCATATTTTTAGCAGTGATTACTGTAGTAATGTCACTGGTCCCCCCAAAAGTGTCAAAAATGTCAGTTAAGGGTCCTAACTGTCCGCCGCAATGTTGCAGTCCCGCTAATCACAGATCGCCGCCATTACTAGTAAAAAAAAAAACAATAAAAATTACATAAATCTTTCCCGTACTTAGTAGCTGTGATAACTTTTGCGTGAACCAATCAAAATACGCTTATTGTGATTTTTTTTTACCAAACATAGGTAGCAGAAAACAAATTGACCTAAAATGTTAAAAAAATTTAGATTTTTACATTTTTTTTTGGGGGGGGGGGGGGGAATTCATATAAAAAAATGCGAAAAATATTGTTATTTTTTCAAAATTGTCGCTCTTTTTTTGTTTATAGCGCAAAAAGTAAAAAAGCGCAGAGGTGATCAAATACCACCAAAAGAAAGCTCTGTTTGTGGGAAAAAAAGGACGTAAATTTCGTTTGGGTACAGCGTTGCATGACCGCGCAATTGTCAGTTAAAGTCGCACAGTGCCAAGTTGCAAAAAGTGGCCTGGACGTAAAGCAGGAAAATCCTCCGGTGGTAAAGTGTTTAACTGACAATTGCGCTGTCGTGCGACGCTGTACCCAAATAAAATTTACGTCCTTTTTTTCCCACAAACAGAGCTTTCTTTTGGTGGTATTTGATCACCTGTGCGATTTTTACTTTTTTGCGATATTAATAAAAAAATGTGTGAAGATTTAGGGAAAAATTTAAATTTTCTACTTTGACTGTTAAAAATATCCAATATATTCAATTTTTGTCATATATTTAGGCCAAAATGTATTTAGCAACATGTCTGTGACAAAAAAATTCTCAATGAGCGTATTTATATCCACAGACCGGAAGATTTTACCCCATTCCTGACCAGGCCATATTTTGCGATTCGGCACTGCATTATTTTAATGGACAATTGCGCAGTCGTGCGACGCTGTACCCAAATTAAATTTACGTCCTTTTTTCCCCCCCACAAATAGAGCTTTCTTTTGACGGTATTTGATCACCTCTGCGATTTTTTATTTTTTTAAAAAAGAGCAACAATTTTGAAAAAAAAAAAACAATATTTTTCATATTCTGATAGATAACATTCCCCTCCCCCCCCCCAAAAAAAATTTAAAAATCAAAATTTTTTAACATTTTAGGCCAATTTTTTAGGCCTACATATTTTACGCTACTTTAACGGACAATAGCGCTGTCGTGCGACACTGTACCCAAGCAAAATTTACATCCTTTTTATTCCCCCTACAAATAGTGATTTCTTTTGGTGGTATTTGATCACCTGTGCGATTTTTAATTTTTGCGCTATAAACAAAAAAAGAGCGACAATTCTGAAAAAAAAAAAAAAACAACATTTTTCCCATTCTGCTATATAACATTCAAAAAAAAAAATGTAAAAATCTAAATTTTTTAACATTTTAGGCCAATTTGTTTTCTGCTACATATTTTTGGTAAAAAAAAAAAAAAAAATCGCATTAAGTGTATTTTGATTGGTTTGCGCAAAAGTTATCGCATCTACAAACTACGGGAAAGAATTATGTAATTTTTATTGTTTTATTTTTTTACTAGTAATGGCGGCGATCTGCGATTTTTAGCAGGACTGTGACATTGCAGCGGACAGATCGGACCCCTAACTGACATTTTTGACACTTTTGGGGGGACCAGTGACATTACTACAGTAATCAGTGCTATAAATATGCATTGTTACTGTACTAATGACACTGGCAGGGAAGGAGTTAACACTGTGGGCGATCAAGGGGTTAAATATGTACCTAGGGGTGTATTTCTAACTGTGGGGGGGGTGTGGCTTGGGAAATGACCATAGAGACATGTGATCCTATATAGAAGGCACTCTGTGATCATTCCAGGGAGAAGAACGGTCAGCTGTGTTTACAACATCCGACCGTCCTTCTCTCTCAGCGGGGAGCGATCGCGGGTGTCAGGTGGAAACATCCCTCGCAACTTTTGAACTTCGGAATGAGGGACACTTAAGGGAGGAAGCATCCAGTGGCGTGCTAAGCGCACCAAGGCAAAAGTGGGTGTGGCTACTGCTGCACCCCTAACAAAAGTCTCACGGACACATACAAACCACAGCAAAACTATTTTAAAAAATAAAATAAAAAATTTACATTACAAACGGTTTTCAATAAACTATGAAAGTGTGCATTACACAAAGTGTGGAAGAATTCAGGAGTGCATTACACACAGAATGCGAGGTTCAGGAATGCGCTACATACAGAGCAGAGGGTTCAGGAGTGTGTTATGTACAGAGAAGAGGGTTCAGGAGCCTGTTATGCACAGGGTGCAGGGTCCTGGAGTGCGTTATGCACAGAGTGCAGAGTTAATGAGAGTGCTAGATACAGAATGCAGGGTTCTGGAGTGCCTTATGCACAGGGTGCAGGGTTTAGGAGAGTGCTAGGTACAGAGTGCAGGGTTTAGGAGCGTGTTAGAAAGAGTGTGAGGTTCTGACGTGTGTTATGCACAGGTTGTAAGGTTTATGATCGTGTTAGGAACAGAGTGCAGGGTTCTGGAGTGCGTTTTGTACAGGAAGGTAGATACTGGAGTGTGCTATGTACAAAGTGCAGGGCTCTTGAGTATGTTATGCACAGGGTTTTGTAATGCATTATGTACGGAGTGCAGGAGAGTGCAGAATTCTGGAGTGTGTTATGTACAGGAAGGTGGGTTCTAAAGTAAGTAATGGTCCTTTCACACGGACGGTCCGTATGTCCGTTTTTCGTCCCATCTTTTTGCGGATGAAAAACGGACATAATGTATGTCAATGGGATTGCGGATGTCATCGGATGACCATCCGCTGACATCCGATTTGAGTCCTTTCCTATCAGTTCTGATTTTTTGGAACGGAACC
Organism: Pelophylax lessonae; assembly: GCF_965119305.1. NCBI lineage: Eukaryota > Metazoa > Chordata > Amphibia > Anura > Ranidae > Pelophylax > Pelophylax lessonae. The sequence goes on along the minus strand of NC_138771.1, from coordinate 4,250,151 downwards.
CTATTTTTTCTTCCGTTTAAAAAAACGGAAAGGAAGCAAAATCGGATGTCAGCGGTGTCATCCACACTCCCATAGATATAAATTATCTCCGTTTATCATCCGCAAATGGATGGGATGATAAACGGACATACGGACCGGATGACACAAGTGTCATCCGTGTCCGCAAAAAAATAAAAGTGCCGAAGCCGATCAAAATACGGTCCGCCCCATGTGAAAGGGGCCTTATGCACAAGGTGCAGGGTTCAAGAGAGCGGTAGGTACAAAGTCGATTTATCTATTCGTATCTCACTATTGCACCTCTTGTCAGCTATAACCTCTACACACACACACAAACACAGCAATACATACACACACACACATACATGCAAACACACACATGTACAAACACACACACACACACACATGTACAAACACACATACATGTACAAACACACACACACGTACAAACACACACATGTACGAACACACACACATGTACACACACATGCACATGTACAAACACACACATGTACAAACACACACACGCTTAAACACACATGTACAAACACACACACATGCACATGTACAAACACACACACACACACGTGTACAACACACACATGCACAACACGCACATGTACAAGCACACACGTACAAACACACACATGCACAAACACACACACACATGCACAACACACACATGCACAACACACAAGTACAAACACACACATGCACAAACACACACATGCACAACACACAAGTACAAACACACACATGCACAACACACATGTACAAACACACACACATGCACAAACACACACATGCACAACACACATGTACAAACACACGCACATGTACAAACACACATGTACAAACACACACATGCACAAACCACACATGCACAACACACACACATGCACAACACACACATGCACAACACACAAGTACAAACACACATATGCACAACATACATGTACAAACACACACACACACACATGTACAAACACACATGTAAAAACACACTCATGCACAAACCACACATGCACAAACACACACACATGCACAACACACACATGCACAACACACAAGTACAAACACACACATGCACAAACCACATGCACAAACACACACAGCACAACACACATGTACAAACACACACACATGCACAAACACACCCCTCTCCTCTGCCCCCCTTCCCCAAAACTCTATCATCTTCCCCATGGTTACCTTTGTAAAAGCACCTTTCTGTAGCCGGCTGTCACAGCTTAGTTTTCCTTTTCAATGCACTCTCACCTCATTTTCAGCTCCCAAACTCTCAGAGCAGGAAGGAGATAAGGATTGCAGTGCAGCTCATCCCTCTCCTGCCCTTGGACATGCTTCACTCAGTCAGACCAGCAGCACTTATCCTGGTTCTAAGTGAAGAGCAGGCCATGGGAGAAATGGTACTTTCACTTTTACTGCAGAAGCTGAACTGTGAGTGCAGGGCTACCACAAGGCTGGAAAAACCGCTCTGGGTACAGTATGAGAATGAATAATGGATTCTAAACCTTGGCCAGTGGCAGCCTGCCCATAGGGGGCGCAGGGGTGCCGCCCCCCGAAAAAAAAAGGAGGAAGAAAAAAAATTAAATTAAAAAAAAATTGTCTATTTTTCGCCCACTAGGGGCGCCGGACTTAGTGCTGGGTATGGGGGGGGGGGGGGTTGGCGCTCTTCTGGGGGTCATTGCTCTGCGCCCCGACACACCCCACTTTTCCAATGTCCGGGCTGTGATTGGTCCAGACTCCAGCCTGGACCAATCACAGGAGGACATAGACCTGGTGATGTGACGCCTGGGGGCGGTGCACCGCCCCGGCGTCACGATCACCTTCCGTTTCCGCCCGGCGCAGAGACGCAGAGGACGGAGCGATGAGCGAGAGCCGAGTGACCAGTGCCGGCTGCTCGGCGGCGCGCTCGGCTGTGTTAGTTGTCGCTCCCGGGAGCAGTGCGCTGTACACCGCAGAGAGGAGACTAAGGAGAGGAGAGGGCTACACCGGACACCTTCCACCCCCGACCCCCGGACATGCAGCCGCCCTCGTCCAGGCTGAGGAGCAGCAGGAGGAGGAGATGAGGCTCCGACTGTATTGGCATTTTCCTGACTCTGTTCTGCTTCTGCATCTTCCTCTCCCTGTCCTGGTACACGGCCTTCAGCGGGCAGAAAGGTGAGAACCCCCTGGACGATCTCTGCCACCTCCTGTGTCAGCGCCATTCTCAGCATACTGCCAGCCCCTCCTATGATGGGCACCTACAACTTTTCTCTGTGGAGTCCCTGGTATGTGATGGCTGGGTGGTCAGGAGGATGGAGAGGAGGAGGGTCCTGGATCCCTGGGCTCAGGTGTGATGAGGACCTGGTCACTGCATTGGGAGCATGTATGCTGGTCACTGCATTGGGGGCATGTATGCTGGTCACTGCATTGGGGGCATGTATGCTGGTCACTGCACTGGGGGCATGTATGCTGGTCACTGCATTGGGGGCATGTATACTGGTCACTGCATTGAAGGGGGCATGTATGCTGGTCTCTGCATTGGGGGGCATGTACACTGATCTCTGCATTGAAGGGGGCATGTACGCTGGTCACTGCATTGGGGGCATGTACGCTGGTCACTGCATTGGGGATTCAAAAAAGGCGATTCACTCCAGAAATAAAGAGATTATTCTCCCTCTCTACAAGGCTCTGGTCCGGCCACATCTGGAGTATGCTGTCCAGTTCTGGGCACCGGTCCTCAGGAAGGATGTGCTGGAACTGGAGAGAGTCCAGAGAAGGGCAACAAAAATAATTAGGGGAATGGAGGTCATCAGCTATGAGGAAAGACTACAAGCATTGAACTTATTCTCTCTGGAGAAGAGAAGATTGAGGGGGATATGTACAAATGTACAAATACTGTACTGGCGACCCTAGCATAGGGAAGAAACTTTGCAGAGAAAGGGAATACAATAAGACACGTGGCCACTAACTAAAACTAGATTGAAAAATGGTTAAACCTTAAATTACGTAAGGGGTTTTTTACTATCAGAGCAGTAAGGATGTGGAATTCTCTTCCACAAGCAGTAGTATCAGCAGGGAGCATCAATAGTTTCAAAAAAATATTAGACAGTCACCTTAAAGACCACAACATACAGGGGTATACAATGTACAACATACAGGGGTTTTCAATGTACAACATACAGGGGTATACAATGTACAACATACAGGGGTATACAATGTACAACATACAGAGGGTATACAATGTACAACATACTGGGGGTATACAATGTACAACATACAGGGGTATACAATGTACAACATACAGGGGTATACAATGTACAACATACAGGGGTATACAATGTACGGTTAACATCAAACACACACACATCATAGGTTAGACTGGATGGACTGATGTCTTTTTTCAGCCTCACAAACTATGTAACTACAGTATGTAACTATGTAACATTGCACAGTGATAAGAGCTTCAACTGCGGGTGAAGACTTAGCAATGCCTTGCTAGGAGAAGGGGTTTAATATCTGTTAGACCTTAAAGGGGACACATTTCATTTACTTTACAGCTATTAGTTACGATGATCACAGCCTTGGTATAATTCTAAGCTCTTTCTCTAGGCAATAGTTATAATAGTGTGGGACAGTAATGTTTGTCAGCAATATCTCTCAAGAAATATGAAGATTTAATCCCACTTTACACTGTGAGACCTATAGCCTGTTGCCATGAAGTCTGTGAATCCTAAATAGTCAGGGCAATGCTTGATGTGCATTTCATGCGCTTCAATGTAGTAGATGGACAGACTGATACTGGGGTCTCTTGCCATTGTCTGTATAATAATGTGTTCTGTTTTTATACTTAGGATAATGTGTAATTTTATATTTTGTTTTAGCATTTTTGCTGGGCAGTCTTGTCATCCCAGCTTGGTTAAGTGCGCTGAGTTAATTAGCATCTCAATGATAACCTTGTCTAAATGGGATTAGCCATGAGTCAGCTGTACCTCGTTATCTAACCATTGTGTGATGTTTTGGGTAAATATTTGGGTCATTGTTCATGTAGTGACTGACATACTTCTCAAGTGTATAAAAGTCTGTTTCTTGTTAAATAAAGGATTTGATGTTTTCAGACACATACAAGCTAAGTTCAGGCTAGTTTTGTATGTAGGGTGGCTGTAATATCTATCTATGTTCATGACTGTAGGAAGCCATATACTGACGGAAGACCACAAACAGTGTGGGTCGGAGGTTCCGTTACATAGTGCTATAAGGGTTGACAGTCCTTGTTCACCACACTATAGTATTGTGTTACTATTGATCTCTGACATTCTTTATTTGCTTTTTACACATATATCTTTATCAGTCTTGTTGAATTTCACTGGCTTTGTTGGGATTTGACTGACTGATAGAGTTATGCTTGTTTATCTCCAAGTTATACCTGTTTATCCTTTGAGTACAATAGCAAAACGTTATCCCATTTGTGTCAGTGTGTTCTTAAAAGGTATACTTGAAATGTCAGAACCTAGAGTGTCAGGTGGGTTGGACGGTTCACAGGGTCATGGGTGTGCTGAGTAACACCCATCAACCAGCAGCCCTCAAGGGGGCAGTGCTACATTATTTTTCAAGTTTGGGTCCCTTAGACCTAAATAGAGTTCGTGGCTGGTGGCCAAATTTTTCACATGTTCGGGACGGCATTCATATTCATGCAGCTGATCTGCATGGGTCACTCCTATTGATCCAACATTTTCTAAGCCTGGATACAGAGGAACCAATACAGAAACAGCAGCACTGTGAAACACTCAGCACTCCCTTGCTAAACAATGTAACTTTCCTGTTAAGCAGAAGAACACACTGCACTGAACTATCTACTTCCAAGCAACCTACCTAGAAGGGTTCTACACGTGCATTTTTCTTCTGCTTTTTTTTACTGAAAAACTGATTTGTGTGAAAGGGCCCTAAAAAAAAGTCCTACTTGCTGCATCATTAGTGCATTATTAAAAATATTCAATGCTGCAGGTGTCGGATCACTGCGTTCCTCCAGTGATAAAAAGCCCTGACAATTTTGCCGTCATAGTGGTCTCCACATTTATATGGGTTGGGTTCCTCCCGGATAGTTTGTTAAGTCACCCATGGGTCTTGCTGGATTAGGTTTTTTAAACATCTTTGCATGCCGCTCCTTTTTTTAGAGAACATCTTTTTGTCCTGAGTGTGTGCTTTCTCCCCTCCTCACCTCTGTGGGCAATTTATGGCTTCAGAATGAGGGTTCCTGTATTTGAAACCTCTTCTCAGATCTGTGTGTAGGGGTTCAGCTATCCCCATACCCTTGGGGAATGCTGCATTATATAAGGGCTATACTGAAAGTAATGCAAAAGTGAGCATAACTTTTTTTATGAACTTCCACTGGTCGGTCAAATGTCACCTGTTGGTGGAGTAGCTCTTCCTCCATAGTAACTCTTCCTCCATAGTAACACTTTCTCTATAGTAACTATTCTTTTTATCATTGCAGGTTTTTAGCACCCTCATAGGTACTGTAGGTGCTAGGATTAGTGTGTTACAGGTTTTGGTTTCTCTGCTTAACAGAGAGTGTTGATTGGCTAATGTAGACTGCTCAGTATGCTCTGATGCTGGTCATGCTGTCTTGAAGTTTCACTGTGTCCTAGCAAGCAAGGAAATTGCTGGATAGTAGGTGGAAACCATGCAGATGAGAGCATGAATATTCATAAAGCCCTGGCCAATTGTAAGGGGAGGTGCCCCAGGCATGCTGGGTGCCTGTATTTATACTCTAGGAACACATGGGCTCTTGATCTTTTCTAGAAGAGGATTGCACTAGGCTGGGGGAGAGGTGCTGCCTCCCCCAAAAATTGCTGCCATGTGGCCTCAGGTGGGCAACCTGAGGGCATTAATTGCTGCCATGTGGCCTCAAGTGGGCGATCTGAGGGCTTGAATTGCTGCCATGTGGCCTCAGGTGAGTGACCTGAAGGCCTGAATTGCTGCCATGCGGCCTCAGTTGGGCGATCTGAAGGGCTAAATTGCTGCCATGTGGCCTCAGGTGGGCGACCTGTGGGCCTGAAGTCTGTGTGGCTGACCCTGGTTTTACCATAGCTGACAGAGGGAGAGTCTACACTGCGTCCGGTCTGATATCACGGAGAAAGAAGGCTGCTGGTGGTGCTTCAGGAGCCTTGTGAGTACAGACACCCTAAAGAGCCTTAGACATTTATCCCATCTTATGCTCTAAACAGCTGAGGGGCCACACAAAGAGAACGCTGGCGAGTGTTTTTAGAGCTTTGTCCAGGACTGTCCACTACTTTACTAAGGGACATTGCTCAGTTCTGCAGTCAGTTTGCTGTTGCTGGGAAGAAGTCTGTATCTGCCTTCTGCAAGGACTTCAGCCAAGTTTCACTAAGAAAGGAAGATGGAGTCCTTGGTGTGAATAGTTCAGTTTGGAGTATCTTACTATATCCCTTCCCTATCCGAATTCTCCAATAAAACAACAAGACAAAACCCCTAGGCTGGTCATTGGAGTAACAAGTGGAAATGCGTGTGCAAAAATAGCCACCACCCGGCCATCATTTTGCCATAGGCCAAGTGGGATGTGGTTAATTATTTGTAGCACTGCCCCCTTGAGGACTGCTGGATTTCACACCTACGGGTCCCCCTGGGTTTCCATTGGCAACCTTGTCATCCTTCAGTCTCTCACTTTCCTTCTTGGCTCGTTCAATAAACAGTCCAGGGGTATGTATTTGTTTTTGTGTTTTATTGATAAATTAGGGATGGGAGAAGGAAATAATGGGATACTCCGAATTACCTATGCACATTATTTGAGGACATCTATCTCTTTATTACAGCCAGGCTGTTGATCCATCTTGCCACTGAGGTGAATTTAGCTTTAAATCTCTTTTCCAGATGACTTGATGAACTAAGATTATCTTCAAGACACACTCCTCAGTATCCTTTGCCTTGACCACTGACACCCGTCCACTGACTATCCTACTCCTGGGGTTGCCCCCTCAGGTCAGGCCCCTGACATGATCCCCTGTACTCACAATACTGTTTTTCCAGGTCTCCAGTGTCTCCGCCTCAGTCAGCTCTACTGGACCTCTGGGTTCAGCTCCATTCTTCGGGCCCTCAGGACGACCTCCTGAGGCCATGTGCCACTGCTGCAGAGGAGGAGGCAGCCGCCACCCTCCCTCCGGGACTCTGCACTCCAGCCAAAGACCCCGCAGCACATGTGCTCCTGACTTTTATACAGTATCCCAGAATGCACCAATACAGACAGTCTCTACCAATCACCAGGACTATATCAAAGCCTATGCATCCATTGGTCAGGTTTCCTCCCACTGTCCAACATGCCTCCCTATTGGACTAGTGTGAAACACTCTGCAGACAGAATGAATTGCATACTGAGCACAATAAGCAGATGAGCAGACCTCACTAACAGATCCTGATCTCTGGTAGGCAGAAAACAATATACATTTGCCTGCTGCTCCTCTGATAGGCAGACAGAGCCAAAAACTATACTCTCTCACTAGCACCTACCTAGGAGGATGCTACACTCACCCCCCGCCAAACTGAGCCATGTCCTCACTAGCACCTACCTAGGAGGGTGCTACACTCACCCCCCCCACCAAACCGAGCCATGTCCTCACTAGCACCTACCTAGGAGGGTGCTACACTCACCCCCCCCACCAAACCGAGCCATGTCCTCACTAGCACCTACATAGGAGGGTGCTACACTCACCCCCCGCCAAACCGAGCCATGTCCTCACTAGCACCTACCTAGGAGGGTGCTACACTCACCCCCCGCCAAACTGAGCCATGTCCTCACTAGCACCTACCTAGGAGGGTGCTACACTCACCCCTCACCAAACCGAGCCATGTCTTCACTAGCACCTACCTAGGAGGGTGCTACACTCACCCCCCCCCCCCCCAAACCGAGCCATGTCCTCACTAGCACCTACCTAGGAGGGTGCTACACTCACCCCCCGCCAAACCGAGCCATGTCCTCACTAGCACCTACCTAGGAGGGTGCTACACTCACCCCCCACCAAACCGAGCCATGTCCTCACTAGCACCTACCTAGGAAGGTGCTACATATTTAATTATTTATTTCCTTCTAGGAATGGATTTTAATGCTTTTTCATGCTGTATTTACTTAGTGTTTTCAGCGATTCTCGGTAAATACCGCAAAACGGTCTAGTGAATTGACAGTTTCAGGATCGCATACGATATTTAGGCAAAATGTGTCCCAACACCTAAATATTTCATGTTAGTTGATTCTGTGAATGGAGCCCTCTGTGTATCTCCGATGAGTCCCCACTCTGATAGGTGGTTGTCCGGCATCGTTGTCATTACAGCACTCTTCATTGGATAGAAACTTTTTTTAAATGAAAACTGGAGCCCTTCCCCCTCCCCTCCCCCCCCACCAGCCTGTACCACTTCACCATTATTACTGCTTCTTATTTATACATTGCTTATCATTCTTAAGTATTTTTTGCTACTTTTAGGAGTTCATTAAAAGTCAAACATTTTCAAAGGTTGAGCAAAAAAATTATTATTTTTTTTTCTTCAGAAAAGAAGAAAAAAAATCAGCGTCTTCAGAGTCTTAAATGAGGACATTTAATAAAGGGAAAAATTAATTCACTTCCACATACAATCAGCGGGGGGTTGTCACGCTGATTATTTAAAGTCTTTTTAAAAACAGAAAATATTATGCCTTTCAAATCATCACGCACACATAACAATGAGTCGAAGGTAAGATCAGCGCGGCGTCACCCGACTTCACATCTCTGAAGACTAGGGTTGAGCGAACACCTAGATGTCCGTGTTCGACGGGTTCGGCCGAACTTTAAAAAAAAGTCCGGGTCCGTGTCCCGGACTTTTACCGAACTTTTCCCGGACACCGAACCCCATTGAAGTCAATGGGGACCCGAACTTTAAGGCACTAAAATGGCTCTAAAACACCAAAGGAAAGGGCTAGAGTGCTGCAAATGGCAGCAAAACGTAATTAAGAGCATGGCAAGTGCTCTGCAAACAAATGTGGATAGGGAAATAACTTAAAACAACAAAAAAAAAACAGAAACATAAAACAATGTTCTTCTTCATCTCTGAAGGACGAGGCCCATATGGAGTAGGAGGGAGGTTGAGGTGGTGGTGGATGTGGCGGTGACATAGGCGTGCGCACAGGGTGTGCTGGGTGTGCCTGGGCACACCCTAATCACCTAGGGCACATAGCATTGCCAGTGAGGAGATGGGAAAGATCTCCCTGGGACCTGCTCTGCTCTATTTCTCCTTGCCTACAGGTACATGGCCCCGATACATTACTCTCCCTGCTGGCAAACACATGCATGTGTATTTCAACTTTGGGGTGCACAGCTTAATGCAATAGGCTGCGCACACCTATGGGCGGTGTAGGTGGAAGCGGCGGTGGAGGAGGACCAGGGCCGGATTAACAGCATCATGGGCTTGGTGCTGAGGATTTTGAAGGGCCTTAAGGGCCGTGCCTTGCCATGCACCCAGAGGAGGAAGGGTGCAGCCATGCATGCCTAATTCAACATGGGATGCTGTCTCTGAAGCCCATAAACACATCCATGCATCGCCAACTGTCCCTCCTTGTCCGGCCTTCACGCTGTGTGGGGAGGTTCTGAGGGTGCTGCCTGGGGAAGCGAGCATAGAAGCCAGACTTCTGTGTTTACAAGTGACAGAAGAGCGGTAACAGTGAATATGGCCAACCCGGGGCCTATATAAAAGGTAGGGGCCTGGAGCTGCAGCTCCAATAGCCCCTACATTAATCTGGCCCTGAGGAGGAGGACGAGGTAGCCAACACTGCTTCTTTTCAAAAATTTTAAATGAGGGTACACCCCAAAAGAGTGAGAAAGAGCAAAAATGGAACAATGGGTGGGTAAGGTCGGTATCCATTGCTATTCTGCATAAGGTACGGAAAAGTCCCGTGGGATCCATGCCTGGTTCATTTTAATGAACGTGAGCTTGTCCACATTGTCTCTGGACAGGCGGCTGCGCTTGTCTGTTATAACGCCCCCAGCCGTGCTAAATACCCGTTCAGATAATACACTGGCTGCAGGGCACGCCAGCACCTCCAAGGCGTAAAGGGCAAGCTCAGGCCATGTGCCCAATTTGGAGACCCAGAAGTTGAAGGGGGCAGACCCGTCATTCACTACATGTAGGCGTGTGCACACATACTGCTCCACCATGTTGGTAAAATGCTGCCTCCTGCTAAGACGTTCCATCTGAGCTGCTGGTGCTGCTGTTTGTTGTGGCGTGCTGACAAAGCTTTTCCACATTTCGGCCATGCTAACCCTGCCTTCTGAGGTGCTGGCGGTGCCCTGGTTGCGTTGGCGACCTCCTCCTCCTCCTCCTCTGCCTTGTGCTTCCACTGTGGCCCCGCTGTCAGATGGGAATGCCAGCAGCATGGCGTCTACCAGCGTGCGCTTGTACTCGCGCATCTTGCGATCGCGCTCCAGTGAGTGAATTAAGGACGGTACGTTGTCCTTGTAACGGGGATCCAGCAGCGTGGCCACCCAGTAATCAGCACAAGTTAGAATGTGGGCAACTCGGCGGTCGTTGTGGAGACACTGCAGCATGTAATCGCTCATGTGTGCCAGGCTGCCCAGAGGCGACGAAAGGCTGTCCTCTGTGGGAGGTGTATCGTCCGTGTCCTCTGTATCCCCCCAGCCACGCACCAGTGATGGCCATGAGCTGGCCTGGGTGCCACCCTGCTGTGAACATGGTTCCATCTCCTCCTCCAGCTCCTCCTCCTCCTCATCCTCCTCATCCTCCAGAACTGTGCCCCTGCTGGACAATTGCGTCCCTGGCGTTTGCGTGTGCAGGAACCCACCCTCGGAGCCCCTTGCGAATGACTGCCCTGAAAGCCTTGGAAATGTTACCTCTTCATCCTCCTCCTCCTCCTCATCCTGTGCCACATCCTCTTCCATCATCGCCCGAATTGTTTTTTCAAGGAGGCATAGAAGTGGGATAGTTAAGCTGAGAACGGCGTCATTGCCACTGGCCATGTTGGTGGAGTACTCAAAACAGCGCAACAAGGCACACAGGTCTCGCATGGAGGCCCAGTTATTGGTGGTGAAGTGGTGCTGTTCCGCAGAGCGACTCACGCGTGCGTGCTGCAGCTGAAACTCCACTATGGCCTGCTGCTGCTCGCACAGTCTTTCCAGCATGTGCAAGGTGGAGTTCCACCTTGTGGGCACGTCACATATGAGGCGGTGAGCGGGAAGGCCGAAGTTACGCTGCAGCGCTGCCAGGCGAGCAGCAGCAGGGTGAGAACGCCGAAAGTGCGCACAAACGGCCCGCACTTTCTGCAGCAGCTCTGACATATCGGGGTAGTTTTTAAGGAACCTCTGCACCACCAAATTCAGCACATGCGCCAGGCAAGGGATGTGCGTCAAACCGGCTAGGCCCAGAGCTGCTATGAGATTTCGCCCGTTATCACACACCACCAGGCCGGGCTTGAGGCTCGCTGGCAGCAACCACTCATTTGTCTGCTGTTCCATGCTCCTCCACAACTCCTGCGCGGTGTGTGGTTTGTCCCCCAAACAGGCAAGTTGTAAAACTGCCTGCTGTCGTTTACCCCTGGCCGTGCTGAAGTTGGTGGTGAAGGTGTTACGCTGTCCGGATGAGGAGGCGGTAGAGGATGAGGAAGCGGAGTAGGAGGAGTTACGAACAGGAGGCAAACTGAAGCGCCCTGCAATCCTCGGTGGTGGAAGGACATGCGCCAAATTGCTATCCGCCTCAGGCCCATCCGCCACTGCATTTACCCAGTGTGCCGTTAGGGAGATATAACGCCCCTGACCGTGCTTACTGGTCCACGTATCCGTAGTTAGGTGGACCTTGGCACAGATGGCGTTGCGCAGTGCACACCTGATATTTTCCCCCACTTGGTTGTGCAGGGAAGGGATGGCTTGCCTGGAAAAGTAGTGGCGGCTGGGCACGACGTACTGTGGGACAGCCACCGACATAAGGTTTTTAAAACTGTGCGTCTCCACCAGACGGAATGACAGCATTTCAAAGGCCAATAATTTTGAAATGCTGGCATTCAGGGCCAGGGATCGCGGGTGGGTAGGGGGGTACTTCCTCTTCCTCTCAAGTGTTTGGGAGATGGAAAGCTGAACGCTTCCACGGGACATTGTGGAGATGGTTGTTGGTGACCCAGGTGGTGGTGTTGCTGACAGATCGTCTGTTTGCGGGGTGGCAGGTGCCGGTATCACTACAGATGTGGCTGGAGCGGCCGAGACTGCAGCAGAAGAGGAAGCAGGATGAGCCAGAGACGTTTCTTGGTTTTGAAGGTGTGTACTCCATTGCAGCTCGTGCTTTGCACTTAGATGCCTGATCATGCAGGTTGTGCTCAGGTTGAGAAGGTTCATGCCTCGCTTCAAGCTCTGATTGCACAGGGTGCAAACCACTCGTGTCCTGTCATCAGCACATTTTCTAAAGAACTTCCACGCTAGAGAACTCCTTTGAGCTGACTTTGGTGCGCTCGTTCCCTTGCTGCGTTGGGCAGTAGTGGGCGTAGTGTCTAGGGCACGGCCGCTCCGCTTCTGCACCCTGCTCCCTCTTCTGCTGTGCTGGTGGCTCTGTGCGACCACCGCCTCTTCCTCCAAACTACTCAGGTCACCTGCATGACGTTCATTCCATGTGGGGTCGAGGACCTCATCGTCCTCCACATCATCTTCCACCCAGTCTTCACCCCTGCCCTCCTTGTCGGTCTCCACAATGCTGAACGCCGCAGCAGTTGGCACCTGCGTTTCGTCATCATCGGAGACGTGCTGCGATGATCCTTGCATGTACTCATCTTGAGAAATAAGTGGTTGGGCATCGCTGCACTCAATCTCTTCCACTTCTGGGGCAGGGCTAGGTGGATGGCCCTGGGAAACCCTGCTGACAGAGTCCTCAAAAAGAATAAGAGACTGCTGTATGGCTTGGGGCTCAGACTGCTGGCCTGATTTGCAAGGGGGTGAGGTGAAAGACGGTTGGACATTGGCTGCAGGTGCCAACTCTGACCTTTCTGCAGTAGACTGGGTGGGAGACAATGTGAAGGAACTGGAGGCACTGTCAGCAGCAAACCAATCTACTATCGCCTCAACTTGTTCTGGCCTCATCACTTCTAGGGGCGTTTGATGCCCTACCAAATACTGATGCAGGTTCTGTCGCCTACTCACACTTGAGGAAGGTGTTTCACTTGTGCGTGTAGCTGGCACAGATCGACCATGTCCTCTCCTTGCAACAGGAGCTCTACCAGCAGCACCACGACCCAGGCCACGGCCCTTATTTGACGCTCTCCTCATATTTCTGTAATTTAAGATCTTGCCCTAGAAAGGTTTTTATTGAATAGCGGAATAGAAAATATGATCCAAAAAAAGTGTATGTATATCACACGTACACAACCACACTAGGCCCCAATTACTATTGTTTGTACCCCTAAAAGGCTAGATGAGGAGTAGGGGGAGTATGGAACAGGCAGCACCCTCAAACCTTCAGAAGTATGAGATGAACCCCAACAACTTGGAAAGGTGGATCTCTCTCACACGTACCGACACAGACTATCCCGCAATTCAATTGATCCTCAAAGGTTTTTATTGAATAGCGGAATAGGAAATATGATCAAAAAAAGTGTATGTATCTCGCACGTACACAACCACACTAGGCCCCAATTACTATTGTTTGTACCCCTAAAAGGCTAGATGAGGAGTAGGGGGGGTATGGAACAGGCAGCACCCTCAAACCTTCAGAAGTATGAGATGAACCCCAACAACTTGGAAAGGTGGATCTCTCTCACACGTACCGACACAGACTATCCCGCAATTCAATTGATCCTCAAAGGTTTTTATTGAATAGCGGAATAGGAAATATGATCAAAAAAAGTGTATGTATCTCGCACGTACACAACCACACTAGGCCCCAATTACTATTGTTTGTACCCCTAAAAGGCTAGATGAGGAGTAGGGGGGGTATGGAACAGGCAGCACCCTCAAACCTTCAGAAGTATGAGATGAACCCCAACAACTTGGAAAGGTGGATCTCTCTCACACGTACCAACACAGACTATCCCCCAATTTAACTGATCCCCAAAGGTTTTTGATTAAATAGCGGAATAGAAAATATGATCCAAAAAAAGTGTATGTATATCACACGTACACAACCACACTAGGCCCCAATTACTATTGTTTGTACCCCTAAAAGGCTAGATGAGGAGTAGGGGGAGTATGGAACAGGCAGCACCCTCAAACCTTCAGAAGTATGAGATGAACCCCAACAACTTGGAAAGGTGGATCTCTCTCACACGTACCAACACAGACTATCCCCCAATTTAACTGATCCCCAAAGGTTTTTGATTAAATAGCGGAATAGAAAATATGATCCCAAAAAAGTGTATGTATATCACACGTACACAACCACACTAGGCCCCAATTACTATTGTTTGTACCCCTAAAAGGCTAGGAGTAGGGGGAGTATGGAACAGGCAGCACCCTCAAACCTTCAGAAGTATGAGATGAACCCCAACAACTTGGAAAGGTGGATCTCTCTCACACGTACCAACACAGACTATCCCCCAATTTAACTGATCCCCAAAGGTTTTTGATTAAATAGCGGAATAGAAAATATGATCCCAAAAAAGTGTATGTATATCACACGTACACAACCACACTAGGCCCCAATTACTATTGTTTGTACCCCTAAAAGGCTAGGAGTAGGGGGAGTATGGAACAGGCAGCACCCTCAAACCTTCAGAAGTATGAGATGAACCCCAACAACTTGGAAAGGTGGATCTCTCTCACACGTACCAACACAGACTATCCCCCAATTTAACTGATCCCCAAAGGTTTTTGATTAAATAGCGGAATAGAAAATATGATCCCAAAAAAGTGTATGTATATCACACGTACACAACCACACTAGGCCCCAATTACTATTGTTTGTACCCCTAAAAGGCTAGATGAGGAGTAGGGGGAGTATGGAACAGGCAGCACCCTCAAACCTTCAGAAGTATGAGATGAACCCCAACAACTTGGAAAGGTGGATCTCTCTCACACGTACCAACACAGACTATCCCCCAATTTAACTGATCCCCAAAGGTTTTTGATTAAATAGCGGAATAGAAAATATGATCCCAAAAAAGTGTATGTATATCACACGTACACAACCACACTAGGCCCCAATTACTATTGTTTGTACCCCTAAAAGGCTAGGAGTAGGGGGAGTATGGAACAGGCAGCACCCTCAAACCTTCAGAAGTATGAGATGAACCCCAACAACTTGGAAAGGTGGATCTCTCTCACACGTACCAACACAGACTATCCCCCAATTTAACTGATCCCCAAAGGTTTTTGATTAAATAGCGGAATAGAAAATATGATCCCAAAAAAGTGTATGTATATCACACGTACACAACCACACTAGGCCCCAATTACTATTGTTTGTACCCCTAAAAGGCTAGATGAGGAGTAGGGGGAGTATGGAACAGGCAGCACCCTCAAACCTTCAGAAGTATGAGATGAACCCCAACAACTTGGAAAGGTGGATCTCTCTCACACGTACCAACACAGACTATCCCCCAATTTAACTGATCCCCAAAGGTTTTTGATTAAATAGCGGAATAGAAAATATGATCCCAAAAAAGTGTATGTATATCACACGTACACAACCACACTAGGCCCCAATTACTATTGTTTGTACCCCTAAAAGGCTAGGAGTAGGGGGAGTATGGAACAGGCAGCACCCTCAAACCTTCAGAAGTATGAGATGAACCCCAACAACTTGGAAAGGTGGATCTCTCTCACACGTACCAACACAGACTATCCCCCAATTTAACTGATCCCCAAAGGTTTTTGATTAAATAGCGGAATAGAAAATATGATCCCAAAAAAGTGTATGTATATCACACGTACACAACCACACTAGGCCCCAATTACTATTGTTTGTACCCCTAAAAGGCTAGATGAGGAGTAGGGGGAGTATGGAACAGGCAGCACCCTCAAACCTTCAGAAGTATGAGATTGTGTTCACTGTACCCCACAAAGATTGAGTTCACTGCACCCCACAATGATTGTGTTCACTGCACCCCACAAAGATTGTGTTCACTGCACCTCACAAAGATTGTGTTCACTGTACCCCCCAAAGATTGTGTTCACTGCACCCCACAAAGATTGTGTTCACTGTACCCCACAAAGATTGTGTTCACTGCACCCCAAAAAGATTGTGTTCACTGCACCCCAAAAAGGATGTTGTTCACTGCACCCCAAAAAGGATGTTGTTCACTCCACCCCAAAAAGATTGTGTTCACTGCACCCCACAAAGATTGTGTTCACTGCACCCCAAAAAGATTGTGTTCACTGCACCCCAAAAATGATTTTGTTCACTGCACCCCAAAAAGGATTTTGTTCACTGCACCCCAAAAAGGATGTTGTTCACTCCACCCCAAAAAGATTGTGTTCACTGCACCCCAAAAAGATTGTGTTCACTGCACCCCACAAAGGATTTTGTTCACTGCACCCCAAAAAGATTGTGTTCACTGCACCCCAAAAAGGATGTTGTTCACTGCACCCCAAAAAGGATTTTGTTCACTGCACCCCAAAAAGATTGTGTTCACTGCACCCCACAAAGGATTTTGTTCACTGCACCCCACAAAGATTGTGTTCACTGCACACCAAAAAGGATTGTGTTCACTGCACCCCAAAAAGATTTTGTTCACTGCACCCCAAAAAGATTGTGTTCACTGCAGCCCAAAAAGATTGTGTTCACTGCAGCCCAAAAAGATTGTGTTCACTGCAGCCCAAAAAGATTGTGTTCACTGCAGCCCAAAAAGATTGTGTTCACTGCACCCCAAAAAGATTGTGTTCACTGCAGCTCACACACAGAAAAATGGATGTGGATCACTGACACCTGCCTATCTCCAATCCCACACCACACAGCAATATCGATTGTAGTTTGTAGAACACAGTTTCCCTAAAATTCAGCAGACTCTGTCCCTAACAGGATTGAGAAGAGATCGTAGATCAGGATTGAGTGCAGACCCCACCCCCCACACAGCAATATCGATTGTAGTTTGTAGAAGACACTGACCCTATAATTCAGCAGACTCTATCCCTAAAATGCCTACAACTCGCCCTGCCTAAACACTCCGACCTGTCCCTCAATTCTATCCGGACACAAATGTTTTTTTCCTGCCTATCTTTCCCTAATCAGCAGCCAGCACGTTGATGTGTGCTCTGTCCCTGAATCTAAGCAGCATAATGACGCCGCTGCGGCTGCCTCGAACTTATAAAGACTTGGTCACATGCTTCAGACGGCCAATCACAGCTACTGAGACATTTGCAGGCATGGCTGGGATGGCTTAAGGCACACCAGTTAAACGATTGTTGATTGGCTGTTGAAAGCCCGCCATGAAAAGAGCGCCAAAGCATGCAAAACCCGGAAATAAAACGACCGAACACGGATTTTTACCCGAACATACAGTAAAGTGTCCGTGTCCGTGTTCGGGTACAAAAAATCCAATTATTCGGTACGAACACGAATAATACAGTCCGTGTTCGCTCAACACTACTGAAGACAACTTGATAGCAAAGTTCCTCAATGGGGAAAGTTTCCCAACAACTTTTAATGCTGAACTTCAAGTAGATAAAAGTAATTACCGCTTAGACATTGTTTTTTTTATACAAAGCTGTAAAATGTACTTTATACATACAGCGGGTATAGAAAATAATCACCCCCCCCCCTTTACAATAATCACGTTGTGTTGCTTTGCAGCCTAAAATGAAGACAGACACAGTTTTTGTTTTCTCTAGCTGTATTTACTCATGAAATCTAAGTGGAAGGTAGAACATTGACATGTCAGAAAAGCATAAAACAAAATTAAAAAACAGTAAAACAAAAAAATAAAATGCAAAACCAGAATCACTGAGTTGAAAATTCCACAGATTTCCCCGCCTTTTCCTCCAACCACTGTGTGCTCATTGGTGGACATTCCCCGCCTTCTCCTCCAACCACTGTGTGCTCATTGGTGGACATTCCTCGTCTTCTCTTCCAACCACTGTGTGCTCATTGGTGGACATTCCCCGTCTTCTCCAATCACTGTGTGCTCATTGGTGGACATTCCCCGCCTTCTCCTCCAACCACTGTGTGCTCATTGGTGGACATTCCCCGCCTTCTCCTCCAACCACTGTGTGCTCATTGGTGGACATTCCCCGCCTTCTCCTCCAACCACTGTGTGCTCATTGGTGGACATTCCCCGCCTTCTCCTCCAACCACTGTGTGCTCATTGGTGGACATTCCCCGTCTTCTCCAACCACTGTGTGCTCATTGGTGGACATTCCCCGCCTTCTCCTCCAACCACTGTGTGCTCATTGGTGGACATTCCTCGTCTTCTCCTCCAACCACTGTGTGCTCATTGGTGGACATTCCTCGTCTTCTCCTCCAACCACTATGTGCTCATTGGTGGACATTGCCCGCCCTCTCCTCCAACCACTGTGTGCTCATTGGTGGACATTCCTCGTCTTCTCCTCCAACCACTGTGTGCTCATTGGTGGACATTCCCCGTCTTCTCCAAACACTGTGTGCTCATTGGTGGACATTCCCCACCTTCTCCTCCAACCACTGTGTGCTCATTGGTGGACATTCCCCGCCTTCTCCTCCAACCACTGTGTGCTCATTGGTACACATTCCCCGTCTTCTCCTCCAACCACTGTGTGCTCATTGGTGGACATTCCATGCCTTCTCCTCCAACCACTGTGAGTTCATTGGTGGACATTGCTCGCCCTCTCCGCAACCACTGTGTGCTCATTGGTGGACATTCCCGGCCTGCTCCTCCAACCACTATGTTCTCATTGGTGGACATTCCCCGCCTTCTCGTCCAACCACTGTGTGCTCATTGGTGGACATTCCCCGCCTTCTCCTCCAACCACTGTGTGCTCATTGGTAGACATTCCCCGTCTTCTCCTCCAACCACTGTGTGCTCATTGGTGGACATTCCATGCCTTCTCCTCCAACCACTGTGAGTTCATTGGTGGACATTGCCCGCCCTCTCCGCAACCACTGTGTGCTCATTGGTGGACATTCCCGGCCTGCTCCTCCAACCACTATGTGCTCATTGGTGGACATTCCCCGCCTTCTCGTCCAACCACTGTGTGCTCATTGGTGGACATTCCCCGCCTTCTTCTCCAACCACTGTATGTTCATTGGTGGACTTTCTCCACCTTCTCCTCCAACCACTGTGTGCTCATTGGTGGACGTTGAAGTGCTTGAAGCCCTCGGGAAGCACTAGGACCATCCCTCAACAGAGGTGCCCGGTCGGGGGGCTGGTTGATCCGTTACAAGCAGCAAGTGAACATGTTGTCCCTGAAGTTGATGTGCTGAATGCAGAAAATGGACAAGTTGAAGGATTGGAGGGACTTTGACCAGGGCCAAATTGTAATGTCTAGATGACTGGATCATAGCAACTCCAAAACTGCAGCTCTTGTGGGATGTTCCTGGCCAACCCATATGTTGTGTTTGATATCAATATATATATATATATATATATATATATATATATATATATATATATATATATTATGAATATTTTTTTTTCATCAGACTCAATATGAATTATCAGTTTTAAAATACAATCTGTTTAGATAGAAACAGAAATCAGGTTATTGTTGGGTTTGTTTGAGGATACTTGGCAAACAAATGCCTTGGTAACAATTACACAGGCTGTTCTCAAACAATAGGAACTTACAGTTGGAACAGTCTGTTGTTTTGTAACCATCATTAACATTAGCTTGACAAACTGAAACTTCCAAAATAAAAGCCAACAACAGAGACTGATAGAGGAGGACTCCATAACGCTTTAAGGAGGGAGCTGCAAGCTGGTGACTGGCTGCTAGTACTGCCCTGCATCCTAGCAACAATCACCTGCTTGTTAAAGTGGTTATAAAGGCAGAGGGTGCATTCTATGCATTAAGATAAAAAGCCTTCTGTGTGTAGCAGCCCCCCTCAGCTCCCCCTAATACTTACCTGAGCCCCATCTCTATCCAGTGATGTCCACGAGTGCCTCGGTTGTCCAGGAGGGCTGAGACATAGCAGCGGTGCCATTGGCTCCCCCTGCTGTCAATCAAACTTGTGATGGACCCCCTTACTCAAAAAGAGTGTCCGCCGTATAAGCTTCCTTTACCTGATAACAGCATGATCCAAGATCCCTTAGCCCACCCAGTCACTTGTGGAGACATCAGTGTAGGGTGGTAAGAAGCATAAGACTGTTTATTCAAACACAGGCACAAAGAGATATACACTCAGGGGACAATCCCCCCCTTCTTTGCATAATGACACAGGGTGGGGTAAACTACATTCAGTAACATGACACACAGGTATATTCAAATTTCCAACAGAAGACAGTCTTTAGGAAAGGCTGATGGAGAAACCTCCCTCTCCCCTTTAGCAGCTAATCCACATACACATATACATTCCATAATAGGTTGATCCCAAGGCAGACAGAAACAATAGAACAATGGGATACAGGCACTTCACAATACCAAACCCCACCCCACCTCAAACTATCTAGCAATGGTCTATGAGACAAACTTCATATATTTCTTGAGGGATATTGTTTATAAATATTACTGTCCTAAGTTAAAGAGCCCCTTCATTCTTTCAACACAAACCACACATATAGAACCCAGGATAACCGGGGTAACACAAAATGCTGAGTCTGGTGTGGTTGTACAGTGAGTCTGGTTAGTGCAGACCCAACTGGGGTTCTCGGTCACCCTGTGCCCCTAATAGACACAGGGTGACTTACACATAGGAGGGGTCGGGGGAGCAGGACAAGGGGTTTACCGACCTCTCTAAGTTAATCTGGGTTCCACAAGCCCCCCGCCCAAAGTGACTCCCATCACAAAACTCAATTAGCTAATCAGGAGAGAGAGGGGGCAGTGCCTGAATGGACACAGAGCGCTGAAGCTCGGCTCCGGTGCCCCCCATAGCAAGCTGACTCAACAGGAGGGAGGGGCCAGGAGCTTCAGCCAGGGACCCAAGAAGAGGAGGATTGGGGTTGCTCTGTGCAAAACCAACTGCAACAGAGGAGGGAAGAATAACATGTTTGTTCTTTTAGTAGAAAAAAAAATGAGACTTTACAATCACTTTAGCTCGGGTAGCCCCCAGCCCCCCACCCTTGATCCAGAGCTGTCCCACCTTCCACTATCGGCTCTGAGAATTAGAATGACAGCGGAGGCAGGGAAAGCTCTGGGCAGAATTGCTCCTAAATGGTGGCATCGTGGCGGTCCAAATAGGCTGTTGATTCGCTATGATTAAGCACTCCTTTGTGTGAAATGCCTCAACTGTATGTTAAGCCCTTGTGTGGTTTGTCCCATCTTGGGGGAACAAAGGTCTTTTATTAGACGGTATCAGTAGTGTGCGGCCACTTTTCATTTTCTTCTTGATATCATGCGGTGGTAACCCGGGGTCGGCACCTGTCTGTTATCCCTGTGACTATCCACACCTGAGCAGTATATCTCTTACTGTTGAAGGACATTGACTTGGCCCAGACCTAGACCACAGTCCACCATTTAGTGATCCCTGCCCTAGACTGTTTATTGGAGGTGGAATAAATGGACTGTTGTAGCACCCTTCTAGGTAGGTGCTAGTGAGAGAGTATAGTTTTGAGCTCTATCTGCTTACCAGAGGAGCTGCGGGTAAATCTATATTGTTCTCTGCCTACCAGAGAGCAGGTTCTATTAGTGAGGTCTGCTCATTGTGCTCAGTATGCAATTCATTCGGTCTGGAGAGTGTTTCACGCTGGTCCAATAGGGAGGCTTGTTGGACAGTGGGAGGAAACATGACAAATGGGTGCATAGGCTTTTGATACAGTCCTGATGATTGGCAGAGGGCAGGTCACATCAGTACATTCTGGGATACTGTATAAAAGCCAGGATCACATGTGTTGCGGGGTCTTTCACTGGAAAGCGGAGTCCCAGAGGGAGGGGGGCTGCCTCCTCCTCTGTAGAGGTGCCATGTGGTTGCAGGAGGTTGTCCTGAGGGCCAGAGGTGCGGCTGAGAGGAGCTGAACCCAGAGGTCCTGGGAAGCTGACTGAGAGGGGAGACACTGTAGACCCTGTGACTGCAGTATCGTGATTACAGGGACTTGTGTCAAGGGGCCTGACCTGAGGGGGGCCATCCCTGCTTGTAGGACAGTCAGTGGACGGGTATCAACGGAGGAAAAGAGAGGATACTAGGGAGAGTGTTCTGAAGATAACTAGTTGTTCATCTAGTCATCTTAAGGATAAGAGACTTAACTCACATTCATCCAAAGCGGCAGGATGAATAAACATCCTGGCTGTTCCATACCTATTGCAAAGTAGAGAAGACAGGAGTCCTAAAACACTGCGAATAGTTAAAATCCCACTATTTCCTTCTCCTATCCCCATTTTACAATAAACAACAAAACAACCAAATACCCCTGGACTGAGTATTGGAGTTTGAGCCAAGAAGCATTAAAGACTTGTCTTTGCTTATGGCCGTATGCTGGTAACCAGGGGGGAACCCACAAAGTGAATATCAAGTGGTCCTTACGGGGGCAGTGCTACATGTTCTTTGTGTGAGTGACGACCTCTGTACTGTTTGGGAAGGAACCAGTCAGATTCAGCGGCCCCTACGAGTTATTGTTGTGAGTATTCATAGCATGTGCACAATGCAAAATCTGTATTGTTGAACATTCTTTCACCCATTTGACATAAAACAAACATAAAATGCTGATGATTGAGCCTAACTGAGGCTATTTCTACTCATAGACAGGAAGGGGAAAAGACAAGGGGAGCGCTTCCCTAGTGTAAGACCTCCTTTATTTTGATGCAATAAAAAGAAATGCTGAGATGCACTCCAACGCATGACTCCAGCGAACAACATGTCTGTCACAGCTGAAATAGAGCCAGTGCGCTCCCATCCACCTACTTAAATGGTTGCACCATGATGTGCTGCTGACTGCAGCCTGGGGCTCTGAGCTGAAGCCTGCTACGGAAGATGGGACGGAGACTCCCAAGCACTGAAGCCTATGGTGGTGCGGTGTGGAGCCGAGGTGGCTACACTGCGGGCCAATGTTCCGAGGGGGGTCACGGGACACAAGTCCATGTACTCCAAGTTGCTATGGATACTGCAACGCGTTTCCGAGGGCGTGGCCTCCTTCAGGCAATGATCAAGGAGGCCCTTCTCCTGTTGTTGTCTTTCAGTGTTTTTTGGATACCCTTGGTCCTGAGAGGGCAGCAAGACCACCTATTTTGTGCTGCAAAGACCATTCAGAACATTTACCTTCCCGCATACAACTTGAGCGCAGGAGAGATACTGGTTTCAGTGATTGAGTGTCTCCGCCCCGACTCTCGCAGCAGCCTTTGGCGCCAATTACACATCCCCCCACTCCAAATCCCACCTCCCAGCAGCACAAATCCCCCCCACCCTAGCACAAATACACCCCCCCCAAAAAAAAAAAATTCCCTTCCTTTTCCAAATACTCCCTGTGACGGTAATCACAACCACAGATACTTATTGTGCACTGAGAATATGGTTTGGATAACTTCAAATGGGAGAGTAATATTTATCAACAATATCTCTCAAGAAATATGAAGATTTAATCCCACTTTACACTGTGAGACCTATAGCCTGTTGCCATGAAATCTGACTCCTAAATAATCAAAGCAATGCTTAGATGTGTATTCCATGTACTTCAATGTAGGAGATGGACAGACTGTCACTGGCAAGCTCTCCCTATTGTCTGTCTATTGAGGTGTGATGTGGATTGTGTTAAGTCTGTCTGTTTAGTTGTTAAATGTTAATGATCTCACATATTGTTCTGTCCATATGGCTAGATAATTAGTTCAGGTTAATGTATTTCTGTATGCAATTTCAACTGCATATAATAATGTAATCAGGCAACCCCTGACCTGTGTGTGGTAATCTGATCAGGAGGGGGAGGTCAATGCTGTATATAAATTCTGTGTGACTGTTCAATAAACTGAGATTCCAGTACAATCTAAGTTATCGGCTAGCTTTGTATGGGGGCGGCTGGGAAAATCTGAGATCTGTGTTCACGACTGGGAGGAAGCCGTATACTGACGGAAGTCCACAAGTACAGTGTGGGTCGGAGTTCTGTTACACTCCCTAATCATCCTTCCTGGCACAAATCCTCCCCCCCCCCCAAGAAAAATCCCACCATATCACCACTTCTAGCACAAACCCCCCCAAATTCCCCTTTCTAGCACAAATCCCTTTCCTCCATTCCAATACAAATCCCCCTAAATCACCACGCCCAGTAGTTCCATCTGAATTTCCCTTCCTAGGACAATTCTTACTCCCTGCTGCTCCCCAAATTCCCCCCCTCCTAACACAAATCTCCTCCCCCATTCTCCTCACAGCGCCCCCCCCCCCCAACTCACATGATGCCACATAGCCCGGGACAGCTTCCCCTTCTGCCTACCCCTTGTCTCAGGACTGGTGATATTTCTGCTCATAGACATCTACCTGCACATGTATAGATGTACACGTTTGATATTTATATAAAGATTTTGGCTCTTTTTCTTTTTTTTTTTTTTATGTATTTATTTATTTACTTCAGAAAGGAAGAAATGAAGAGACATCTGCATTACAATATAACAACTTTTACTACAAAGAAGTTCAATATCCGACACGAGTGTGTTTAATTTGAGGGCCATTCATCAGGGATGGTAACAAAGCAAGCTGTAAACTATTCAATAAAGTCATTTTACAGCATTCAATAAACGCTTCTATCTCTTTGTTATCATCGCAGATCTGGAGACATTTCTAATAAGTAAAACCTCCTTTTCAGTCTCTCTTCTGGAAATATCTTTATTGCATCTCTATACAACTTCTGAGGGAAGGAGCGAAGGAGACGCCTGCAGGCGAGGAGATTGGGAGATTGAGGGAAATGCTTTCGGGAGAACAAAAAAAAAAGAAGAAAGGTTCTAGAAACCGTTTCCTCCTTAGAGTTAACAATGATCCTCAACTCAAAAAGTGAAGGTTCCGTATCTTCTAGGGAAAATCGGGATGTGTTCATTGCGTCTGCGCAGAATCCTGAAACATTTACATTGCATCTTGAATTCTATCAGAAATATAACAGAACACTTCCTGTGTATTCAGACTCAAAGCGGTATATCTTCAGTGTGAGATCATCTAAGACAGTGGTCTCCAAACTGCAGCCCTTTGCTTGCTTTTATCCGGCCTTTGGGGCATTTTTCCCCAATAGTTCCTGCCACCGACACCAACAATGGGCCACTTTTCTTCATACTGTTACCAACGATAGGGCACTATTCCTCCCACTGACACCAATAATGGGGTACTATGCCTCCCACTGACACCAATGATGGGGCACTATTCCTTCCACTAACACCAATGATGGGGCACTATTCCTCCCACTAACACCAATGATGAGGCACTATTCCTCCCACTGACACCAAGGATGGGGCACTATTCCTCCCACTGATACCAATGATGGGGCACTATTCCCCCCACTGACAACAATGATGGTGCACTATTCCTCCCCCTGACACCAATGATGGGTCACTATTCCTCCCACTGACACCAATGATGGTGCACTACTTCTCCCACCGACACCAATGATGGGGCACTATTCCTCCCACTGACACCAATGATGGGGCACTATTGATCTTTTATTGAAAAGAATCAAGCAACATATTTTATACAAAAGTAAAAAACATAACTATAGTACAATATTCCAACAGAAAACAAAGGAATACACATCCATGTGCAGAATATATACAATATATACATAATCCACTTCCAACATTTTTAGAAAACTATTTACATAAAGCAGCAGAGAGGGCCTAAGAGGCACAACCCATCACCTATGTATGCAGCCATTTATCAAAAACTGAGCATTAAGAAATAAAATCTAGGGTGATAAGAGACAGAAAGCCACACCCGGGAAAGAGACTCCTGGCAGTCAGGGAGGCTTGAAACCCCTCCACGCCTTCAACCAAGCCCTCTGACCCCACTTGTCTCTCTCAAGCGCCCGAATCTTCCCCACCTCATGCAGAATGTCACACACCATTACCTGAACAGGAAGGATTTTACGCCGAAGGGTGACCTGACACCGTGCGTTCCATGTGTAATAACGGACTACTAAGCTAACTAAAAAAAGTGTATCCAAACAAAAGCCCCCACCAGTATTGAATGCTCCGTACACCCACTCAGCATAACCCAGCCTGGAGAGGAAAGGAACACCGAGGGCCCGCCCCACCTGTTTGTATACCTCTATGTTAAAAGGGCAACGAAGCAGAAAATGGTCCATAGTCTCCTCCTCACCTGTACATTCCTCCCGAGGACAACCACGATCCATCCCACTGCGGAATTTCAAATTGCCCCGAACATAGAGCCTCCCGTGGAAGCACAACCAGGCCAGATCCCTGAATTTAAGGGGGACTCTAGCCAAATTAATCAGTCTTAACCGTTCCCTCAAAATTGGGCCTGGGCAATCCCTTAAGGCCAGTGGGTCATGAAAGACTTCGCTCAAGACTCGGCTCATAAGGACTTTCCTCTGAGCGGATCTGAGATCTTCAGCCGACAGTCGCCACTGCCGCAGTAACTTCAGACACGGAGCGACATAGGCTGGGAGCTGACCACGATGACCCCTGAGATTCTTCACTTGGCCACCTTCTTCCCAAAGTCGCAGAAAAGGCCTAAACCAAGATCTAAACATGCCTGCCCATCCAGGAGGTTCCACTGCAAGCATACTACCAATGTTAAACTTGAGAAATAGCAGTGAAAGAAAAGAACGGGGTTGACCATACCTAAGCCACCCTCCCTCCTGGATAGATAGGTGACATTCCTCTTGATGGGGTTCAGTCTGTTCCCCCATAGCATCTGGAAGAACACACTATAGATCCTAGCATAGAGAGACACTGGCAAGATGCAGACAGGGCTGACATACAAGAAGATCGGTATCAGGTAAGTCTTAATCAGATCAACCCTTTCCCTCAGAGATAACTTCCATCTCTTCCAGCTGACCACCTTAGTATTGGCAACTTCCAGCCTGCCTTCCCAGTTTTTGAGGCCATAATCGCCAGGTCCGAATTCAATGCCTAATATCTTAATTTTTTCCTGGGGCACTGGAAAGGTGTCCGGGACTCGGGAGATCAAACCCCTCACCTTCCTTTCCCATCCAAAAAACTTCACTCTTTTCCTGATTGATCTTGGAGCCTGATGCTTCAGAGTACCGTGATGTCAGAGAGACCACCTCCTCCGCTTCATCTGTCCCAGTGACAATCACTGACACATCATCCGCATAGGCAACAACCCTCAAAGGCGGCTCACCCGGGATTCCCACTGGTACCCCACACAACATGCCGCTCTCTAGCCTCCTGATGAAGGGGTCGATTGCAAACACATAGAGCAGGGGACTCAGGGGACAACCCTGGCGCACCCCAGAACCAACCTCAAAGGACTGTCCAACCCAACCATTAACAAGAGGGAAGCTTTCTGCCCCCTTATACAAGACTTTTAACCAATCGACAAAACCACCCGGCAGACCGTACTTACTAAAGAGCAACCACAGGTACTCATGGTTGACACGATCGAAAGCCTTTGCCTGATCCAATGCCAGTAAATACTTTCCCCAGCCTGCAGCCCTGCACTGCTCCAAGGCCTCCCGGACAGCTAAAACCGCTGTGAAGGTGCTCCTACCCTGGATCGAACAGTGCTGATGGCGAGAAAGCAAAGACTCTGCTACTGCCGATAGGCGCCAGAAAAGTATCTTCGCCAGAACCTTTCTATCGACATTGAGAAGGCTGATGGGGCGCCAATTCTCAATCATCGAAGGATCTTTACCTTTTGAAAGAAGAATCACAGCTGAGAGTCTCATGGAAGGGGGAAGCACCCCCTCAGCAAGACAACTGTTAAAAATCTCTACCAAATGTGGGGCCAGAATAGACTTAAAGGCTTTGTAAAACTCAGCCGTCAGACCATCCGGTCCAGGTGACTTTTTGATGGCAAGCTGTTCAATTGCCCTCGTCACTAGTGTTGAGCGAACACGGACTGTATTATTCGTGTTCGTACCGAATAATTGGATTTTTTGTACCCGAACACGGACACGGACACTTTACTGTATGTTCGGGTAAAAATCCGTGTTCGGTCGTTTTATTTCCGGGTTTTGCATGCTTTGGCGCTCTTTTCATGGCGGGCTTTCAACAGCCAATCAACAATCGTTTAACTGGTGTGCCTTAAGCCATCCCAGCCATGCCTGCAAATGTCTTAGTAGCTGTGATTGGCCGTCTGAAGCATGTGACCAAGTCTTTATAAGTTCGAGGCAGCCGCAGCGGCGTCATTATGCTGCTTATATCAGGGACAGAGCACACATCAATGTGCTGGCTGCTGATTAGGGAAAGATAGGCAGGAAAAAACCATTTGTGTCCGGATAGAATTGAGGGACAGGTCGGAGTGTTTAGGCAGGGCGAGTTGTAGGCATTTTAGGGATAGAGTCTGCTGAATTATAGGGTCAGTGTCTTCTACAAAGTACAATCGATATTGCTGTGTGGGGGGTGGGGTGACTCTGCACTCAATCCTGATCTACGATCTCTTCTCAATCCTGTTAGGGACAGAGTCTGCTGAATTTTAGGGAAACTGTGTTCTACAAACTACAATCGATATTGCTGTGTGGTGTGGGATTGGAGATAGGCAGGTGTCAGTGATCCACATCCATTTTTCTGTGTGTGAGCTGCAGTGAACACAATCTTTTTGGGCTGCAGTGAACACAATCTTTTTGGGCTGCAGTGAACACAATCTTTTTGGGCTGCAGTGAACACAATCTTTTTGGGGTGCAGTGAACAAAATCTTTTTGGGGTGCAGTGAACACAATCCTTTTTGGTGTGCAGTGAACACAATCTTTGTGGGGTGCAGTGAACAAAATCCTTTGTGGGGTGCAGTGAACACAATCTTTTTGGGGTGCAGTGAACAAAATCCTTTTTGGGGTGCAGTGAACAACATCCTTTTTGGGGTGCAGTGAACACAATCTTTTTGGGGTGCAGTGAACAAAATCCTTTGTGGGGTGCAGTGAACACAATCTTTTTGGGGTGCAGTGAACACAATCTTTTTGGGGTGGAGTGAACAACATCCTTTTTGGGGTGCAGTGAACAAAATCCTTTTTGGGGTGCAGTGAACAAAATCATTTTTGGGGTGCAGTGAACACAATCTTTTTGGGGTGCAGTGAACACAATCTTTGTGGGGTGCAGTGAACACAATCTTTTTGGGGTGGAGTGAACAACATCCTTTTTGGGGTGCAGTGAACAACATCCTTTTTGGGGTGCAGTGAACACAATCTTTTTGGGGTGCAGTGAACACAATCTTTGTGGGGTACAGTGAACAGAATCTTTGTGGGGTGCAGTGAACACAATCTTTGGGGGGTACAGTGAACACAATCTTTTTGGGGTGCAGTGAACACAATCTTTGTGGGGTGCAGTGAACACAATCTTTTTGGGGTGGAGTGAACAAAATCATTTTTGGGGTGCAGTGAACAACATCCTTTTTGGGGTGCAGTGATCAAAATCCTTTTTGGGGTGCAGTGAACACAATCTTTTTGGGGTGCAGTGAACAAAATCCTTTGTGGGGTGCAGTGAACAGAATCTTTGTGGGGTGCAGTGAACACAATCTTTGGGGGGGTACAGTGAACACAATCTTTTTGGGGTGCAGTGAACACAATCTTTGTGGGGTACAGTGAACAGAATCTTTGTGGGGTGCAGTGAACACAATCTTTGTGGGGTGCAGTGAACAACATCCTTTTAGGGTGCAGTGAACACAATCTTTGTGGGGTACAGTGAACAGAATCTTTGTGGGGTGCAGTGAACACAATCTTTGGGGGGTACAGTGAACACAATCTTTGTGAGGTGCAGTGAACACAATCTTTGTGGGGTGCAGTGAACACAATCATTGTGGGGTGCAGTGAACTCAATCTTTGTGGGGTACAGTGAACACAATCTCATACTTCTGAAGATTTGAGGGTGCTGCCTGTTCCATACTCCCCCTACTCCTCATCTAGCCTTTTAGGGGTACAAACAATAGTAATTGGGGCCTAGTGTGGTTGTGTACGTGTGATATACATACACTTTTTTTGGATCATATTTTCTATTCCGCTATTTAATCAAAAACCTTTGGGGATCAGTTAAATTGGGGGATAGTCTGTGTTGGTACGTGTGAGAGAGATCCACCTTTCCAAGTTGTTGGGGTTCATCTCATACTTCTGAAGGTTTGAGGGTGCTGCCTGTTCCATACTCCCCCTACTCCTAGCCTTTTAGGGGTACAAACAATAGTAATTGGGGCCTAGTGTGGTTGTGTACGTGTGATATACATACACTTTTTTTGGATCATATTTTCTATTCCGCTATTTAATCAAAAACCTTTGGGGATCAGTTAAATTGGGGGATAGTCTGTGTTGGTACGTGTGAGAGAGATCCACCTTTCCAAGTTGTTGGGGATCATCTCATACTTCTGAAGGTTTGAGGGTGCTGCCTGTTCCATACCCCCCCTACTCCTCATCTAGCCTTTTAGGGGTACAAACAATAGTAATTGGGGCCTAGTGTGGTTGTGTACGTGTGATATACATACACTTTTTTTGGATCATATTTTCTATTCCGCTATTTAATCAAAAACCTTTGGGGATCAGTTAAATTGGGGGATAGTCTGTGTTGGTACGTGTGAGAGAGATCCACCTTTCCAAGTTGTTGGGGTTCATCTCATACTTCTGAAGGTTTGAGGGTGCTGCCTGTTCCATACTCCCCCTACTCCTCATCTAGCCTTTTAGGGGTACAAACAATAGTAATTGGGGCCCAGTGTGGTTGTGTACGTGTGATATACATACACTTTTTTTGGATCATATTTTCTATTCCGCTATTTAATCAAAAACCTTTGGGGATCAGTTAAATTGGGGGATAGTCTGTGTTGGTACGTGTGAGAGAGATCCACCTTTCCAAGTTGTTGGGGTTCATCTCATACTTCTGAAGGTTTGAGGGTGCTGCCTGTTCCATACCCCCCCTACTCCTCATCTAGCCTTTTAGGGGTACAAACAATAGTAATTGGGGCCTAGTGTGGTTGTGTACGTGTGATATACATACACTTTTTTTGGATCATATTTTCTATTCCGCTATTTAATCAAAAACCTTTGGGGATCAGTTAAATTGGGGGATAGTCTGTGTTGGTACGTGTGAGAGAGATCCACCTTTCCAAGTTGTTGGGGTTCATCTCATACTTCTGAAGGTTTGAGGGTGCTGCCTGTTCCATACTCCCCCTACTCCTAGCCTTTTAGGGGTACAAACAATAGTAATTGGGGCCTAGTGTGGTTGTGTACGTGTGATATACATACACTTTTTTTGGATCATATTTTCTATTCCGCTATTTAATCAAAAACCTTTGGGGATCAGTTAAATTGGGGGATAGTCTGTGTTGGTACGTGTGAGAGAGATCCACCTTTCCAAGTTGTTGGGGTTCATCTCATACTTCTGAAGGTTTGAGGGTGCTGCCTGTTCCATACTCCCCCTACTCCTAGCCTTTTAGGGGTACAAACAATAGTAATTGGGGCCTAGTGTGGTTGTGTACGTGTGATATACATACACTTTTTTTGGATCATATTTTCTATTCCGCTATTTAATCAAAAACCTTTGGGGATCAGTTAAATTGGGGGATAGTCTGTGTTGGTACGTGTGAGAGAGATCCACCTTTCCAAGTTGTTGGGGTTCATCTCATACTTCTGAAGGTTTGAGGGTGCTGCCTGTTCCATACCCCCCCTACTCCTCATCTAGCCTTTTAGGGGTACAAACAATAGTAATTGGGGCCTAGTGTGGTTGTGTACGTGTGATATACATACACTTTTTTTGGATCATATTTTCTATTCCGCTATTTAATCAAAAACCTTTGGGGATCAGTTAAATTGGGGGATAGTCTGTGTTGGTACGTGTGAGAGAGATCCACCTTTCCAAGTTGTTGGGGTTCATCTCATACTTCTGAAGGTTTGAGGGTGCTGCCTGTTCCATACTCCCCCTACTCCTCATCTAGCCTTTTAGGGGTACAAACAATAGTAATTGGGGCCTAGTGTGGTTGTGTACGTGTGATATACATACACTTTTTTTGGATCATATTTTCTATTCCGCTATTTAATCAAAAACCTTTGGGGATCAGTTAAATTGGGGGATAGTCTGTGTTGGTACGTGTGAGAGAGATCCACCTTTCCAAGTTGTTGGGGTTCATCTCATACTTCTGAAGGTTTGAGGGTGCTGCCTGTTCCATACTCCCCCTACTCCTCATCTAGCCTTTTAGGGGTACAAACAATAGTAATTGGGGCCTTGTGTGGTTGTGTACGTGTGATATACATACACTTTTTTTGGATCATATTTTCTATTCCGCTATTTAATCAAAAACCTTTGGGGATCAGTTAAATTGGGGGATAGTCTGTGTTGGTACGTGTGAGAGAGATCCACCTTTCCAAGTTGTTGGGGTTCATCTCATACTTCTGAAGGTTTGAGGGTGCTGCCTGTTCCATACTCCTCCTACTCCTCATCCATCCTTTTAGGGGTAGAAACAATAGTAATTGGGGCCTAGTGTGGTTTTGTACGTGCGAGATACATACACTTTTTTGGATCATATTTCCTATTCCGCTATTCAATAAAAACCTTTCTAGGGCAAGATCTTAAATTACAGAAATATGAGGAGACCGTCAAATAAGGGCCGTGGCCTGGGTCGTGGTGCTGCTGGTAGAGCTCCTGTTGCAAGGAGAGGACGTGGTCGATCTGTGCCAGCTACACGCACAAGTGAAACACCTTCCTCAAGTGTGAGTAGGCGACAGAACCTGCATCAGTATTTGGTAGGGCATCAAACGCCCCTAGAAGTGATGAGGCCAGAACAAGTTGAGGCGATAGTAGATTGGTTTGCTGCTGACAGTGCCTCCAGTTCCTTCACATTGTCTCCCACCCAGTCTACTGCAGAAAGGTCAGAGTTGGCACCTGCAGCCAATGTCCATCCGTCTTTCACCTCACCCCCTTGCAAATCAGGCCAGCAGTCTGAGCCCCAAGCCATACAGCAGTCTCTTATTCTTTTTGAGGACTCTGTCAGCAGGGTTTCCCAGGGCCATCCACCTAGCCCTGCCCCAGAAGTGGAAGAGATTGAGTGCAGCGATGCCCAACCACTTATTTCTCAAGATGAGTACATGCAAGGATCATCGCAGCACGTCTCCGATGATGACGAAACGCAGGTGCCAACTGCTGCGGCGTTCAGCATTGTGGAGACCGACAAGGAGGGCAGGGGTGAAGACTGGGTGGAAGATGATGTGGAGGACGATGAGGTCCTCGACCCCACATGGAATGAACGTCATGCAGGTGACCTGAGTAGTTTGGAGGAAGAGGCGGTGGTCGCACAGAGCCACCAGCACAGCAGAAGAGGGAGCAGGGTGCAGAAGCGGAGCGGCCGTGCCCTAGACACTACGCCCGCTACTGCCCAACGCAGCAAGGGAACGAGCGCACCAAAGTCAGCTCAAAGGAGTTCTCTAGCGTGGAAGTTCTTTAGAAAATGTGCTGATGACAGGACACGAGTGGTTTGCACCCTGTGCAATCAGAGCTTGAAGCGAGGCATAAACCTTCTCAACCTGAGCACAACCTGCATGATCAGGCATCTAAGTGCAAAGCACGAGCTGCAGTGGAGTACACACCTTCAAAACCAAGAAACGTCTCTGGCTCATCCTGCTTCCTCTTCTGCTGCAGTCTCGGCCGCTCCAGCCACATCTGTAGTGATACCGGCACCTGCCACCCCGCAAACAGACGATCTGTCAGCAACACCACCACCTGGGTCACCAACAACCATCTCCACAATGTCCCGTGGAAGCGTTCAGCTTTCCATCTCCCAAACACTTGAGAGGAAGAGGAAGTACCCCCCTACCCACCCGCGATCCCTGGCCCTGAATGCCAGCATTTCAAAATTATTGGCCTTTGAAATGCTGTCATTCCGTCTGGTGGAGACGCACAGTTTTAAAAACCTTATGTCGGTGGCTGTCCCACAGTACGTCGTGCCCAGCCGCCACTACTTTTCCAGGCAAGCCATCCCTTCCCTGCACAACCAAGTGGGGGAAAATATCAGGTGTGCACTGCGCAACGCCATCTGTGCCAAGGTCCACCTAACTACGGATACGTGGACCAGTAAGCACGGTCAGGGGCGTTATATCTCCCTAACGGCACACTGGGTAAATGCAGTGGCGGATGGGCCTGAGGCGGATAGCAATTTGGCGCATGTCCTTCCACCACCGAGGATTGCAGGGCGCTTCAGTTTGCCTCCTGTTCCTAACTCCTCCTACTCCGCTTCCTCATCCTCTACCGCCTCCTCATCCGGACAGCGTAACACCTTCACCACCAACTTCAGCACGGCCAGGGGTAAACGACAGCAGGCAGTTTTACAACTTGCCTGTTTGGGGGACAAACCACACACCGCGCAGGAGTTGTGGAGGAGCATGGAACAGCAGACAAATGAGTGGTTGCTGCCAGCGAGCCTCAAGCCCGGCCTGGTGGTGTGCGATAACGGGCGAAATCTCATAGCAGCTCTGGGCCTAGCCGGTTTGACGCACATCCCTTGCCTGGCGCATGTGCTGAATTTGGTGGTGCAGAGGTTCCTTAAAAACTACCCCGATATGTCAGAGCTGCTGCAGAAAGTGCGGGCCGTTTGTGCGCACTTTCGGCGTTCTCACCCTGCTGCTGCTCGCCTGGCAGCGCTGCAGCGTAACTTCGGCCTTCCCGCTCACCGCCTCATATGTGACGTGCCCACAAGGTGGAACTCCACCTTGCACATGCTGGAAAGACTGTGCGAGCAGCAGCAGGCCATAGTGGAGTTTCAGCTGCAGCACGCACGCGTGAGTCGCTCTGCGGAACAGCACCACTTCACCACCAATAACTGGGCCTCCATGCGAGACCTGTGTGCCTTGTTGCGCTGTTTTGAGTACTCCACCAACATGGCCAGTGGCAATGACGCCGTTCTCAGCTTAACTATCCCACTTCTATGCCTCCTTGAAAAAACAATTCGGGCGATGATGGAAGAGGATGTGGCACAGGATGAGGAGGAGGAGGAGGATGAAGAGGTAACATTTCCAAGGCTTTCAGGGCAGTCATTCGCAAGGGGCTCCGAGGGTGGGTTCCTGCACACGCAAACGCCAGGGACGCAATTGTCCAGCAGGGGCACAGTTCTGGAGGATGAGGAGGATGAGGAGGAGGAGGAGCTGGAGGAGGAGATGGAACCATGTTCACAGCAGGGTGGCACCCAGGCCAGCTCATGGCCATCACTGGTGCGTGGCTGGGGGGATACAGAGGACACGGACGATACACCTCCCACAGAGGACAGCCTTTCGTCGCCTCTGGGCAGCCTGGCACACATGAGCGATTACATGCTGCAGTGTCTCCACAACGACCGCCGAGTTGCCCACATTCTAACTTGTGCTGATTACTGGGTGGCCACGCTGCTGGATCCCCGTTACAAGGACAACGTACCGTCCTTAATTCACTCACTGGAGCGCGATCGCAAGATGCGCGAGTACAAGCGCACGCTGGTAGACGCCATGCTGCTGGCATTCCCATCTGACAGCGGGGCCACAGTGGAAGCACAAGGCAGAGGAGGAGGAGGAGGAGGTCGCCAACGCAACCAGGGCACCGCCAGCACCTCAGAAGGCAGGGTTAGCATGGCCGAAATGTGGAAAAGCTTTGTCAGCACGCCACAACAAACAGCAGCACCAGCAGCTCAGATGGAACGTCTTAGCAGGAGGCAGCATTTTACCAACATGGTGGAGCAGTATGTGTGCACACGCCTACATGTAGTGAATGACGGGTCTGCCCCCTTCAACTTCTGGGTCTCCAAATTGGGCACATGGCCTGAGCTTGCCCTTTACGCCTTGGAGGTGCTGGCGTGCCCTGCAGCCAGTGTATTATCTGAACGGGTATTTAGCACGGCTGGGGGCGTTATAACAGACAAGCGCAGCCGCCTGTCCAGAGACAATGTGGACAAGCTCACGTTCATTAAAATGAACCAGGCATGGATCCCACGGGACTTTTCCGTACCTTATGCAGAATAGCAATGGATACCGACCTTACCCACCCATTGTTCCATTTTTGCTCTTTCTCACTCTTTTGGGGTGTACCCTCATTTAAAATTTTTGAAAAGAAGCAGTGTTGGCTACCTCGTCCTCCTCCTCAGGGCCAGATTAATGTAGGGGCTATTGGAGCTGCAGCTCCAGGCCCCTACCTTTTATATAGGCCCCGGGTTGGCCATATTCACTGTTACCGCTCTTCTGTCACTTGTAAACACAGAAGTCTGGCTTCTATGCTCGCTTCCCCAGGCAGCACCCTCAGAACCTCCCCACACAGCGTGAAGGCCGGACAAGGAGGGACAGTTGGCGATGCATGGATGTGTTTATGGGCTTCAGAGACAGCATCCCATGTTGAATTAGGCATGCATGGCTGCACCCTTCCTCCTCTGGGTGCATGGCAAGGCACGGCCCTTAAGGCCCTTCAAAATCCTCAGCACCAAGCCCATGATGCTGTTAATCCGGCCCTGGTCCTCCTCCACCGCCGCTTCCACCTACACCGCCCATAGGTGTGCGCAGCCTATTGCATTAAGGTGTGCACCCCAAAGTTGAAATACACATGCATGTGTTTGCCAGCAGGGAGAGTAATGTATCGGGGCCATGTACCTGTAGGCAAGGAGAAATAGAGCAGAGCAGGTCCCAGGGAGATCTTTCCCATCTCCTCACTGGCAATGCTATGTGCCCTAGGTGATTAGGGTGTGCCCAGGCACACCCAGCACACCCTGTGCGCACGCCTATGTCACCGCCACATCCACCACCACCTCAACCTCCCTCCTACTCCATATGGGCCTCGTCCTTCAGAGATGAAGAAGAACATTGTTTTATTTTTCTGTTTTTTTTTGTTGTTTTAAGTTATTTCCCTATCCACATTTGTTTGCAGAGCACTTGCCATGCTCTTAATTACGTTTTGCTGCCATTTGCAGCACTCTAGCCCTTTCCTTTGGTGTTTTAGAGCCATTTTAGTGCCTTAAAGTTTGGGTCCCCATTGACTTCAATGGGGTTCGGTGTCCGGGAAAAGTTCGGTAAAAGTCCGGGACACGGACCCGGACTTTTTTTTAAAGTTCGGCCGAACCCGTCGAACACGGACATCTAGGTGTCCGCTCAACCCTACTCGTCACCTCTTCAACTGTGATCTCTTCTGTCAAATTCATCAAGAGGACATCTCCACCATTTAGACCTGGAGTAGAGTCCAAAAAGCTTTCCATCTTGTCTCGGTCAAGCTCTTTCCTCCCAAGAAGTTAAGCATAAAAAGACCTCATGACCTCCAGGATCCCTGACCTGGACTTTGTCAAGGAACCTGTACTATCCTTAAGGCCAACGACCATCTTAACAGCTACACCCTGTTTGCAGTTCTGGTAAGGGTCAGGCGAGTGGTATTTCCCATAGTCCCTCTCCAGAACCAAAGAGGTATGCCGGTCATATTGACACTTCCTGAGGAGGATTTTCACTTCAGAGATTGCCCCAGGATCTCCTCCTCTCGAGACAAGAATATCCAGCTTCCTCCGCAAACGTTGGTAGGTCATGTATCTATTAAACTGTTTTTTATTGGCTAGGCCCCTGAAGAATCCAGCAATCCTCTTTTTGGTCAGCTCCCACCACTCAGCCTTGCTGCTACAAAAGTCCAGGATGGTCACCTGTGCCTGAAAGAATTCCTCAAAGGATTGTCTAACATGTTCTTCCTCAAGGAGAGTCGAATTTAATCTCCAGATGCCTTTGCCCCTCTGAGGGAAGTCTGAAGCATTCAAGACCACAGATAGCATACAGTGATCAGAGAACTCCACTGCCTGCACCACTGGGGGTGAGAAAGCAGAGGCCTCCTTCAAAAAAAACCTATCTATCCTACTTTGACTATTACCTCGATGAAAGGTGAACCCTGTGTCATCCGGAAGGTGCTTAATGTGCACATCCACAAGACCAGCATCCCTAACCATACTATTTAAAAAAACGCTATCATATCCCAGCCTGTCATTGAAGTCCTTCCTGTCCTTGGGCCTAGTCACAGTATTAAAGTCACCTCCAAAAACAACTTGCCGGGATGTAAAAAGAAATGGCTTGATCCTTGTAAAAAGGCATTTCCTGTCCCACTTTGTGTGTGGCCCATAAATATTAATTAGGCGCAGGTCCTGCCCTCCCACAAGAACGTCTAAGACCATACATCTCCCAATCTCCACCTCAATAACCCGCCGGACAGTTACCATGCCGGTTTTAAACAACACCGCCACCCCGCCGTAAGGCTCGGCCGCAAGAGACCAGTAAGATGGACCATACCTCCACTCTCTCTTGGCCATATGAATATCTGCCAAGGAGGTGAGCCTAGTCTCCTGCAAAAATAAAATTTCAGCATCTAATTGGCTGAACAAAAAGAAGGCCATAGAACGAGCTCTTACCGACTTAATGCTGGCAACATTTATTGTCACCACTTTTAACGGAGGGGGAACCGCCATTTGGGTTATTGGGTGTATTGCTTCTTAGCTCCCCTCTGCTGCTCATCACCAGAAGCCTCTCTCTTTCTTGAGGCCTCCTCCAATTCCATTTCTGAATCAGAATTTTGCTCAGAAGAAGCTCCAGATGTGGAGATATCCCATGCAGAAGCCCTAGAACGGTTGGGGACAGACACTGGGGCTTCCTGTCCCTGTTCCGTCCTCACCGCCTGTCTCTTCCGCCTCACAACCCTCCTTCTCTCCTCCAGGTACTGCAGGTCAGATTCAGAGATGTTATCTCTTGTTTTCTTCTTTTTTGAAGTCTTCACAGAAGACTTCTTTACAGAGGAAACCGCAGCACCCTTTTTGGTACCTTCTACCACTCCTGGTGGAGGGGGACCTTCCCTTAAGTCAGACCTAGGAGGGGATGACTCATGGGGCAAGACTGACTCGGGGGGTACAGACTTAGAAGGTTCTGACACAAGAGGAGTGGGTACAGTAGGCTGGGGGGACACAGAGACAGCCACAGAAGGAATACCTACAGACACAGGAGGGTTGGCCACAGAAACTGGGGAGGGATCCTGAACAGGACCTGGGGGGTCAGTGACCGCTGAGGAGGATGGTACACCAGGGGCCTCATCCTCCATCCCGTCCAGCCTCAACAGTTCATCTACTACCTCCTTCTCCATGTTGTGCCAGGCCTCCGGACATCGGCTGTAGGGGTGGCCAAGGCGCAGGCACAGGTTGCATCTTATCGCCTGGGTACAGTCCCTGGCCACATGACCCTGTCCCCGACATACTTAACATATTAAGGCTGAACAGGAGGAGCTAAAATGCCCCTTTTCTCCACAGCGGTGACATAGCTTTAGCTGACCAGGATAAAAAATAGTCATCCTATCCCTCCCTATGAAAGCCGAGGAGGGCAGGTGACGGACAACATTCCCATCCCTGGCCAACCTGACCGTTACTGACCAACCCCCGGTCCAGATGTCACGTTCATCAAGGATTTTTTCTAGCCTTGTCAAAACCTCACCATAGTTCCTTAACCAGACCTCTAGGTCCCGAGCAGGAACACTCTCATTATTGAGGATGATGGTTATTTTTTTAACCGTTGATCTCTGCGAAACAGCAACTGGTGCCAGATCTTCCCATTCGGGTCTTGACCTGCACCGAGCTTCATATCGTTCCCAGAACAGGTCAAGACCCTCTGGCCTGGTGAAGCTGATTGTGTACTCCCGGCTCCCAGCTACGTGTATTAGGGCATAAAGGTCATTCGCCCCAAAGCCCATCTCCAAAATCATATCCACCACCACACGCCGTGCTGGAGAGACTGCACCACCTTCCCATTTAAGTATAACGACATTACGTCTTGGACCCCCAGCAGAAGCCAGAGACCCAAGACCGGAACCAGGGGTGCTCAAAGTGGCAGTTTGTGGTGTAAATCTCTGCCTGGAAGCAGGGTTCCTCATTGGCTGCAGCCCTGGCTTAATAATATTACCAGGAGCAGAGCGTACCACCTGAGCAAAAGAAGGCTTATCAGGGCCAAGACCCCACACTGATGTAACTTTAGCCGGTACATTATTATTATTATCCTTATTATTAACTTCTTGTACTGAGCCAGCAGGATTGTCCATTAAACACACATTAGTAGGATTATTCAGAACAGCTGTGTTGGAAGAAATGTCAGAACAATCAGTATTCACTATCACAGTTTCTGCTGTAGTACCACAGGTGTCCTGATGCTGCAGTATAGAGACAGCAGCTGTGACTGGACAAACAGCCTTTGACTCAGCAAAAGGGGGGTTAATGGGTTGCTCTGGCTCTTGTAGTTCCTTTGCTGCAATGTCACTTTTTAAACGCAGTTTTTCCTGCAAGGAAACATCAGCAGCTGAAATATTGCTGGATATGGAATTACCAGCCTGGGTGTCATTGGGCAAAACATCCGCATTAGCCAAGGTGTTAAATGGCACAAAAATAGTTTTATCAGTCACTTGAGACTTGATAGGCTTTACCTTATCAGGCACATTATCAGGAAAGTTCTCCTCACCAAACACCAGCTGATCCGCCTGTAATGGAGACTCCACCGCCTGGATCACTGTCAGCATGCCTCCTGAGCCCTGAGAAGGCAAAGTGTTGCTTACCTCACCTTGGGGGGTCAAGGGGTCAGAATTGGGGGTCTCCTCCTCCACCTCCATCTTTGCCATCCTTGCAAATCTCCGGTCATTGCAAAACTTTTCCTTAAAGGGCCCCTCTTTACCTTCCATCATGGCCACAATGGTTTCCTGGTGTTGAACCCGGACCTTTGCCAACTGGATTTCCGAATCCATAGATCCACGGTTGCGGCTGTGCAAACCTTCACGTTGCTTTCGCAGACGCTTCAACTCCGCTCTCAATTTGTAGAGCTGGTCTCTCTCCCTATTCAGGACCTTGATCCCGGCCACCACTCGCTCCCGAATGGACTCGGTATCCTCATCCTCACCAGGGGCAGAGAGATCCCCAGCCATGGCTTGTCCAGGAGCAGGTATATCATCCATCCGCCCAGGGGATAGCTGAGAGCTTCCAGCAGGAGAGGCCCTGCTGGCCTGC
This sequence comes from Pelophylax lessonae, assembly GCF_965119305.1. Taxonomy (NCBI): domain Eukaryota; kingdom Metazoa; phylum Chordata; class Amphibia; order Anura; family Ranidae; genus Pelophylax; species Pelophylax lessonae. The sequence goes on along the minus strand of NC_138771.1, from coordinate 4,209,045 downwards.
ATGGCCTCCCCAGATAGGGGCCAGCAGGGCTGGGAGAGATTTTACCAGACTCCCCTCTCACAGAAATCACCTGGAGCAGCTCCAGACACACAGCCAGAGAACCTTCCTGCAGCCACACCCGAAGCTGAATGATGGGAAACTACTCCTCCCACTGACAGCAATGATGGTGCACTATTCCTCCCACTGACACCAATGATGGGTCACTATTCCTCCCACTGATACCAATGATGGGACACTATTCCTCCCACCGACACTAATGATGGGGCATTATTCCTCCCACTGACACCAATGATGGGGCACTATTCCTCTCACTGATACCTGTGTGGGTTAATCTGATCAGGAGGGGAAGGTCCATGCTGCATATAAATTCTGTGCGACTGTTATAAATTAATAAACTGAGATTCCAGTACAAGCTAAGTTGTCGGCTAGCTTTGTATGTAGGGCGGCTGGGAAAATCTGAGATCTATGTTCACGACTGGGAGCTGTATACTGACGGTAGTCCACAAGTACAGTGTGGGTCGGAGTTCTGTTACACTCCCTAATCATCCTTACTGGCATTGGCACTGGCACTGGCACTGTTTACTCCCACTGACAACAAGACATTTTCTATTCCCACTGGCCACAGTCCGGCCCCCTAAAGTGTGCAGGACAGTAAGCTGTCCCTTTGTTTAGAAAGTTTGCAGACCCCTGATCTAAGATAGTAGTTCCTAACCACCTGACCATGGCCCACTGCCTGGTCATGGCCTCCCTCCTCCTGGGCCTACAGTTAACTTTAGATACTCTAAACTCCCACAGTGTTTGAGTATAAACTTTTCTTTTTACCATTAGAGCATAGAAGGTTTTGGAAGAATTTACCGGGCCCTGGTCTTAATAAGGTTGAGAAACATTTATCTAAGGTATTGCTGCCTTTGACTGATACTCTTATTTCATTCGGAGTGAGATTTGGTGATGCTCATTGTTCTCCTTCCTGGAGAAGAAGCTGTACTTTCAGACTTGTAGTGAAAGGATCTCCATCCTTGTGCTTCATCTATGATATAGATCTGTTCTTTCTCCTCTGCTGCTTCTTGAAATTTTCCCCACCAGTAATCAGGGGGGCAGCTTTGACATGAGGAATCAAAGCCCCGTGTCTCTCAAGATGGCAGCCTTCACATACCGAACAAGGCACGGTAAGTCAGTAATGGGGAAAGAAATCAGCTTCTGGAGGACCACGGGCAATACTGTTGTCTAGCACTTTATCCTCTGTTTCTTTTTTAGGGGGGCACAGCTTTCACAGTACAGGTTTTTTCTTAGTCATTAGGTATACACTTCAGATAGACAATATTTTTCAATTTTGCCCACCAATTATCTAATCTGGCTATGAACAGTTACGTTGGCCAGTTACGTTGGCCAGTTACATTGGCCAGACATGTATTCACTTGAGAAGTCCTAGGAGCATTGCTTAACCATAGCAGAACATTGCACTTTTGAAGATATGACCACCCCCTCCTCCTCAAAAAACTAAACTCCCGTGGTCTCCGTTCCGACTTCTGCAGCACCCTTGTACCCTTCACTGGTTCTCATCCTACCCATCCCAACGCACCTTCAGTGCTACTTACAACTCTACTACTTCCTTTCCTCTTCCTTTCTTGGTTGGGGTCCCCCAAGGTTCTATTCTTAAGCCACTCCTTTTCTCAATCTACACCTCCTCCCTGGGTCAACTAATTGCCTCCTATGGCTTTCATAGCATCTCTACGCTGATGACACCCAAATCTATCTCTTCACCCCTCAGCTCACTCCATCAATCTCCTCACGCATCACCAACTTACTAACAGACATATCAGCCGGATGTCACATCACTTCCTCAAACTCAACCTATCCAAAACCGAGCTCATGATATTTCCTCCCCCACGTTCCTCTTCCCCTGATTTCTCTGTCAAAATCAACGGCTCCACTATCAACCCGTCCCCCCATGCCAAGGTCCTAGGTTTAATCCTGGACTCTGAACTATCCTTTTGGCCCCACATCCAATCACTGTCCATAGCTTGCTACCTCAACCTCCGCAACATCTCCAAGATACGCCCCTTCCTAACCAATGACACCACAGAGCTTCTAATCAATTCCCTGGTCATCTCTCGTCTCGATTACTGCAACTCCCTTCTCATTGGCCTACCTTTAAATAGATTTACCCCCCCCCTTTAGTCCGTCATGAACGCTGCTGTCAGGCTCATTCACCTTACCTGTGTCTGCTACCCCTCTTTGCCAATCCCTCCATTGGCTGCCACTCAACCTACAAATTAAATTCTAGTTACTAACCATAACTTACAAAGCCATCCGTAACTTGGCCCCTAGCTACATAACTAACCTGGTCTCAAAATACCAACCAAATCATTCTCTTCGTTCCTCTGAGGACCTCCTGCTCTCTAGCTCCCTTGTCACCTCTTCCCATGCTCGCCTCCAGGACTTCTCCAGAGCCTCTCCCATCCTCTGGAATACTCTACCCCAATCTGTCCGACTATCTCCTACTCTGTCCACTTTCAGACGATCCCTGAAAACTCATCTCTTCAGAGAAGCCTATCTCGCCCCCACTGTACTTTTTTTTTCTCCATTAGCCCAACCCCCATAGTTATTACCTCTTGTATATCTTGACCCTTCCTCCTAGATTGTAAGCTCTAATGAGCAGGGCCTTCTGATTCCAATTGTATTAAAGTATGTTGTATTTGTACTGTCTACCCTCAACTTGTAAAGCGCTGCGTAAACTGTTGGTGCTATGTAAATCCTATATAATAGAAATAATAATAACTAGCGCTTCAAAGTCTTTAGGTACTTTCTTTGGAGACAGCCCTAATGTCACGTATTTGGTAGAGACCGAGTTTACAAAAGGGCTTCCCTAACGCCTCCTATCCTGTTTCCCCTGGAGTTGAAGACAGGGTATAACAGGGCACAGAGTGGTACAGGGACTTGTACAAAGTAGAGATGGGTCGAACAACCTCTAGTTCAGTTTACGAAAGAACTCTCGAACATCGCAAAAGTTGCAGCTGAACAACAAACCCCATAGAAGTCTATGGGACCCTAACTGCAAAAATCATAAGTGCCCATTTTGAAAGCTTATATGCCATATACATAATTAATTGGGCATACAAAGGGTATGAGGTGTCCGGGTACTGCCCTGGGGGACATGTATCAATGCAAAAAAGTTTGTGGAAAAACATAATTTTTAAAGGGGCAGTGATTTACTAATGGTTAAAGTTCAACAAAAATGACAAATTTCCTTAAATATAGTGCCTGGGGGGTCCCCTTAGTCTACCTGTAAAGGGGCGCATCTGTACTGTGTATAGAAGCTGCTGCAGCAATAATTGCATTTCTAAAGCAAAAAAATGACATTTTCCCTTCAAGCTTTCTTTATTTTGTAAACAGTGGTTTGGGGAGCCAGTCTGTATGATGAGGCCACAATTTAGTGCACTCAGAACAGATTTTTTGGATACATTCTGGTGTCTGTTTCGCAGACGTTGGATAGAAGTAACAGGTGCGGTAAAATTTTAGTTTTTGGGTGTTGGTGGTCAAAGAGGCAGAATAAGCTGCAGGGCCAGGGCCCCATCAGCTCAACATGGGGGCACAGCATCTGACAAGCAGGAGGAGCGGTTCTTCTGCTTTCAGCCTAAAAAATATAAAACAGGGAGCGCTTCTAGAGCAGCCACTTGTGTAATCCAAACTTGAAACAATGTCATTTTCTCACTGTTTCCATTAACTGTCACTTGCTTGACACAGGACAGCATTCAGGATTGTTCAGCATGGAGTCCGTGTCCCCATCTTTCATCTTTACTACTCCGGCTTCGCTATGGACTGCAAAGGATTCGCAGATGAGCCGGAGTTGTAAAGATCAAAGATGGGGACACGGACTCCATGCTGTACAATCCTGAAAACTGTCACTTGCTTGACACAAAACAGCAAACGGAAACAGTGAGAAAATTACATTGTTTCAACCTTGGATTACGCAGGTGGCTGCTCTAGAAGCGCTCCCTGTTTTATATTTTTTAGATTAATCCTGTTTCTGTGTATTTCGAGATTGTCTGGTGCAGCCACTAAACAAAAAGGGTCACCATTTTCTGGCAACTTGGTTTTCATCTTTAACCCTTCACTGTGCACTCCCAGCTCCCCTGCATAGCACAGGTTATTTATACATAGATTTACATACACGATATTACCAACGGTATTGGGACGCCTGCCTTTAAACACACATGAACTTTAATGGCTTCCCAGTTTTAGTCTTTGCAGCTATAACAGCTTCAACTCTTCTGGGAAGGCTGTCCACAAGTGTAGCCACCAGTGTAAGGGAGCATTTACCTGGCCAACAATGTAAGAGAGCATTTACCTGGCCACCAATGTAAGAGAGCATTTACCTGGCCACCAATGTAAGAGAGAATTTACCTGGCCACCAGTGTAAGGGAGCATTTACCTGGCCAACAATGTAAGAGAGCATTTACCTGGCCACCAGTGTAAGGGAGCATTTACCTGGCCACCAGTGTAAGGGAGCATTTACCAGGCCACCAATGTAAGGGAGCATTTACCTGGCCACCAATGTAAGGGAGCATTTACCTGGCCACCAAGATAAAGGAGCATTTACCTGGCCACCAAGATAAAGGAGCATTTACCTGGCCACCAAGGTAAAGGAGCATTTACCTGGCCACCAATGTAAGGGAGCATTTACCTGGCCACCAATGTAAGAGAGCATTTACCTGGCCACCAATGTAAGAGAGCATTTACCTGGCCACCAATGTAAGGGAGCATTTACCTGGCCACCAATGTAAGGGAGCATTTACCTGGCCACCAAGATAAAGGAGCATTTACCTGGCCACCAATGTAAGGGAGCATTTACCTGGCCACCAATGTAAGAGAGCATTTACCTGGCCACTAATGTAAGGGAGCATTTACCTGGCCACCAATGTAAGGGAGCATTTACCTGGCCACCAATGTAAGGGAGCATTTACCTGGCCACCAGTGTAAGGGAGCATTTACCTGGCCACCAGTGTAAGGGAGCATTTACCTGGCCACCAATGTAAGGGAGCATTTACCTGGCCACCAGTGTAAGGGAGCATTTACCTGGCCACCAATGTAAGAGAGCATTTACCTGGCCACCAAGGTAAAGGAGCATTTACCTGGCCACCAATATAAGGGCACATTTACCTGGCCACCAATGTAAGGGAGCATTTACCTGGCCACCAATGTAAGGGAGCATTTACCTGGCCATCGGTGTAAGGGAGCATTCACCTGGCCACCAATGTAAGGGAGCATTTACCTGGCCACCAATGTAAGGGAGCATTTACCTGGCCATCGGTGTAAGGGAGCATTCACCTGGCCACCAATGTAAGGGAGCATTTACCTGGCCACCAATGTAAGGGAGCATTTACCTGGCCACCAATGTAAGGGAGCATTTACCTGGCCATCGGTGTAAGGGAGCATTTACCTGGCCACCAATGTAAGGGAGCATTTACCTGGCCACCAATGTAAGGGAGCATTTACCTGGCCACCAAGGTAAGGGAGCATCTGCCTGGCCACCAATGTAAGGGAGCATTTACCTGGCCACCAATGTAAGGGAGCATTTATCTGACCACCAACGTAAGGGAGCATTTACCTGGCCACCAATGTAAGGGAGCATTTACCTGGCCACCAAAGTAAGGGAGCATTTACCTGGCCACCAATGTAAGGGAGCATTTACCTTGCCACCAAAGTAAGGGAGCATTTACCTGGCCACCAGTGTAAGGGAGCATTTACCTGGCCACCAATGTAAGGAAGCATTTACCTGGCCACCAATGTAAGAGAGCAATTACCTGGCCACCAATGTAAGGGAGCATTTACCTGGCCACCAATGTAAGGGAGCATTTACCTGGCTATCAATGTAAGGGAGCATTTATCTGGCCACCAGTGTAAGGGAGCATTTATCTGGCCATCAATGTAAGGGAGCATTTATCTGGCCACCAATGTAAGGGAGCATTTACCTGGCCACCAGTGTAAGGGAGCATTTACCTGGCCACCAATGTAAGGGAGCATTTACCTGGCCATCAATGTAAGGGAGAATTTATCTGGCCACCAGTGTAAGGGAGCATTTACCTGGCCACCAATGTAAAGGAGCATTTACCTGGCCACCAATGTAATGGAGCATTTACCTGGTCATCAATGTAAGGGAGCATTTATCTGGCCACCAATGTAAGGGAGCATTTACCTGGCCACCAGTGTAAGGTAGCATTTACCTGGCCACCAATGTAAGGGAGCATTTACCTGGTCATCAATGTAAGGGAGCATTTACCTGGCCACCAGTGTAAGGGAGCATTTACCTGGCCACCAATGTAATGAAGCATTTACCTGGCCACCAATGTAAGGGAGCATTTACTTGGCCACCAATGTAAGGGAGCATTTACCTTGCCACCAATGTAAGGGAGCATTTACCTTGCCACCAATGTAAGGGAGCCTTTACCTGGCCACCAATGTAAAGAAGCATTTACCTGGCCACCAATGTAAGGGAGCATTTACCTGGCCACCAGTGTAAGGGAGCATTTACCTGGCCACCAATGTAAGGGAGCATTTACCTGGCCACCAAGATAAAGGAGCATTTACCTGGCCACCAATGTAAGGGAGCATTTACCTGGCCACCAATGTAAGAGAGCATTTACCTGGCCACCAATGTAAGGGAGCATTTACCTGGCCACCAATGTAAGGGAGCATTTACCTGGCCACCAAGATAAAGGAGCATTTACCTGGCCACCAATGTAAGGGAGCATTTACCTGGCCACCAATGTAAGGGAGCATTTACCTGGCCACCAGTGTAAGGGAGCATTTACCTGGCCACCAGTGTAAGGGAGCATTTACCTGGCCACCAATGTAAGGGAGCATTTACCTGGCCACCAGTGTAAGGGAGCATTTACCTGGCCACCAATGTAAGAGAGCATTTACCTGGCCACCAAGGTAAAGGAGCATTTACCTGGCCACCAATATAAGGGCACATTTACCTGGCCACCAATGTAAGGGAGCATTTACCTGGCCACCAATGTAAGGGAGCATTTACCTGGCCATCGGTGTAAGGGAGCATTCACCTGGCCACCAATGTAAGGGAGCATTTACCTGGCCACCAATGTAAGGGAGCATTTACCTGGCCATCGGTGTAAGGGAGCATTCACCTGGCCACCAATGTAAGGGAGCATTTACCTGGCCACCAATGTAAGGGAGCATTTACCTGGCCACCAATGTAAGGGAGCATTTACCTGGCCATCGGTGTAAGGGAGCATTTACCTGGCCACCAATGTAAGGGAGCATTTACCTGGCCACCAATGTAAGGGAGCATTTACCTGGCCACCAAGGTAAGGGAGCATCTGCCTGGCCACCAATGTAAGGGAGCATTTACCTGGCCACCAATGTAAGGGAGCATTTATCTGACCACCAACGTAAGGGAGCATTTACCTGGCCACCAATGTAAGGGAGCATTTACCTGGCCACCAAAGTAAGGGAGCATTTACCTGGCCACCAATGTAAGGGAGCATTTACCTTGCCACCAAAGTAAGGGAGCATTTACCTGGCCACCAGTGTAAGGGAGCATTTACCTGGCCACCAATGTAAGGAAGCATTTACCTGGCCACCAATGTAAGAGAGCAATTACCTGGCCACCAATGTAAGGGAGCATTTACCTGGCCACCAATGTAAGGGAGCATTTACCTGGCTATCAATGTAAGGGAGCATTTATCTGGCCACCAGTGTAAGGGAGCATTTATCTGGCCATCAATGTAAGGGAGCATTTATCTGGCCACCAATGTAAGGGAGCATTTACCTGGCCACCAGTGTAAGGGAGCATTTACCTGGCCACCAATGTAAGGGAGCATTTACCTGGCCATCAATGTAAGGGAGAATTTATCTGGCCACCAGTGTAAGGGAGCATTTACCTGGCCACCAATGTAAAGGAGCATTTACCTGGCCACCAATGTAATGGAGCATTTACCTGGTCATCAATGTAAGGGAGCATTTATCTGGCCACCAATGTAAGGGAGCATTTACCTGGCCACCAGTGTAAGGTAGCATTTACCTGGCCACCAATGTAAGGGAGCATTTACCTGGTCATCAATGTAAGGGAGCATTTACCTGGCCACCAGTGTAAGGGAGCATTTACCTGGCCACCAATGTAATGAAGCATTTACCTGGCCACCAATGTAAGGGAGCATTTACTTGGCCACCAATGTAAGGGAGCATTTACCTTGCCACCAATGTAAGGGAGCATTTACCTTGCCACCAATGTAAGGGAGCCTTTACCTGGCCACCAATGTAAAGAAGCATTTACCTGGCCACCAATGTAAGGGAGCATTTACCTGGCCACCAGTGTAAGGGAGCATTTACCTGGCCACCAATGTAAGGGAGCATTTACCTGGCCACCAATGTAAAGAAGCATTTACCTGGCCACCAATGTAAGGGAGCATTTACCTGGCCACCAGTGTAAGGGAGCATTTACCTGGCCACCAATGTAAGGGAGCATTTACCTGGCCACCAATGTAAGGGAGCATTTACCTGGCCACCAATGTAAGGGAGCATTTACCTGGCCACCAATGTAAGGGAGCATTTACCTAGCCACCAATGTAAGGGAGCATTTACCTGGCCACCAATGTAAGGAGGTATGTTTCCACTGACTATTAATGTAACAGGGAATTTCTCCACTGACCAGCAGAGTAAGGAACCCTACAATAATTACGTATTCCTCTGGGTATTATTATTAACTATTCACCTCCGTTCTTTGCGCTCATTAGGAAAATGCAAAGCTTTCTCAGAATGGTGCCCGTGGTGAGCAGCTGACATCCCATGTCCACAATGCCACTCGGCACGGGACCCAGAAGTTAGTGGAGATCACCGGAGTAGCAGTGTAGTAGTTGTATGGTAGTTGTGTAGTAGTGGTGTAGTAGGTGTGTAGTAGCGGTGCTTACTTAACTAATTTCGAGCTTCCAGAGGTATATACATACACTATATTACCAAAAGTATTGGGACGCCTGCCTTTACACTCACATGAACTTTAATGGCATCCTAGTCTTAGTCCGTAGGGTTCAATATTGAGTTGGCCCCACCCTTTTCAGCTATAACAGCTTCAACTCTTCTGGGAAGGCTGTCCACAAGGTTTAGGAGTGTCTATGGGAATGTTTCACCATTCTTCCAGAAGCACATTTGTGAGGTCAGGCACTGATGCTGGATGAGAAGGCCTGGCTCGCAGTTTCCACTATAATTCATCCCAAAGGTGTTCTATCAGGTTAAGGTCAGGACTCTGTGCAGGCCAATCAAGTTCCTCCACCCCAAACTCGCTCATCCATGTCTTTATGGACCTTGCTTTGTGCACTGGTGCGCAGTCATGTTGGAACAGGAAGAGGCCATCCCCAAACTCCTCCCACAAAGTTTGGAGCATGAAATTGTCCAAAATGTCTTGGTATGCTGACACCTTAAGAGTTCCCTTCACTGGAACTTAGATTTGGATCAGTGCATAAAGCAAGGTCCAGGGGCCCTGTGATTTCTAACAGCAGCCCTGCCTGCACAAACAATTTTCCTGATAGGATATGAGAGTTCTGTGATGAACGTCATTGATTATACTTTGCAACGCTCTTTTTAAAAAACACTACAATTTAACCAATTAACCCCCCCAGGCTTTTTCTGGCACTTTTTGTTTACAAGTTTAAATCAGTATTTTTTGCTAGAAAATTACTTCTAACCCCAAACATTTTGGCAGAGAATATAGTGAAAAAACTATCAGCGCAAGACTAAGTGAAATTCAAATGTGTATAAATGTGCTAGAATAAATCAATATATAAATCCGGCTGCATACACAAATTGTGTCCACACCTCACAACAAAAACATAAAAATCAAAAAACGTGCTGCGCCAGAAGTGCACAAAAATAATAAGTGATTAATGAATCAACAAGTGTTATCAACAAAATATAGTGTCCATCATATGTGCTCTGATGAAACATAAATGTTCATATAAAGTGCTCCAAAGTAATGATTAGTATATCCAGGTGATGACAGGACAGCCTCAATCCCTTGTGAATCAAGCAGGAACCACCAGTGTGTGAACTCCCTCCACCAGTAAGATTGGCCTCTCACCTTGATACCAGACCCAAACGGGCCAGCATGAGCATATCAGGGGATAAACAGACTATCACAGGTAACCTCTCCAGCCTTCACCTCCGGGGGTCGCCAGGACATAAAATAAAGATAAAGCAAAGATCTAGTGCTCTCTGAATGTAAATAATGAGCTTTTATTGAGCATAAAGGGGTAACTCACATTTGTTGGGCACTCAGCCGTGCCTGCTGTTATGGCATTCAGTGTTAGAGAGTAGCACCCGAGCGATCGGCGTCAGGCACGCAGGCTCCGCCTCCCTATACGCGTTACGCCTGGAGCGTGGGCTCCGTTTGGCTTCTTCGGTAGGGGACCCCTACCGAAGAAGCCAAACGGAGCCCACGCTCCAGGCGTAACGCGTATAGGGAGGCGGAGCCTGCGTGCCTGACGCCGATCGCTCGGGTGCTACTCTCTAACACTGAATGCCATAACAGCAGGCACGGCTGAGTGCCCAACAAATGTGAGTTACCCCTTTATGCTCAATAAAAGCTCATTATTTACATTCAGAGAGCACTAGATCTTTGCTTTATCTTTATTTTATGTCCTGGCGACCCCCGGAGGTGAAGGCTGGAGAGGTTACCTGTGATAGTCTGTTTATCCCCTGATATGCTCATGCTGGCCCGTTTGGGTCTGGTATCAAGGTGAGAGGCCAATCTTACTGGTGGAGGGAGTTCACACACTGGTGGTTCCTGCTTGATTCACAAGGGATTGAGGCCATTTTGGCAGAGACCCTAGGGAATAAAATGGCGATCATTACAATTTTTTATGTCACACTGTATTTGCGCAGCAGTTTTGCAAACACAATTTTTGCATTTTTACACTGTCCCTTTAATTTTTTTTATGATTATTTTTTTCCTGTTATAAGGAATGCAAACATCCCTTGTAATGTAAGGATGCCAGCTCCTCTTTATAGAGACAAAAAACACCCAAATCTTTTCTTTACCTTTAAAAGCAAAAGATAAAGAAAAAATGTTCCTGAAAAAATAAATTATTTCCTCCTAGCCTTGACTGGAAGTGATGTCATGACATCACTCCAGTCATCCAAGGCCATAGAGGCGATCAAAGAGTATCCACTCTTTGAATGTCTAAATGAGCAGCCGGCGACACCGTTGGATCATTTCTCGGGTGAACCGGTGGAAACAGTAAGCCCGAGAAACACTGGTGAGCGGTGGGAAAGGCGTCCCCTCCCACCGCTTCGGAAACCGGTCCAATGGCTCATGAGAAAGCCAGCCGGCGGCTGCAAAAAACGATGTCCGAGTTATGGCTGATAGCTTCACCCATAAACCCAGTAAAACACTTGCAAGCCGCAACGTATATATGTATTGTGGTCGGCATATATAAACGTACGAGTATCTACCATTTTATTACCAACATTGATTAGAAATTTCTGGTTTTATTTTTGTTGTAATTTTCTTTACAGTTTGTAATGTAAGCTGGCTGCATGCGCCTCTCTCCCTTCACTTCCCTCTCCTCATCATCATTGTATGTGCTGCAGCTGCCTCTCCCCCTGAGATATCCTCTCCCCATCATCATTGCATGTGCTGCATGCGGCTCTCTCCCTTCACTTCCCTCTCCCCATTTCATTGTGTGTGCAGCAGCTGCCTCTCTCCGTTCACTTCCCTCTCCCCCATCATTGTGTGTGCTGATGCTGCCTCTCCCTCTGAGCTTCCCTCTCCCCATCATCATTGTGTGTGCTGCAGGTGCCTGTCCCCCTTCACTTCCCTCTCCCCATCATCATTGTGTGCGCTGCAGGTGCCGGTCCCCCTTCACTTCCCTCTTCCCATCATCATTGTGTGTGCTGATGCTGCCTCTCCCCCTGAGCTTCCCTCTCCCCATCGTCATTGTGTGTGCTGCAGGTGCCAGTCCCCCTTCACTTCCCTCTCCTCATCATTGTATGTGCTGCAGCTGCCTCCCCCCACTGAGATTCCCTCTCCCCATCATCATTGTGTGTGCTGCAGCTGCCTCTTCACCCGAGCTTACCTCTCCTTATCATCATTGTGTGTGCAGCAGCTACCTCTCCCCCTTCACTTCCCTCTCCTCATCATCATTGTGTCAAGCAGCTGCCTCTTCCCCTTCACTTCCCTTTCCCCATCGTCATTGTGTGTGCTGTAGCTGCCTCTCCCCCTGAGCTTCCCTCTCCTCATTGTCATTGTGTGTGCAACAGCTGCCTCTCCCCCTAAGCTTCCCTCTCCCCATCATCATTGTGTGTGCAGCAGCTGCCTCTCCCCCTTCGCTTCCTTCTCCCCATCGTCATTGTGTGTGCAGCAGCTGCCTCTCCCCCTTCACTTCCCTCTCCCCATCATCATTGTGTGTGCTGCAGTTGCCTCTCCCCCTGAGCTTCCCTTTCCTCGTCATCATTGTGTGTGCAGCAGCTGCCTCTCCCCATCATCACTGTGTGTGCTGCAGCTGCCTCTCCCCCTAAGCTTCCCTCTCCCCATCATCATTGTGTGTGCTGCAGTTGCCTCTCCCCCTGAGCTTCCCTTTCCTCATCATCATTGTGTGTGCAGCAGCTGCCTCTCCCCATCATCATTGTGTGTGCTGCAGCTGCCTCTCCCCCTAAGCTTTCCTCTCCCTACCTTCATTGCATGTGCAGCAGCTACCTCTTCCCCTGAGCTTCCCTGCTGTTTGAGGATCAGGGCTGCTCTGTGTGATTCCCCCTCACCCCTACTCCCCTCCCTCCTGGCTGCATTACCTGTAGCAATCAGAGGCAGGGAGATGCCAAAAGGCATCACTTCTTGGCTTTTTGGCTAAGATCAATTGTAGTATCTGTTCACACAAGTGATCCAGTAGGGGTGTGGTGTTTTCATTCTGGCCTGACCAGGGCTGGAGTGGTGGCTATGTACTCCTGCTGGAGTGATGGGGGTTTGGAAGGTTAGTATCGGCTGGGACAGAAATTGGGGGTTGCCCACAAGCAGTTGGGGCACAAGAATAATCCCCCTGGGGAAAGCTGGAAGAGCCCAGTAACTCCTGATTTGAGTGGATCTACCTTGTCTGGCCATTGGCTGGGAAGGAGAGAGAGTCCATGGTTTCTCTGCCTACTGGGAGTGGTCGTCCTAGGGATGCTCCTAGTAACACTTAGGTGTGGAACCCCACTGTGTGAACAGGCACATGATCAGTCACCAAAGCTTATTTTCTGCACTGGCTTCTGGCTAGGCAGACCATGGAAACCCTTTGTCCCTGTAAGAAGCCTTGCACCACAGGAAATACGAGTAGAGGTCTTACCCCTTCGAAGGGAGGACTAAAGCACACCCTTAAGTGCACTTTTTAGTGTGTGTTTCACTAGCATGTTTTTTGTTTACTTAATGTTTTTTTTGTTTCAGGTTTTTGCACCACACAAAAAATGTCAGAGACAGGGAGAGGGCTTGCTATGCAGACAATGAGGATCATAGGAAATGTAAGGAAATCTTAAGGGGGCACTGTACAATACAAGTGAATGGCTTCAGGAACTACTGGAGCCGAAATTCCTGGGCAAATCAAGAGACTGTGAAGTATTTTTTTAAGAGGAAGCCAAGGTGCTGAGCCTGCACAGCCTTGCTGTGTCCACCAGAGCCTGAGGACTGAGCCACAGAGGGGTCGCTTGCTGTGCCTTGGGACTAGAGCTTAGAGACCCCCTGTTGGGAGTGCCTACACCAGAGCTGCTGAGGCCAATGAGCCTTGTGAGGATATGAACAGAGAGACTAAACCTTGTGTGACCTGCCTTCAGAGGACAGCAGACCGCCAAGTGATCTGGATCGGATGCCTGTGTACCAGGAGAGTTGAACTAAACATTTATGCTTATCTAGACACTGACACAGTTAATGCAGAAGAGACCCTCCCTTGTTTAGCAGCCATCCTAAAGAGACAGCTACACATGCACCACCTACAGAAGGGCCCCAACGTAAGCCAGCCAACATGTACAGTTAAGCACCAGGTACTTTCAGACACCTTCAGGGGTACATCTTAGTTGGTAATGCATACACCCACCCACTATTTACTGCCAGCTTATATTTGCCTGTTGAATGATTTGTGAATTGTTTAATTGCATTTCTTTAAAGGGGAGCTCCTGTCTCCCCCCAAAAAATTAAAAGTCAGCAACTACAAATACTGTAGCTGCTGACTTAATATAAGGACATTTACCTGTCCCGGGATCCAGCGATGTCAGCACCTGAGCCGATTCTGCAATTGGCTTTGGGTGCAGGCGCCGAATTCTTCACTAAGGGAAACCGGCAGTGAAGCCTTCAGGCTTCACAGTCAGTCTCCAACTACACATGCGCGAGTTGCTCTGTGCTGTGTGAATGGACCCACTATTTTCTGGGACCTGTGTGTCCCTGAAGGTCACTGTGGAAAGGAGGAGGGGGCTGGACATAGTCATAGTTTGCCCCAGCGATCATAACCAGAAGTGGGAGTGGGTACCTGTCAAAACCAGGTGCCTGCTCGCCCCCCCCCCCCCCCAAAAAAAAAGTGCCAAATGCGGCAGTGGAAGGGGGGAGGGTGCGAACAAGCGAAGCTCCCCTTTTGAAGAATACATTATTTTAATCAGTGCCAGCTGCCAGGAGAAGGACATCTAGAGCCCGGGGCGGACATGACAAAGTGCTGCGCCCCCTCCCCATGATGTATGAGTTTTATGTGTCAGCAAAAATCCCCCACAAAAACACTGATCACTAATCTGCATTTTTACCCCCTAAGCATAAATTCCCTTTCCTCTCAGAACAACCCCCCCCCCCCTGCTGAAATCCCCCCTCTCAGCACAAATCTTTGCCACATCCCCAATCCCCCCACTCCCAAAAACAAATTCCCTCCTTAGCACAAATCTTCTACCCCTAAAATTTCCCCTCCTAGTACACATCTCCCCCCCTTCAAATCCCCCCTCCCAGCACAAATTCCCCCCAGATCCCCTCTCATACATATCATCTTCCCCCATCCCCCCTCCCGACATAAATCCCTATAAATCACTACTCTACCACCAGTCACTTGGCGGTGTTTTGGAGTGTAGCATACCACCGCTTACGTTACACAGGTGTGAGCGGTGTTCTCCGCGTGTCAGAGGGGACTGAGCAGCTTGTGGCAGAACAAAGAACCCGTCTTCATCAGTGGCTCCTGCAGGAGTAAGTGCTACAGTAATAAGGTGACAGCGCTCTGTCCCTGGGGTCTCCTATTTGGAATAGGCAATGACTACTATGTGCACTGATGGGCTCTCACAGATATCCAGATATACGGCGAGCACACCAAGGATGTCATTGGTGACGATTCAGTGGTTGGATGGGAATGAAGTTTCACACGTTTACGAATATGTAAAGTCCATGTAATTGGTCCCCAGAGATCTCCATCCTAACTTCAGAACTGTTACTCCAGAGAAATGAATGTGGATGGCGGTGGGATCATTCAGAGATCTCCATTACTTGAGTATGGAATGTGGTCGTGGTCAGATGAGTAACATGGGATGCCGAGTCACATGTCACCCACATGTGACAAGAAAAGAGCTCCCCTTAGTCGTTCTGAAAGGAGCCAAATAAAATGACTGATTTCTGCCGGTAGTAGTTTTTAAAGCTCAACTCCAGGATGCTGTTAACCGCTTGCCGACCGCCCCATAGCAGATTTACTACTACAGGGCGGCTGCGCGTTGCAGAATCACGTCTACACTCACTGGCCACTTTATTAGGTACACCTTGCTAGTAGCGGGTTGGACCCCCTTTTGCCTTCATTCTTGGTGGCATAGATACAACAAGGTGTTGGAAACTTTCCTCAGAGATTTTCCTCCATAGTTACATGATAGCATCACGCAGATTTGTCGGATGCACATCCATGATGCCAATCTCCCGTATCCACCACATCCCAAAGGTGCTCTATTGGATGAGATGTGGGGAGTGTGGAGGCCATTGGAGGGCAGTGACCTCATTGTCATGGTGAAGAAACCAGTGGTGAGATGATTGGAGCTTTGTGACATGGTGCATTATCCTGCTGGGAGGAGCCATCAGAAGATGGGGACACTGTAGTCATAAAGGGGGGGACATGGTCAGCAACAATACTCAGGTAGGCCATTGTGTTTATAAATACCATGCTCAATTGGTACTAAGGGGTCCAAAGTGTACCAAGAACATATTCTCCACAAATTACACCACCACCACCAGCCTGAACCGTTACCACCCCTCCTCCCCTACACCATTACACCACTACACCACCACCAGCCTGAACCATTACTTCCCCCCCACACCATTACACCACCACCAGCCTGACGAGGCAACATTTTTCCAATCTTCTATTGTCCGATTTTGGTGATCCTGTGCCAATTGTAGCCTCAGTTTCCTGTTCTTAGCTGACAGGAGTGGCACCCGGTGACACCCTCTCATGTTTCTATTCTTCAACAAAGGAAGGAATGATATTAGTGGAAGGGAGGGTGACAGGTTCTCTTTTTATCCTAGGCTTGGGAAATAATATTAGTCCAGAGGAGACGATGAAAGGGTTAAGGCCCCTCGATGCGCACACGAGGCGGTATTGATTGCGATGGAGAAGGTCTCTGCGTAATCCATATTGCCCTTTTTCCTGGCAGTCTTCGCACTTCATTGTGTAAATGTAACCTTTTCCTTCCGTCTTTATTTGCCGTCCATTTGGTTTTATGTTGCCATAAACATGCCTTGGGGCTCGGCGCTCAATCTAAATAAATTCCCCGTGCAGTCCGCGTCACGCTCATCTGTTTAAAGAAGAATTGTGTTTTGTATTTGTGAACGCAGGCGCGAGGGGGACGCCGCGGCCGTCCAGCATTTTTCACCGTGGCCTAACGCGTTCATTTCGCCAAAGCATGCCGACGTCCACCTTATTCCTCGCAGTTCTCCGGAATATCGGGTGCCATTCCCGTCGCCTTACCGATGTAAAATCCCAACCATGGAAATAATATTACACTTGGAAATTAATCAACTTTTCAACAGAAGCCGCAAATGTGCCGCCATTTTCAGGCTCCATAGAAGCGTGCAGATATCCCTTTCGTCAGCTGGAAAACAATCTGTAGAGAAATATCCTGGATGGGATGTCATCATATGAAATATTCCAAATCAGTGTCTATGACATCCATCTACAGAGCATTCCACTTCCTTATAAGAAATATAGAAACAAAGTGAGCGTGTCATGGAAGGAAAGTTATGCGGTCCCTGACCCCTCCTGCTGCCTGTCCTACTGAACACCGCTCTATTAACCACTTGCCAACCGCTCACTGAGCTGGTACTGCGGCAAAGTGGCTCGTTATCGTCCAGCGACGTAGACCTATGTCACTGGATCCCGCCCCCTCTCGGCGGCGCGCGCGCGCCGCCGGAGGCTCGCTCCCACTGTATTCAGACACAGCGGAAGTCGGGCCAGGGGAGGAGAGGTGGTGATCACCGCCGCTCTTCCCCGATCGTCGGGGATCGAGTGAGGAAATCCGCCCGCTTGTGTAAACAAAGCAGGCGGATCTCCTCTGTGACAGGCAGGGACAGATCACAGGATTCAGCATAGCTCAACCTGCGATCTGTCCCTGTGTCACACAATCCCCTCCCCCCACACACGTCAGTAAGCATGAGGCATATATTTAACCCCTTGATCACCAATAAAGTTAACCCCTTCTCTGCCAGTGTCATTAATACAGTAACATTGCATATTTATAGCACTGATTACTGTAGTAATGTCACTGGTTCCCCCAAAAGTGTCCAATCTGTCCGCCGCAATGTCGCAGTCCCACAAACAAAATCGCAGATCGCCAAAATTACTAGAAAAAAAAAATAAACAATAAAAATGACAAATCTTTCCCGTAGTTAGTAAACGCAATAACCAATCAAAATACACTTATTGTGATTTTTTTTTTTTACCAAAAATATGTAGCAGAAAACAAATTGGTCTATAATGTTAAATTTTGATTTTTACATTTTTTTTTTCGTAATGTTATATATCGGAATGTAAAAAATGTTGTTTTTTTTTCAAAATTTTCTCTCTTTTTTTCAAAAAGTAAAAATCGCACAGGTGGTCAAATACCACTAAAAGAAAGCTCTATTTGTGTGGAAAAAAGGACATAAATTTAATTTGGGTACAGCGTCGCACGACCGCGCAATTGTCCGTTAAAATAACGCAGTGCCGAATCGCAAAATATAGCCTGGTCAGGAAGGGGGTAAAATCTTCCGGTCTTAAAGCGGTTAAAAATACGCTCATTGAGAATTTTTTTGTCAAAGACATGTAGCTACATACATTTTGGCCTAAATATATGACAAAAACTGAATATATTGGATATTTTTTAACTGTCAAAGTAGAAAATGTAAATTTTTTCGCAAAATTTTTGCTTTTTTTTATTAATATTGCAAAAAATGAAAAGCGCAGAGGTGATCAAATACCACCAAAAGAAAGCTCTGCTTGTGGGAAAAAAAAGGACGTAAATTTCGTTTGGGTACAGCATTTCATGACTGCGCAATTGTCAGTTAAGTTTGCGCAGTGCCAAGTTGCAAAAAGTGGTCTGGACGTAAAGCAGGAAAATCCTCCGGTGGTAAAGTGGTTAAAGAGAAATCTTTAACCTGGTCCTTGTTTTCTACCCCATTGGACTTTTTTCATGTACTATAGCTAATATAATTTGTGCCTCAAAATTGGAGGTTTCCATCATTGTTCACATATGCAATTATCAGGTGAAGTTTTTGTCATTGTTTATTATAGTTTTATATATTGTTGGTATCTCATTGGATGATATTTTCACTGGAAGGTCACTAGGAATTCACATTGTCCAAGGGTGGAGATTGAGTTCCACCATATAGTACATTTCTAAGATATTTTGGGATATCCTAGAGGGTTTTTTTTTTTTTTTTTTTAGTAAATGGCTTTACCAGGGCTCAAAATTTTAAGTCCTGAGCTACTAGCCAGGCCTTAAGGGTTACTCGCCACCAGTTGCCCCACCCAACTCCTACCCTGCCCCGCCCCTAATTCCACCCCTAAACATGCCCTCATAAATTATCTCATAAAATTACACTGTTAAATGTTTTTGCATTAATACAGAAGTTACAAAAATAAATATTAACAACGTTTTCAGTGCCCATCAGTGCCGCCTCATCAGTGCCCATCAAGGGTCTGGAGGGTGGGGGGCTGAAGAGCACTGAGGAGGGGCTGGAGGGGGGGCTGAAGAGCACTGGGGGGGGGGGGGGCTGAAGAGCACTAAGTGGCTGGAGGGGGGGCTGAAGAGCACTAAGGGGCTGGAGAGGGCTAGGGGGGCCAGCAAAAAAAAAAAAAAGAAGTTGGATAGGAGGGGGGTGGGGGGCGGAGGCTGCATATAGATGAATATATGCAGCCACCCCACCGCTCCTCCTATCCAGTCACACAGGGAGGCTGCTCAATCCTTGGGCACTCACCTTCTTCCAGCCCCCGCGAGCAGCGCAGCACAGACCGAGGGAGCAGCTGCCTTAACAGGAAGAGATGATCGGCCCGAGTACCGGTGTAGCATGAAGATAACCCGTATGCCACTGTTGGCCGGATAATGTCAGAGTGCGGATCATCCAACTGTAACAGCTTTAATTGCAATTGCCGGGTGCTCGGTGACACACACAGTCCCCTCAGGTGGCCGGCTTTCCTCTCCTCTCGCTCCTGGAGCTCGCCCTACATAATTTTCCACTCGCAAAATGCGAGCAGGCGAGTGGAAAATTTGATGGCTGGCTTTACCATAATTCACTATGAGAAAATTAAGGTTTACTTTATGTAATTTATGTTATTGAGGAGTTGCTCTGCACTTTATTCTTTTATAAGTTTTACTGTTATTTCTTCCTGGGTCAGCTCCCTGCTCATTGGGCGGAGGCGATTTGCTGTCCAATAAGGAGGCTAGAGGAGGAAACCCATCTAACAGTCTAGAAAAATGGAGGCAATAATAGGATTGGATGTACTCAATCACAAGTACTTTGGCAAGTAAAGCAGTAAATATATCTATGAATTTCAAGCTGACTTCCAGGAACAAAAACTTTTATTTAAATTCACACTATTTCCTAAAAGCCATGAAGTATCTCAATCCTCTTAGTTTGCATCTGCTGTCTTTGCAAACTAAGCTATTACCTTGTAATTGTAGCAGATACATCATCACTGTGCTGTACATAGCCTGTGCAGGCAACAGAACTGTGGGAGGGGCCCAACAGGCTCCACCCACTACAGGCTATCTGCAGAAAACTACAGAAAGGGGGTGGAGACCAGACCAGCCATTCTGCAAAAGGAGAGAGAGCAGAGCTGTGGGAGGGGCCCAAAAGGCCCCACCCACTACAGAAAACAACAGGAGGGGGTGTAGACAAGACCAGTTAGCCTGTACAAGGAGAGAGCAGAGGTTATTGCAGAGTGCCACAGCATTGTCCCCCAATCAATGCAGAGACCAGCGTGCGTGCTTCCTTCAATTGAATGCACTTACCTGGCGGCGGCGGGTTCTCCCCTCCTCGATCCAGTTCGTCCTCTGCGGCGGCGGGAAGGTGAGCGGGCGGCTTCTCCCTCGTCCTCCGAGAGGCGGTGACGGTGAGTGACTGACGCACGCACCGGCACCGCCCCCATTGTGACGTCGCGATCGGATGTCCTGGATGATGATTGGTCCAGGCTGGAGACTGGACCAATCACAGCCAGGACATCACGAAGGTGGGGGTGGCCAAGCGCTCTTTCCTGCGCCCAGGTTACGCCCCCAGAAGACAGCCAATCGGCGCCTTTCTGGGTCGTAAACCCCACCCCCCCTTTAGCCACCACATAGGACGGTCAGGCCGACGAACCAATTTTTTTTTTTTTCCTAACTTTATTGTTCTTTTTTGTATTTTTATTTTTTTTAAGGGGGGCGGCGCCCTGGCGCCCCCTATGCACGGGCTGCCACTGGTTTCTACCCACTACAGAAAACTACAAGAGGAAGCAGAGACCTGACCAGTGATATTGCAGGAGGAGAGAGAGAGAGCAGAGCTGTGGGAGTTGGCCAGCAGGCTCAACCCACTACAGAAAACTGCAGGAGGGCGTGGAGACAAGACCAGTCACCCTGCACAAGGAGAAAGAGTGAGGGCAGACATAGCTACCCAACTGTCCCTGATTTCAAGGGACTGTCCCTGATTTGTAACAAAGTCCCTCTGTCCTCCTCATTGGTCCCTCATGTTGGTCTGATCTATAAAGTTGTATATAAAATGCACTTTTTATCTTTCAAAAAGAGTTTCCCGGTGCGAAACCTTTCATCCAATTTCTAAATTGCTGCATTTGTAATTTCCAAAAGCCAGTATAAAGGAATAGCAGTTGTAAATATAAAAGCACTTGTGGATTTAGCTAAAAAAAAAATTCCATTAAATTCTCCTTTAAGGGGCGTGGCAAGGGGTGTATCCTATGCCTACATACTTTTCTTAATAGGTGTCCCTCGTTCCCATCTCAAAAAGTTGGGAGGTATGGGGGCAGAGACAAGTCCAGTCACCCTGTACAAGGAGAGAGCTGTGGGAGGGGCCCAGCAGGATCCAAAAACTACAGGAAGGGGCGGAGACCAGACCAGTCCCCCTGCACAAGGAGAGAGAGCAGAGATGTGGGAGGGGCCCAGCAGGCCCCACCCACTACAGAAAACTACAGGGGGGTGGAGCCAGACCAGTCCCCCTGCACAAGGAGAGAGAGCAGAGATGTGGGAGGGGCCCAGCAGGCCCCACCCTGGAGACAAGACCAGTCACCTTGCACAAAGAGAGAGAGCAGAGATGTGGGAGGGGCCCAGCAGGCCCCACCCACTACAGAAAACTACAGGGGGGTGGAGACAAGACCAGTCACCCTGCAAAAAGAGAGAGAACAGAGATGTGGGATGGGGCTAACAGACTCCACCCAATAAAGGTGGGGGCAGACAGTTCCCAACTCTTCCTGATTTCAAGGGACTGTCCCTGATTTGGAACAAAGCCCCTCTGTCCCTCTTTCCTCCTCATTGGTTCCCTCATGTTGGTCTAATCTATATAGTTGTATATAAAATGCACTTTTTATCTTTCAAAAAGTTTTTTCCCAGTGCACAATCTTTCATCCAATTTCTAAATTGCTGCATTTGTAATTTCCAATATAAAGAAATAGCAGCGGTAAATAAAAAAGCACTTGTGGATTTAGCTAATATTTTTTTTTCAGTTTAATTCCCCTTTAAGGGGGCGTGGCATGGAGTGTGTCCTATACCTACATACTTTTATAAATAGGTGTCCCTCGTTCGCATGTCAAAAAGTTGGAAGATTTGGGGGCGGAGACCAGACTAGTCCCCCTGCACAAGGACATAGAGCAGAGCTGTGGGAGGGACCCAGCAGGATCCACTTCTTACAGGTGGGGGGAGACCAGTCCAGTCACCCTGCACAAGAAGAGAGAGCTGTGGGAGGGGCCCAGCAGGATCCAAAAACTACAGAAAGGGGCGGAGACCAGACCAGTCCCCCTGCACAAGGAGAGAGAGCAGAGCTGTGGGAGGGACCCAGCAGGATCCAAAAACTACAGAAAGGGACGGAGACCAGACCAGTCCCCCTGCACAAGGAGAGAGAGCAGAGCTGTGGGAGGGGCCCAGCAGGATCCAAAAACTACAGAAAGGGGCGGAGACCAGACCAGTCCCCCTGCACAAGGAGAGAGAGCAGAGCTGTGGGAGGGACCCAGCAGGATCCACTTAATACAGATGGGGGGAGACCAGACCAGTCCCCCTGTATAAGGAGAGAGAGAAACTGCACTACACTGCACAGATCTGGAAGAAATACACAAAGCTTACTGAGATTTAGGAAGAAGACACATGACTGATGGATTTATTATCCCGGAGTTCAGCGTTAGGCTGTGCATTTATATGCTTGAGGTTTGATTTTTAAAAAAGTGAAAAACTCCATTAAATGGAGCAGATGTCAGTTAGGAAAATACACCAGTGTAGGGTCTGACAATGGGTCCAAAGATGTCACCTCGATACCTAATGGCCGTCAGGGTGCCATTGTCTATCCTGTAGAGGTCTGTTTGTCCCTCCATGGATTTGCCTCCCCAGACCATCACTGACCGACCACCAAACCGGTCACGCTGAACGATGTTACAGGCAGCATAATGTTCTCCACGGCTTCTCCAGACCCTTTCATGTCTATCACATGTGCTCAGGGTGAAGCTGCTCTCATCTGTGAAAAGCACAGGGTGCCAGTGGTGGATCTGCCAATTCTGGTGTTCAATGGCAAATGCCAATCAAGCTTCACTGTGCCGGGCAGTGAGCACAGCGCCCACTAGAGGACGTCTGTTTCTGATTGTTTGGTCAGAGACATTCACACCAGTGTCCTGCTGGAGGTCATTTTGTTGGGCTCTGGCAGTGCTCATCCTGTTCCTCCTTCCACAAAGGAGCAGATACCGGTCCTGCTGATGGGTTAAGGACCTTCTACAGCCCTGTCCAGCTCTTCTAGAGTAACTGCCTGTCTCCTGGAATCTCCTCTGTGCAACCTCTATAGGGTCAAGGTATGGCCTCATGGTACCAGTAGTGACACTGACCCCCTCTATAGGGTCCAGGTATCTCCTCATACTACCAGTAGTGACACTGACCCCCCTCTATAGGGTCCAGGTATGGCCTCATACTACCAGTAGTGACACTGACCCCCCTCTATAGGGTCCGTCCAGGTATGGTCTCATACTACCAGTAGTGACACTGACCCCCCTCTATAGGGTCCAGGTATCTCCTCATACTGCCAGTAGTGACACTGGCCCCCCTCTATAGGGTCCAGGTATGGCCTCATACTACCAGTAGTGACACTGACCCCCTCTATAGGGTCCAGGTATGGCCTCATACTACCAGTAGTGACACTGACCTCCTCTATAGGGTCCAGGTATGGCCTCATACTACCAGTAGTGACACTGACCCCCCTCTATAGGGTCCAGGTATGGCCTCATGCTACCAGTAGTGACACTGACCCCCCTCTATAGGGTCCAGGTATGGCCTCATGCTACCAGTAGTGACACTGACCCCCTCTATAGGGTCCAGGTATGGCCTCATACTACCAGTAGTGACACTGACTCCCTCTATAGGGTCCAGGTATGGCCTCATACTACCAGTAGTGACACTGACCCCCCTCTATAGGGTCCAGGTATGGCCTCATGCTACCAGTAGTGACACTGACCCCCTCTATAGGGTCCAGGTATGGCCTCATACTACCAGTAGTGACACTGACCCCCCTCTATAGGGTCCAGGTATGGCCTCATGCTACCAGTAGTGACACTGACCCCTCTATAGGGTCCAGGTATGGCCTCATGCTACCAGTAGTGACACTGACCCCCTCTATAGGGTCCAGGTATGGCCTCATACTACCAGTAGTGACACTGACCCCCCTCTATAGGGTCCAGGTATGGCCTCATGCTACCAGTAGTGACACTGACCCTAGCCAAATACAAAACTAGTGAAAAACATTCAGAAAAGATAAGTAAGTAAAAAAAATGGCAGGGGCCTCCACCTGTTAAACCATTCCTGTTTTGGAGGACACCTAATTGTTGCCCATCTAGTGCACCTGTTATTTCGTTAACACCAAAGCAGCTGTAACTGATTAACAACCCCTGCTGCTACTTAACTGACTAGATCAATATCCCAGAAGTTTAAATGACTTCATGCTATACTCTGATTAAAAAGTGTTCCTTTCCCCTTAGTCCCCCAAGGGCCTCGCCTCTTAGGCGCCTTAGCAAGGGACATGGGCCAACTTCTCCCTCCCTTTATCATTCCTTGCATAATTGTGATGTTTTACCCTAGCAGGAATACTGAGGCCCCTATACAAACCACACTCTTTCCACTCCCTCATGCTCCTGCTAGGGTAAATTGTTTCCCAATGTTGTATATGCCATCTAAGGCTACTAAATCCCCCCCTGTGAACCCCCCATTTTTTGGTTTGTTTACTAGTCAGGAAGAAGAAATCGAAAATTTTAAGCACCCACCTTTTCCTACTCTTTATTCTTAAATGTTATCTTACATTATGTAGAGATACGCAATTATACATGTATTCAAGATGCTCCTTACTGTACTCTGGTCATTGGGTCTTGTTTTTTGACTTATCAATGTTTTAGATATGTATGCCTATCTCTGAAACCAGTTTGCAACCACCTTGTTAGATTATAACCCCATGCTTATCTGGTTGAACACAACAAGGTAACCTCTATGCTTCAGAATATACATGGTCCTCCGATGAGCAGGGCACTCCTATCAACCCACAGTACTCCATAACCGCTACACCCCACACAGAGGAAGTGATTTATACCCACGATTAGCACTGCCAATACAACCTTACACCACTGACTCTCTTCTGGATACATCCCCACTAGGGCTGTACACCCATCTAGACAGGTGAGCTGGCACTCTCTTGCCTCTGGAACACCTGAGTCCTCCCTAACAACTCTCCCTTCTCCATCTCTTTTCTTCTCACTTCGCTTTCTATCCTCCGCCCCTTCCACTTTCCCCTATACTTCCCGCCCCCCCCCCTTTTTTTTTTCTCCCCTTTTTTATTTCCTCTCTCTTCTCCTCTCCCTCTCAACCCCACCCCTAGGTCCACGAAATTCTGTAAACCTTTTTAGATCTTTTTTCCCTTTTTCCATTATAAAGAATGGGAACTCCTCAACCTAACACAGAAAAGTTCCTCCTTATACGTTTCTCCCTAAGCGCACACGGCCTAAATATACCAAAAAAAATTGCTCAAAACTTCTACTTTCCATGCATAAAAACAAAGCAGACATAATCGTTTTTACAGGAGACCCACTTCAGGGCCGATTCCATCCCGAAACTCTCCAACCCCCATTGTCCTACCATTTTCAAATGCACAAATCCCACCTCAAAGTCTAAAGGGGTTTCTAATATCATCTCCAGACACTGTCCTCTACACATCTCAGACTTTCTGATCCATGACGAAGGGCGCTATCTGTTCTTGAAGGGAGAACTTCAAGGGGAACCCATCACACTAGCAAATATATACGCCCCTAATACAAACTAGGTTCCCTTTTTCTGGAATGCTCTGCAACTTCTCACATCCTTCTCTGTTGGCATGATGATTTTGCGAGGTGATTTCAACCTCTCACTTAATCCCATCCTGGACACATCTAAGGAGCTTCCTCTATGCCTTATAAAGCGCTTTGAGCCATCAAAACATACTTCCGAGAACTGCTCTTGTACAACACTTGGCGCACCCTAAACCCTAAAGGAAGGGACTATACCTTCTTCTCTGCACCTCACTGCCGATATACCAGACTGGGTTACTTTTTTCTCACCCAAAGAGACATACCTCTTCTACACAAAATGTCCAAGTATATCTCGAACTACCACCCTATCTCTCTGACCCTTTCCATCCAGACTACAGCTTCTTACCCATCCATTTGGCCTCTCAACCTTTTCTTCTGACCTATCCCGCTCCCGTTTCTTCATACGCATACGTCTCCACCTCTATTTTCATGAGAACGCATCTCCAGATATCTCCCACTGACACAATGGGAAGCCCACAAATGTGTCATCAGTGGTAAGACGATTGCCCTAACTTTGGCGAAACAGAAGGAAAAAGAAAAATCACCTAAACAACCTTCATACCAGAATACATGAACTGGAGAGAGCAGCCAAAGAACTTCATGAGCTCACACAGGCCAGAACCGACCTTCTCGGCGAAGATAACAAAACGCAGGTTTATCCTATCCCAAAAACTATTCTATGAGTTTGGAAACAATGTAGGGAAACCATTAGCAAGAGGCCTACAAGCCAAAAAGTCCTCCGCCTTTGTCCATTCCTTAACCACTTTACGACCGCCCACCGCAGATGTACTGCGGCAGGCAGCCACTCCTGGGTGAATCGCCGTAACGGCGCTTGCTCTCGGGAGTCTAGGGGGTGAGCGCCTCTGAGTGTAGTATATAATAATCCAAAGTACATAGCACATTAAAAACTCACATTAAGGTAGGAGGAATAAGGTGAAGCTCTTTGAGGATAAGACTGCTACAGCGGCGGGAATTAGACCGGCATTAGAGTTCTGTGATGTTAACGTATCTTCTATCTCCGTCCAGCATGGTGTCTTCAGCGGGGAGATAGGCAGCTTCTGGCACACTTGATAAAGGAGCGTGCATGCTCAGTGAGAGCCTTGTGCATGCTCGGAAACATGTTTGTAACGGAACCGCAACCCACACTGTACTTGTGGACTTCCGTCAGTATATGGCTTCCTCCCAGTCATGAACATAGATATTAGATTTTCCAGCCGCCCCATACAAAGATAGCCGACAACTTAGCTTGTATACGTTTTGGAACCTTCCCCTTTATTGAACAATGTACACAGTTTATATACAGCATGGACCTCCCCCTCTTGAGCAGATTACCACATCCAGGTCAGGGGTTGCCTGATTACATTATCATATGCAGATGAAATTGCATACAGAAATATAATTAACCTGAACTAATTATCTAGCCATCTGGACAGAAACAATATGTGAGTTCATTAACAATTAACAATGGGACAGACAGGCTTAACAGAATACACATCACACCTCAATACACAAACGATAGGGAGAGCCTGTCTCTGACATTGAAGGACATGGAACAGAAGCCAATGTGATTAGCTCTTTCAATGAACATGTTCTGAATCAAACAGGAATAGTCCTCACATATTTCTCGAGATACATGGCTGACAAATATTACTGTACCACTTGAAGCAATCCAAACCGTATTCTCAGTGTCCATTAAGTATCTGTCTTTCACTCCCAGTGACGATGAGTACTGTCACAGCGTTGTGTTCCCTGGCTCTGTGGTGACGTCACACTGCGCCTCCACCAGTGGACCACCCAATTGAGAACCGGAAAAAGCCTATCTCCCCGCTGAAGACAACATGCTGGATGGAGATAGAAGATACATTAACATCACAGAACTCTAATGCCGGTCTTCTCCCGGCCGCTGTAGCAGTCTTATCCTCAAAGAGCTTCACCTTATTCCTCCTACCTTAACCACTTAAGTCCCATTAGATTTTACCCCCTTCCTGACCAGGGCCTATTTTGCTATTCGGCACTGCGTGACTTTAATGGACAATTGCGCGGCCGTGCGACGCTGTACCCAAACTAAATTGATGTCCTTTTTTTTCCCACAAACAGAGATTTCTTTTGGTGGTATTTGATCACCTGTGCGCTTTTTATTTTTTGCGCTATAAACAAAAAAAGAGCGTAAATTTTGAAACAATAACAATATTTTTCAAATTTTTTTATATGAAATTCCCCCCCCCCCCCCCCCAAAAATGTAAAAATCAAAATTTTTTAACATTTTTGGCCAATTTATTTTCTGCTACATATGTTTGGTAAAAAAAAAATCGCAATAAGTGTATTTTGATTGGTTTGCGCAAAAGGGAAAGATTCTTTCATTTTTGGTGGGTTTTTTTTTTAACGAGTCATGGCGGCGATCTGTGATTTTTTTTTTTGCGGGACTGCGACATTACGGGGGACAGATCGGACCCCTGACTGACATTTTTGACACTTTTGGGAGTACCAGTGATATTACTGCAGTAATCAGTGCCACACATATGCACTGTTACTGTAAAAAAAAACACTGGCAGGGAAGGGGTTAACTTTATTGGGGAAGGAGGGGTTAAGTGTGTCCCTAGGGGGGTGCTTCTAACTGTAAAGGGGTGTGGCTAGTGATGTAACCACAGAGACATACGATCCTACATAGCAGGATCGTATGATCTTTGCAGTTAGATCAGGGAGAATGACAGGCGGCTTTGTTTACATCAGCCACCTGCCTTTCTCCCTCTCAACGGGGAGATCGCGAGTGACCGGCGGACATCGGGTCTGCCGGTCACACGCGCGAGCTTGTTAGGAAATGAGCGGGGGCGGGAGTGCGTCTCCAGCAGCGTGCGCTCGCCCCCTAGAGGCTCTCAGGCTAGCGACGCAGTACTACGTCACTTTGCCTGTACGGGGCTGACTGCTGCAGTAAATAGTCGTGCGGCGGTCGGTTAATGGGAGTTTTTAATGTGCTATGTATTTTGGATTATTCAATACTACAAGTAAAAGAAAAGAAAATTAAATACTACAATACCCTTACCTGCCTCTGGAACACACATTAGCCTTAAAAGGCTGAAAGTTTGAGATTCTCCGCCTTTCTGGACCCAAGGGGCAAATGATGGGCAACTATCACAATTTTTACTATTTCACGATTGGTCATCGTTACTATTTAATTTTAGATAGTTACCTTTAAGATACACTGAATTACAACTATGGCAATAACCATGGTTTGCCGTGTTGTTACTCTCCACAGGACACAGTTGGGGTGTCCGGGATTGGAAGCAACACCCCTACCATAAGATTAGGACTGCTATTACTTTCAGAATTCAAACTTTAAATATGACTTTATGTCCCCATAAAGAATCTTTTGTTATACGTTCTTCTGTATACGGAATGTTCCACCAATGTTATTTGTTTGTATCCTTCTTTATGAAAACTCTATAAAAACTTTTGAAATTAAAAAGTGCTCCTTACATTTTTGTTCAGCGGTGTATATTAGCCTGATGTGTCCAATGACCAATAACGAGCAAAAACGAATTGTGAGCTCTTCGGGACAGAGCCTGTAATTAACACCATTCACTTCGGCACCAAGAAGTCAGAATTGTATTATGATTAGTAATAGGATAAAGGACAGCATGGGGGATGTTTTCCATCAACAAGTGTCCCTAATAACGCTCTATTATGTGTGGCTACAGATGAGATGGAAGCTTTGATCTATGCAAGATAAAAATTCCCCGCTGCTTTGTTACCACGGACAAACCAATGGCACTGAGCCGATCTAATGAAAGCTGGTGAGGAACCCGCTGAACCAATACCCACTCATCTTCAAAGAGTATTAACCCGATAACTGCTGGACAGCGCTCCATGGTGCATCGCTACACGGGGGGCGGGGGGGGGGGGGTGTATAATGGAGCTAAAATGAGCAACCAAAAAAAAAAGGAGAAAAAAAGAATACATATTCTCCATCAACATTCTTCGGCCTTTGTCTAATTTTCAGTTCTTCATCAAATAATAATCTTCCACCCAAATGTTTATCCAAAGCAGCTCCTGACTTCTCTCATTATTGTACATGGGGGGTGCTGGGTACAGAGATATTCTGGTGGAAGAAAGAAGACAAACAACCAATTCCACCAACAGAGAGAAGAATAAATAAATAAAACAACACAGACAAAAAGAAAACCTCTAAATACACAATCCTATATACACACTCCTATATACACACTCCTATATACACACTCCCATATACACACTCCCATATACACACTCCCATATACATAATCCTATATACATAATCCTATATACACACTCCTATATATACACTCCCATATACACAATCCCATATACACACTCCTATATATACACTCCCATATACACAATCCCATATACACACTCCTATATACACACTCCTATATACACACTCCCATATACACACTCCTATATACACACTCCTATATACACACTCCTATATACACACTCCTATATACACACTCCCATATACACACTCCCATATACACACTCCCATATACACAATCCCATATACACACTCCTATATACACACTCCCATATACACACTCCTATATATACACTCCTATAAACACAATCCTATATACACACTCCTATATACACACTCCTATATACACACTCCTATATACACACTCCCATATACACACTCCTATATACACACTCCTATATACACACTCCTATATACACACTCCTATATACACACTCCCATATACACAATCCCATATACACACTCCTATATACACACTCCTATATACACACTCCCATATACACAATCCTATATACACACTCCTATATACACACTCCCATATACACACTCCCATATACACACTCCCATATACACAATCCCATATACACAATCCCATATACACAATCCCATGTACACACTCCTATATACACACTCCCATATACACACTCCCATATACACACTCCCATATACACAATCCCATGTACACACTCCTATATACACACTCCTATATACACACTCCTATATACACACTCCTATATACACACTCCCATATACACAATCCCATATACACACTCCCATATACACACTCCCATATACACAATCCCATATACACACTCCTATATACACACTCCTATATATACACTCCTATATACACAATCCCATATACACACTCCTATATACACACTCCTATATATACACTCCCATATACACAATCCCATATACACACTCCTATATACACACTCCTATATATACACTCCTATATACACAATCCCATATACACAATCCCATGTACACACTCCTATATACACACTCCCATATACACACTCCCATATACACACTCCCATATACACAATCCCATGTACACACTCCTATATACACACTCCTATATACACACTCCTATATATACACTCCTATATATACACTCCCATATACACAATCCCATATACACAATCCCATATACACACTCCCATATACACAATCCCATATACACACTCCTATATACATACTCCTATATATACACTCCTATATACACAATCCCATATACACACTCCTATATACACACTCCTATATATACACTCCCATATACACAATCCCATATACACACTCCTATATACACAATCCCATATACACACTCCCATATACACACTCCCATATACACACTCCTATATATACACTCCTATATACACAATCCTATATACACACTCCCATATACACACTCCCATATACACAATCCCATATACACACTCCTATATACACACTCCCATATACACACTCCCATATACACACTCCTATATATACACTCCTATATACACACTCCTATATACACACTCCCATATACACACTCCCATATACACAATCCCATATACACACTCCCATATACACAATCCCATGTACACACTCCTATATACACACTCTTATATACACACTCCCATATACACACTCCCATATACACACTCCCATATACACACTCCCATATACACACTCCCATATACACAATCCCATATACACACTCCTATATATACACTCCTATATATACACTCCCATATACACAATCCCATATACACACTCCTATATATACACTCCCATATACACAATCCCATATACACACTCCTATATACACACTCCCATATACACACTCCCATATACACAATCCCATATACACACTCCTATATACACACTCCCATATACACACTCCTATATATACACTCCTATATACACACTCCTATATACACACTCCCATATACCCACTCCTATATATACACTCCTATATACACACTCCCATATACACACTCCCATATACACAATCCTATATACACACTCCTATATACACACTCCTATATACACAACGCTATATACACACTCCTATATACACACTCCTATATGCACACTCCCATATACACAATCCTATATACACACTCCTATATACACACTCCTATATACACACTCCCATATACACACTCCCATATACACAATCCCATATACACACTCCTATATATACACTCCCATATACACAATCCCATATACACACTCCTATATACACACTCCCATATACACACTCCCATATACACACTCCCATATACACAATCCCATATACACACTCCTATATACACACTCCCATATACCCACTCCTATATATACACTCCTATATACACAATCCTATATACACACTCCCATATACACAATCCTATATACACACTCCTATATACACAATCCTATATACACACTCCTATATACACACTCCTATATACACACTCCTATATACACAACGCTATATACACAATCCTATATACACACAGTTCATCCAGAGGATCAAAAACCCCAGCAAAGCATGATCCAATCAGGGGAAAAAACTCCTTCCTGATCCCCCGAGAGGCAATCTGATATTCCCTGGATGAATTTACCTATAAATTTAAGTACCCAGTTATATTATGTACACCCAGGAAAGAATCCAGGACTTTTTTTTTTTAGCAATTTACTGAGCTGGCCAGAACCACCTCTGGAGGGAGTCTATTCCACGTTATAGTAAGAGAATTGAGGGATGGCGCTCAGATGTGTATACTATAAACAAAACAATCCCAGTATGGACTCCAATAGATAGCTTGACAAAGCTACATTTGTAGCGAAACATGTGGTTGTGGCAATCGGGAGGCTCCACAGAAGTGCAGACACTCAGCTCTCCGCCCCTCACGGCCTCTGAGCGACTCCTCGGCTGGCTATTCACGGATTCCCGGCCCGGCGAAGTGACGTCATCAGCGTGCGCCTCCGGTGCTCACGGCAGGCATTGAGTGAGCGTAACACTGAGGCTCCGGTCTAGTAAGGCGGCCGCACACTAGACCGTTTGAGCCCCCCCGCTGTCGATCCGGTCCGTCGTTTCATCTGCCAGCCACGACCCTCCAGGCTCATCATCAGGTCCCCATGAGCCCACCAAGGGTCTCTACATATCAACTAGTGAGGAGACACAGAGGCTTCTGGGAGCGGTAGGACTGTTAAATGTCTGTGCATTGTATTGTTTTATTATTGGATCTACAATAAATTTTTAAGAGACTATCTATTGGAGTCCATACTGGGATTGTTTTGTTTATAGTATACACATCTGAGCGCCATCCCTCAATTCTCTTACAATATCTGCATGTTGTCCTACATTTGGGATTGGGCGAACAGTGTGGCTACAGGTACTTTCTATATATGCCTTTGTGCATTATCTGTTAAGAGTCATTACAGGAATATTGCAGGACTTTTCAAGCTCTTGGATTAGCGCCAGAACTTCTAATTGGAGTTATTCCACGTTATATGCAATGTGTAACCAGGTTGGTAGGCGACTACAAGTAGAAGTGATACAATACATTACATCACAGCGACATTGATAAGTCGAAAACAATTCAACGTGCAAACATAATTGGTCATATGGTTCGACGCGTTTCTCCAACTTGTAAGATGGCTTCCTCAGGAACCAATATGGTCGGTTGGTGTATCCTCTAATCATAAGAGAAGAAGATACATAAGTAGACATACTAAATAGTTGTTTCACAGATAATACAGTGTGCCTCGTATACCAACAGAACACATGTACATTATTAATGTTAACATGCTCACCCAGTTAACAGAGATAATTAACATTAGGATTCATGATGTCACACCAGCCATAGGATCAGAAGCAGATACCTTCCCATATATGACCCTGGAAAGGGGTCAAAATGCCTAAATTGGCATTGTGGCTTCCCTGATAGAAAGATAATGGCAGCCAGGTATCACCAGGTGTAAGGATATCCGGCAATTGTAGGAGATCTCAAGGTATGAGGGAAGAGAAGGAGATATAAAAAGGGAGTGTTGGCAATGTCCAATATCTCTAAAAAGAGACAAAAATCATTTTAGAGGCCAGGGCACATATAAAGAGGTAGTTATTGCCAGGGCCAGTATAGGAATTTACTAGTTAAAAAAATAAAAATGACATAAATCTTTCCTCTAGTTCGTAGAGGTGATAACTTTTGCGCAAACCAATCAATATATAATTATTTGGATTTTTTTTTTTTATCAAAAATATGTAGCAGAATACAAATTGGCCTAAAATGATGAAAAAATGTGATTTTAATTTTTTTATTGGAAATGTTATATAGTAGAAAAATAAAAATATTGTTTTTCTTTCATAATTGTCGCTCTTTTTTTTTCTATTATTTATAGCGCAAAATAAAAATAAATAAATAAAGAAAGAAAATCGCACAGGTGCTCAAATACCACCAAAAGAAAGTTCTGTTTTTGGGAAAAAGGGATATCAATTTTATATGGGTGCAGCGTCGCACGACCACGCAATCGTCAGTTAAAATAACGCAGTGCTGCATTGCAAAATATGGCCTGGTCATTAAGGGGGAGGAAATGGAACCGCGAACCACACTGTGTTTGTGGGCTTCCGTCAGTATACAGCTTCCTCCAGTCTTAAACATAGATATCAGATATTCTAGCCGTCCCCCCCCCCCCCCCATACAAAAATAGACGGAACTTAGCTTGTAGAGAACTGGAACCTTTATTGAACAACTCTCACCAAATATATACAGGATGGACATCCCCCTCCTGATCAAATTACCTCACCAGGGAATCTCCTCCCCCAGCCCAAGGAGTGATTGAACTAGTGACCACGCACCATTCCTATGAACGAGCCTTGTCTCTGAAACACCAGTCCACCACCCGTATGTCCAAGCTTTGGCTACCTTGGATCACATGGATAAATCAGACGTAATGGGAGATTTGATCCCCTAGAGCGGTCTGGGGAGTGCCCTGCTGGGGCCTGGCGCTCCGGAGATGGCCACAGTGTGGTTCCCATTTGGGGTGGCCGTATCTGGGGTGTGGGGCAGCCGGTGGGGTACACCCCGTTTAAGCCTAACCTCTCCCTTGAACCCAAGTTAAAATATTGGAGCCATATAGTGGTGGAAAGGACATTTTCCCCAATCAATTTGGTCCCCTCGATACGTAAGTGGCTATGATTGTCTACAAGTTAATTAATAGGAACAAGTTGAGTACCTAGTGAAGATATCTTAGTAACGGTACTAATATGAAGCATGCAATGTTATGGAAATGTTGATATGACGGCAAACTGAAGTTATTCTTGAATGTTAATGGGAATTGTACTTCCCGAATGTTTGTACCTTTTTTATGTTGAAAACTCAATAAAAAGATTGTTTAAAAAAAAAATAAAAATAAAAAAAAATTACCTCACCAGCTTGGGTGCCTGATTACATTATCATATGCAGATGAACTTGTGTACAGACATAGAATTAACCTGAACTAATTATCTAAAGAACAACCAACACAAACAGTATTCTACTTTTCCACCAGTAACTAATAGATGACAATTATTCAATCAACCTGAGTCAATTAACTAGCAGACGGCCATCCTCAAGCTCCTGAAGTACAATACACATTATCATAAGTGTAAACACAGAACCCACAGTAAATAACAGGGGAGTAAATAAGCATATTCAACAATGTATGGAAGACAGGTGGTTGAGCTGATGATATAAGCATCTGCTATGACTCTTACTGTCTTGGGGAGACATGGACTTGAATCTAAAGTAAGATTACTCCAAGGGCCACACATACAGCGTGTGTCTTTCAATCCCAGTGACGGTGACTACCGTCAATGGGGAAAATCTTCCGGTCCAGAAGTGGTTAAATGGGGCCCAATATGGACCCTGCCTACATGTATACATATACATATATATATATATATATATATATATATATATATGTAGCACCCTACAGGTAGGTGCTAGGTAAATGTATAGTGGGCCTTGTCTGCCTAACAGCAGGGCCATGATTTCTGTTAGGTAGGGTGTCATGAGTTCCAGATGTGTTTGCTGAAGGGGAAGTCTCCCCATTGACTCCTGTGAGAGGCTTCTCATAGGGCAGTGGAGGAAGCCCAATCAGGGGACACATTCAAGCTTGTAACTACCCCAGAAGGCAGATTATGCCGCAAAGGATTCTGGGAGTGGATATAAGTTTGGGGGAAGTGCGTGACACAGGGTCTTTGGCGGGAGCAGAGTCCCAGGAGGGAGAGGACGGCTGTCTCTCCTCCTGTCTAAAGAAGCGGATGTCTCGGGGTGTCGCCTGGGAATCCAGGGACTGCTGAGTTAAGCTGAGGGGATCCGGTGTGCCGAGAACCTGCGGAGAGCGAGAGAGGGGTCCAGTCCCAGGAAAGCCTACACAGGTCGTGAGTACTGAGGATTGCCCCTGGGGGTCTGCCTAAAGTCAGAGGGGACCACTCCGGAAGAGGTTCTAGGATCCAGTGTCAGCTAGCTGAGGAAAGGGGGTACCTAGGTTGAGGACCTTGAAGTTACTGAGGGGGTACAGAGCCAGTGAACCCCGAAGAGTTCAAGGCCAGAAAGAGTTGCAGCCATACAGGAACCTACAACAAACTACCTCAAGCCAGTGCAAGGCTGGGGGGAGTAGCCAGTGACTTTGCAGTACAGCAGTGTCAGTAGTTCTATAATCCACAGTCCTGGATCTTCTGGACTTAAAGTCGAGGATTCAGCACTTCTATCAAGTTACAGTGCGTTCTGAGAGTCAGTGAGTGTCGGCTGGCGTCAAGGCAGCGCTAACAGACATTTTTCCTGGATAAAGTCCCAAGTGTATTTAGTTGAGCCCAGGGCTTTTTTTCTCAAAGAATAGGTGCAGGAACTCTCCCTTTTCTCCGCCCCTACCCACCTCCGAGGAATGTTCCTTGGTTCACCCCCTTGCCCATCTCCCAATACTGCCCTTTATGGAGAATACAGAACCAAGTATAACTTTTTTTGTAGCAAGTAATTTGTATGTCATTTATTAATGAGAACAAGAAAAGCAGTAAAATAGATCCCCTGCAGCCAGCAACAATAATAGACCCTACATCAACAATAGATCGCCCCCCCCCCCCCAAAAAAAAATGAACCACACACAACAAAAAATTCCCCAGAACAACAATAGACCCCCCAACAACTATAGACCCCCCAACAACTATAGACCCCCGGCAGCAACAACCAGCATCAACAGACCCCTCCCTCAACAGTAGAACTCTCCCAGCAACAACTGACCCCCCCCCCCCCCAGCGATATAATACCCACCCCACCAACAATAGATCCTCCACCAAAAACAATAGACTTCCAAAGCAACAATAGACCCCTCCATGCAAAAATGGATCCTCTCCAGCTACAATAGACCCCCAAGCAGCCAGCATCAGTAGATCCTTCGGCATCCCCCTTCACCCCTTGCATTCATTCAGTACTGGAGGTGCCGGAACTACGTTCCCCCGCGTTCCTGCTGAAAAAAAAGCCCTGGTTGAGCCTAAGGTGTATCCCACTCATTCCCTTCTCCCATCCCCTTATCTACAATAAAACCACAGAACAAAGATGGCGGAGTTGTCAATGTCTCAGTTCTCACACCCAGGGTCGCAGCTCACATGGGCTGGAGAGGTAACCGGTAACAATGGCAGACCCACATCATGCTCAATGCCAGGAAAACTTGCTACATATAGATTGTTTCTTTGTCTCTGGGTCTATTCCTCTTCATCCCTATTCCTGGATATTACAGACCTGTATACACATTGGTAACAATTTAACAAACTGTTGAATTAAATAAAAATTTAAATAAAATGAGAAATTTTGCGATTGACTTGGAGGCTTGCAGTCTAAGTGAGATGTCACATGTATTATGGAATAGCAATGATTACAGGAACAGCAGCGTGCATTCTTCTGACTCGATAGATGTTAATTGCTGCTGATTGATCAGAATGCTTTTGATAAATTTCCCCTCCAAAGCTGAGGTTTGATGCCTCTGATAGAAGCACTTACCATGAATTAGAGGCACTCAACACAAGAGCTTGTGATTCATTAATCAGGCCACCCAGTCATGTTAGTCGCTGATCTGTAATGGCCATTAACGATTGCAAAGCTGACTTATTGAAAATAGTTCCAAGAATCGCCCCTTCCACTCCATGGTAGGACATTCGGGATGATGATAAATTGGCTTTTTTTAACCTTCAACAGCTTGACCGGAAAGTCATTTATTTTGGATAAGAACGAGAAAGATGAAGTTTACACAGAAATATCACATAGAGGCATTGGTGAGTTCCTCCTGAGGTCCCAAATCAGAGGCGTAACTAGAACCTTCAGGGCCCCAGTGCAAGAAACCATGAAGGGCCCCCCGGACCCCTGGCCGGGGCCCTTCCCTTCAAGCCTGGGGCTCTTCCCACTGATCCTGGGGCCCTTTATTCTCCTTATGGGGCCCTTTATTACGGTCCCGCAATGGGACCCTTTCACAAGTTCTGCAGTGGGTCCCCTTCCTGCCATCTTGGGGCCTCCCCACGGTGGTGGAATCCCAGGGCCCGGTCGCAAGTGTGACCTTTGCGATCCTGGAAGTTCACCCACTGGTGTCAGTAGTTTTTATTTTTTGGTATTTTAATTGTATTATTTTTTATCATTTTATTTTATTTTTTTACAATGTGACTGACTATGACTCTGTCCATTCACAAAAGGAAGGAGCTGGTAAATTATATATTTACTGACCCCTTCCTGGTTCTCTATTGTGATACATCCCCTGCAGCCAGCAGGGGAGGGAAGGGAGCACAGTGGGGAGGGGGGCAGCACAGTGGAGGGGGCAGCACAGTAGGATGGGGGGGACCAGGGGAGCACACAGGGGCCCAGAGACAGCAGAACACAGGAGAGGGGAGGGAGCACAGTGGGGGGGGGGGGGCAGCACAGTAGAGAGGGGTGGGTGGGCAGCACAGTGGGTGGGGGGACCAGGGGAGTACAGTGAGGGGGTAGGGGGCAGCACAGTAGGGGGGGGCAGGGGAGTACACAGGGGCCCAGAGACAGCAGAACACAAGTGAACTGGATAGGAGGAGTGGCGGGGGCAGCATACAGAGGAACCAATCTCCTCCATTTTCCTCCTGCAGCTACAGGAGGAAAAAGGAGGACAGTGATTTCTCTACATGCAGCCCCTGCCCCCCCCCCCCCTCCTATCCAGGTGTACAGGGGAGCCGCACATACCCCCTGGAGCATGGGGCCTGGTTGCAATTGCAACCCCTGCAACCCCTGTAGTCATGCCCCTGTCCCAAATCACTGAAAGGTAAAGTAGAGGATGATGGAATAAAGCAGGGGGTCTCCAAACTATGACCCTCCAGATCTTCAGGAACTACAATTCCCATCATGCCTAGTCATGTCTTTGAATGTCAGAGTATTACAATGCCTCATGGGACATATAGTTCCCCAACAGCTGGAGGGCCGTAGTTTGGAGATCCCTGGAATAAAGGAATCCAGCCTGACCACTTCCCAAAATATCTAAATCCTGAGAGCCACAACCACATGGGTTCACTTTTCACTGTCTAACCCGGCCTTTCCCAGCCCCTTCAACATGGAGGATCCCTTGAAATTATTTTCAGGTCTCAGGGAACTCCTATTAATAATTTCTGCATTTACAACTCTCTGTATATCAGTGTGAACAATACGATGAGACTTAACAAATGAAAGCATAAGAAATGAAGCGTACTTAGAGAAGAATTCTGGGTATAGATATTTTATACATAGTTACATTGTTCCAGTTTGGGCCAACTACACTATATTACCAAAAGTATTGGGACGCCCGCCTTTACACACATGAATTTTTCAAACATTCCCATAGACTCCTAAACCTTGCCTTGTGGACGGCCTTCCCAGAAGAGTTGAAGCTGTTATAGCTGCAAAGGGTGGGCCAACTCAATATTGAACCCTACGGACTAAGACTGGGAGGCCATTAAAGTTCATGTGTGTGTAAAGGCAGGCGTCCCAATACTTTTGGTAATATAGTGTATGTATATACCATACCTGTGGGATCCCTCTGGACGCTGGAAATCAGTAAAGTAAGCACCGCTACTACACCCATACTACACCGCTACTACCCAACTACCATACAACTACCACACTGCTACTCCAGTGATACCCACTAACTTCTGGGTCCCGTGCAAAGTGGCTGCCCTGCTGCATTGTAAACATGGGATGTCAGCTGCTCACCATGGGCACCATTCTGAGAAAGCTTTGCATTTTCTTAATGAGCGCAAAGAAATTAGGTGAATAGTTAATAATAATACCCAGAAGAATACGTAATTATTGTAGGGTTCCTTACTCTGCTGGTCAGTGGAGAAATGCCATTAATAGTCAGTGGAAACATACCTCCTTACTTTGGTGGCCAGGTAAATGCTCCCTTACATTGGTGGCCAGGTAAATGCTCCCTTACATTGGTGGCCAGGTAAATGCTCCCTTACACTGATGGCCAGGTAAATGCTCCATTACACTGGTGGCCAGGTAAATGCTCCATTACACTGGTGGCCAGGTAAATACTACCTTACATTGGTGGCCAGGTAAATACTCCCTTACATTGGTGGCCAGGTAAATA
The DNA here is from genome assembly GCF_965119305.1 of Pelophylax lessonae. Lineage (NCBI taxonomy): Eukaryota > Metazoa > Chordata > Amphibia > Anura > Ranidae > Pelophylax > Pelophylax lessonae. Next base: position 4,168,143 of record NC_138771.1, on the reverse strand, counting down.
CTCCCTTACATTGGTGGTCAGGTAAATGCTCCCTTAAATTGGTGGCCGGGTAAATGCTCCCTTACATTGGTGGCCAGGTAAATACTCCCTTACATTGGTGGCCAGGTAAATACTCCCTTACATTGGTTGCCAGGTAAATGCTCCCTTACACTGATGGCCAGGTAAATCCTCCCTTACATTGGTGGCCAGGTAAATGCTCCCTTACATTGATGGCCAGGTAAATGTTCCCTTACATTGGTGGCCAGGTAAATGCTCCCTTACACTGGTGGCCAGGTAAATGCTCCCTTGCACTGGTGGCCAGGTAAATGCTCCCTTACATTGGTGGCCAGGTAAATGCTCCCTTACATTGGTGGCCAGGTAAATGCTCCCTTACATTGGTGGCCAGGTAAATGCTCCCTTACATTGGTGACCAGGTAAATGCTCCCTTACATTGGTGGCCAGGTAAATGCTCCCTTACATTGGTGACCAGAGAAATGCTCCGTTTCATTGATGGCCAGGTAAATGCTCCCTTACATTGGTGGCCAGGTAAATGCTCCCTTACACTGATGGCCAAGTGAATGCTCCCTTACATTTAGATACATATTCGCCAGCACACCAAGGATCTTACAAAAGCAGTCCAAAAAAAACTTTATTCAAGATAAGATCACATCAGAAAAATATAGTGCAACTTTTCGGAGCTGCACAGGACCCCTTCGTCAGGCATGTGATGATCCCTTACATTGGTGGCCAAGTGAATGCTCCCTTACATTGGTGGCCAGGTAAATGCTCCCTTGCACTGGTGGCCAGGTAAATGCTCCTGTAACGCTGAGCGCTCCGGTCCCTGCTTCTGGACCGGAGCGCTCGCAGCGTTCGTTCCAGATCCACTCACCTGTGACCGCTCCTCCTCCGCTCCCCGCTCACATGGTTCCCGGAGCGCGCGCCCCTGCACCATAGGGCGCGCGCGCGCAGGTCGTTTGAAATCTAAGGGGCCTGTGCACCAGTAATTGGTGCCTGGTCCAAACCTCCCTTCCTGTTTCCTGTGACCTGTTTCCTGTTTCCTGTGACCTGTTTCCTGTGACCTGTTTCCTGTGACCTGTTTCCTGTTTCCTATATAAGTGACCTGCCCCTTCCAGCCATTGCTGGATCTTTGTTGCCTTGTTGCCTTAGTGAAAGCGTTATTTGTGTAATCCTTTGCCTGTTGCCGAACCCTTTGCTAACGACTATCGCCTCTGAACCTGTGCTGCCTGCCCTGACCTTTGCTACGTCTGACTACGCCTCTGCCTGTCCCTTTTGTACTACGCCTATATCAGCAGTCGGTGAGGTTGAGCCGCTACCAGAGGACACGACCTGGTAGTTAGCGCCGCAGCAAGCCCATCCCGCCTTGCGGCGGGCTCTGGTGAAAACCAGTAACTACTTAGAACCGATCCTCCGGTACGGTCCACGCCAATCCCTCACTGACACAGCGGATCCACTCCCTGCACCGCTCCTGCTACCAGTCCGGACCCTGACAGTAAGATCCGGCCATGGATCCCGCTGATGTGCCTCTGCCTAGTATCACGGACCTTACTACAGTTGTGGCCCAGCAGTCGCAGCAGATCGCTCAGCAAGGTCAACAGCTGGCACGGTTGACCGCCATGCTGCAGCAGCTTCTTCCAGCACAGCAGCAGCCGCCTCCACCGCCTGCATCTGCTTCACCACCGCAGCCTGTGGCCGCCGCCACTTCTAGAGTCCGTCTGTCCATGCCGGCCAAGTATGACGGTGATCCCAAGTTGTGCCACGGATTCTTATCCCAATGCTCCCTTCACCTGGAGATGTCGGCTGACCAGTTCCCCTCGGAGCGAGCCAAGGTGGCATTTGTCGTTAGCCTGCTTTCGGGGAAGGCCCTGGCCTGGGCTACACCACTTTGGGACCGCAACGATCCTGCCACTGCCAGTGTCCAGAGTTTATTTGTGGAATTCCGGAGTGTTTTTGAGGAGCCAGCCCAGGCTGCCTCAGCAGAGACTGCGTTATTGAACTTGTCCCAGGGGAGTTCCTCTGTCGGAGACTATGCTATCCGTTTCCGCACCCTGGCTTCGGAACTCTCCTGGAATAACGAGGCGCTCTGTGCTACCTTTAAGAAAGGCTTGTCCAGCGCCATAAAGGACGTCCTGGCCGCACGAGAAGTCCCTACCAACCTGAGTGACCTCATCCATTTAGCCACCAGGATTGACCTGCGTTTTGCTGAGCGACGAGAGGAACTCCTACAGGAAAAGGGAAGTGCTCGTCCCAGACGCTTTCCTCGTCTGGCGCCTATCCTCCAGCCTCCACCGCAACCCTCTTCTGGGCCTCCCGCCGAGGAAGCCATGCAGGTGGATCGGTCTCGCCTGACCACGCAAGAAAGGAACCGCCGTAGAGACGAGAACCTCTGTTTGTACTGTGCCAGTACTGAGCACTTTCTAAAGGACTGTCCTCTCCGTCCACCGCGTCAGGGAAACGCTCGCACCTAGTCAACGTGGGAGAGGCGTTGCTAGGTGTGAATACCTCCTCTCCACGCATTACGGTACCCGTGCGGATTTCCGTGTCCGCCAAGATCTCCTTTGCTGCCTCTGCCTTTCTGGATTCCGGTTCAGCCGGTAACTTCATCGACGCCTCGCTGGTGAACAAGTTCCACATCCCTGTGGTTCGTTTACTGAAGCCCATCTTCATCTCCACAGTTAATGGAGAGAGACTCGACGGTATGGTGCAGTTCCGTACAGAACCCCTCCAGATGGACATCGGAGTCCTGCATTCTGAGCGATTGGAGTTTTTTGTGTTACCCCATTGCACCTCAGAACTCCTCTTGGGTCTGCCCTGGCTCCAGCGCCATTGTCCCGTTCTGGATTGGACCTTCGGAGAGGTTCGAAGCTGGGGTTCGGCTTGTTTCGGCAGATGTCTCAAGTCGGTACGAGTCAAGTCTGCACCTGTTATTTCTCCTCCTCCCGGTCTGCCTGAACCATATGCGGATTTTCCAGACATTTTTTGCAAGAAACAGGCGGAGGTGTTTCCTCCACATAGGCCATATGACTGCCCCATTGACTTGCAACCTGGCAGTACGCCGCCTAGGGGGAGAATCTATCCTCTCTCCCCTCCAGAGACTCTAGCCATGTCAGAGTATATCCAGGAGAACCTGCAGAGAGGGTTTATCTGGAAATCCTCTTCTCCTGCCGGAGCAGGATTCTTCTTTGTTGCGAAGAAGGACGGTACCCTTAGGCCTTGCATAGACTTTCGGGGTCTCAACAGCATTACTGTAAAGAACCGTTACCCTCTTCCCCTGATTACGGAACTCTTTGACCGGTTACAAGGCGCCAAGTATTTCACCAAGTTGGATCTCAGAGGGGCCTATAACCTTATTCGCATCCGAGAGGGTGACGAGTGGAAGACGGCTTTTAACACCCGAGACGGGCATTTTGAGTACTTAGTCATGCCTTTCGGGCTCTGTAACGCTCCAGCGGTCTTCCAGGAGTTCGTTAACGACATTTTCCGAGACCTGCTCTATACCTGTGTCGTGGTCTATTTGGATGACATCCTCATCTTCTCTACTAACTTGGATCAACACCGTGCTCACGTCCACTTAGTACTCTCCCGTCTCAGAAAGAACCGTCTCTACGCTAAATTTGAAAAGTGTTTGTTCGACCGTACAAGCCTTCCCTTCCTGGGCTACATCATTTCTGCCAAGGGACTACAAATGGATCCTGCCAAACTGTCTGCCATCCTGGACTGGCCTCGTCCCTCTGGCCTTAAGGCCATCCAGCGATTCCTCGGATTCGCAAACTATTATAGACAGTTCATCCTGCATTACTCCACCCTTGTGGCACCAATTGAAGCCCTAACCAAGAAGGGGGCTAACCCGAAATCTTGGCCGCTCCAGGCCGAGAAGGCCTTCAGCGCTCTTAAGTCTGCCTTTGCCACCGCCCCAGTTCTGTCCAGACCGGATCCTACTAAGCCGTTCTACCTGGAAGTAGACGCTTCCTCTGTTGGTGCTGGTGCTTTGCTCATGCAAAAGACTACGAGAGGCAAGTCGGTTACTTGCGGGTTTTTCTCTAAGACTTTCTCTCCCGCTGAAAGAAATTATTCTATTGGGGATAGAGAATTACTCGCCATCAAGCTGGCCTTGGAAGAGTGGCGGCATTTACTGGAAGGATCGGTACATCCCGTGAACATCTACACGGATCATAAAAATTTATCTTACCTCCAGTCTGCTCAGAGACTAAATCCCCGCCAAGTTCGCTGGTCTCTATTTTTTGCCAGATTTAACTTCCGGATCCACTTTCGTCCAGCGAGCAAGAACCTCAGGGCCGATGCCCTCTCTCGTTCGTCTGATGTCACAGGAGAGGAAGTCAAGCCACAGCACATTGTGCCCCCGGAATGTCTGGTCACCGTGGCACCTATAGACTTGCGTAACCTCCCTCCCGGAAAGACCTATGTTTCTCCCCGTCTTCGCCTAAAGGTTCTTAAGTGGGGACATTCTTCTCTTCTCGCAGGACATCCTGGCGTCCGAAAGACTCTACAACTTATCTCCAGGACATATTGGTGGCCATCCTTGGAGAAGGACATCTCTGAATTTGTACAGTCCTGCTCTGTATGTGCCAGAGACAAAACCCCTCGCCAAAGACCCGCCGGCTTTCTCCAGCCACTTCCCATACCAGAGACCCCTTGGTCCAATATCGCGATGGACTTTGTTACGGACCTACCACCATCTCACGGGAAAACGATAATTTGGGTCGTCGTAGATCGCTTCTCGAAGATGGCGCACTTCATCCCGTTGCCAGCCTTACCATCCGCACCTCAGTTGGCCAAGCATTTCCTCCGACACATCTTCCGGTTACACGGCCTGCCTTCACATATTGTCTCCGATAGAGGAGTCCAGTTTGTGTCCAAGTTCTGGAAGGCTCTCTGTGGACGGCTTAAAATCAAGCTGGATTTCTCTTCTTCATACAACCCTTAAACCAACGGACAAGTAGAGCGGGTCAATCAAATCTTGGGCGACTACCTTCGCCACTTCGTTTCCTCCCGTCAAGACGATTGGGTCGACCTCCTCCCGTGGGCGGAGTTCTCCTATAACCACAAAGACTCTTCCGCCACCAACAAGTCTCCCTTCTTCATGGTTTACGGTCATCATCCTCTGCCTCCTCTGCCGTTATCCTCCTCCTCCGGTGTACCTGCAGTGGATGACCTGGTGCAAGACTTTTCTGCCATCTGGCGTGAGACGCGCCTGTCCCTCTTACAGGCCTCATCCCGCATGAAAATCCAAGCGGACAAGAAACGTCGGTCTCCTCCTGTCCTGGTTCCTGGGGACAGAGTTTGGCTCTCCTCCAAGTACATCCGCTTCAGGGTTCCTAGTTACAAGCTTGGTCCTCGTTATTTGGGACCCTACAAGGTCAAGAAGAGGATCAATCCTGTGTGTTACCAACTCCATCTCCCTCCCTCCCTTAAAATTCCCAACTGTTTTCATGTCTCCCTCCTCAAGCCTGCGGTCTTTAATCGCTTTTCCCCCAAGAATCTTCCTCCCACGCCTGTATCCGGTACCTCGGATGTCTTCTCCGTTCAGGAGATATTGGCCTCTAAATTGGTCAGGGGGAGAAGATATTTTTTGGTGGACTGGGAGGGCTGCGGTCCTGAAGAGAGATCCTGGGAGCCAGAGGAGAATATCTTGGACCGTAACCTCATCCTCAGGTTTCTGGGTACCAAAAAGAGGGGGAGACCAAAGGGGGGGGGGTACTGTAACGCTGAGCGATCCGGTCCCTGCTTCTGGACCGGAGCGCTCGCAGCGTTCGTTCCAGATCCACTCACCTGTGCCCGCTCCGGCTCCCTCCTCCGCTCCCCGCTCACATGGTTCCCGGAGCGCGCGCCCCTGCACCATAGGGCGCGCGCGCGCAGGTCGTTTGAAATCTAAGGGGCCTGTGCACCAGTAATTGGTGCCTGGTCCAAACCTCCCTTCCTGTTTCCTGTGGCCTGTTTCCTGTTTCCTGTGACCTGTTTCCTGTGACCTGTTTCCTGTGACCTGTTTCCTGTTTCCTATATAAGTGACCTGCCCCTTCCAGCCATTGCCAGATCTTTGTTGCCTTGTTGCCTTAGTGAAAGCGTTATTTGTGTAATCCTTTGCCTGTTGCCGAACCCTTTGCTAACGACTATCGCCTCTGAACCTGTGCTGCCTGCCCTGACCTTTGCTACGTCTGACTACGCCTCTGCCTGTCCCTTTTGTACTACGCCTATATCAGCAGTCGGTGAGGTTGAGCCGCTACCAGAGGACACGACCTGGTAGTTACCGCCGCAGCAAGCCCATCCCGCCATCCGGCGGGCTCTGGTGAAAACCAGTAACTACTTAGAACCGATCCTCCGGTACGGTCCACGCCAATCCCTCACTGACACAGCGGATCCACTCCCTGCACCGCTCCTGCTACCAGTCCGGACCCTGACAGCTCCCTTACATTGGTGGCCAGGTAAATGCTCCCTTACATTGGTGGCCAAGTAAATGCTTCCTTACATTGGTGGCCAGGTAGATCCTCCCTTACACTGGTGACCAGGTAAATGCTCCCTTACATTTGTGGCCAGGTAAATGCTCCCTTACATTGGTGGCCAGGTAGATGCTCCCTTACACTGGTGACCAGGTAAATGCTCCCTTACATTGGTGGCCAGGTAAATGCTCCTTTACATTGGTGACCAGGTAAATGCTCCCTTACATTGGTGGCCAGGTAAATGCTCCTTTACAATTGGTGGTCAGGTAAATGCTCCCTTACACTGGTAGCCAAATAAATGCTCCCTTACATTGGTGGCCAGATAAATGCTCCCTTACACTGGTGGCCAGGTAAATGCTCCCTTACACTGGTGACCAGGTAAATGCTCACTTACATTGGTGGCCAGGTAAATGCTCCCTTACACTGGTGGCCAGGTAAATGCTCCCTTGCACTGGTGGCCAGGTAAATGCTCCCTTACACTGGTGGCCAGGTAAATGCTCCCTTACATTGGTTGCCAGGTAAATGCTCCCTTACACTGATGGCCAGGTAAATCCTCCCTTACATTGGTGGCCAGGTAAATGCTCCCTTACATTGATGGCCAGGTAAATGTTCCCTTACTTTGGTGGCCAGGTAAATGCTCCCTTACACTGGTGGCCAGGTAAATGCTCCCTTGCACTGGTGGCCAGGTAAATGCTCCCTTGCACTGGTGGCCAGGTAAATGCTCCCTTACATTGGTGGCCAAGTAAATGCTCCCTTACATTGGTGGCCAGGTAGATGCTCCCTTACACTGGTGACCAGGTAAATGCTCCCTTGCACTGGTGGCCAGGTAAATGCTCCCTTACATTGGTGGCCAGGTAAATGCTCCCTTACATTGGTGGCCAGGTAAATGCTCCCTTACAATGGTGGCCAGACAAATGCTCCCTTGCACTGGTGGCCAGGTAAATGCTCCCTTACATTGGTGGCCAGGTAAATGCTCCCTTACATTGGTGGCCAGGTAAATGCTCCCTTACAATTGGTGGCCAGGTAAATGCTCCCTTACAATTGGTGGTCAGGTAAATGCTCCGTTACACTGGTGGCCAAGTGAATTTGCAGCACCTTCAGCACTTATATTTGTTGGAATAATTTAGCACTTTATAGATGTTATGCATATACCATATTTTTGCACATGAACATTTTATTGATTTTGATATATATATAAGTTTACATAGGCAAGCGCTGTTTTATGATTATTATCTACTCATTCTGAGTAGCCTGGCTTCCACCATATTACCCTTGTCTGCTTGTGTTCACTGTCTATCTCTGTCTCCGACCTCAGCCTGAACTACTGACCATGCTTCTGCCCATCAAATTCATAACTCGTTGCCAACCTCTGCCTGTTAGGAGAATACATGTAATGAGTGTAGACCAATGTTTGACAATGTCAGGCAAGCTCAGTTCTAAGGTCAGCAAGAGAAAAGAAAGTTTGAATCACTAGACCAATAATCCGTGTTGGGGTCACATGCCAAGTTCAGTGCAGGAGAGAGTTTTGTTGTCGGGGGTCACGAACCAAGGTCGATTTCCAAACAGCAATAGAAGTAGTTTAAGTAGTAAGTAGGATCAGACCACAATAATCTGGCGACAGGAAGTGCAGAGGCAAGGCTTATATAGGAAGTTCATGGGAGAAGCAAGGAGTTCAAGGTTCAATAGCATCAAGACACAAGGCACTGTTGTCCAATAGATCAGACAGGATTGTGTAATAGATCAGGCAGGGAGCTGTCCAGCATCCAAGATAGCTCAACAAGGAGAATCAAATGCCAGACACCAAAGAGGTCCCAGGTTCAAGCCCAGGTCCGACTCCTGACACTTACTCTGCTCCTGCACACAATGTTGTGCCTTCCTGCATGGCTGGGCTTGAGAGTCAACTCCACTTTTATTTGAACTTGGCACATCCACGGTGCACTGCCAGCTGTACCCTCTCTTAACTGATACCAGTGCTCTCAAGTTCCACGCCACAGTATTGGCACCTTGGCACTTGTGAATTTCTTTTGCCCCTTTAGACTCTGTCTCAACTTCCAGGAGTGTTCGGAAACTGTGCAAGAGGCCACCTTCACCATCTTAGGCAGGTATATGACACCCTATCTCTGCCATTACTGGCACTGGTATTGTGTCTTACCACAGCCAAGGCTTCAGACGCAGTGATTAGTCCAAGTACTATCCACCTGAAACTGACCTAAACTTGGTAAAACTTCGGCCACTTTTATGCATCACAGTTCAATATCCTTCATGTACAAATCATACATACAGTAGATGGTGGCTAAATGAAATGTTAAATAACATATTTCAACTCCGCCAAATTATTCATTACTTACAGACATTGTGCCGAGACCAGGGCAACATTACCAAAATAAGTTCTTGGGAGGCCTGGGGATGTGAGACAGTATCTCAGAGTTAGACACTTTGTTTGCGGATCAGGGTTCTAATTTTTTTACCAACTTGCTTGGGGGGGGGGGGGCGGATCTAGAAGAAACTATAGAAGAGGAAATTTGGTTCCAATGGTCGTCCATGGTGCACAAGGAAATTTTAAATACTTCCCTGGTGGAGGCAAACTACAATGTATTGTCGCGATGGTACCTTGTTCCGACATGATTAGCAAAAATTTACCCGGATGCATTGCCTCTCTGCTTCAGGGGCTGCGGCCAGGAGGTAAGCATGCTTCACATTTGGTGGACATGCCCAAAAGTGAAACGGTATTGGATAAGAAATATTTAATTTGGTATATTCGGTGACTGAATTGAATATTTCCAAGGCCCCTTTCACACGATTGGGCCGATCAGGTCCGCCTGTCCGTTTTTCAGGACTTGTGTCTGGCATCTGATCCGACAAGATCCGCTGAAAACAGACGGATGGCGATAAGTTTGCCATTCGTCCAGCGGGTCTGATCGGATGGGATCGGATGAAAATGGACATGCTGTCTGTTTTCATCTGATCTCCCCATAGAGGAGAGCGGGACTCTGACAGTTCTTTCTCTGCACAGTGAGTGGAGATAAACCTGTCATCCGCCTGCTAAGCGGGGATCAACGGAGCTAGCAGGGTCCACCGAGCGGATCCGCCCCGGTAGAAAGGGGCTTCAAAATTTTAAGATGGCACTAATTTCCTGACCTATCGAGTGAATTACCTAGAAATCTCAGGACTCTCACCTTCTTTATTTCTGGCAGCCAGGATCCCCATAACCCAGGTATGGAAAACTCCTGTGATAAATGAAAAACTGGCTAGCATCCTTTGTGACCAACAACACCGTTTTGAAAGGTCTGGAACCCCCGGATTAGACATCTTCAATCCCCGTAGGGGGTGGGATAGAGGGGGGTCAGTGGCAATTCCTTTTTTTTTTTCTTCGTTCTTGTCTTTTTCTTCCTTCCAACCTCTTCCATAACTTCCAAATTTGACCTGAATTTTTTTATTCAGTACGTTTTATGAGTGGGCTTCAAGGCTGTCCTTAGCCTGGTCCACACTTGGAAATGTGGTTTTCTTTGGATTAGCCTAGGCAAATGTGGTTCAAGCACGCATAATTTATCCTGTAGGACTTCCCTCTACCCCCCCCCCCTCCCCCCTTTTTTTCCCTTTGTTTTTCTTCTCCTGCCTTGAAACCAAATACGAAAAATGTTTCTGACTTGCCAAAATGTTGATATTCACATTCCTATGACTACAGTGAACTATGGTAATGATCTTGACTGTTGCGTTATGTGCTTGCATGCCACCATTTAACCCCCTCAGCGAGTTAGTTATGTACATTAACTATAATACTGTCACGTACCTGATCCGAGGCCGAGATGCAGAGAGGGCTCCCCTTGCGGCTGAGTGCGGCACACCCCTGGGGTTGAGACAGAGGGTGTAGCGCCCACAGAAGCACTGGTTGCCGGCAGGGTCCTGATGGTAGACAGGCGGTCTCTAGCAGAGTGCTGTGCAGGAATACACCGGACAGTCCAAGGAGGAACCAGGAACAACCAGGCAGTAGGTGTAAGACCGTCAAACACAGGGCTCGGCAGGAAGCTGCAACAGGTGCAAGCCAGAGGTATAGCAGGAAGGCCAGAAGCAGACAAGTCCGTGGGAAAGCCAAGATCAGGTACTGGAGGGCAGGTAGACAGGAAGCAAGTCCGTGAGCCAAGCCGAGGTCAGATAACTGGAGAGCCAAACTGGAGCAGGGATGGTCAGACGAAGCCGAGGGTCAAAGCCAGGAGAGAGAGCAGATAGGTCAGGAACAAGCCGGGTGAAACTGGAATCCAGGAAGTAGCAATGCTCAGGAAACAGGAAGAGCTTAAGACAATCCAGCAATCTGATGGGCTGAGCAGAGTCCTTTTATAGGCCAGTGAATTAGTCTATGGCTTGAGTCCATTGCGGCTATGGGAAGTACTGGCAAAGTTGCCAGCTGCAGCACAGCCATTTCACTGACAATGAGTCTATGGCCTGAGTCCATTGCGGCCATTGGAAGTACTGGCGGAGTTGCCAGTTGCAGCATGGCCGTTTCTCTGACAGATACGGTATAGTTATATTGTAACCAGAACATGCCGGTTTTGAGGATTTCCACTGTAACACCATTGAGTGATCTGTTTTCCTACTATTTCTTACCTCATTGTTTGCTTAAAAATCTTTTTTTTTTTCAAAAAAATAATTGGAACAGAAAAGTTAAATAACTTAAAACATGAAATTTCACTCTTCTGTATTTTTGGCCCGGAACATTCTAATTAGCGGGGGTCAGGAGCACTTTGAGTACCAATTAACTACATTAAGTGTAATTTAATTCATTGCAATTTGTTCTTTTAAAAGCATAAATGTCACTATCAGTGTGACAAATAAAATTATGCAGAAGTCGTTTTTTGGGGACTAATTTTAACACATTAGCACCCAACATCAATAGTCTCATCGACAAAAGCTAAGGCCCAATGACCATTGTTAAACCGTTGGCCTGATTAGTAATAAAAATTGCAAGAAGGGATGATATGCAACACGTGTCGGCATTTCCTATTTCACTACTGATCAGTTAGAACGATGAAAACAATTTCTGCTCCATTGACATGAGCCATATACGAGCCAACAGACTGCTTTTTGTTTTGGGTCAATGGCCTAAGTCAACATTCACATGTGTAATGAGATGATGAGAATGGATGGAATTCTTAATGATCTCAGTATGTGGGGTTGAATTTTACGGTACACAATGGAAGTGATTATACCGGTGTGTACGATGAAGCCTTGCTGGGATTTCTAGGAGGTACAAGCTATCTAGTCCTGCATTACCCATCCTTACAGATTCAAGGTGGGATGGAGGAGGAACCCAATGCCACAATACAATTGTTCTTGGGCTCAGGAGCCTGGTACTGTTGTTTTTTTAGCACAGGGCTCTTAGTGCCTAGAACGTGTGCTAAATCTGCTAGTATTCCACTGATATGGCACCCTCCTATTGGATATAAGGCTAAGTAAACTTCGTTTTTGACTCCTTCTGTAATAAAGGGAGTAGTGATTGATTGGTCTGGTCTGTTCAGGGCTTCCCAGGCTGGGAGTTTGATTGCTCCCCCCTGCCTCTAGAAGAAGCCTCTAGAGCAGCTATGTCCAAACTATGACCCTCCAGCTGTTCAGCAACTACAATTCCCATCATGCCTAGTTATATCTGTGAATGTTAGAGATTTACAATGCCTCATGGGAATTGTTGTTCCTGAACAGCTGGAGGGCCATAGTTTGGACACCCCTGCTCTAGAGCTTAGGGAGGGAGAATTTAAATAACCAGCCTGAATATCAATCAGGGCCTAACCAGTCCCTGGGGAGGTGTGCACAGATGGTGGCTGAGAAGCTGATAAATATTCTGAAGCCCTGTAGAGATTGTCTTTCCCCAGGAAGGAGAATCTCCCAGCCTTGGAGAGGGCTGTTGCCTCTTTGGATTGTGCTGCTGTTCTCTGAGGTCTCAGGTTGGAGACATGGAAGGGACTTGGAACTGACTGCAGGACTTTACCAAAAGGATCTGGTCTGGAGGAGGACTGTCTTACTCGCTGGAATGTGTCTGGAGGAAGCTGGAAGGTGGCATCTGTCCTGGAGACTTGTGAGCAATGACCCTGAATTGAGCCCTGGTGATTGTGTACTTTTGGGATATAAATGCCAGAGGTAGCTTGGACTGTAAAAGTTCTCATAGGGTCTCAAAAACTGGCCATTCCCTGTCCTCAGCAGTGTCCTGGACCATGAGCTTTGTGAAGTGTGCCCTCCTGGTCGATGCCACTGGTGAATGCAGTCCTATTTCCCCCTAAGGGCAAACAGCATTTTCCTCACTCTTCCAACTGGCTCCAAAGAACAGTCTAGGGGTTTATTAAGGAGTTTTCATTGGGAACAATGAACTTGGATAGGTGGAGGGAGCATGGGATACCCCAATAAACTGTAGAACCAAACAACTTTAGGAGTCCTCACTTCTGGCTGTGCTGCACAAAACAAGGAATGTCCCACAGGATCTCTATGCTGTTGGTGACCTGTACTCTTTCCAAGCTATACACAGTCCCTATTCTTTAGCATTGGGGGTCATCTACTCACATGGTCACAGGAGCATCGGTTCCCTCCTGCCGATATCCACCAGACTCTTCCTAGTGAGGGAGATATAGACTCACACCAACATAGGACAGCTGGAATCCTTCCCATTAGGGACGAGCTCAGGCATGTTCAGATCCTAGTCCCGAACCACCTAAGCAAAACCACCAGGAAGGCGACATTGCACACCATTAATCATCGGCAGTGAGACATTTCCTGGCCACCAGCTGCGCATACACATGCCCTGATTAGGCTGCTCATGATTGGCGGTGTGCAGTGATGGCTTCGTGCCACAATTGCTCAGGTGGGTTGGGACTAGGATCTGAACATGCCTGAGCCCATCCCTACTTCCCAACAACTTCCTTTTGGCTCTCTCCAGTGAGCTTCTCCAGACCTGACTTGATCCCTGTACGCGGATTTGCAAATAGTCTAAGCCTAGCTGGGACCTTGGTATCTTCCTGAACACTTCCTATATAATCCTTCACTAGGGACAGAGCCCCTACACAGGAGTTTCCTCCTACCTTATTGGAACTAGGAACATTGCTGCTCAGGCCTCAGACCGTTTATTATTTCTCTCACTACCTTCTGGGCACACCGCCCCAGGGATTGGCCGAGAGTTTAATAAATATTCAGGCTGCTTGCCCAATCATTTCTCCCACTATAAATCTAAGACAGGGGGAAGTAGCAGAGCAGCGACCTGTGAAGCACTGAGCGGCCCTAGATAATCAACGTCAGCTGCACTGATTACAATCAAACTAAAATTACAGCCTACTCTATACCAGCAGGGTGCTACAAAATGATATCTTAGACTGGCTGCCTGTTCAGTTTTCTCTTTATGTAAGCATTTTAAGGCCAGTATTACACCAAGAGTATGCAATATACAGCTGGAGGATGAGAAAAGAAGCACTAAGGAGCCTAGTATATGATAAGTCTGCTCTATAACACAAACTAAAGACATAATGGAAGAAGAAGAAGACCTTGTTAGTGGCACCCCAATGGCATTTACTTCAATGTCTCTATTTGGAAGTATTTTTTCCCTTCCAGTGGGAAGACTTGGCCTGTCTAGGTAAGGAGTAATGCAGAGTGGATGGGGAATCTCACCGTTGAACCATATCTGGTGTCCAATACTTTTTGGTCTTACAATGCTGAATCATGGAGAGTCATATCTGATCAGATAGATAGTGGACACTGATTGAAAGCCCCTTCAAGAACGCTGGTTGTTTTCCATGGATTTCCACCAGACATATAATTTGGTGTCGAGGCCAAATCATTCCATTTTAGTGTCATCTGATCACCTTAAAGATTCTGAGGTCACATGGAAAAAGGTGTTCTGGTCAAATGAGACTAAAATGGAATGATTTGGCGGAAATCCATCCAAATAACACCATTCCTACAGTAAAGCATGGGGGTGGTATTATCCTGTTATGGGGGCGGTATTATCCTGTTATGGGGGTGGTAATATCCTGGTATGGGGGAGAAGGGAGGGAATGTCCACCAATGAGCACACAGTAGTTGGAGGAGAAGGCGAGGAATGTCCACCAATGAGCACACAGTGGTTGGAGGAGAAGGCGGGAAATTTCCACCAATGAGCACACAGTGGTTAGAGGAGAAGGCAGGGAATGTCCACCAATGAGCACACAGTGGTTAGAGGAGAAGGTGGGGAATGTCCACCAATGAGCAAACAATGGTTGGAGGAGAAGGTGGGGAATTTCCACCAATGAGCACACAGTGGTTGGAGGAGAAGGCGGGGAATGTCAACCAATGAGCACACAGTGGTTGGAGGAGAAGGCGGGGAATGTCCACCAATGAGCACACAGCGGTTGAAGGAGAAGGCAGGGAATGTCCTTTCATGGCCTAGTCAGAGCCCAGACTTGAACCCCATTGAAAATCTGTGAAATGATTGAAGACTGCAGTCAGCAAACGGTCACCATCAAATGTAACTTAACCTGAGCGAAGAAGAGCAGGTAAATAGTGCAAAGTCTAGATGTGAGACAAATCCCAACAGACTAAAGACTGAAATTACAGCAAATGGGGTTCAACAAAATATTAACACAAGGGGGATTTTTTTCCAACTTCCAACTCAGTGATTCCACCAATGTAAGGAGCATTCTTACATAGTTTGTGAGGTTGAAAAAAGACATCAGTCCATCCAGTTCAACCTATGATGTGTGTGTGTGTTTGCTGTTAACCATACATTGTATACCCCTGTATGTTGTACATTGTATACCCCTGTATGTTGTACATTGTATACCCCCTGTATGTTGTACATTGTATACCCCCTGTATGTTGTACATTGTATACCCCTGTATGTTGTACATTGTATATCCCTGTATGTTGTACATTGTATACCCCCTGTATGTTGTACATTGTATACCCCCTGTATGTTGTACATCGTATACCCCTGTATGTTATACATCGTATACCCCTGTATGTTGTACAGTTGTACATTGTATACCCCCTGTATGTTGTACATCGTATACCCCTGTATGTTGTACAGTTGTACATTGTATACCCCTGTATGTTGTACATTGTATACCCCTGTATGTTGTACAATGTATACCCCCTGTATGTTGTACATTGTATACCCCTGTATGTTGTACATTGTATACCCCTGTATGTTGTACAATGTATACCCCTGTATGTTGTACATTGTATACCCCTGTATGTTGTACATTGTATATCCCTGTATGTTGTGGTCTTTAAGGTGCCCATCTAATAGTCTTTTGAAACTATCGATGCTCCCTGCTGATACCACTGCTTGTGGAAGAGAATTCCACATCCTTACTGCTCTGACAGTGAAGAACCCCTTACGTTTTTTAAGGTTAAACCGGTTTTCCTCTAGTTTTAGTGAGTGGCCACGTGTCTTATTGTATTCCCTTTCTCTGAAAAGTTTGTTCCCTATGCTAGGGTCGCCAGTACAGAATTTGTACATTGATATCATATTCCCCCTCAATCGTCTCTTCTCCAGAGAGAATAGGTTCAGTGCTTGTAGTCTTTCCTCATAGCTGATGCCCTCCATTCCCCTAATTATTTTTGTTGCCCTTCTCTGGACTCTCTCCAGTTCCAGCACATCCTTCCTGAGGACCAGTGCCCAGAACTGGACAGCATACTCCAGATTTGGCCGGACCAGAGTCTTGTAGAGAGGGAGAATAATCTCTTTATTTCTGGAGTGAATCCCCTTTTTTATACATCCCAGTATTCTGTTGGCTTTGCTTGCAGCGGCTTGGCATTGCATGGCCATCTGGGAAAAGCAGTGTCTGTGAGTATCAGGGGGCTTGCCAAGGGGTCTGCCCGGGAAGGGGGACCACTCCAGTGAAGTCAGAGGATAGAAGGTCAGCTCACATGGTGTACCAGAGAAAAGGGGGTGCCAAGTAGAACCCTGATGAGAAGGGGTAAAGAGGGTGCCAAGTGGGGCCCTGAAGAGTGATTCACTATACAGTTTGCTTATTGACTACTCCACAACAGTGGCAAGGTGAAGCAGCAGCCTTGGCACATTCAACTACAGTTAGAAGTCCTGAAATTGTGCATAGTTCATCCAGTAGGAGTATCCCACTCATCCCTTCTCCTTTTCCAATTCTCAATAAAACAACAACAAAAAAACAAATCCCCTGGACTGTTTTCTGACTGAGCCAAGCACTTAGAGTACCTCGAAATACTAAGTTGTTGCTATGGGTAACCCAGGGGAATCCGCATCCAGCAGCTCCCATGGGAGTAATGCTACATTTGTTACTCTTCTTTTCTGTTGAATAAAGTACAAGTTGTACCCGGAGTCTGTCTAAGAATAAGACAATTTAGTAGCATTCCTGTGAAATGTGACCGCTGCATATTTAGCCGGGTTTTATATGTAGAGCTGAAATTAAAGCTTTTGTGAAGCATCGTTATCCCAAACTCGCTATTAGAAGAGAAGAATTCTGAGACATTGAGGTTAAGAAATGTGAAGGAGAACAAAAAGATAAGTGATAGGAAAAAGGTAAATTGTGAAGAAATAATAAGCAATCAGAAGAATAAGAAGCGAGTAGGGAGTGAGGGGGGGGGGGGTAGGGAGTTACATAGTTTGTGAGATTGAAAAGATACATCAGTCCATCCAGTTCAACCTATGATGTGTGTGTGTGTGTGTGTATGTTAGTACATTGTATACCCCTGTATGTTGTATATTGTATACCCCCTGTATGTTGTACATTGTATACCCCTGTATGTTGTACATTGTATATCCCTGTATGTTGTACATTGTATACCCCTGTATGTTGTACATTGTATACCCCTGTATGTTAGTACATTATATACCCCTGTATGTTGTACATTGTATACCCCTGTATGTTGTACATTGTATACCCCTGTATGTTGTGATCTCTAAGGTGCCCATCTAATAGTTTTTTGAAACTATCGATGCTCCCAGCTGATACCACTGCTTGCGGAAGAGAATTCCACATCCTTACCGCTCTGACAGTGAAGAACCCCTTACATATTTTAAGGTTAAACCACCTTTCCTCTAGTTTTAGTGAGTGGCCACGTGTCTTATTGTATTCCCTTACTCTGAATAGTTTGTTCCTTATGCTCGGGTCGCCAGTACAGTATTTGTACATTGATATCATATCCCCCCTCAATCGTCTCTTCTCCAGAGAGAATAAGTTCAGTGCTTGTAGTCTTTCCTCATAGCTGATGTCCTCCATTCCCCTAATTATTTTTGTTGCCCTTCTCTGGACTCTTTCCAATTCCAGCACATCCTTCCTGAGGACCGGTGCCCAGAACTGGACAGCATACTCCAGATGTGGCCGGACCAGAGTCTTGTAGAGTGGGAGAATAATCTCTTTATTTCTGGAGTGAATCCCCTTTTTTATACATCCCAGTATTCTGTTGGCTTTGCTTGCAGCGGCTTGGCATTGCATGCCACTGCCAAGCCTGTTGTCTACCAGTACCCCTCAAGTCCTTTTCCATCCTAGACTCACCCAGAGGTCCCCCCCCCCCTAGTGAGTAGCTTGCTTTCTGGTTTCTGGCCCCCAAGTGCATTACTTTACATTTTTCAACAATAAACCTCATCTGCCATGTAGTTGCCCCCCCCCCCCATTATTTTGTTCAGATCCGCTTGTAAGGTTTCCACATCCTGCATAGAAGATATTGGCATGCTTAGTTTAGTATCATCCGCAAATACTGAGATTGTACTAGATATCCCCTCCTCTAGATAATTTATGAATAAACTAAACAGGATTGGTCCCAGGACAGAACCTTGGAGGACCCCACTTTCCACACCCGCCCAATCCGATTACTCCCCATTAACCACTTGCCGACTGCTCACAGTATATTTACTGCGGTAGTCAGCCCCTCACAGGCAGAGTGACGTAGATCTACGTCGCTAGCCTGTGAGGGTCTAGGGAGCGAGCGAGCGCGCGCCCCCGGAGGTGCGCTCCCGCGTGGTCACGGACCCCCCCCCCGCGCGTGTGACAGGCGGACCCTATGTCCGCCCGTCACTCTGCGATCGTCGCTGCAGAGGGAGAAAGTCAGGCAGCTAATGTAAACAAGCCGCCTGTCATTCTTCCCTGTGTAGAAACAGTGATCACACGGTTCTACTATGTAGGACCATTGATCACTGTTTCTACAACTCAAGTCACAGCCAATCACAGTTAGAATCACGCCCCTAGGGACACACTTAACCCCTCCCTCTCAAATAAAGTTAACCCCTTCACTACCAGTGTCATTTTGCAGTAACAGTGCATATGTATAGCACTGATTACTGCAGTAATGTCACTGGTAACCCCAAAAGTGTAAAAAATGGCTGTCAAGGGTCCGATCTGTCCGCTGCAATGTCGCAGTACCGCAAAAAAATCGCAGATCGCCGCCATTACGCGTTAAAAAAAAACAACAAAAATGACAAAAATCTTTCCCTTTTTTAGTAAACGCAATAACTTTTGCGCAAACCAATCAAAATACGCTTTTTGTGATTTTTTTTTACCAAACATATGTAGCATAAAACAAATTGACCAAAAATGTTAAAAAATTTTGATTTTTACATTTTTTTGGGGGGGAATTTCATATTAAAAAATGTGAAAAATATTGCTATTTTTGCAAAATTGACGCTCTTTTTTTGTTTATAGCGCATGATCAAAAAATCGCACAGGTGATCAAATACCACCAAAAGAAAGCTCTGTTTGTGGGAAAAAAAGGACGTCAAACTCGTTTAGGTACAGCGTCGCACGACCGCGCAATTGTCTGTTAAAGTCACGCAGTGCCGAATCGCAAAATAGGCCCTGGTCAGGAAGGGGGTAAAATCTTCCGGGGCTTAAGTGGTTAATCACCACCCTCTGGACTCTCCCCTGGAGTCAGTTCTCTATCCAAGTACTCACCCTATGGTCCATACCTACTTTCCTTAGTTTGTACAGTAAGCGTTTGTGGGGAACGATGTCAAAGGCCTTTGCAAAGTCCAGATACACCAAATCCACAGACCTTCCTTTATCTAGGTGGCAGCTCACTTCATCATAGAAGGTTAATAGATTGGTTTGGCAAGAACGATTTTTCATGAATCCATGCTGATTACTACTAATAATACCATTTTCATTACTAAAGTCTTGTATGTGGTCCCTTAACATCCCCTCCAAAATCTTGCAGACTACTGATGTTAGGCTGACCGGCCTATAGTTACCCGGGATATATCTCTGCGCTTTTTTAAATATTGGTACCACATTGGCTTTTTTCCAATCAGCTGGCACCATACCCGTCTGTAAACTATCCTTAAAGATCAGGAATAATGGTCTGGCAATCACCTGGCTGAGCTCTTTAATAACCCTCGGGTGCAAGCCATCCGGTCCCGGGGATTTATTTATGTTAAGTTTCTCTAGTTTAGTTCTAAGTCAATCTTCTGTTAGCCATGGCGGCACTTCCTGAGGTGTATTATTTATTTTGGCCTTACAAGCTGGGTTAGTGTAGCCCCCCGATTTTTTTGTGAAGTCTGAAGAGAAGAAATGAGTGAGAAGGGAGTGACAGAGGCTGGACCACTGGTAGTTCTCACTCAGTTTAGTCTTATGGCGATATGGTGCTTTAGCTCAAAATTTGCCCATAAAAAGGGCTTCCAATCCAATAAAGGTGAAAATATGGATTCACATGGAAACAAGAGATTTATATGAGGTCTGTCCAGAAAGTATCTAGCCATGTGATATGAAAAATACAGACATTAGAGAGAGACATTTATTGAAGAAGATACAAGAAACATTGTACTTTGGACAATGATGCCTCAGTCCTCTTCTCAGTAAAAAGTCAAAGGTCTTGATTTTGCTGCACCTTTTACAGGTGTGGAGAACGACTTCCATTGGGAGGACTGGGCCTTTGTTTCCGGATCATAGCCGTAGACCCACAATTTATCTCCGGTTATGACCTTCTTGAGGAAATCTGGTTCATTGGTAGCAGTATATAATTAGCCACTGCAGCACGATGTTCCTTCAGCTCCGGTAGTGGATTTTGGAAAGGCATTTTTTCATGTCAAGATCCAGCACCAAAATCTCGGACACAGGGGTTTTTCATCCCCAGATCAGCTTCTAGTTTTCCCACTGTCAGTCGTTGATCTTTGTTGATTGCACCCGTACACGTTCAACATTCTCAGGTGTTCTGCTTGTTGCAGGCCTTCCAGAACATGGATCACATTTAGAAGATTCTTGACAATCTTTGAAGCCTTTCAGCCACTCTTTTATTGGCACTGCACCCTTTGCATCGTCTCTGAAAGCCTTCTGAATCATCCAAATCGTTTCCTTGGAGGAATGTTCAAGCTCAATGCAACATTTGATGCAGATTCATAGCTTTACTGGCTCAGCCATTTTGAATGCGATAGCTACACAGTGCACAGGCTCACTCAATGGCATCTAGCACCCCCTACTGACTTGTACAGTGAGGTCATCATTGTTCACGCATGCACATTCTAGTCCACTCTCTCTGGCTGCCAGGTTACATTGATGTTGTGCAAACCATTCTCGCTATATTAACAAAGGCTGGACTTTTTCTGTACAGACCTTTTATATGTAGTGCTACCCCCGCAGGAGCCTCTTGCATTTTTGTTCCTGGGTCTTTCACTAATTAATCCACAGCCAGTCACAGGGTATTTTTACACAGTCAGGTGCACACACCCTTCTGCTTGTTATCTTCAATGACCATATGTCCCCTGGATGACGCCAGGATGCCCCCTGATGACGGCACAATGATGAAACGCGTTGGTAGGAGCTAGCCTATGTCACGCCCGGAAGTCTGCCATCACTTTGATGGGAATAGATGAGTGATTTTTTGCTGTGCTATACATACCCTATCAATTGGTGAGTGTAAGTCTTGAGCTTCTCATAACCTGTTTGAAACATATAACACTATGGGCGTGTATCTTTGGCATTCCTCCCATGCATGAGGTTGATTGAAAAAGTGATGTTTCACACACTAATCTGGAGGTGTAAGGCGGATTGATTTCTTAATTCACCCAATGCGGAACCTGGCTACTAAAGGTCTTTACCTGCTGGCTGATTGGAATCACAGATTTTCCCATTTATCATCCAGGGATTGCTAGGCTGAAGGGAATTAGCAGGATACTCCAAATTAACTATTCACAGGTGAGGACCACTCTCTTAATAGAACCGTGTAGCAGATTATCAGTAGGACCATACAACATCTGTAAGGAATAAACAAGTCCATTTGTAGCTGAAGGAACTTTGCCTCTTCCAGACATTAGCCAGTGCCCCCTTTAGCTTACAGCTGACATCTAGCACCAAGAGGGGGATTTAGTAGCACAAGTCCCAGGGATTTCCTGTGGGGGGATCTGTACTCACAAGGCTCCTGAAGCAGTAGAAAATGTCAATTTTTTTGCAAAATTTTCACACTTTTTTTATTAATATTGCAAAAAATGAAAAGTGCACAGGTGATCAAATACCACCAAAAGAAAGCTCTGTTTGTGGGGGAAAAAAAAGACATAAATTTTGTTTGGGTACAGCGTTGCATGACAGTGCAATTATCAGTTAAATTCGCGCAGTGCCAAGTTGCAAAAAGTGGCCTAGACGTAAAGCAGGAAAATCCTCGGGTGGTAAAGTGGTTAATGTCAAAGGATCTATGTAAATACACGGTGGGTGGTCCGGAAGTGGTTAAGGTGAATAGCGATTGCTGTGGAAGAATCTCTGGATGTTTTGTGATTATATCCATATAAAGCGTAGCAGTCCCTGGGACCCGGGGCCTCTGGTGGGCGCAGTATTTATGTATTTCCCGTGGTGGAGCACTTTATATATGGGAAGAGAAGCACATTCAATAATCCACACTGGTTGTGGTCACAGAGACTGATGATCAACGCAGACTATCGCCACTTCATTTCCAGTGGAGTGTGATATTTATATTTACATTTATATTTATATTTTTTTTTTCACCGACACCTCGTTGATTATATGTTTTTTTGGGGTGATGTACACATGCCCACTTTTTTCCAATTTTATATATATATATATATATTTAGAACATATGGTTTTAATATAACAGGGCATTATTTTGCTAGTCACTAAACTAAATACGACTAAAACTAAAACAACTGCAAATGCCTAAATGGGACTAAAACTAAAATGGCATTTTAAACATTACATTGTTGCATACAGCAACAGACCTAAAAATGGAAACCAAGTGTTACCAGAGATAGAATGGGGTGCAAACAATAATAATTAGCTTGATGTGCAGGAAGGGGGAGTAAGGATCCCACCAGTAAGGTGCCATTTACACCTGAGTGACGCTCCCGCGTCACGTCTTTCGTGTTTTTGCACATTTTTGTGATGAGTATTTAGAGTGGCACCATTCATTTTGAATGGACCTCCCTCCGTTCCAAAAATGCACCAATGATGGTCATGTCTTGAGGGGATGGGGGAGAAGGATGTGGTGTCATGTGGGATTTTTCACCCAATAAAGGTGAAGCCTTTCCCAACATAGTTTGCTATATAATTTTATTGGCCATGGCCCTCTTATAAATGTCTAAAGTTGTCTATTTCTAGGCTTCTTGACAGCCAAGCTGACACTCAAACATATGGCTTGACCAGGCACGTTCAGGGGGGGGGGGGGGAGGCGGAGGGTGCTGAGCACCTGCCCCTTTGCCCCTTGATGCTCAAAGTGTCCCTTTGTCAAGGCAGACATCCCAAGTCTCCCACAAAGTGTGGAAGTCTCCCACATTTGGGCTGCGGGCGGCTCCCTGACACACGCAAGTGCCGGACAATGTCCCGGTTGTCTGCTGTCAGAATCCCCGAGTCAGAACGGAGCCGATGTGTCCTGTATAGTTCCGGCTTCATCCTGTCACAGGCGGAGTGATAGCAAATAAACCTCGCCTGTGCGAGGAGAGATTCAGGAAGCATCAGCTCTGCATGCTTCCTCCAGTGCCGCTCCTCAAACTCTGGCGTTGATGTGTCTCAGGGGAGCCAGCATTTCCCAAACGCAAAACAAGCCAGCAGTAACCGCCAGCAGTACCAGCCAGCAGTACCCACCAGCAGTACCTGCCAGCAGTACCCACCAGCAGTAACCGCCAGCAGTACCCACCAGCAGTACCCACCAGCAGTACCTGCCAGCAAAACCAGCCAGCAGTATCCACAGCAGTACCCACCAGCAGTACCCACCAGTAGTACCAGCCAGCAGTTCCCATCAGCGGTATGAGCCAGCAGTACCCACCAGCAGCACCGACCAACAGTACCAGCCAGCAGTACCCACCAGCAGTACCAGCCAGCCAGCAGTACCCACCAGCAATACCCACCAGCAGTACCCACCAACAGTAACCAGCCTGCAGGTAAACAGCAGTGCATCTGTGTGAAAGCAGCCTTAGGCCCCTTTCACACGATCGGTCTGTGCAATAGTGCATGTAAATTGTTGCATTATGTTTTTTAATAGCTAGTTGTGTTTTGTCATAATAAAATGTCATGTCCTTGTTCATACATGTATGAACAAGGACATGACATTTTCTAGTCACAAGTGCTAGGGGTGCAACTATCCCCCAGCACATAAGTGTAACTATCCCAGCATGTGCAGTGTTTCTGACTCCTACATTTTTCTGCCCTATCAATTACAGAATCATCCGTATCAATACGCGTATCAGGAAGGAATGTGTCACCATACATTGCTGTATTGATATTTTGAGCACAGCCCTGTTCCATGTGCCCCTTTTATACTTTGACCACCTGCCCCTCCAAAGATCCCTGCACGGCCCTGGGCCTGACTCACGTTCAGAGAGAATTCGAGTTCACCGGAATGTTGGGATGTGGATGTGGTGTGAATAGGAATCCACATTCACCATTATCTGGGGGAAGGTCAGCTCCTTGTCTATGTGCGGCTCTTTCATAATCTCATTACGGATCGCGTTTAGCCAGCAGTGTTCAAGAAGTTTTATTTTTAATAATCTATTCAATTTGTCGACATGAGTAAAGTAATTAAAATGTAACATATTTTTCATTACATAGTAAAGCATGGGCAGCAAAGATCACTTATAAATAGTTTACAAAATGATTTGGTTTATGGATGAAAAAAGGATTAAATAAAGTGCAAGCTTTTAAATATTCTAAAACAGGAAAAGTTAAAGCAAAAACTTTTCTTGAAAAAACAAATAATTACAGCGAATCTAAAGCCAAAACTTATTTTTTTAGATTGGATGAAGTAGAGAACGACTAAAACCACCATTGATTGTTTTCATTTTCTTTCCTGTCCCAGAAACGTAACAGGAAGTGAAAAGAAATCCTATCAACATGTGTTGAGCACAGTTGTTTACATACCCACGGCGATCCCACAGGTGTGGTATATACCGTACATTGGGGTTGATTTACTAAAGGAAAATAGACTGTGCACTTTGCAAGTGCAGTTGCTCCAGAACTTAGTAAATGAGGTGAAGCCTCACTTTGCAAAGGATATTCAATCACATGCAAGGGAAAAAAAGCAGCATTTTTGCTTGCACATATAAAAACCCTCTATTGTGCTAGGAGATTAGTACAGGCAAATTTATTTTAGACTCATGGTAAGTTATGTGAGTCTGAAATTGGGTCAAGTTACTGCAGGTCAGGGAGGCTGGCTCACAGATTCAGACCTCTGGTACCTCCCCCTGAATCTGGAAGTTTGGAGAAACTTCTAGAAGTTAGTGGGTGGAGACCAGGATGTTCTGATCTGCATTCTTGAGGGAACTTGGCCAATCCCCAGGCAGGAGGCGAGTGAAAGATGGAGTGTTGAGGAGGCCGTTGGTTGCCTAGGAGGGGACCCCTAGGTCTGGGGGGGGGGGGGGGGCTTTGCCTCCAGGCTTGGCTCAGGCTGGCTTTGGAAAATCCTATTAATGTTTCGGTTTGAACCGGATTCCTGCCTTAGAGCAGTGGGAACAAAGAGGGCAGAGTGAGTACATCAGCACACCCAGAGATTCACAAGGGGAGAAACTAAAGAGACAGCAAAAATCCCACATGGGCCAAAAGTAGCACCCCTCCAGCTGTCCCTCAAGTGTACCCCTGTGTTCACCTCCAGGGAGATACACAGTTCTACTTTTGGCCAAGGTGGGATTTTATCTGATTTTAGCCATCTAAAGGAAGTATGACCCTGGCTTGCTCCTGACTATCCTTCTAAACAAACAATTCAGCCAAGCGCTCACTCCGAAGGGGATGACTGGCTTTCTGCTCCCCTCAGGCAGGGAACTTCAACATGGGTACATAGAAGAAAAGAAAAAGGAGGAGCAAACACCTAGTGCATTACCCGTGGTCACCATAAAAAAATTTAATAAATTGCCAAAGGCATGCTCACAGACAAAAAGAATGATAAAAATCGCATTACAGGAATCCATCACACATGGAATAGAACTTGTCCTTGTAGATAGGACCGCTAACGCGTTTCGGGAGTCAAGCTCCCTTCATCAGAGCATGCATTTGGCATTTTATTAAAATATTCTGACTATCCTTCTGCCTACTCCCTGGCTTGCCTTCCTGTGTATGACTTCAGCTCCCATCCTGACTACGTCTCTTCAGTCCAGTCCTGCCAGCCTGTTCCGGCTTCCTACTTGGGTGCCACCTTGCCTGTGGTCGCTGCCCTGGTTTTACTACAGGCATGGGGTTATGGTGGTCCTGCAAACTGTCTTGAGAAACCAGCTGACAGCTATCCAGTCCCGCTGTGCTGTAAGCCGGTTCCAGCAGATCTACCTAAATGGCACCCGTGCTTCTTTGAGTCTAGCACTCCCTGTTCTCACGTTCAGGGGTACCAATGTTCCCTCTAATTTTTTACTGTGCTAAGCAAATAAAAAAAAGTGCCACAGCATTGTCCCCAATCAATGCAGAGTGCCCACATCATTGCCCCCAATCAATGCAGAGTTCCACAGCATAGTCCCCAATCAATGCATAGTGCCCACAGCATTGCCCCCAATCAATGCAGAGTGCCACAGCATTGCCCTCAATCAATGTAGAGATGCCACAGCATTGCCCCCAATCAATGTAGAGATACCAGTGTGCCACCTTTCAATGCAGAGATGCCAGCGTTCCCCCTGCGAGATCAGTGCACTTACCTGACGGCAGCTTCTCTTCAGTTCCGACTCCCCGCGTCTCCTCCCGTCCGTGCACTTACCTCACGGTCACGGCAGCTTCTCTTCAGTTCAGTCCCCGGCTTCCCGCGTCTCCTCAGTCCTCCCGGCGCCTCCTCCTTGGCCAATGGCATGGGGTTGGCCTTTCGGCCAATCAGGAAGCGGGAGGACCCGCTCCCTGATTGGCCAGGAGGAGGATCCGTGTGACAATAGCGAATTTTCATTTGCTATTGTCACACAATGGGCGTGCTCTCGGGGGGCGCACTCTCTGCTCCCGGCCGCCACGTCTGCGGCTGCGCGATCTTAATCTGTGCTTGCGCGGGACCTTCAATGACACTGCCCATCCGCGCATGCGCGCACCTTAAAAGGGAACATTGCTTGGCACTAAGCCACATGGGAAGCCCTCTCGTCAAATCGGCCCCAGACCAGGTACGTGACAACAGGGTTCCACCTGAAGGGGGGATGCAATATTTGGATACAAACAAGTTGCTTTTTGCTATGTATTGATGTTAGAGGAAGTGTATTAAGATTTTTTTTATTTTTGGATAACAAAACTAATGTGTAATCCTTGAGTACATCAAAAGTTCTTATTAACTGGAATTCTTTATAGTTCTGGCAAAATTGGGACATTGTAACCCCTCACTTAGCCCACCAACATTTCTTTCAGATGTTTGTAATGCAGGATCATGTATTCTTCATGTTGTCTCCTCTCCGTTTAAATCCTTTGTATAGTATGAGTTTGTTCTTGAACCTGCTTCATGTAAACTGCTATTAGAGAGTCACTAATGTAGAAAACGCAAACATGACCATTAAAATATGACTCAAAGCCGGGAACACTTGCTGGCTCCGACTGACCTTCAGAGAGTCTTCATGGTCTCCAGCATGGTAATGTAACCCGTCCCTTATGCTAATTTGTATCAAAGTGTCAGGAGTTGATTATCCCTCTATTTTCCAGCTATCAAATACAATGTGAAGAGTGTAGCATTTCATAAGAGCACTAAACTGCAATAGATCACGCCGAAATGTCCTCCCTGATAGACAATGAGATGCGCCCAATGACTGAAAGGTAGAGTTTGCCGTTTCCAGGTTTTTATAATGATCTCTTGGCTGGTGGGCCGCCTTCGTCTGTTTTACCGTCTCTACTCTGCAAACACATTTCTATCATAATTATGTATTTAATGGGCTTGTTAGAAAAAAATAAAAGTGTATGACAAGATGGGAGAAGGACTACAAATGCAGCGACCTCGGTAGGGGAGCTACTTAGCGAGGGAATGTTAGATGAAGCTATAATCAGTCCATGGAGCCGCCACTGATCACTCCTCAGCTCTAATAGCGGGAGAACGGCCTGTTCTACATGGCCCCGCCAGCCACTTAGGTGCCATTTGTATCTCTTTAAGGATGAGATTAAAAAGGGTGGAAGATGCTTCTGTGTGAAGTGAGGACCAGCGAGGGGAAGGTCTTCTTTCCATCTTTCAGAGCAATGTGCCGCAGAATACAAAGCTGATCAGAATCTTAGTCGGCATTTTGCTAAAGATAAAATATTATAACAAAATATGTAGCATGCAAATGTAGCACCCTAGCAGTTTGCTTAAAGCGGAGTTCCAGGCACAAAAACGTTTTTTAACTAAATATACCCCCGGGACAGTCAGGGTTAGTACATTCCACAATGGCTAGCATCTGATCTGTCCCGGTTCGCACTTACCTGCAAGAAGAAATACTCACTTATAAAATTTCTTCTCCAGCGTTGCCATCTCTGTTGTGGGCAGCTGAAGCCGGCGCGGTCCTCTTCTGCGTCCTCTTCCGCGTCTTCTTCTCCCAGAATGCGCCTGCACCGGCCCTTCTCGTCACTTCCGGTGCGGCGCCGCATTCCTCCACAGCTTCTGGGCATGTCCAGAAGCTGTTTAGCAGTGAATGCGGCGTCGCCCCGGAAGTGACGAGCGGGGCCGGTGCCGTCGCATTGATCCCTGGGAGCGATGACGTTCAGCTCCCAGGAATCATCGCAAGACAGGAAGTGACGGCGGAGCCGCGGCACAGAGGGAGGAAGTGGAGAATAGGTCACTATTTTCTATCTACAATTACAAGGTGAGTGAAAAAAAAATATATACCTAACTATCCAATTCCTTTTCAGTTGAAGGAGATCCAGCGGATGGGCACAAAATCGATTAGGTCGATTTTGTGCCCGGACCTCCGCTTTAACACTGTCATTGTACTATATTCCGGGCGGGAGCACTGTTGTTCTGGGAGGACGTCATATGGGACACAGCCGATGACTGATCACTGCACCAGAAAAGGAAGGATTGGGAGACAAGGATTTTTTTGGCACAACATAATCATTAAAATTGAATTTTTATTTATGAATCCATATAGAATCAGGGGAAAAGACATACTTGATATAAAAAAGACCTGAAGAGAGGTAAAAAAAAAAACTATATACAAATATGTAGCAGTTTGTTAGAATAACAATTCCATACAGAATGTATAATTGATATTGCAGATTTAGTAATCAAATACTTGACATCAGGAGAGTCCTGCCGACGGATGCCAGAAGACACGAAGTGCCGTCCAACCGGGTCAACTGATGCCGTATTCAAACATTCATATTAGTATATTCGATATTGCTCAACATGTTTCGCCTTTTTCAAAGCTTCGTCTGGAGCATTTAATGGAATACTCTGTACAGTGTTATAGAGCGAGACATATGCCTCAGCATCATTTGTGGATAACGGGGGGGGGGGGGGATTTATCGTGGATTACAGGAGACTCATGTAGTCAATAAACAGTGG
This sequence comes from Pelophylax lessonae, assembly GCF_965119305.1. NCBI lineage: Eukaryota > Metazoa > Chordata > Amphibia > Anura > Ranidae > Pelophylax > Pelophylax lessonae. The sequence goes on along the minus strand of NC_138771.1, from coordinate 4,138,864 downwards.
GAGACCTTGGGGTTGTAACGACCAAGGACTGATGAAGGCCTGGCTGTCGTCAACAGCCCTAGTAACAGACAATTACTGTAATTTGAGTCCCAGGTAAAGACCCATCAAAGTAGGTACTAACATGAGCTCCTGGACGTGTCCACAAAATCCTCCCCGGATGGGGAACCGCCACCATACATGGCATATGTCTCGCTCTATAACACTGTACAGAGTATTCCATTAAAATTTCATTTTAATGATTATGTTGTGCCAAAAAATCCTTGTCTCCCAATCCTTCCTTTTCTAATAATATCTTGAGGATTTGGCACCACCTGTACATATTATATATTGTCAGAGAAACAGCCATGCTGCAACTGGCGACTCTGCCAGTACTTCCAATGGCCGCAATGGACTCAGGCCATAGACTCATTGCCAGTGAAATGGCTGTGCTGCAAACTGGCAACTTTGCCAGTACTTCCCATGGCCGCAATGGACTCAGGCCATAGACTAATTCACTGGCCTATAAAAGGGCTCTGCTCAGCCCATCAGATTGCTGGATTGTCTTCAGCTCTTCCTGTTTCCTGTGCATTGCTACCTCCTGGATTCCAGTTTGACCCGGCTTGTTCCTGACCTGTCTGCTCTCTCTCCTGGCTTTGACCCTCGGCTTCGTCTGACCATCCCTGCTCCAGTTTGGCTCTCCCATTATCTGATCTCGGCTTGGCTCACGGACTTGCTTCCTGTCCACCTGTCCTCCAGTACCTGATCTTGGCTTCCCCACGGACTTGTCTGCTTCTGGCTTTTCTACTATACCTTTGGCTTGCACCTGTTGCAGCTTCCTGTGTTTGACCCCCGGCCGGTCTTACACCTACTGCCTGGTTGTTCCTGATTCCTCCTTGGACTGTCCGGTGTATTCCTGCCCAGCACTCTGCTAGAGACCGCCTGTCTTCCATCAGGACCCTGCCGGCAACCAGTGCTTCTGTGGGCGCTACACCCTCTGTCTCAACCCCAGGGGTGTGCCGCACTCAGCCGCAAGGGGAGCCCTCTCTGCATCTTGGCCTCGGATCAGGTACGTGACAGTACAATCCAGCCATGTCAGAGGCCGACAGAGGTGCTTCCCCAATTGAGGCTTTGTGCCAGCAAGTCACCGCCCTCACTCAGGCAGTGCAAAGACTCCAGGAGGGTTATTTCCAGTTGGAAGGTCGCCTGCAACACCTGGCCGTTTCGCCTCCTACAGACTCCAATCAATCGCATGCCAGCACCTCTTCACCCCAGTTACCACAAGGACACGCTAGCTCCGCCCACTCCATGCTAGTCCCGCCTCCTGAACCACGAGTACCCACGCCTGAGCGATTTTCTGGATATCGAAAGAAGTTCAGGGCCTTTAAGAACGCCTGCTTGCTATACTTGGCCTTGCAACCCCGGACATTTTCTCTGGACTCTGTGAAAGTGGGGTTCATCATCTCTTTGCTGTCTGAAGAACCCCAAACCTGGGCTCATAACTTAATGGAACAGAAGAGCCCTGTTCTGGACTCTGTGGACACATTCTTTGAGGCTATGGCTCAGCTTTACGACGACCCCCAGCGCACGGCCACCGCAGAGGTCGCCCTACATTCCCTGCTACAGGGCAAGCGCCCAGTGGAGGACTACACAGTTGACTTCCGTAAATGGTCTGCTGACACTGATTGGAATGAGGCTGCCCTCAAGTATCAGTTTCGCCAAGGACTTTCTGAGACATTAAAAGATGAGCTGGCTCGAGTGGAGACCCCCGCTACCCTTGAGGGTCTCATACAACTCGCCATTCAACTTGATAGACGTCTGCGGGAGCGACGCTCGGAGCGTCTCCAAACATTCCGGCCTACCTGGATGCTTCCCAAGATCTCTTCTGCTCCACCTGCACCTCCGGTCTCTTCCCCCATGGCAGCATCTGAAGGGGAACCTATGCAGCTGGGCCTGGTCCGTTCCTCCCTAACGCCTGATGAGAGACTACGACGTCGGCAGGCCAACCTATGCCTCTACTGCGGCGGGGCTGGACATTTTCTTCGGAACTGCCCCGTGAGACCCAGTAAGCCTTACTCTCAGCCCCCATTTAACTGCCGAGTTTCTGAGCTTTCGCTCTCTCACCTTATTCTCCCGGTCTCCTTACAGGTGGCGGAAGGGGAGGTCCAACTTCGAGCCATCGTTGACTCTGGGGCCTGCAGCTGTTTTCTGGACATTTCTTTGGCCAAGAGACTCCATATTCCTCTTATCCCTAAGACACAAAGGCTCGAGGTCCATCTCGCCGATGGGTCCCTACCCAGTTCCGGACCAGTTATCCTAGAGACTGGACCCATCCTCACCACAGCAGACTCCGGTCATCAGGAGTTCATCCGTTTTGATGCCCTTTGTTCCCCCATGTTTCCCGTCATACTGGGACTTCCTTGGCTGCAAGCCCATAACCCCAAAATCGATTGGGTCAAGAAGGAACTCAACTTTTCTTCTGCCTACTGTCAGCAGCATTGCTTCCCTCAAAGACCTAGTGGGCCTGCTAGTTGCTTGTCTGTTCAACCAACACCTGAGCCACTCCTGGATATCCCACCTGCTTACCAGGACTTCAGGGACGTCTTTGACAAGAAAAAAGCTGAGGTCCTTCCTCCCCATCGGCCTTACGATTGCCCTATAGAAATGCTTCCCGGAGCCGAGATCCCGTTTGGAAGGATATTCCCCCTTTCTGAAAAGGAACTGGAGGCCCTACGGGTCTATATTGATGAAAATTTGAAAAAGGGGTTTATTCGCCCATCTTCTTCTCCTGCAGGTGCTGGTATATTCTTTGTGGAAAAGAAAGATGGCACCTTGAGACCCTGTGTGGACTATAGAGAGCTGAATAAGGTCACTATCAAAAACCGGTATCCGCTCCCCCTTGTCCCCGAACTCTTCCAGAGGTTCCGGACCGCCCAGCTCTTTACCAAATTAGACCTGCGGGGAGCTTATAACCTTGTCCGGATACGGGAGGGAGATGAGTGGAAGACCGCATTCAGAACTCGTTTTGGACATTATGAATACCTTGTCATGCCCTTCGGCCTGTGTAATGCCCCAGCCACATTCCAGCACCTGGTAAATGATATCTTTCGGGAGTTTCTTGACCACTTCGTCATCGTATACCTTGACGATATCCTAATTTTTTCTGCCTCACTGGAACTCCATCGGGTTCACGTTAAAAAAGTCCTTTCTACCTTGAGGAAACACGGACTCTATGCCAAGGCGGAGAAATGTGACTTTGAAAAGGGGTCCATTCAGTTTTTGGGACTCATTATTTCCACCGATGGGATCGCTATGGACCCACAAAAAGTGAAAGCGATTCTAGATTGGCCTGCTCCTTCTGACAAGAAAGGTGTTCAGAGATTCGTGGGCTTTGCAAATTTTTACAGGCGTTTTGTGAAAAATTTTTCTTCCATCATCTCCCCCATCACCCAGTTAACCCGCCATCAGTCCCGCTTTCTGTGGTCTCAGGAGGCCCAATTGGCATTTGACAAACTCAAACAGCTGTTTATTTCTGCACCCGTCCTACAACACCCTGATCCGGCTCTGCCCTATGTGTTGGAGGTCGATGCCTCGGAAGTGGCCACCGGGGCAATCCTGTCGCAACGTCAAGGGCCCAAATCTCTCCTCCATCCTGTGGCCTTCTTTTCTAGGAAAATGTCACCTCCGGAGAAGAATTATGACGTTGGCGACCGAGAACTGTTGGCCATTAAATTTGCACTAGAAGAGTGGAGATATCTATTGGAAGGAGCCACTCATCCTATTATGATCTTCACGGACCACAAAAACTTGGAGTACCTCAGGACTGCCAAACGGTTGAGACCCAGACAAGCCCGATGGGCGCTATTTTTCTCCAGGTTTAACTTCCATATTTCTTATCGACCTGGCTCCAAGAATGGGAAAGCAGATGCTCTCTCCCGGATGTTTCCAGATACCCCAGAAACAGCAGAACCTGATACCATCCTTTCTGCCCATAATTTTCTCCTTATCCAGCCTGACCTGATGACGGCAATCCGACAGGCCTCAGCCCTTTGCTTGGAAACTGAAGTACCCTCCCTGAAAAAACAGGAAGGGTTGCTATGGCATCAGGATAAAATCTTTGTCCCTCCCCAAGTAAGACCTCAAGTTCTTAAAATATTTCACGACAGTAAACTTGCTGGGCATTTTGGGGTGCGGAAGACCTCAGAGCTTATCCAACGCTCTTTTTGGTGGCCCAACCTTGGGCAGGATTGCAAGGATTACATCGGCTCTTGTACCATCTGCCAACGTAACAAGGGGTCAAGTACCAAGACTTGGGGTTTGCTAAGACCACTTCCCATTCCTGAGCAACCCTGGAAAAATATATCTATGGACTTTATTGTTGAACTACCCCCTTCAGAAGGATTTTCCACCATCTTGGTGGTAGTGGATCGCCTTTCCAAAATGGCCCATTTTCTACCCATGGTTGGCACACCTTCAGCCCTGGACACAGCCAACATATTCATAAGGGAGATAGTCAGGCTACATGGCCTTCCAGACAACATTGTCTCAGATAGAGGAGTGCAATTTACCTCCAGGTTCTGGAGGGATCTCTGTAAATCCCTGTCCATTGAAGTTTCTCTTTCTTCTGCATACCATCCTCAGAGCAATGGGCAAACAGAGAGGACTAATCAAACGTTAGAACAATACTTACGATGCTTTTGCACCTGTTCCCAAGACGACTGGGTCTCGCTCCTCCCCTGTGCGGAATTTGCTTACAACAATTCTCTTCATGCATCCACAAACCAGTCCCCTTTCTGGGCAAATTATGGATTTCATCCCTCCTTTCTGCCTAACACTCTTCCGGAAGCATCAGTTCCTGCTGTCCAAGATCGGATCAGCTTCATTCAAACCAACTATCAAACCCTACAGGAAGCCATGCGTAAAGCCCAGGAGGACTATAAACGGTTTCATGACTGTAAAAGGAAGAAGGGTCCGAATCTCAAGATTGGAGACAAAGTCTGGCTGTCAGCCTTGAACCTTAAACTCTCATGCCCATCCAGGAAGCTCGGGCCAAGGTTCATTGGTCCGTTTGAAGTCAAGAGGGTGATCAATCCTGTGGCTTTAGAGCTGGCACTTCCCGACTCCTATAAGGTACACCCAGTTTTCCACATCTCCTTGCTCAAACCAGTTGTCCCCAGTCCATTTCCTGGGAGAGACAAGCTACCTCCACCTCCTGTCTCGATCGAAGGGGAGACGGAATTTGAAGTTGAGTCCATACTGGATTGCCGAAAGAAAGGGAGACAAACTCAGTATCTTATTAAATGGAAAGGTTACCCCCCTGAAGACAATTCCTGGGAACCCGCTAGTAACCTGCATGCCCCCAGGCTGGTACAGGAATTCCACAGGAGATTCCCGGGAAGCGTGGCCCGGTTGGGCATCCGGAGGCTGCCCCTTGGGGGGGGGCACTGTCAGAGAAACAGCCATGCTGCAACTGGCGACTCTGCCAGTACTTCCAATGGCCGCAATGGACTCAGGGCCATAGACTCATTGCCAGTGAAATGGCTGTGCTGCAAACTGGCAACTTTGCCAGTACTTCCCATGGCCGCAATGGACTCAGGCCATAGACTAATTCACTGGCCTATAAAAGGGCTCTGCTCAGCCCATCAGATTGCTGGATTGTCTTCAGCTCTTCCTGTTTCCTGTGCATTGCTACCTCCTGGATTCCAGTTTGACCCGGCTTGTTCCTGACCTGTCTGCTCTCTCTCCTGGCTTTGACCCTCGGCTTCGTCTGACCATCCCTGCTCCAGTTTGGCTCTCCCATTATCTGATCTCGGCTTGGCTCACGGACTTGCTTCCTGTCCACCTGTCCTCCAGTACCTGATCTTGGCTTCCCCACGGACTTGTCTGCTTCTGGCTTTTCTACTATACCTTTGGCTTGCACCTGTTGCAGCTTCCTGTGTTTGACCCCCGGCCGGTCTTACACCTACTGCCTGGTTGTTCCTGATTCCTCCTTGGACTGTCCGGTGTATTCCTGCCCAGCACTCTGCTAGAGACCGCCTGTCTTCCATCAGGACCCTGCCGGCAACCAGTGCTTCTGTGGGCGCTACACCCTCTGTCTCAACCCCAGGGGTGTGCCGCACTCAGCCGCAAGGGAAGCCCTCTCTGCATCTTGGCCTCGGATCAGGTACGTGACATATATGCTCAGACTGCTGCTATCTGGAGGCATATTCCATTCATTAGTTCTGATCACTGCACCAACCTGTTGCCAGTGTCATGTGATCGCTGTGACCAATCACAGCAGATCACATCGCAATTGTAAACAATGGATGGCTTCCTTTCTGGCTATCCATTGTATACAGCTGTGTTGCAATCTGTGATTGGTCACTGTGATCACATGGTACAGACAGGGCCAATCACAGCTAATCACAGCAAAACCCGTTTCATTCAGTAAAAATGGTTGCTTATACCAATGAAATTCATTGGTATAAGCAATTATAACATCTAAAAAAAATATATAAACATTCTGATCATGTCCCCAAAGTAGTACCGTGTTACTATAGTATGGTATGGTATTGCTCTGGTCACAGTGTGTTAGAAAAAAAAAATCATAAAAAAAATAAAAATAATGTAATAAAGAATAAAAAGAAAGTTAAAAACAATCTACATTTTTATTTTTTTTAATTTTTTTTACATATTGCCACCAGTCAGTGTCCCTGTCACCGCCACACCAGTTGTATGATGATGCTGCAGTGCACTGGTGAAAGTATGTAAAAAAAAAAAATGTCAAAACACTTTATATTTTATTTCTTCATTTTCCAAATAGCTGTGACAAAAAAATTACAATTTCAAAAAAACACACCATGCCTCTTACTAGATACCTTGGACTGTCTACTTTCCAAAAAGGGGTCATGTGAGAGGTATTTGTACTATCCTGGCATTTTCCAGCCTCAAGAAATCAGGATTCATTAATTTTCAGATATATATCCCATAGTTTGTAGATTCTTTAACTTTTCTACAGACTAAATAATAATCACTGATTTGGGTTATTTTCACCAAAGAAATGTAGCAGACAACATTTTGACCTAATAAAACAAAGGCTCCTGACGACGTCAAACGTATGACAAAACGTGTTGGGTGGTACCAATGACGTCACCACGCCCCTCGGCCGATTCTTACAGGAATGCTGCAGCCGGTTCTCCTAGGAGTTTTTATACATGCTCGTTTGTACATTATTTTGTGTGAGTGTACCTTTTTACATTAAATTAAGTTAGTTTTAACTGTATTACGCTATGGGTCCTTGTATTTATTTTCATGGCCATTGGATTTTGCCCATCATTTGCAAGTACTTTTAAATGGATTACCCCGGTGATTTCTACCTGGTGAGGAAAAGCGCTAAAGGCTTGTCCATTCATTTGGAGGCCAAATTTATTTGGTAAGCGGACAATTTTTTATCATACTTGTTGGTGCCCCTTTCTAGCAAGAGTGTGGAAGATTGGCTCTACATGCATGCTGGGACTTGTTGTTTCTCCTTAAGGCAGTGGCGTACCTAGAGCATTTGGCACCCGGGGCGGATCCTATATCTGGCACCCCCCCCCAACTTTAAAATGTAAAAACACCCACAGAAATTTGTAATGTTTTCAAGAATATTTATTGCACAAATTTCACAGCCCCCCATCACAGTGCCCCTTGCCGTCTGCCCCCTCCCCCGTCTCTCTAATCACAGTTCCTCCTTTTGCACTCTCTGCCTCCCCTGCACAGTTCTACCTTCAGCATAAATAGATAGAGTCTGCAGACATGATACAGGAGATGGTCAGAGACTGTAGACATGATACAGGAGATGCTCAGAGACTGCAGTCATGATACAGTAGATGGTCAGAGACTGCAGACATGATACAGTAGATGGTCAGAGACTGAGGACATGATACAGGAGATGGTCAGAGACTGAGGACATGATACAGGAGATGGTCAGAGACTGAGGACATGATAAAGGAGATGGTCAGAGACTGAGGACATGATACAGGAGACGGTCAGAGACTACAGACATGATACAAGAGATGGTCAGAGACTGCGGACATGATACAAGAGATGGTCAGAGACTGAAGACATGATACAGGAGATGCTCAGTCAGAGACTGCAGACATGATACAGTATATGGTCAGAGACTGAGGACATGATACAGGAGATGGTCAGAGACTGCAGACATGATACAGGAGATGGTCAGACTGCAGACATGATACAGGAGATGGTCAGAGACTGAGGACATAATACAGGAGATGGTCAGAGACTGAGGACATGATACAGGAGATGCTCAGAGACTGCAGACATGATACAAGAGATGGTCAGAGACTGCGGACATGATACAAGAGATGGTCAGAGACTGCAGACATGATACAGGAGATGCTCAGTCAGAGACTGCAGACATGATACAGTATATGGTGAGAGACTGAGGACATGATACAGGAGATGGTCAGAGACTGAGGACATGATACAGGAGATGGTCAGACTGCAGACATGATACAGGAGATGGTCAGAGACTGAGGACATGATACAGGATATGGTCAGAGACTGAGGACATGATACAGGAGACGGTCAGAGACTACAGACATGATACAAGAGATGGTCAGAGACTGCGGACATGATACAAGAGATGGTCAGAGACTGAAGATATGATACAGGAGATGCTCAGTCAGAGACTGCAGACATGATACAGTATATGGTCAGAGACTGAGGACATGATACAGGAGATGGTCAGAGACTGAGGACATGATACAGGAGATGGTCAGAGACTGAGGACATGATACAGAAGATGCTCAGAGACTGCAGACATGATACAGGAAATGGTCAGAGACTGCAGTCATGATACAGGAGATGGTCAGAGACTGCAGACATGATACAGGAGATGGTCAGACTGCAGACATGATACAGGAGATGGTCAGAGACTGAGGACATGATACAGGAGATGGTCAGAAACTGAGGACATGATACAGGAGATGGTCAGAGACTGAGGACATGATACAGAAGATGCTCAGAGACTGCAGACATGATACAGGAGATGGTCAGAGACTGCAGACATGATACAAGAGATGGTCAGAGACTGCAGACATGATACAGGAGATGGTCAGAGACTGAGGACATGATACAGGAGATGGTCAGAGACTGCAGACATGATACAGTAGATGGTCAGAGACTGTAGACATGATACAGGAGATGCTCAGAGACTGCAGTCATGATACCGTAGATGGTCAGAGACTGCAGACATGATACAGTAGATGGTCAGAGGCTGAGGACATGATACAGGAGATGGTCAGAGACTGAGGACATGATACATGAGACGGTCAGAGACTACAGACATGATACAAGAGATGGTCAGAGACTGCGGACATGATACAAGAGATGGTCAGAGACTGCAGACATGATACAGGAGATGCTCAGTCAGAGACTGCAGACATGATACAGTACATGGTCAGAGACTGAGGACATGATACAGGAGATGGTCAGAGACTGAGGACATGATACAGGAGATGGTCAGAGACTGAGGACATGATACAGGAGATGGCCAGAGACTGAGGACATGATACAGGAGATGGTCAGAGACTGAGGACATGATACAGGAGATGGTCAGAGACTGAGGACATGATACAGGAGATGGCCAGAGACTGAGGACATGATACAGGAGATAGTCAGAGACTGAGGACATGATACAGAAGATGCTCAGAGACTGCAGACATGATACAGGAGATGGTCAGAGACTGAAGACATGATACAGGAGATGCTCAGTCAGAGACTGCAGACATGATACAGTATATGGTCAGAGACTGAGGACATGATACAGGAGATGGTCAGAAACTGAGGAGATGATACAGGAGATGGTCAGAGACTGAGTACATGATACAGAAGATGCTCAGAGACTGCAGAAATGATACAAGAGATGGTCAGAGACTGCAGACATGATACAGGAGATGGTCAGAGACTGAGGACATGATACAGGAGATGATCAGAGACTGCAGACATGATACAGTAGATGGTCAGAGACTGTAGACATGATACAGGAGATGCTCAGAGACTGCAGTCATGATACAGTAGATGGTCAGAGACTGCAGACATGATACAGGAGATGGTCAGAGACTGAGGACATGATACAGGAGATGGTCAGAGACTGAGGACATGATACATGAGACAGTCAGAGACTACAGACATGATACAAGTGATGGTTCAGAGACTGCAGACATGATACAGGAGATGGTCAGAGACTGAGGACATGATACAGGAGATGGTCAGAGACTGAGGACATGATACAGGAGATGGTCAGAGACTGAGGACATGATAGAAGATAGAAGAGCACTAGGGGGGCCAGAGAGTACAGGCGAAGCAGAGAGCACTGGGGGAGCTGAAGGGCACGGTGGGGGGGGGGGGGCTGGAGAGAATTAAGAGGGGGTTTGGAAAGCATTGCAGGGTTGGTTGGAAGGCGCAGGGGGTGGAGAGCACTGGGGGGGGGGGGGGGGCAGGGAGCACTTGGGGGCGGGCAGGGAAAACCAGGGAGGTGGAGAGCACTGGGGGGACAGGGAGCACTTGGGGGTGGGCAGGGAAAACCAGGGGGGTGGAGAGCACTGGGGGGGGGACAGGTAGCACTTGGGGGGTGGGCAGGGAAAACCAGGGGGTGGAGAGCACTGGGGGGGGCAGGTAGTACTTGGGGGGGCAGGGAAAACCAGGGGGTGGAGAGCACGGGGGGGGGCAGGTAGCATTTGAGGGGTGGGCAGGGAAAACCAGGTGGGTGGAGAGCACTGGGGGGGGACAGGGAGCACTTGGTTGGTGGGCAGGGAAAACCAGGGGGGTGGAGAGCACTGAAGGGGACAGGGAGCTAGGGAAAGATGAATTCCTCATATGCAGCTGCCCCATCCCCCTCCTATTCAGCACACACACTTCGGCACTCACCTTCTTCCTGCTGAGGCTGAGACTCCGCCCCTTCTTCACACCGAGGCCCCGCCCCTTCTCCCGTAGCGGCTCCGCCCCTTATTCCCGCCGTCGTTCCGCCCCCCCGCAGCGCTGAATGAAGGAGCTGCCTTCACAGCGATACGGAACACGCCGGGCAGGACACCAGCTGACACCCCCCAGTGCGTGGCACCCGGGGCGGGGCGGGCCGCCCCCCCGCCCCTCCCCTTGGTACGCCACTGCCTTAAAGCGGAGTTCCGGGCAGAGAAACGTTTTTTTTGTTGAACATACCCCCGGGACAGTCAGGGCTAGTACATTCCACAATGGCTAGCCTCTGATCTGTCCCGGTTCGCACTTACCTTTTAGAAGAAATACTTACTTAGAAATTTTCTTCCACAGCGTTTCCATCTCGGTTGTGGGCAGCTGAAGCCGGCGCGGTCCTCTTCTCCGTCTTCTTCCGCGTCTTCGTGTCCCAGAATGCACTGCACCGGCCCCTCTCGTCACTTCCGGCGCGGGAATGCGGCGTCGCCCGGAAATGACGAGTGGGGCCGGTGCGGCGCATTCATTCCTGGGAGCGATGACGTTTAGCTCCCAGGAATCATCGCGAGGCAGGAAGTGACGGGGTGAGCCTCGGCGCTGGAGGAGGAAGCTGTCATAGGTGAGTATTTACGATCGTCAATAAAAAGGTGAGTAAACAAAAAAAGGTGCGGCATACCTAGCGGAGGGGCACAAAAAAAAAATCTTTTTTGTGCCCGGAACTCCGCTTTAAGGATAATTCTTTCTTCACTACTGGAGTGTGCTTTCACTTTTTACTCACGGACATTTTTATTATTATAAGGACACAATTTGAGTTCTTATGCACGATTTTTATATACTATATTATTGTGTATTTTTATATACTATATTATTGTGTATTTTATATACTATATTATTCTGTATTTTTATATACTATATTATTGTGTATTTTTATATACTATATTATTGTGTATTTTATATACTATATTATTCTGTATTTTTATATACTATATTATTTTTTATTTTTATATACTATATTATTCTGTATTTTTATATACTATATTGTTGTGTAATTTTATATACTATATTATTCTGTATTTTTATATACTATATTATTCTGTATTTTATATTCTATATTATTCTGTATTTTTATATACTATATTATTGTTTATTTTTATATACTATATTATTCTGTATTTTTATATACTATATTGTTGTGTAATTTTATATACTATATTATTCTGTATTTTTATATACTATATTATTCTGTATTTTTATATACTATATTATTCTGTATTTTTATATACTATATTGTTGTGTAATTTTATATACTATATTGTTCTGTATTTTTATATACTATATTATTCTGTATTTTTATATACTATATTATTCTGTATTTTTATATACTATATTATTGTGTATTTTTATATACTATATTATTCTGTATTTTATATACTATATTATTCTGTATTTTATATACTATATTATTCTGTATTTTATATACTATATTATTCTGTATTTTTATATACTATATTATTGTTTATTTTTATATACTATATTATTCTGTATTTTTATATACTATATTGTTGTGTAATTTTATATACTATATTATTCTGTATTTTTATATACTATATTATTGTTTATTTTTATATACTATATTATTCTGTATTTTTATATACTATATTGTTGTGTAATTTTATATACTATATTATTCTGTATTTTTATATACTATATTATTCTGTATTTTAATATACTATATTATTCTGTATTTTTATATACTATATTATTCTGTATTTTATATACTATATTATTCTGTATTTTATATACTATATTATTCTGTATTTTTATATACTATATTATTGTTTATTTTTATATACTATATTATTCTGTATTTTTATATACTATATTGTTGTGTAATTTTATATACTATATTATTCTGTATTTTTATATACTATATTATTGTTTATTTTTATATACTATATTATTCTGTATTTTTATATACTATATTGTTGTGTAATTTTATATACTATATTATTCTGTATTTTTATATACTATATAATTGTTTATTTTTAATACTATATTATTCTGTATTTTTATATACTATATTATTCTGTATTTTATATACTATATTATTCTGTATTTTTATATACTATATTGTTGTGTAATTTTATATACTATATTATTCTGTATTTTTATATACTATATTATTGTTTATTTTTATATACTATATTATTCTGTATTTTTATATACTATATTGTTGTGTAATTTTATATACTATATTATTCTGTATTTTTATATACTATATTATTGTTTATTTTTATATACTATATTATTGTGTATTTTTATATACTATATTATTGTGTATTTTTATATACTATATTATTCTGTATTTTATATACTATATTATTCTGTATTTTTATATACTATATTATTGTTTATTTTTATATACTATATTATTCTGTATTTTTATATACTATATTATTGTTTATTTTTATATACTATATTATTATGTATTTTTATATACTATATTGTTGTGTAATTTTATATACTATATTATTCTGTATTTTTATATACTATATTATTGTTTATTTTTATATACTATATTATTCTGTATTTTTATATACTATATTGTTGTGTAATTTTATATACTATATTATTCTGTATTTTTATATACTATATTATCCTGTATTTTTATATACTATATTATTCTGTATTTTTATATACTATATTATCCTGTATTTTTATATACTATATTATTCTGTATTTTTATATACTATATTGCTGTGTAATTTTATATACTATATTATCCTGTATTTTTATATACTATATTATTGTTTATTTTTATATACTATATTATTCTGTATTTTTATATACTATATTGTGTAATTTTATATACTATATTATTCTGTATTTTTACATACTATATTATTGTGTATTTTTATATACTATATTGTTGTGTAATTTTATATACTATATTATTCTGTATTTTATATACTATATTATTCTGTATTTTTATATACTATATTGTTGTGTAATTTTATATACTATATTATTGTGTATTTTTATATACTATATTATTGTGTATTTTTATATACTATATTATTGTTTATTTTTATATACTAGATTAATGTGTATTTTTATATACTATATTATTGTGTATTTTTATATACTATATTATTGTGTATTTTTATATACTATATTATTGTTTATTTTTATATACTAGATTAATGTGTATTTTTATATACTATATTATTGTTTATTTTTATATACAATATTATTCTGTATTTTCATCGACTATATTATTCTGTTTTTTTTTTTATACTATATTATTGTTGATTTTTATATACTATATTATAGTGACGATCGTCAATAAAAAGGTGAGTAAACAAAAAAAAAAAAAATAACTATCCAATTCCTTTTCAGGTGCGGCATACCTTGCGGAGGGGCACAAAAAAAAAAAAATCTTTTTTGTGCCCGGAACTCCGCTTTAAGGATAATTCTTTCTTCACTACTGGAGTGTGCTTTCACTTTTTACTCACGGACATTTTTATTATTATAAGGACACAATTTGAGTTCTTATGCACGATTTTTATATATTATATTATTGTGTATTTTCATCTACTATATTATTCTGTATTTTTATATATTTAACACTATGGTTCATGCATGAATTTGTTTTTACAACACATGTTATGCCACTTTGTTGCGCTGCACATATTAGTACAACATTTTTACCTAAATTTGTGAAGAAAGATTTTTTTTTTTTTTGCAAAGTTTTATAACAGAAACAAAGACAAGCTCATTTTTTTCAACATTTTCTGTTGTTTTTTGGTTTATTTAGCAAAAAAGAAAAACAAATTCCAGTGGAAACAAAGGGTCAAATATAAGTTTGAAAATATTAATGAAAGCTTTTCTTTGTCCTGAACTGAAAGAAATGCGAGCCCTGCCATCAGGGCAGCTGATAGGGGAGGACCACCAGTCCAACAGCACGGGGAATAGTGTGGTTGTGTAGAGAGGGGCATTTACAGAAGGAAGCCCTGTGCAGCTCTCTGCAGCAGCTGAAAGCCAGTTTCTCCCACTCCTGTCAACTTCCAGTTTTCAGCTGCTGCAGGGAGAGACACAGACACAGGGCATCGTTCTTACATTGCATTGTATTACATTGTAGTTGAGGTTGAATAAAGACAATAGTCCATCCAGTTCAACCTGTGTAGGTGTGTGTGGCTGTAATCATCTCTCATACCCCTGAATGTTCTGATCCTTGAGATGTACATCTAAGAGTCTTTTAAAAGCCACCATACTTCCCACAGAAACCACCTCTTGTGGTAGAGAATTCCACAATCTTGTAGCCCTAAAAGTAAAGAACCCCCTGTGTTGCCTGAGGTTAAAACGCTTCTCCTCTAATCGCATTGTGTGCCCTCGAGTCCTCATGCAATCCCTTCGAATGAACAGCTTTTTTTCTAAGCTGGGATCTCCATTAAGATATTTATAAATTGCTATCATGTCCCCTCTCAGGCGTCTCTTCTCCAGGGAGAATAAATCAAGCGATTGCAGACGCTCTTCATAATTAAGGTCCTCCAATCCCCTAATCAGTTTAGTTGCCCTTCTCTGGACTCTCTCCAGCTCCAACACATCCCTCCTGAGGACCGGCGACCAGAACTGGACAGAATACTCCATATGAGGTCGGACCAGAGTTTTATAAAGTGGAAGGATTATAGTCTTATCTCTGGAATACATCTCTTTCTTTATGCATGCTAACAGCAATTATGTTCCTGTAATTGCTTCTTCGACACCGACCCCCCCCCCCTGTTCTGCCTGCTTCTGACCCCCCCCCTTCCCGTGTGTCCCTCTTTCACTGTGCCCCCCACCACCCCAGCACTTCAGGCTTCACTGTACTGTAAAAATTGTATTTAAAAAAATGTAAACTTTTTTAACATTTAAAAAAAAAAAAAGTTATACATTTTTTTTTAAAAATGTAAAAAACAATCATAAAAAAGGCTAATTCACACGTGTTCTCTGTTATGTTTGTGTCCACTAATAATGATATTTGTGTATATTTAGTGAAAATATTGTCTTGATAAATTCGGGTGTTGGCTGTACGGGCACCGTGATTTCTATTATTATTAGTTTATTAGATATTAGTTCTGTGAGTCACTCGGATGGAACATGCAGATCAGGAAGTCGGAGTGAAGCCAAAAACCCAGAATCTGCATACTTCTTCCAGTTCCAGGTCAGTGCCCCGTACAGCGCCGGAGCCATCGGACCACATCCAAAATAGCACAAAACAGTCATAATAATCTCACATAGTAGCAAGTTATGTCTACTTAGTACCCAGCTCCAGAAGTCCCTGTGCTGAACCCGTAACACTTTGTTCCTGGATTCTGTTCTGATTAAAATATTTGGATCATCATCTGAACGTATCGTATTTTGTCTGAAGTCACGCGGTCTGCGGGGTCTATTATGGCTCAGGTCACATAATCTGCAATGGTGAGTATTGTCCCAGATATAACACAGAAATCTCTGTTTAGCAGACAGTCCCTATTAAGGCCCGTACACACGTACCGATCGTCGGCATACAAACGTCGGTGGACGAAGGATCTGCCGATTGTACGCGTGTTAGTATGGTGCCTCCGACAGATGTCTGCGCACAATCCGCGGACAAAAGTCTTTCTTGCAAACATGAAAATATTTGTATGCCGACACCAGAACGGACGATTGTTCGCCTGTCAGTACACAATTCGGCCGACAGACCGCAGATTTGCAAGACTGGGCATGCTCAGAAAATAGAAAACACAGGGAAAGTTAACCATTACATGACATCACTTCTGCAGTCGGCGGACAAAATTCTTGTGCTGTCCTTGTGCTGTCTTTGCACTTTTCAACAGACACCGACATCCCGGGGAGAAAAGAGGAACATTTGTAAGCCGACGATCGGTACGTGTGTACGGGGCTTTAGAGTCAGTGCAAAGCCTGAGCATTATCCATCCAAGGACAACATTTCATACACCGGCTCACCGGTTCTCATCATTTCATGTGATGGTGCATAGTTATGTCTTTTTTCAACCAGACTAAGTCCATACAATTTAACCAATAAAAGGGAACAAAAAAAAAATGTTTGAAAGACAGATACTTAATGGACACTGAGAATATGGCTTGAATTGCTTCAAATGGGGTCTGTGTTTACACTTATGATAATGTGTATTGTACTTCAATGGCAGAGACAGGCTCTCCCTATTGTTTGTGTGTGATGTGGATTCTGTTAAGCCTGTCTGTCCCATTGTTAAATGTTATTATAAAAGTTATAATAACATATACACAAGTTCAGTTGATCCAGAGGAAGGCAAAAAACCCAGCAAAGCATGATCCAATTTACTACAGCAGGGGGAAAAAATTCCTTCCTGATCCCCCAAGAGGCAATCGGATATTCCCTGGATCAACTTTACCTATAAATATTACTATCCATTTATATTATGTACACCCAGGAAATAATCCAGGACTTTTATAAAGCAATCTAGTGAGCTGGCCAGAACCACCTCTGGAGGGAGTCTATTCCACATTTTCACAGCTTTTACCGTAAAGATATTTTCCATATTTGCAGGTGAAATCTCTTTTCCTCCAGACGTAAAGAGCGCCCCCATGTCCTCTGTGATGACTGTAAAAGTGAGTAACTCAACACCAAGTTCACTATATGGACCCCTTATGTACAGTGCCCTGTGAAAGTATTCAGCCCCCTTGAACTTTGCGACCTTTTGCCACATTACAGGCTTCAAACATAAAGATATAAAACTGTATTTTTTTGTGAAGAATCAACAACAAGTGGGACACAATCATGAAGTGGAACAAAATTTATTGGATATTTCAAACTTTTTTAAATAAAAAAGTGAAAATTTGGGCGTGCAAAATTATTCAGCCCCTTTACTTTCAGTGCAGCAAACTCCCTCCAGAAGTTCAGTGAGGATCTCTGAATGATCCAATGTTGACCTAAATGACTAATGATGATAAATAGAATCCACCTGTGTGTAATCAAGTCTCCGTATAAATGCACCTGCACTGTGATAGTCTCAGAGGTCCATTTAAAGTGCAGAGAGATTCATGAAGAACAAGGAACACACCAGGCAGGTCCAAGATACTGTTGTGGAGAAGTTTAAAGCCGGATTTGGATACAAAAAGATTTCTCAAGCTTTAAACATCCCAAGGAGCACTGTGCAAGCAATAATATTGAAATGGATGGAGTATCAGACCACTGCAAATCTACGAAGACCTGGCCTACACATGCAGTAACCCCGATGAATGACGAAGGCTCATCCGAGGTGCGGAGTATACGTACTAACCTGTGTTCACCAGAGCTCCTGATGGTGGGGATGGGTTTTGCTATATGTTAAGTGGTTACAGGTTGGGATCAGGCAGAAGCATAGTCAGTAAACAAGCCAAAGCTCACTAACAAGTGGTTACAGGTTGGAATCAGGCAGAAGCATAGTCAGTAAACAGGCCAAAGGTCAGTAATGAGTGGTTACAGGTTGGGATCAGGCAGAAGCATAGTCAGTAAACAAGCCAAAGGTCAGAAACGAGTGGTTACAGGTTGAGATCAAGCAGAAGCATAGTCAGTAAATAAGCCAAAGGTCAGTAACAAGTGGTTACAGGTTGGGATCAAGCAGAAGCGTAGTCATAAAACAAGTCAAAGGTCAGTAGCGAGTGGTTACAAGTTGGGATCAGGCAGAGGCATAGTCAGTAAACAAGTCAAAGGTCAGTAACGAGTGGTTACAGGTTGGGATCAGGCAGAAGCATAGTCAGTAAACAAACCACAGATCAGTAATGAGTGGTTACAGGTTGAGATCAGGAAGAAGCTTAATCAGTAAACAAGCCAAAAGGTCAGTAACACGTGGTTACAGTTTGGGATCAGGCAGAAGCTTAGTCAGTAAACAAGCTAAAGATCAGTAACGAGAGGTTACAGGTTGAGATCAAGCAGAAGCGTAGTCAGTAAATAAGCCAAAGGTCAGTAACGAGTGGTTACAGGTTGGGATCAAGCAGAAGCAAAGTCAGTAAACAAGTCAAAGGTCAGTAGCAAGTGGTTACAAGTTGGGATCAGGCAGAGGCATAGTCAGTAAACAAGTCAAAAGTCAGTAACGAGTGGTTACAGGTTGGGATCAGGCAGAAGCATAGTCAGTAAACAAGCCAAAGGTCAGTAACGAGTGATTACAGGTTGGGATCAGGCAGATACATAGTCAGTAAACAAACCACAGGTCAGTAATGAGTGGTTGCAGGTTGGGATCAGGCAGAAGCATAGTCAGTAAACAAGCCAAAGGTCACTAACGAGTGATTACAGGTTGGGATCAGGCAGAAGCTTAGTCAGTAAACAAGCCAAAGGTCAGCAATGAGTGGTTACAGGTTGGGATCAGGCAGAAGTGTAGTCAGTAAAAAAGCCAAAGGTCAGTAACGAGTGGTTACAGGTTGGGATCAGGCAGAAGCTTAGTCAGTAAACAAGCTAAAGATCAGTAACGAGTGGTTACAGGTTGGGATCAGACAGATGCATAGTCAGTAAACAAACCACAGGTCAGTAATGAGTGGTTACAGGTTGGGATCAGGCAGAAGCATAGTCAGTAAACAAGCCAAAGGTCAGTAACGAGTGGTACAGGTTGGGATCAGGCAGAAGCGTAGTCAGTAAACAAGCCAAAGGTAAGTAACGAGTGGTTACAGGTTGGGATCAGGCAGAAGCTTAGTCAGTAAACAAGCTAAAGATCAGTAACGA
The DNA here is from genome assembly GCF_965119305.1 of Pelophylax lessonae. NCBI lineage: Eukaryota > Metazoa > Chordata > Amphibia > Anura > Ranidae > Pelophylax > Pelophylax lessonae. The sequence continues at coordinate 4,119,222 of NC_138771.1, read as the reverse complement.
GTGGTTACAGGTTGGGATCAGACAGATGCATAGTCAGTAAACAAACCACAGGTCAGTAATGAGTGGTTACAGGTTGGGATCAGGCAGAAGCATAGTCAGTAAACAAGCCAAAGGTCAGTAACGAGTGGTACAGGTTGGGATCAGGCAGAAGCATAGTCAGTAAACAAGCCAAAGGTCAGTAACGAGTGATTACAGGTTGGGATCAGGCAGATACATAGTCAGTAAACAAACCACAGGACAGTAATGAGTGGTTGCAGGTTGGGATCAGGCAGAAACTTAGTTAGTAAACAAGCCAAAGATCAGTAACAAGTGGTTACAGGTTGGGATCAGACAGATGCATAGTCAGTAAACAAACCACAGGTCAGTAATGAGTGGTTACATGGTGGGATCAGGCAGAAGCATAGTCAGTAAACAAGCCAAAGGTCAGCAAAGAGTCCTTACAGGTTGGGATCAGGCAGAAGCGTAGTCAGTAAATAAGCCAAAGGTTAGTAACAAGTGGTTACAGGTTGGGATCAGGCAGAAGCATAGTCAGTAAACAAGCCAAAGGTCAGTAACGAGTGGTTACAGGTTGGGATCAGGCAGAAGCTTAGTCAGTAAACAAGCCAAAGGTCAGTAACGAGTGGTTACAGGTTGGGTTTTGGCAGAAGCATAGTCAGTAAACAAGGCAAAAGTCAGTAACGAGTGGTTACAGGTTGGGTTTTGGCAGAAGCATAGTCAGTAAACAAGGCAAAAGTCAGTAACAAGTGGTTACAGGTTGGGATCAGGCAGAAGCATAGTCAGTAAACAAGGAAAAGGTAAGGAATGAGTGGTTACAGGTTGGGATCAGGCAGAAGCGTAGTCGGTAAACAAGCAGCCAAAGGTCAGTAACGAGTGGTTACAAATTTGGATCAAACAGAAGCATAATTAGTAAACAAGCCAAAGGTGAGTAATGAGTGGTTACATGTTGGAATCAGGTAGAAGCATTGTCAATAAACAAGCCAAAGGTCAGTAACGAGTGGTTACAGGTTGGGATCATGCAGAAGCAAAGTCAGTAAACAAGGAAAAGGTCAGTAACGAGTGGTTACAGGTTGGGATCAGGCAGAAGCGTAGCCAGTAAACAAGCCAAAGGTCAGTAACGAGTGGTTACAGGTTTGGATCAAGCAGAAGCATAATTAGTAAACAAGCCAAAGGTCAGTAATGAGTGGTTACAGGTTGGGATCAGGCAGAAGCATAGTCAAGGAACAACCCAAGGGTCGATAACGAGTAGTAGCAAAATATGGAGGAAATCAGGGAAGACAGGAGTGAGACACTGCCTGGAGAGAGCATAATAATCTGGCAAACAGGAAGTACACGGACACGTCTTAAATCAGGAAATTTATGGGAGGAGCAGAGAGTTTAAGGTTCAAGACAAACAAGGTTCAAGACAGGATCATTGAGGAATTGTCCCGCATTCCAGGTAGCCCAGCAAGATGAGACATTCTCTGACACTGCAGAGGTTTCCTGGGTTCAAATCCAGGCCCTGACATTGAGTTTGGAATCCCATATGGCAAAAATATTAAGTACTATTTATGACTTTTTCTGTATGATGGAAGATTTGCTGCTCTCTCTTGTCCTGAGGAAGCAGATTACGCCATGTGAAACGCGTCGAGGAAAGAGGACCCCTGTGACAAGATTTAGTTTGATGTACAGATGGACAATTGGTTTCCTTACAAAGTTATAATGGATACATAATATAAAAAGGGAATTCCTTTATAAGAGGGAGTTGTATCAAATTAACTTTTTTTTTTCTTTTTGTTTGTTTTTTTTTTTAAATATGATGCAAAAAACTTTTCTTTTTTCTTTTTTTTTTTTTAATAATAGTGTTAATAATATTGTATTTTCTTTTAATAATGAGTGTGTTGTCCTCAGGCACCTTAAAAGTCCATTTATATCTGTATCTTTGTAGCTCATAAATAAAATCAGCATTAATGAGCATGTAAAACAGAAAGCTGCCCCGCACACATGTAGAAGCAAAAGTTCAATATTGTATTAAACTTTTATAGCGGCAGAAATCAATGATATTCATACTTAGAAAATTAAGTGTTTGGTGATAATTAGAGGTTGAGATTAAAATATCTAGAAACAAACAGAATGAAATTCACGGGTCAGAGTTCTCCAATTTGCCGTATTAATTGGAGGCCTCTGCTTTGTTTTTCTTATATTCTTTTTTTTTTTTCTGTAATTATGTTGAGCATAAATTGCTAATTATCACTTTCCACTCGTTTCTCTCATTATGAATGTGGTTTATGTTGGTTTTTACATGCTGAGATTTAAATTTTTAATCATGTTGATTATATATAACATTTTTTTTTTTTTTTTTTGGGTGTGATAATGATTTGTTAAGCCTTGGTATAAAAAAAAAATGTATTTATTTTGGCGTTGTATATCCATAAAATGGTATTTATTATAATGTAAAATCATTTCATAGATTTCAGCTGTACCTTTGGGTGTCCTCCCGCCCCATTAACCACTTCAGGTCCAGATGGTTTTACCCCCCTTCATGACCAGGCCATTTTTTGTGATACGACACCGCATTACTTTAACTGACAATTGTGCCGTCGTTTGACGCTGTACCCAAAATAAAATTGATGTCCTTTTTTTCCCACAAATAGAGCTGTCTTTTTTTTTCCAAAGAGCTTTCTTTTGGTGGTATTTGATCACCTGTGCGGTTTTTATTTTTTGCGCTATAAACAAAAAAGGGCGACAATTCTGAAATAAAAAAAAACAATATTTTTCACATTCTACTATATAACATTCCACATAAAAAAAATTTAAAAATAATTTTTTTTCATCATTTTAGGCCAATTTCTATTCTGCTATATATTTTTGGTACAAAAAAAATCCCAATAAGCTTATGATGATTGGTTTGTGCAAAAGTTATTGCGTCTACAAACTAGGGGAAAGATTTATGTCATTTTTATTTATTTTTAATTTTTTTTTTTACTAGTAATGGCGGTGATCAGCAATTTTTAGCGGGATGTTGATTAAATATACCATTTTTTTTTTGGGTGTGATAATGATTTGTTAAGCCTCAGTTAAAAAAAAAAAAAATTATTTATTTTGACATTGTATATATCCATAAAATGTTATTTATTATAATTTAAAGTAATTTCATAAATTTCAGCTGTACCTTTGGGTGTCCTCCCGCCCCATTAACCACTTCAGGTCCAGAAGGTTTTACCCCCCTTCTTGACCAGGCCATTTTTTGCGATACGGCACTGCATTACTTTAACTGACAATTGTGCAGTCGTGCGACGCTGTACCCAATCAAAATTTATGTCCTTTTTTCCAACAAATAGAGCTTTCTTTTTTTTTTTCCAAAGAGCTTTCTTCTGGTGGTATTTGATCACCTTTGCAATATTTTTGCGCTATAAACAAAGAGCGACAATTCTGAAAAAAAAAAAAACAATATTTTTCACTTTCTGCTATATAACATTCCCCATTAAAAAAATTAAAAAATTATTTTTTTTCATCATTTTAGGCCAATTTCTATTCTGCTACATATTTTTGGTAAAAAAAAATAAATCCCAATAGGCGTATGATGATTGGTTTGCGCAAAAGTTATTGTGTCTACAATCTAGGGGAAATATTTATGTCATTTTTATTTATTTTTTTATTTTTTTTTACTAGTAATGGCGGCGATCAGCAATTTTTAGCGGGATGTTGATTAAATATACCATTTTTTTTTTTTTTTGGGTGTGATAATGATTTGTTAAGCCTCGGTAAAAAAAAAATGTATTTTTTTCACTTTCTGCTATATAACATTCCCCATTAAAAAAATTTAAAAATCATTTTTTTTTTTTCATCATTTTAGGCCAATTTCTATTCTGCTACATATTTTTGGTAAAAAAAAAAAAAAAATCCCAATAGGCGTATTATGATTGGTTTGCGCAAAAGTTTTCGTGTCTACAATCTAGGGGAAAGATTTATGTAATTTTTTGCGATTCGGCACTTTAACTGACAATTGTGCAGTCGTGCGACGTTGTACCCAATCAAAATTTATGTTCTTTTTTTTTTTTTCTCACAAACAGAGCTTTCTTTTGGTGGTATTTGATCACCTCTGCAATTTTTATTTTTTGCGCTATAAACAAAAAAAGAGCGACAATTCTGAAAAAAAAAAAAATATATATATATTTTTCACTTTCTGCTATATAACATTCCACATAAAAAATTTAAAAATCATTTTTTTCATCATTTTAGGCCAATTTCTATATTGCTACATATTTTTGGTACAAAAAAAATCCCAATAGGCGTATATTGATTGGTTCACACAAAAGTTATTGTGTCTACAAACTAGAGGAAAGATTTATGTCATTTTTATTTATTTATAATTTTTTTTTACTAGTAATGGCGGCGATCTGCAATTTTTTAACAGGACTGCGACATTGCGGCGGACAGATCGGACACCTAACTGACATTTTTGACACTTTTGGGGGGACCAGTGACATTACTACAGTAATCAGTGCTAAAACTATGCACGGTCACTGTAATAATGACACTGGCAGGGAAGGGGTTTGCCCAGGGGCGATCAAAGGGTGTAATGTGTGCCTAGGGGGGGCTTTCTAACTGTGTGGGGGATGGGCTTATGGAATCAACACAGAGACCTGTGTTCCTAAATAAGAGAATCGCAGGAGTTCTGTATTGATTCCTGGGAGAACAACGGCCTGCTGTGTTTATAACCGAAGCCTTGCTCTCAGTGGCGGCATTTCTGGTGTGGGCACCCGGCTGTGACAGCTTGCGACTTCACAGCCGGATGCGCATTGCGCATGCGTGAGTCGCGTTGCACGTCGTGAATGGCCAGACAATCTTCTGGGACCTGTGACTTGTCCTAGAAGATTGCAGGGAGGGAGGGGAACTTCCTAGGCAGCTCCAGCGGAAGTAGGAGCGGGTAGCTGTCAAATCTAGGTACCCCCCCAAAAAAAAAATGACATGCCAAATGCGGCATGTCGGGGGTCAGGAGTATTAAAAGTGGAAGTTCCACTTTTGTGTGGAACTCCGCTTTCAGCACAAAACCCAGACATGGTACTATACAGTATATACAACATGTATCCAGAGTGACTTCCTCCCTCTCCACCCCTCCTCCCATCCTCTTCACAAATCTGCCATTTTTTATTTATTTATTTTCATTTACCTTTTTTTTTTTAGAAAAAAAGTGTGGCCCCGCCCCTCAATGCACGTCTAGTTGGAGTACATAGTGCTCGCTAAGCCTCCTGGGGTACCTGGAGGCCTTTCGTTATTTATTCAAAAATAGGAAGAGGGGGCGGGGCTAACGACACGCCATCACAAGGCCCCGCCGGCTGAACCTGGAAGAGCCAGCAGGTCGCTCGATGACATCATAAGTATGGTGGCGGCGTGGGACTCTGCTGACAGAAGGATGTCAGAGGGATTAGGTGGCTGGTTGAGAAACTGAACTCCGCCTTGAACAACAGGAGGTAAGCGGGGAAAAGAAAATGGGGGGGGTAGGCTGAAGGTCCTCTTTAACCGCTTGCCGACCCCCTGCCGCATATATACTGCGGCAGATTTGCCCAGCTGCGTGAATCAGCGTACCTGTATGGCCATCCGTGAGAGCAATCCTGGGGGGGCGTGCGTACACCACCAGGGGTGCACATGCCCCCATTAGCCAGCAGGGAAGCTGATTCACGGGGCCAGCAGCCATGACTCTACTCAAAAAAGTTAACCAAACGCCCCACCCCCCTAGAAAAAAAAAATACAAAACATATATCAAAAAAAAAAAAAAACAGGCAGACTTGTTGGACTACTCCGTCTTTTTTCTGCTGCCACTTTTCTATGTTTATATGTAGGAATCTGCTGCCCTCTACTGTCTGTAAGTGGCTGTGCTTGTACAACAATATTCATAGCGAATATTTATTTACATCACTTACTGACTCTGTGTGTCTGGGTCAGAAACCCCAGAAGGAGAAAGAGGAGAGAAAGAACCACATGACCGTATACACACAAGAGCCACAACTGCTTTTCACCCAGACCAGAAGCAGAGACTATTAGGCAAGTATTCTTATATTCTAATAGTTTAACGGCAGCTGCTCATAGCTTCCTGAGCGTGTATCGAAATCCTGGTGACAGGCTTATCTCTGTCCTATTGTTATTATCTCTGTAGGGTTCACCTTGCTCTATATTGGTAGGTGAATCTGTTTATTGCAATATGCTCCTCCTGTTATTCTAATTAACCCTGTCTCTTCTGGTTAGAAAATCTAAAGCTAGTTTTAGCTCAGGGCTCAATAAGTAGCATAGGTTAGTGCCAGGTTAGGCACCAAATGGCCACTTATGGTAAGGATTAGGGATTAGGGACTAAGCGCAGAGTATATAGACTAACTCTGAACTCTGAGTTCCGGTGCCACAACACAGTTTCTGTTCTTGAAAAGTTCCATTCCAGGCTGGTTGGGCAATGGCTGGAGGATCTCAAAATCATCACTGATGTTGTCTTCGGGTCACCAACACCAAGACCAATGCTGCATCGTGATCATCCTCAGGGGCCCCTGCAACCAGATTTTCCCGCAACATTCATCTGGAGGTATCTCTAATAATACTTATATATACCCGGGTATATGTGCATAATATCCCCCAGGACTCCTATTGGGCTCTTTGCTGTTAAGACCTGTTTGCACATTGGACGTATGGACTGTTATTAATATCTTCGTATTTTTATTATCTCTTCTTGTATTATTATACAGGTGTACAGCTATATAGTTATGGTTAATGTTATATGCTGGGTGTAGTAGTTACTCTGCTCCCAATTACTTTGATTAGATTGCTGATTATTTCCCACAAAGGGAATCCCCTCTGTTCACAAAGGCCCTGTCCTGGCTGGAGGCCCTGTCCTTGGTGGTGGTCCTATCCTTGGTTCAGGCCATGTCCTGGGTGGGGCGCCTGTCCTGGGTGGGGGCCCTGCCGTGGGTCGAAGCCCCTGTCCTGGGTTAAGGCCCTGTCCTGGGTGGGGGCCCTGTCCTTGGTGGGGGTCCTGTCCTTGGTTGAGGCCATGTCCTGGGTGGGGGCCCTGTCCTGGGTGGGGGCCCTGTCGTGGGTCCAAGCCCCTGTCCTGGGTGAAGGCCCTCTCCTGGGTGGGGGCCCTGCCCTGGGTGAGGGTTTTGTTCTGGGTGGGGACCCAGTCCTGGGTGGAGGCTCTGTCCTGGGTGGAGGCTCTGTCCTGGGTTCCTGGGTGGGGGCCCTGTCCTGGGTGGGGGTCCTGCCCTGGGTGGGGGTCCTGCCCTGGGTGGAGGCTCTGTCCTGGCTGGAGGTCCTGTTCTGGGTGGAGGCTCTGTCCTGGCTGGAGTCCTGGTCCTGTGTGGAGGCCCTGTCCTGGGGTTTTTTATTTTGCGGTGGAGGTGTTCCTAGGTGGAGGTGTTGCGGTGGAGGTGTTGCGGTGGAGGTGTTGCAGTAGAGGTGTTTCTAGGAGGAGGTGTTTCTAGGTGAAGTTGTTCCTAAGTGGAATTATTTTGCGGTGGAGGCGTTCCTAGGTGGAGGTGTTCCTAGGTGGAGGTGTTCCTAGGTGGAGGTGTTCCTAGGTGGAGGTGTTGCAGTGAAGGTGTTCCTAGGTGGAGGTGTTCCTAGGTGGAGATGTTGCGGTGGAGGTGTTCCTAGGTAGAGGTGTTAATAGGTGGAGGTGTTCCTAGGTGGAGGTATTCCTAGATGGAGATGTTGCGGTTGAGGTGTTCCTAGGTAGAGGTGTTGCAGTGGAGGTGTTGCAGTAGAGGTGTTTATAGGTGGAGGTGTTCCTATAGGTGGAGGTGTTGCAGTGGAGGTGTTCCTAAGTGGAATTATTTTGCAGTGGAGGCGTTCCTTGGTAGAGGTGTTCCTAGGTGGAGGTGTTCTTAGATGGAGGTGTTCCTAGAGGTATTTTAAGGTGGAGGTGTTCCTAGGTGGAGGTGTTGCAGTGAAGGTGTTCCTAGGTGGAGGTGTTCCTAGGTGGAGATGTTGCCGTGGAGGTTTTCCTAGGTGGAGGTGTTGTGGTGGAGGTGTTGCGGTGGAGGTGTTGTGGTGGATGTGTTCCTAGGTGGAGGTGTTGCAGTGGTGGTGTTCCTGGATGGAAGTGTTCCTAGGTGGAGGTGTTCCTAGGTGGATGTGTTCCTAGGTGGAGGTGTTTCTAGGTGGAGGTGTTCCTAGGTGGAGGTGTTTCTAGGTGGAGGTGTTCCTAGGTGGAGATGTTGCAGTGGAGGTGTTGCGGTGGAGGTGTTCCTAGTTGGAGGTGTTGCAGTGGAGGTGTTGCGGTGGGGGTGTTCCTAGTTGAAGGTGTTCCTAGGTGGAGATGTTGCGGTGGAGGTGTTCCTAGGTGGAGGTGTTTCTAAGTGGAGGTGTTGGGGTGGAGGTTTCCTAGGTGGAGGTTTTGCAGTGGAGGTGTTCCTAGGTGGAGGTGTTCCTAGGTAGAGGTGTTCCTAGGGGGAGGTGTTCCTAGGTGGAGGTGTTCCTAGGTGGAGGTGTTGTGGTGGTGGGTTTCCCAGGTGGAGGTGTTGTGGTGGAGGTGTTCTTAGGTGGAGGTGTTCCTAGGTGGAGGTGTTGCGGTGGAGGTGTTCCTAAGTGGAGGTGTTGTGGTGGTGGGTTTCCCAGGTGGAGGTGTTGCGGTGGAGGTGTTCCTAAGTGGAGATGTTGCGGTTTTTGCTTAGTTTGCTCTTCCATCTGTTGTTACTTTGTTTCATTTTTTCTTCCCATCATCTATTCTCCTTCACCTGTGATTGCGGTATTCCTGACTCCCCGGCCTTGCCCAGCTGTTTACTGTTACCTTTCCAAGGCGGATGATAAACTGTAGAAATATATATCAATAGATGACTGGAGGATGATGAAGTGGCGTTCGCTGCAGTGTGCACAAAAGCGCCAGTTAAGGCCATCACTCCCGTCTGTCACTTCATCTACCCGGAGTCCTCCTGGAGGTTTTTTTCCTGCGTTATAATGGAGGGGTAGTCCACGTGGTGGCAAGGTGGTGATGGATTGCATATTATGAAGCATTTATTTGTTTATTTATTGATTGGCTTTGTGTTGGTAAATGCGGACTCGGTGACACGCTAATAAACTCTTCACAGGAGCTTCCTTTCTCCGTCTCTCTCCGGGAAATGTGTCTGGTGCGTTGTACAGTTTTCACCAGGCCTGACATATCTTGGATTGAGTTTCATTCCCCGGGAAGATTTATCATTTAATTATACGAGGAACACAAACTAAATCACGGCCACTCAAAGGAATTAGTCAACAGGAAATAGATGCTTTTCCATCATGGCGCTGGCAGCTCCAACGCAGGTCTGAATGAGGTGTCTGCTCTCCAGAATGAGGGGAAGGTGTCACCATAAATTACCCACAAAAAAAGTATCTCCAATCCGTCAGACATTCCCAAGACGCGCTCATCCCCTGAGATCATTGAAATCGTTCATTCATTTTTTTTCTGTGGTGAGAGAATGGAGACACGGGGGAATCATTCCAAAGGACAATCAGGGCAAGGCAATAAGATGTAAAAAAAAAAAAGAAAGAATTATGGGGGAAGTTTTTTTTGGTCATACTTCTCTTTTGATGTCACAGGGGGTGCACTTACTTTTGCTCTCCTATGACCCAGGGTCAGATGACGGTGGGGCTACTGCCCACATAGACATGTTCACGATGGAAAAATGTGTTTTGTTTCGGATTAATTTGTGAAGTTAATAATTTGATTTTTATCATATTTGTTGTGTTAGAACGATTTGTTTTCAGAATTTGTTTTGTATATTCGGATTTGTTTATTATAATTCTTATTTTCTAATTGATTTGAATTTCAGAAGACAAATATATTCATTCTATTCTATTCTTATTATCTAATTTCACGTTCATACCTTACTGTATTTATTCCAATATCTTTCCATTTTGAATTCAAATTCATTTTCAAATTGTTCGAATTTCGTTATTTCCTTTGGTTATAATTTTCTCCAGATTCCACGCAATTTGTTACTATTGTGATTTGGAAATTCGGATACATCTAAATCTCCAAATAATGGAAATTACTACAAATAACGGATTTGTAGCAAAACCAGAGGTGTAACTAGAACCTTCAGGGCACCAGTGCAAGAAAACCATGAAGGGCCTCCCCCCGGACCCCAGACCGGGCCCTTCCCTTGAAGCCTGGGGCTCTTCCCACTGATCCTGGGGCCCTTTACTCTCATTGTGGGCCCCCTTCCTGCCATCTTGGGGCCTCCCCACGGTGGTGGAATGCCAGGGCCCGGTTTTAACCACTTGCCGACCGCCGCAAGTAGATATACTGCGGCGGTCAGCCCCTCACAGGCAAAGTGACGTATATAAACGTCACTAGCCTGCGAGGCTCTGGGGATCGAGCGCGCGCCGCCGGAGGCGCGCTCCCGCGCGGTCACGGACCCCCCGCGCGTGTGACCGGCGGACCCGATGTCCGCCGGTCACTCTGCGATCGTCAGGGGAGAGGGAGAAAGTCAGGCGGCTAGTGTAAACAAGCCGCCTGTCATTCTCCCCTGTGTAGAAACACTGATCATACGGTTCTACTATGTAGAAAAGATAAATTCGAATTCTGTGTTTTAAACCTGGGATCTTGCCAACATCCCTGATGAATATGGAACAACAATAACCCCTGAGGATTGGGACTTTCAACGGCAAGAATCAGGACTTGAGTATGAAAATATATAAATTTTATTCCACATATAATAAAGATAAATTATACATAATCACATATCAAGTATATAATAAAAACAAGGTCATAGATACGTCTTGGAACCAGAAGGGTCTGAGGTGTCTGGATCGGACTAGACGCGTTTCGGTCCAAATGCCTTTCTCAATGGTCCACAAAACACCAGAGCTCAGACTAGGAGCATAAAAGGTAACAATGAGTATAATACAAAAAATGAGTATAAGGTTAAATTTAACATGTATTAAACAATGTTAAGAGCGATGTAACACAAAATTCATTATACATAGTGTTTGTCGTATTTAGATGTAACAAAGAGGGGGGGCAAAAAATGCCTCTATAATTACGTACCAGATATGTAAGACCTCTGTGAAATCCAGGACGTGAGACCAAAAGGATGGGCCTTGGTGGATGAGAAAAAGGCCTTCAATTGACTATGGCCGCAAAGAGTATATGCTAATCAAATTAGGTCTATACAGGATAGACTAAAGCAATATGTTAATATTTGTATGGGTTTCCAGGGGAGATTTCAATATTTGTAAGCCAAATACACAGTGGTATGGCAAATGACAGTGAGAAAGGAGCTCCACGGACAGAAAATCCCACGAGGATCTCCAGAGTGAGGTCAAAAACGCACAGGTCATCTAGAAAGTTATGAAAAGATATAGAAGAAAAATTCAATGAAGTCTGTCTATCATGGAAAATAAAAGGGAAAGTAGGACAGGATATTATGGGTACAGAATACCTGTAAAATAGTAGTAGAATAGGTATGTCCCCCGATGGATTTATGATGCTGGGACGTGTCCAGCCATGCATCCCTGTTGACATGGAATATGTCAAGCCTGAAATCATGAGGGATATCAAAGGGTAAATAGATAGGGAGTAAATACAAAGATAGAAAAAGGTCTCGTTTCTCAACGTGAGTACTGCAGTTGGTAGAAGAAAAGGAAAAGACTAAGTAGGGAAAAAACTGAGTAGTGAGGAGGAATATGGAAGCAGTATGTAGTCTGGAATAGAAGTTACTGAATAAGAGAAAAAGTGGTACTAGTAGGAGTATCAAAGGGTGCCCAGGTATCGGAATGAATATTAGCCAGAGTTCAATGGCGGAGAACAGATATCCTAGGAATCAGAGATGGAAATAGCTAAGTAAAGGGAAAATAGTCCCAGTAAAGGTCTCAAAGGGTGCCCAAATACCAGGAATAAATATTAGCCAGAGTATTGTGACAAAAGCGAGTCCTATGAGCAGTTTTAGAAAATCCAGGGAGAAAGTAACTTACCTGTATAGGTCTGTGCATAAGAGTAATGGCGGCGCGCTCTGAATAGAGCGCGGTCCGCCATTAAGTACGCCGGCGCATGCGCCGGAGCCTGCGTCCAGTCTCCTCCCAGGGCGAGTGCGGACCAATAGAGGTCCCCCGTGTCTGGAGCGCACAGACGCCGCCCACACAGGGTTGGCCGCGGCGTGCGTTCCGGGCACGCCGACGCACAATGTCCGGGTCTGAATCTCCGCCAATGGCGGGATCAGGTGACCGGTGACGGGGCGGGGGAACGCCCCCATGTGCGCCGGGGGGAGAATCTGTACGGGGAGCATACAGTGTCACTGACACTAGGCTGCAGCTGAGGGGACAAAGCCAAGACTATAGACATATAAACAAGGCAAACTCTATGTTTACATAAAGATACAAAAATGAAAAGACGGATATCGATTAATAATGGATATTTTGCAATAGCATTCAATAGGGACAGGAGCAAGAAACCACTGCAGGAAAGGTGTATTGAATGGCCACATATTTACATGAAGAAAAGGCAAATATAAAAGAAAGATGTGGATTGATATTGAGTACTTTGAAATAGCACTCAAATGAAAAATCGGAGCAAAAAAGCTACTGCAAGGAGGGTATATTGAGTGACCACAAAGTGGTGCTTGTATATTGTGTGATGTAGAAAAATTAATTTGTTCTATATATATAAATGGGAAGGAAAAAAGAAATCCTATCCCATATGTTATGAGTATTGGATGTGTTGAGGTGATTTTAAAATGAGGCATGAATTATATTTAAAGACATTACCCCAGGATATTGTCATAGGATAATGTCCTCAAGGGGGAGGAAAAAAGGGGAAATAGTGTCCAAAATGTAATGGGCATATATGTACTTTTGGTAATTTTAAAATGAAGCAGATATTGCACAGAAGAGCATTACCGCGTAGTGTTGTCGTTTAACCACAGATAGATTATGGATCCCATCCCCCTGATGAAAACCCTTCAAGGAAGGGCTTGAAACTAATGTTTTCGTTGAGTCCTGGGGGGATGGTAGCTCTAAGGTTGTGGATCCATCTGGATTCCCTCTGTAAAAGAGTTTTGTCCCAATCTCCTCCTCTGCTGCTGGGGTGCACACGGTCAAGGATGACAAAAAAACAGCGTGGGAAAATACCGCTGTGTGTGGTCAGGACATGTCTCCCAAGAGGGAGATCAGGATTGCGTTGGCGCATACATGTAATATGTCGTTGAGCTCGTTTATGGAATTCATTTTTTGTCTTCCCGACATAAAAGCACCCACAGCAGCAGAGGAGGAGATAGACTACTCCTATCGTTTGACAATTGGAAAAATGTAGAGGTCTATATGGGGAACCATTAGGCAAAATTATATTGGGGTCTGTACAGATGTATTGGCATATATTGCACCCTCCACACTTAAAAGTTCCTAGGCGTTTACATGGATCTTGGCGAAATTCACCTGTGTATTCACTTTTAACTAACTTGTCCTTGAGTGAACGGGTCTTGCGATAAGTTATCGCCGGTTGGTCAGTAACAAAGGGATTAAGGTGTGGATCACATGTGAGTAAGTGCCAGTATTTGTTAAGGACATTATAAACTCTGTCATGTTGTTTCGTGTACGAGGTTATAATACGTGCCTGATGTTGGATCTGATTGTTGTCACGTGAAGTTTTGATCGATTTTTTGAATATGAGGTCTTGTCGTTGTTGCGATTTGGCCCTACGATAGGCCTTTTTGAGGCAAGTTTGTGTGTAGCCTCTAGAGGTCAATCTTGTTCTAAGTTTATCTGCTTCCAACTTGAAAATGTGGTCTTCAGAGCAATTGCGTCTAAGTCGCAAATATTGCCCGTAGGGGATAGACTTTATTAAAGGAGCTGGATGAGCACTAGTTGCGTAAAGTACTGTATTGGCGGCGGTGGGTTTTCTAAATAGTGTGGTAGTAATGTTTCCTAATTGATTTTTATTGATTGTGATGTCCAGGAAGTCAATGGAATTGCTATTGTAACTAAGGGTGAATGAGAGGTTAAAATTGTTTCTGTTCATAGAATGAACACAGTCTAGAAGTGATTCCTCATTGCCTGTCCAGACAATGAGTACATCGTCAATGTACCTATGCCAAGCCAATATGTGCTGAGTGTATTTCAAATGTTGTTCCTCAGAGAGGAAAGAGCGTTCCCATTCCCCCAGGTACAGGTTGGCGTACGATGGGGCACAACATGTCCCCATCGCAACGCCCTGTACCTGGAGGAAATGGGAACCATCAAAAGAGAATACATTACGAGTAAGAATGTATTCAAGTGATTGTAGAATAAATTTTTGTGTGGCTGGGGAATCTGAGTTGGATTGTGTGAGGGCATGTGCGACCGTGCGGATACCCTGCTGGTGGGGGATGGAGCTGTATAGTGCTTCAACATCTATGGCCACCAGCAGGGCATCCGCAGGGATCGACATGCCCTCCAACAATTGAAGGAGGTGTATGGTATCCTTTACAAAGGAAGGAAGAGTTTGCACGAATGGATACAGTTTGCTGTCCACATACCTGCTTAAGTTTTCTGATATACTGCCCCTACCCGAGACGATAGGTCGTCCAGGCGGGTCGTTTTTATTTTTGTGGACTTTAGGCAAACTATAAAAGGTAGGAATAGTAGGGAATTTGATTCTCAAATAATCCCAAGTGGTTTTATCTATGCAACCCGTTAAGTAACCATTGTCCACCAAGGCATAGAATTCTGCAAAATACTTATCAATGGTTGTTCTGGATATTTTGTGATACCAGGTTGAGTTATTAAGAATTTTCCAGCACATATTGGCGTATTGTTGGTTATGCATAACGACTATATTGCCCCCCTTGTCGGAGGGCTTAATAGTCAATTGTAATTGTTTGGTGAGGGCAGTAAGTGCCTGGTTTTCTTCTAGACTGAGATTAGAAGCTTGAGTCTGAGGAGAAAGTTTGATTTTCTCAATGTCTTGGGATACCAACATGACAAAAGCTGCCAGATTGGTATTACTATTTAGAGCAGGAAATTTGTCCGATTTTTTTTGAAAGCGGTTTGTTACACCAGATTGAGGATGTTCGTTTAATAACGAGTCCAAATCGATCCTGTCTATTAGATCTAAACCGTCTTGTTCCTCTAGTAAGGCAATTAGTGTATCTAAAGCTTCCGTTTCTAATTTTTTGGTTTTGGGTTGCAGTAATTTGGGGTTATGTTTCTGAGCGTGTTGACTTTGTAAGAGAATTTTTCGAGCAAATAGATTTAGATCTTTTTTGAAAGTGAATTTGTCTATATCAGTGGTGGGACAAAAAGTGAGGCCTTTACGCAGTAAAGATATTTGGGCTGGTGACAGAGTGTAATCTGAAAGATTAATGATATCACTGTCATCACTAGAAGAGGTTGAGTTTCATGAGTGATCCTCAAAATCCGTGTTGTCTGCGGCCATGGCATGCGTGGTATCTGTAATTGCTATGTGTTTGGTTTCTAGTGTGTTTTTGACCGGTAAGTTCATGTGAGCTAAACGTCGTGTATCTGATGGGAGTGGGGGCCCTGAAGGAGTTGGGGGGCGTTTACTTGCATTTGTGTTGTCATCTTGGGCAAAGGATCTTTTTGTTTTCACTTGTTTGCCCCTATTAAGAGTGGGCAGTGAAGATGAAGACAGTGAAGAGTTTATAGATGAATTTGAGCCTAAATTATGATCGGCTCTGGTTAAATCGCGTCTTTTAGGGCGAGGTTGTGTTTGTCGTTGATGCCATTTATAGGCCTTTTTGTCACGGAAGGCTATTCTGTCCCTACAGAGTTTTTGCTCCTTTTTGTTAATGTTCAGTTTGATATTTTTATCTAATTGATTTTTTATATTGTTTTCCAAATTAGTAAATTTTGGGGTGTCCAAATGTGTCTCTAATTGTTCATAGAGTTTCTCGATGGTCAGGTCTAATCCCTTTATTCTCTTATGGTATTCTTCAATGAGGAGGCACATCATGTTCTTTGAACATAATTGTAGATTTGCCTCCCATTTGGATTTGAAGATTTCATCGAGATCCTCAATAGTTGGAAAGATTTGGACTCGTAGGCCTAAGGGATTAAGGTTTTCTCTATTATATGTTTCGAAATTATCAATATGAAGGTATAGATTGGTTTTCTTTTCTACCGCTTTTTTTAGTTCAAAAATTAAGGATTCAATTTTAGTGTCCTGAGCTTCTTTTTTGCTGTGTTCTCTATAGGATAAGAGAAGATTATCAAAACCTGTACCCCTAAACATGATGCCTATCAAGGGATTTATTTGTATAAATCGTAAGAATGGAATGGATAGAGATGCTCTAAACCGTGTATTTAAATTCTGTCACCTATAAGTTTGGACTATTGAAATATAGAGCAACTGTTGGTTATAGTAGACTAAATAGCATGAAATAAATGAAAGGGTTGCTTTGTTTGAACTGTCTGTCTATTGTCGTCCTCAAAGGCAGTACAATATATGTAAAAAGTGAAAGGAAGGGTTGTGTATTGATCTCAAACAGATCTCAAGAATAGTAAGACAGTAAGGGGAAGGGAAGTGAAAGCTATTTTTTCTCACGTCACCCTAATAGACCCTAGGTCCTGGGGGTCCCCTGGATCTGAAACAGAGCTAAGGGGGCCAACCAGGGCCCTGGGTACTTCGGGTAGACGAGCACACAATAAGGTAACCTTATTTAAGTAGTAACTAGTATTTCATTAAAATAGTAACTCAAATGGTAGCACTAAAAGATTGTCTTTTTGTGCACATGAAAATAATAGTCAAGTATAGAAAACACAGAATGCGAATGAGACGGGGAAGTGGGTGTTTGCCACCCTGAATATTCAGAAAAGATAAATTCGAATTCTGTGTTTTAAACCTGGGATCTTGCCAACATCCCTGATGAATATGGAACAACAATAACCCCTGAGGATTGGGACTTTCAACGGCAAGAATCAGGACTTGAGTATGAAAATATATAAATTTTATTCCACATATAATAAAGATAAATTATACATAATCACATATCAAGTATATAATAAAAACAAGGTCATAGATACGTCTTGGAACCAGAAGGGTCTGAGGTGTCTGGATCGGACTAGACGCGTTTCGGTCCAAATGCCTTTCTCAATGGTCCACAAAACACCAGAGCTCAGACTAGGAGCATAAAAGGTAACAATGAGTATAATACAAAAAATGAGTATAAGGTTAAATTTAACATGTATTAAACAATGTTAAGAGCGATGTAACACAAAATTCATTATACATAGTGTTTGTCGTATTTAGATGTAACAAAGAGGGGGGGCAAAAAATGCCTCTATAATTACGTACCAGATATGTAAGACCTCTGTGAAATCCAGGACGTGAGACCAAAAGGATGGGCCTTGGTGGATGAGAAAAAGGCCTTCAATTGACTATGGCCGCAAAGAGTATATGCTAATCAAATTAGGTCTATACAGGATAGACTAAAGCAATATGTTAATATTTGTATGGGTTTCCAGGGGAGATTTCAATATTTGTAAGCCAAATACACAGTGGTATGGCAAATGACAGTGAGAAAGGAGCTCCACGGACAGAAAATCCCACGAGGATCTCCAGAGTGAGGTCAAAAACGCACAGGTCATCTAGAAAGTTATGAAAAGATATAGAAGAAAAATTCAATGAAGTCTGTCTATCATGGAAAATAAAAGGGAAAGTAGGACAGGATATTATGGGTACAGAATACCTGTAAAATAGTAGTAGAATAGGTATGTCCCCCGATGGATTTATGATGCTGGGACGTGTCCAGCCATGCATCCCTGTTGACATGGAATATGTCAAGCCTGAAATCATGAGGGATATCAAAGGGTAAATAGATAGGGAGTAAATACAAAGATAGAAAAAGGTCTCGTTTCTCAACGTGAGTACTGCAGTTGGCAACCGGCGATAACTTATCGCAAGACCCGTTCACTCAAGGACAAGTTAGTTAAAAGTGAATACACAGGTGAATTTCGCCAAGATCCATGTAAACGCCTAGGAACTTTTAAGTGTGGAGGGTGCAATATATGCCAATACATCTGTACAGACCCCAATATAATTTTGCCTAATGGTTCCCCATATAGACCTCTACATTTTTCCAATTGTCAAACGATAGGAGTAGTCCATCTCCTCCTCTGCTGCTGTGGGTGCTTTTATGTCGGGAAGACAAAAAATGAATTCCATAAACGAGCTCAACGACATATTACATGTATGCGCCAACGCAATCCTGATCTCCCTCTTGGGAGACATGTCCTGACCACACACAGCGGTATTTTCCCACGCTGTTTTTTTGTCATCCTTGACCGTGTGCACCCCAGCAGCAGAGGAGGAGATTGGGACAAAACTCTTTTACAGAGGGAATCCAGATGGATCCACAACCTTAGAGCTACCATCCCCCCAGGACTCAACGAAAACATTAGTTTCAAGCCCTTCCTTGAAGGGTTTTCATCAGGGGGATGGGATCCATAATCTATCTGTGGTTAAACGACAACACTACGCGGTAATGCTCTTCTGTGCAATATCTGCTTCATTTTAAAATTACCAAAAGTACATATATGCCCATTACATTTTGGACACTATTTCCCCTTTTTTCCTCCCCCTTGAGGACATTATCCTATGACAATATCCTGGGGTAATGTCTTTAAATATAATTCATGCCTCATTTTAAAATCACCTCAACACATCCAATACTCATAACATATGGGATAGGATTTCTTTTTTCCTTCCCATTTATATATATAGAACAAATTAATTTTTCTACATCACACAATATACAAGCACCACTTTGTGGTCACTCAATATACCCTCCTTGCAGTAGCTTTTTTGCTCCGATTTTTCATTTGAGTGCTATTTCAAAGTACTCAATATCAATCCACATCTTTCTTTTATATTTGCCTTTTCTTCATGTAAATATGTGGCCATTCAATACACCTTTCCTGCAGTGGTTTCTTGCTCCTGTCCCTATTGAATGCTATTGCAAAATATCCATTATTAATCGATATCCGTCTTTTCATTTTTGTATCTTTATGTAAACATAGAGTTTGCCTTGTTTATATGTCTATAGTCTTGGCTTTGTCCCCTCAGCTGCAGCCTAGTGTCAGTGACACTGTATGCTCCCCGTACAGATTCTCCCCCCGGCGCACATGGGGGCGTTCCCCCGCCCCGTCACCGGTCACCTGATCCCGCCATTGGCGGAGATTCAGACCCGGACATTGTGCGTCGGCGTGCCCGGAACGCACGCCGCGGCCAACCCTGTGTGGGCGGCGTCTGTGCGCTCCAGACACGGGGGACCTCTATTGGTCCGCACTCGCCCTGGGAGGAGACTGGACGCAGGCTCCGGCGCATGCGCCGGCGTACTTAATGGCGGACCGCGCTCTATTCAGAGCGCGCCGCCATTACTCTTATGCACAGACCTATACAGGTAAGTTACTTTCTCCCTGGATTTTCTAAAACTGCTCATAGGACTCGCTTTTGTCACAATACTCTGGCTAATATTTATTCCTGGTATTTGGGCACCCTTTGAGACTTTTACTGGGACTATTTTCCCTTTACTTAGCTATTTCCATCTCTGATTCCTAGGATATCTGTTCTCCGCCATTGAACTCTGGCTAATATTCATTCCGATACCTGGGCACCCTTTGATACTCCTACTAGTACCACTTTTTCTCTTATTCAGTAACTTCTATTCCAGACTACATACTGCTTCCATATTCCTCCTCACTACTCAGTTTTTTCCCTACTTAGTCTTTTCCTTTTCTTCTACCAACTGCAGTACTCACGTTGAGAAACGAGACCTTTTTCTATCTTTGTATTTACTCCCTATCTATTTACCCTTTGATATCCCTCATGATTTCAGGCTTGACATATTCCATGTCAACAGGGATGCATGGCTGGACACGTCCCAGCATCATAAATCCATCGGGGGACATACCTATTCTACTACTATTTTACAGGTATTCTGTACCCATAATATCCTGTCCTACTTTCCCTTTTATTTTCCATGATAGACAGACTTCATTGAATTTTTCTTCTATATCTTTTCATAACTTTCTAGATGACCTGTGCGTTTTTGACCTCACTCTGGAGATCCTCGTGGGATTTTCTGTCCGTGGAGCTCCTTTCTCACTGTCATTTGCCATACCACTGTGTATTTGGCTTACAAATATTGAAATCTCCCCTGGAAACCCATACAAATATTAACATATTGCTTTAGTCTATCCTGTATAGACCTAATTTGATTAGCATATACTCTTTGCGGCCATAGTCAATTGAAGGCCTTTTTCTCATCCACCAAGGCCCATCCTTTTGGTCTCACGTCCTGGATTTCACAGAGGTCTTACATATCTGGTACGTAATTATAGAGGCATTTTTTGCCCCCCCTCTTTGTTACATCTAAATACGACAAACACTATGTATAATGAATTTTGTGTTACATCGCTCTTAACATTGTTTAATACATGTTAAATTTAACCTTATACTCATTTTTTGTATTATACTCATTGTTACCTTTTATGCTCCTAGTCTGAGCTCTGGTGTTTTGTGGACCATTGAGAAAGGCATTTGGACCGAAACGCGTCTAGTCCGATCCAGACACCTCAGACCCTTCTGGTTCCAAGACGTATCTATGACCTTGTTTTTATTATATACTTGATATGTGATTATGTATAATTTATCTTTATTATATGTGGAATAAAATTTATATATTTTCATACTCAAGTCCTGATTCTTGCCGTTGAAAGTCCCAATCCTCAGGGGTTATTGTTGTTCCAGGTTCTACTATGTAGGACCGTTGATCACTGTTCCTTCACCTCAAGCCACAGCCAATCACAGTTAGAATCACGCCCCTAGGGACACACACAGCCCCTCCCTCTCATATAAAGTTAACCCTTTCACTACCAGTGTCATTTTACAGTAACAGTGCATATGTATAGCACTGATTACTGCAGTAATGTCACTGGTACCCCCAAAAGTGTCAAAAATGTCAGTCAAGGGTCCGATCTGTCCGCCCCAATGTCGCAGTACCGCAAATAAAAATCGTAGATCGCCACCATTACTAGTGAAAAAAAAACAACAAAAATGACAAAAATCTTTCCCTTTGTTAGTAAACGCGATAACTTTTGCGCAAACCAATCAAAATACGCTTTTTGCAATTTTTTTTACCAAACATATGTAGCATAAAACAAATTGGCCGAAAATGTTAAAAAATTTTGATTTTTACATTTTTTTGGGGGGGAATTTCATATAAAAAAATGTGAAAAATATTGTTATTTTTGCAAAATTGTCGCTCTTTTTTTGTTTATAGCGCATGATCAAAAAATCGCACAGGTAATCAAATACCACCAAAAGAAAGCTCTGTTTGTGGGAAAAAAAGGACGTCAAATTCGTTTAGGTACAGCGTCGCACGACCGCGCAATTGTCCGTTAAAGTCACGCAAAATACCCCCTGGTCAGGAAGGGGGTAAAATCTTCCGGGGCTTAAGTGGTTAAGTGTGACCTTTGCCATCCTGGAAGTTCACCCACTGGTGTCAGTAGTTTTTATTTTTTGGTATTTTAATTGTATTATTTTTATCATTTTATTTTATTTTTACAATGTGACTGACTATGACTCTGTCCATTCAGAAAAGGAAGGAGCTGGTAAATTACATATTTACCAACCCCTTCCTGGTTCTCTATTGTGACACATCCCCTGCAGCAGCCAGCAGGAGAGAAGAGGGAGCACAGTGGGGGGAGGAGGGGCAGCACAGTGGGGGGGGGGGGGGACCAGGGGAGCACACAGGGGCCCAGAGACAGCAGAACACAAGTGAACTGGATAGGAGGGGCGGCAGGGGCAGCATACAGAGGAACCAATCTCCTCCATTTTCCTCATGCAGCAAAAGGAGGACAGTGATTTCTCTACATGCTGCCCCCACCGCCCCTCCTATCCAGGTGTACAGGGGAGCCGCACAGCCCCCTGGAGCATGGGGCCCAGTTGCAATTGCAACCCCTGTAGTTACGCCCCTGAATCACACTATTAGCTGACAGGGCAAAGCAGCTCAAGGCTCTGAAAGGATCCCAACAATATAGTTGGGATCCACCAAGATGCCTGATGGACAGCTGGCTTAGCCTCTCAGCACGCAGCTGAGAGCCGGAGCCAGCTGCACCCACCCCCTCTCCAGCCTGGCTGTCCCAATCAGGGGCCAGGTTTAAAGGCCAGTGGAAAGGCTTACTAGAAACTAGCAGGACTTGCATGGGTGTAAGAAGATGTCCGCCTCTGCTTCGTGTTCTCTCACATTAGGAAAGCTATTGGAACGCATAGCGGCCATGTTGGAATGCATGGCGCATGCGCAGTAAGTTGTTCTAGTCCGAACATCACTTCCGGTTGCAGAATCTGATAGGTAGCGGTTTTCTGATAGAACACCGTTCTCCGCTCACTCACAGCTGTCAAAAAAAAAAAAAAGAAAAGAGCCTCCAGTAAATGTTTATCAACATTGTTAAGGCTGGGAGATAACTATAAACACAATGTATTACAATGTATCATTTCCTTCCTTTATATCAAAGTAATGAACTTCCATCTGTAAACGAGGGCAGTTTAACCTCTGAAAGACTAAACCTTTTTCTGACATATGTCGATGATAGGGGGGGGGGGAACCACCAGTCCTCCTGTAGGGGCACACAGGGGGGCCCGAGCAGCAGAGGGAATCAGTGCGGTCGGACAGAGGGGCAATTACAGGATGCCCTTCTCTGCAGCAGCTGAAAACGGATTTCTCTCCCACCGGCTTTCAGCTGCTGCAGGGAGAAACACAGACACAGGCGCCCCACAGAAGCTGCTCACTTCCCTGACCCCCCCCCCCCCAAAAAAAAATGTATAAAATAATGTAAAGCAAAATAGTTTTAAAATATTTAAACATTTTTTTATTATAAAACTTAAAAAGAAAAAAAAGTTAAAAGCAATTTTAAAAAAGGGGTTAATTCACACAGCTTCTTTGTTATCTTCGTGTCCTCTAAAAACGACTTTAGTATATTTTTAGTGAAAATGTTGTTTTGATATATAGAGGGGGGCCCTGCCAGGTAGGCTGTATGGGGCCCCGTGATATCTATCAGCAGCAGTGGCGGCTGGTGATCAAAATATTTTGGGGGGGCGCAAAAAGCAAAATGTAATAGGTATTGCTTTGCGGCAAAAAACGCAGTAAAAAAATTGCATGACTTTGAGGTCATGGTACAGGCATGGCACAGGTGATGGTATAGGCATGGCACATGTGATGGTATAGGCATGGCACAGGTGATGGCATAGGCATGGCACAGGTGATGGCATAGGCATGGCACAGGTGATGGCACAGGTGATGGCATAGGCATGGCACAGGTGATGGCATAGGCATGGCACAGGTGATGGCACAGGTGATGGCATAGGCATGGCACAGGTGATGGCATAGGCATGGCACAGGTGATGGCACAGGTGATGGCATAGGCATGGCACAGGTGATGGCATAGGCCTGGCACAGGTGATGGCACAGGTGATGGCATAGGCATGGCACAGGTGATGGCATAGGCATGGCACAGGTGATGGCACAGGTGATGGCATAGGCATGGCACAGGTGATGGCATAGGCCTGGCACAGGTGATGGCACAGGTGATGGCATAGGCATGGCACAGGTGATGGTATAGGCATGGCACAGGTGATGGCACAGGTGATGGCATAGGCATGGCACAGGTGATGGCATAGGCATGGCACAGGTGATGGCATAGGTGATTTTGTCATTTTTTTTTCTTTTTTTTTTAGGGGGGGCTGCGCTCTGGCGCCCCCTATGCACAGGCCGCCACTGATCAGCAGCCTTGTATGCTCACTTCCGGACCCGGAAGGAATTCCCTCCATATTGACCAGGCCCTATTTTGCGATACGGCACTGCGATATTTTAAAGGACAACTGCGCGGTCGTGCGGCGCTGTACCCCAAAGAAATTGATGACCTTTTTTTGCCCATAAACAGAGCTTTCTTTTGGTGGTATTTGATCACCTGTGTGATTTTTATTTTTTGTGCTATTAACAAAAAAATAGCGACAATTCTGAAAAAAAAAAAAAAAAAAAAAAACAATATTTTTCACATTCTGCTATATAACATTCCCAAAAAAAATTAAAAATCAAAATTTTTTAACATTTTAGGCCAATTTGTTTTCTGCTACATATTTTAGGTAAACAAAAATCGCAATAAGCGTATATTTATTGGTTTGCGCAAAAGTTAACACGTCTACAAACTACGGGAAAGATTTATGTCAGTTTTATTTATTTACTAGTAATGGCGGCGATCTGCGATTTTTAGCAGGACTGCGACATTGCGGCGGACAGATCGGACCCCTAACTGACATTTTTGACACTTTTGGGGGGACCAGTGACATTACTACAGTAATCAGTGCTAAAAATATGCACTGTCACTGTACTAATGAGACCGGCAGGGAAGGGGTTAACACTGTGGGTGATCAAGGGGTTAAATGTGTACCTAGGGGTGTGTTTCTAACTGTATGGGGGAGGGGCTTGTGAAATGACCATAGAGACATGTGATCCTATATAGAAGGAGCTCTGTGATCATTCCAGGGAGAAGAACGGTCAGCTGTGTTTACAACATCCGACCGTCCTTCTCTCTCAGCGGGGAGCGATCGCGGGTGTCAGGCGGCAATCGGAGCCTCCGGCCCCATTCATCGGAGTCCCCGCTGCTGAGTGGGGGCGGGAGCGCGCATGTGCTCACCGCCTAGCTGCAGGCGCGACCAACGTAGACCTACATTGTTTCGCATAGGAGTAAAACGGCGGTGGGCAGTCCAAAACCGGTTAAAATCTGTATTTTTTGATACAAAATTACTTAGAACCCTCAAATATTATACATATATATATATTTTTAGCAGAGACCCTAGAGAATAAAATGACAATTGTTGCAATCTTTTATGTCACACCATATTTCAGCAGAAGTCTTTCAAACTCAGTTTTTTTGTGAAAAAAATACACTTTAATGAATTAAAAAAAAAAAACAGTAAAGTTAGCCCAATGTTTTTGTATATTGTAAAAGATGATGTCACGCCGAGAATCGTGATCTTTATTCTAAGCAAAAAAATGGTGATTCTCATTTTATCCAGAATTGTGCAGCTCTAGTCTGTAGGAAAGTTTTGTAACTATGTAATATACAGTATATCTGAAAATTGATCAGTCCGGATGTACTGACAGCCAATCTAATTTCCTGAGGTCCGAAAAAAACACCAAGACAGAACAATTTGTAAGAAGAAGTGAACCTAAGAACTTTTATTATCTTCACTCGATATTACCAGCACTTTATTTTATGCACATATTTATTTAGGACTTTGTGCTTTGTAGATTTTTATTTTTTATAAATTTTTGATATATATAAATTTTTTTGTATTTTGTTGCTTTTAGGCATCCCCCAGCATTTATTTGCTGATTATCATTTTTTGCACTTCTAATTATTTTGCACCATTGAATATCAACTGTACCCCCACTTGCACTGAATATGGTTTGGTTTTCTTTGCTGTTTTTTTATTGGTTGAACCAGATGGACTTGTGTCTTTTTTCAATCTGAATAACTATGTAACTTTATGTAACTAAATGTAACTATATAACTATATATAACTGTGTAACTATATGTAACTACCGTATTTATCGGCGTATAACACGCACCTCAATTTTAGGAGAGAAATTTCAGGAAAAAAGCTTAAATTTAAAATAAACGGCTTTGAACTCAGAACATTTTTTTTAATCAAATGACATCTCACCATTCCCCATGAATGCAGCCTCATCAGCACAGTGTCCAGCAGTGGTGGCTGGTGCGTTGGGGGCCCCCCCCATCCATGCATCCGGCCCCCTAATCTACATGCAGGGGCGCCAGACGCATGGAGTTTAATGGGTTTTCTTTTTTTTTCTGAAGCACGCGATTAGAGCCAGAGGCTCTAATAGGCTTCAGAGAAGAGTGGACCCGGGGCGCAGAGCAGTGCGCCCCAAGCCCACCCATTTGTGTGACAATAGCGAATGAATATGCAAATAGCGAATGGAGACGCGGAGGACTGAAGAGAAGCTGCCTCAGGTAAGTGCACTCTGCATTGATGGGGGCACGCTGTGGTCACTCTGCATTGAAGGGGGCACGCTGTGGTCACTCTGCATTAATAGGGCCAGCTGTGGTCACTCTGCATTGATGGGAGCACCCTATACTTTGATTACTGAAGGCCCCTTTCACACTTTTGTGACCTCAAAGTCATGCAACTTTTTGCCGCAAAGCAATGCCTATTACATTTTTCTGTTTGCGACCCCCCCCCCCAAAAAAAAAAAAAAATTTTTGAGCACCAGCTGCCACTGGTGTCCAGCAATGCAGCCTCACCAGCGCAGTGTCCAGCAATGCAGCCTCATCAGCACAGTGTCCAGAAATGCAGCCTCACCAGCACAGTGTCCACCAATGCAGCCTCATCAGCACAGTGTCCACCAATGCAGCCTCATCAGCACACTGTCCAGAAATGCAGCCTCATCAGCACAGTGTCCAGAAATGCAGCCTCACCAGTGCAGTGTCCAGAAATGCAGCCTCTTTAGCGCAGTGTCCAGAAATGCAGCCTCATCAGCACAGTGTCCAGAAATACAGCCTCACCAGCGCAGTGTCCAGCAATGCAGCCTCTTTAGCACAGTGTCCACCAATGCAGCCTCATCAGCACAGTGTCCACCAATGCAGCCTCTTTAGCACAGTGTCCACCAATGCAGCCTCATCAGCACAGTGTCAACCAATGCAGCCTCGCCAGCGCAGTGTCCAGCAATGCAGCCTCGCCAGCGCAGTGTCCAGCAATGCAGCCTCATCAGCACAGTGTCCAGCAATGCAGCCTCGCCAGCGCAGTGTCCAGCAATGCAGCCTCATCAGCACAGTGTCCACCAATGCAGCCTCGCCAGTGCAGTGTCTATATATATGCAGCCTTGCTAGCGCCATTGACACTATCCGAATAAATTTTAAAAAAGGCCGGGAAGCAGCGCCGAGAGTGGAAAGGGGGACGAGCTATCGCTGTCATCGGAAGTACCGGCGCCTGTGATAGACGTCACATGTCTCGCCATAGGAGGCGGGACTTCCTATGACAGCTCGGCCCGACCCGCCCCCTTCTGCTTTCACCGCTGTTTCCTGGCCTTTTTTTTATATCGGCGTATAACACGCACTGTTGCTTTTACTTCCATTTTTAGGAGGAAAAAGTGTGTTATACGCCGATAAATATGGTATATGTAACTATAGGTAACTATGTAACTATGTAACTATATGTAACTATATGTAACTATATGTAACTATATGTAACTAGCGATGGTTTTTCTATGTCATTGGTTGTTATTGTTTTCCTGAATAATTCCATTGGATATATAACAGATTTTTAAAGTGATTATAAAATAAAGTAAACAATGGATCCGGGAGCTAAGAATAACCTGAATGAGTAATCTGCTGAGGATGAGATTGTCTTTTTCTGATGGCTCTAATTGAGCCGTTCTCCCGGTAGATGAGGTATTGGCGGTGTGTCTCGGTCTGGTTGGGTATCTGCATACATCGGCTCTTCCTTGTCACCCGCAGTATATTAATGTCACCTCATCATAGGTCATTAAGTTGCACAGGAGCTCGTTAAGGAGAAGGGCGTCTGCTCGGCGCAGACTTGTTTTTCAGGGTTTGGGAAATGGCAGCGTGAATTTGTTCCCAATTAGTCACAGGTTAGACATGGTGTGCGCTGCGCCGGTGCGAGGGAGAGAAGATAATTGTGTGACAGCCGGAGAGGAGACGTACGGGGCTGAGAAGTAAGCAGAGCAGACACCGGGGTGATGCATGAACGCCGCGGTCGATCTTTTGGCGCAGTGCCATAGTAACCGAGACTCTCCGGTGTTCTCTGCCCTTTCCTGTTGACACAAATAGCGGAGGATTGATTAAAGGTAGTGAAGTCCGGGCCCAGGTACAGTGCTTCAATGTGTATTCCAGAAATATGTCACAGGGAATTAGAGAACGGCGATGTCCATGCGATTTGTGACTTTTTATCGGGGTCCTTCACATGGCGAATAACGATATCCGATATATTGTAATACGAGGGCTGTACCAAAACTAATGCAAAAGTGGGCATAACTTTTCTTATTAACCACTTCCGGGCCAGAAGGTTTTACCCCAGGGGAGGACTGGGCCAGGGAGCAGGGTGGCAATTGCCCCCCCCCCCTCCTCCGGGCAGGGGCAGACTGGCAACTTTCAGCCCAGGGGGCAAGTACAAACCAGAGACCCATGGTGCAGCGACTCGGCCCATCTCCCCCTCTCCCTCCTCCTGACCCCCATTCCAGGCTGAAGCTCCGCTCCAGGTACTCTCTACTCCCTGGCTCCCGACCTGGCCAGCAGCTGGGACAGCTCGGTTGGGGCTGGCCAGGGGAGCAGAGTCCCCAGTGGGGCATTAAAATAACCTCTGCTCAGACACAGTTTACACCATCCATGCTGGGGGGGGGGGGGGGCTGCGCTCTGTCCTTGTCTTCACCCCGCACTCAGTAGGTCAGCGGTGGGGGCTTTTTACTTCTCTTCACCAGGAATCCTTTGGGCATGTCTGTGGCAGAAGCGGTGAAGCCTTATTATTAGGGCATCAGAGCGGCCCAGGGGGCAATTGCCCCCCTGCCCCGTCCTCCCCTGCCCCTTGGCCCAGTCCTCCTCTGCCCCCGGGCCGCTCTGATGCCCCATAAAAAGGCTGCTCCCTTTCTGCCACAGACATGCCTATAGGATTCCTGGTGAAGAGAAGTAAAAAGTCCCCCCCCCCCGCGGACCTACTGAGAGCGGGATGAAGACAAGGACAGAGCGCAGACCCCCCCCCCCAGCATGGATGGTGTAAACTGTGTCTGAGCAGAGGCCGGTTCCATGCCCCACTGGAGACTCTCCTCCCCCAGGCAGCCACGACCGAGCTGTCCCAGCTCCCCCACAACCCCCCCTGCTGGCCGGGTCTGGAAACTGGATTCGGCCAGTGAGTAGAGAGTACCTGGAGTGGAGCTTCAGCCTGGAATGGGGTCAGGAGGAGGTTGGGAGGAGGGAGAGTCGGAGGGTTTCGAGTCACTGCACCATGGGCCTCTGGTTTGTACTTGCCCCCTGGGTTGAAAGTTGCCAGTCTGCCCCTGTTTTACCCCCTTTATGCCCAGACAATTTTTTGCGATTCCGCACTGCTTTATTTTAACGGACAATCGCGCGGTCGTGTGACGCTGTACCCAAATACAATTGATGTCCTTTTTTTCCCCACAAATAGAGATTTCACTTGGTGGCATTTGATCACCTGTGTGATTTTTATTTTTTATTCTACAAACAAAAAAAAAGAGCAACAATTCTGAAAAAAAAAAAAATAAATAAAAAACGATATTTTTTACTTTCTGCTATAAAACATTCACAATAAAAAAAATTATTAAAAATCACATTTTTTTCATCATTTTAGGCCAATTTGTATTCCGCTACATATTTCTGGGAAAAACAAATCCCAATAAGGGAATATTGATTGAATTGCGCAAAAGTTATCACATCTACAAACTAGGGGAAAGATTTATGTCATTTTTATTTATTTATATTTTACTAGTAATGGCGGCGATCAGCGATTTTTAGCGGGACTGCGACATTGCGGCGGACAGATCGGACCCCTAACTGACATTTTTGACACTTTTGGGGGGACCAGTGACATTACTACAGTAATCAGTGCTAAAAATATGCACTGTCACTGTACTGATGACACTGGCAGGGAAGGGGTTAACACCAGAGGCGATCAAAGGTTTAAGTGTGTCCCTAGGCGGTGCTTTCTAACTATATGGGGGGGGGGGCTGGACTTACTAGATGAACACAGAGACCTGTGTTCCTAAATAGGAGGATCCCTGTGTTCATCTGTGACAGGACGGCGGTCTGACCTGTTTTCATAGGCAGACCGCCATTCTGTCTCTATAGGGAGCGATTGTGGGTGGCCAGCGGACATCGCATGCACCGGACCCACCGATTGGCTCCCTCTCTGGCCAATCAGCTTACACCCTCACTGGCTATTGCACGAAAGGACATACAGGTACGTGGTTTTGCACAATAGAGCTGACCTGCCACAGTATATGTAGTGCTGGCGGTCAGCAAGTGGTTAACTTACATACACTATATTACCAAAAGTATTGGGACCCCTCTCTATATACACTATATTACCAAAAGTATTGGGACCCCTCTCTATATACAATATATTACCAAAAGTATTGGGACACCTCTCTATATACACTATATTACCAAAAGTATTGGGACCCCTCTCTATATACACTATATTACCAAAAGTATTGGGACCCCTCTCTATACACTATAATACCAAAAGTATTGGGACGCCTCTCTATATACACTATATTACCAAAAGTATTGGGACCCCTCTCTATATACACTACATTACCAAAAGTATTGGGACCCCTCTCTATATACACTATATTACCAAAAGTATTGGGACCCCCCTCTATATACACTATATTACCAAAAGTATTGGGACGCCTCTCTATATACACTATATTACCAAAAGTATTGGGACCCCTCTCTATTTACACTATATTACCAAAAGTATTGGGACGCCTCTCTATATACTGTACACTATATTACCAAAAGTATTGGGACACCTCTCTATATATACTATATTACCAAAAGTATTGGGACCCCTCTCTATAGACACTATATTACCAAAAGTATTGGGACCCCTCTCTATATACACTATATTACCAAAAGTATTGGGACGCCTCTCTATATACACTATATTACCAAAAGTATTGGGACGCCTCTCTATATACTGTACACTTTATTACCAAAAGTATTGGGACGCCTCTCTATATACACTATATTACCAAAAGTATTGGGACCCCTCTCTATATACACTATATTACCAAAAGTATTGGGACCCCTCTCTATATACACTATATTACCAAAAGTATTGGGACGCCTCTCTATATAAACTATACTACCAAAATATTGGGACGCCTCTCTATATACACTATATTACCAAAAGTATTGGGACCCCTCTCTATATATACTAAATTACCAAAAGTATTGGGATGCCTCTCTATATACACTATATTAACAAAAGTATTGGGACGCCTCTCTATATACACTATATTACCAAAAGTATTGGGACACCTCTCTATATAAACTATATTACCAAAAATATTGGGACCCCTCTCTTTATACACTATATTACCAAAAGTATTGGGACCCCTCTATATATATACTATATTACCAAAAGTATTGGGACCCCTCTCTACAAAAGTATTGGGACCCCTCTCTATATACACGATATTACCAAAAGTATTGGGACCCCTCTCTATATACACGATATTACCAAAAGTATTGGGACGCCTCTCTATATACACTATATTACCAAAAGTATTGGGACCCCTCTCTATATACACTATATTACCAAAAGTATTGGGACCCCTCTCTATATACACTATATTACCAAACGTATTGGGACCCCTCTCTATTTACACTATATTACCAAAAGTATTGGGACGCCTCTCTATATACACTATATTACCAAAAGTATTGGAACCCCTCTCTATATACACTATATTACCAAAAGTATTGGGACGCCGGCCTTTACACACACATGAACTTTAATGGCATCCCAGTCTTAGTCCGTAGGGTTCAATATTGGGTTGGCCCACCCTTTGCAGCTATAACAGCTTCAACTCTTCTGGGAAGGCCATCCACAAGGTTTAGGAGTGTCTATGGGAATGTTTCACCATTCTTCCAGAAGTGCATTTGTGAGGTCAGGCACTGATGTTGGATGAGAAGGCCTGGCTCACAGCCTCCACTCTAATTCATCCCCTAGGTTTTTCTATGGGGTTGAGGTCAGGGCTCTGCGCAGGACAGTCAAGTTCCTCCACCCCAAACTCGCTCATCCATGTCTTTACGGACCTTGCTTTGTTCACTGGTGTGCAGTCATGTTGGAACATCCCCAAACTCCTCCCACAAAGTTGGGAGCATGAAAATGTCCAAAATGTCTTGGTATGCTGACATCTTAACCACTTGACGACCAGCTGCTGCAGATGTACTCTGGAAGGCTGGCTCCTACAGGCAAAACCCCGTACATGTACGGCGCTCGCCTAGGAGGAGCCAGGGGGCGAGCGCGCGGCGATGGCGGCACTCACACCCCTGCTCGTCAGCGGGGAAGCCAGTGCGAGTGTCAGGTGGCTCCGAATGCCACCTGACACCGGCGATTGCTCTCCCTTAGATAATCACAGAGACCATGTGATCCTTCTATATAGGAACACAGGTCTCTATGGTCATCTCACAAGTCACGCCCCCCCCCCCAAAGTTAGAATCACTCCCCTAGGCTTACATTTAACCCCTTGATCACCAATAGCATTAACCCCCTTCCCATCCAGTGTAATTAGTACAGTGACAGTGCATATTTTTAGCACTGATTACTGTAGTAATGTCACTGGTAACCCCAAAAGTGTCAAAAATGTCAGTTAGGGGTCCCATCTGTCCGCTACAATGTCGCAGTCCCACTAAAAATCACAGATCGCCGCCATTACTAGTAAAAAAAAAAAAAAAAACAACATTTAAAATGATAAATCTTTCCCCTAATTTGTAGACGCAATAACTTTTGTGCAAACCAATCAAAATACACTTACTGGGATTTTTTTTTTTTTTACCCAAAAAAAAAAAAATGCCCAGGTGTGTTTTTTTTTGGCATTTTTTTGGGTTCTTTTGAGGCAGGCAAAACATCTGAACATGTGTATAGGGGGTATATATAGACATATATGTCTGAATATATACCCCTAGACATATATAGGTGTGATAGTAGCAGAAATATATTACTGTAAATGATTTCATTAGCGCAAGCATTTATTTCTGCTACTATCACACCTATATATGTCTAGGGGTGTATATACAGACATATATGTGTATATATACCCCCTATACACATGTTCAGATGTCATGTCTGACATCAAACATGTCCTCAAAAAAACACTGGCAGTGGCAGCCCCTGCAGCATAAAAAATGCTTGGCTGGTGAGAAGCCATATTCCTGTCCCGAAGCAACTCAGAGAAATGATCATTTCTCTATAGCGGTCACCCTGATATGGAAGGGTTTGGTCACCCTGCCATAGCAGTCACTGCCAGTTAACCCTACACTACACTACGGTCCCCTGACACTTAACACTTTCCCTACAGAAACTAAATTTTTGAAGCTAACTTAAGTGTAAAGGAGCACTCTAACTACA
The DNA here is from genome assembly GCF_965119305.1 of Pelophylax lessonae. Taxonomy (NCBI): domain Eukaryota; kingdom Metazoa; phylum Chordata; class Amphibia; order Anura; family Ranidae; genus Pelophylax; species Pelophylax lessonae. The sequence goes on along the minus strand of NC_138771.1, from coordinate 4,086,098 downwards.
CTAGATATCCCTTTCCTCACACTAAAAATAGCTAAATGACACTTTTCAAGTAAAATTAACAGAACTGCTTCCACTCTCCTCCATGTCCAGTATAACAATGCTAGGAATATGGCGGGGGCGATCTTATATACTGGGGGGCGTATTCACTAATGATTGGTCTAGGGACCCCCTAGTCACTCCAATCACATTCCTAGCATTCTCCTGCCCCCTCAATTGGCTTTTGCTAATGGTTCTGGTCCAATCATGGGCTTTTAAAGCCCATTTCCTGAAGCATTGCATTTTGGGCGGTTCTGGATGCCGAATTCCGAACTTTTTGGGCAAAAAGTTCTAAATTCGGCCGAACCTCGAACACCCAATGTTCGGGCCGAACCAATGGTGGACCCGAACCGTTCGATCATCCCTAGTCCCAATACTTTTGGTAATATAGTGTAAATAGAGAGGGGTCCCAATACTTTTGGTAATATAGTGTATATAGAGAGGCGTCCCAATACTTTTGGTAATATCGTGTATATAGAGAGGGGTCCCAATACTTTTGGTAATATAGTATATATGTAGAGGCGTCCCAATACTTTTGGTAATATAGTGTATATAGAGAGGCGTCCCAATACTTTTAGTAATATAGTGTATATAGAGAGGGGTTCCAATACTTTTGGTAATATAGTGTATATAGAGAGGAGTCCCAATACTTTTGGTAATATAGTGTATATAGAGAGGAGTCCCAATACTTTTGGTAATATAGTGTATATAGAGAGGGGTCCCAATACTTTTGGTAATATAGTGTATATAGAGAGGAGTTCCAATACTTTTGGTAATATAGTGTATATAGAGAGGAGTCCCAATACTTTTGGTAATATAGTGTATATAGAGAGGGGTCCCAATACTTTTGGTAATATAGTGTACATAGAGAGGGGTCCCAATACGTTTGGTAATATAGTGTACATAGAGAGGGGTCCCAATACTTTTGGTAATATAGTGTATATAGAGAGGGGTCCCAATACTTTTGGTAATATAGTGTATATAGAGAGGGGTTCCAATACTTTTGGTAATATAGTGTATATAGAGAGGAGTCCCAATACTTTTGGTAATATAGTGTATATAGAGAGGGGTCCCAATACTTTTGGTAATATAGTGTACATAGAGAGGGGTCCCAATACGTTTGGTAATATAGTGTACATAGAGAGGGGTCCCAATACTTTTGGTAATATAGTGTATATAGAGAGGCGTCCCAATACTTTTGGTAATATAGTGTATATAGAGAGGCGTCCCAATACTTTTGGTAATATAGTGTATATAGAGAGGCGTCCCAATACTTTTGGTAATATAGTGTATATAGAGAGGGGTCCCAATACTTTTGGTAATATAGTGTATATAGAGAGGAGTCCCAATACTTTTGGTAATATAGTGTATATAGAGAGGGGTCCCAATACTTTTGGTAATATAGTGTACATAGAGAGGGGTCCCAATACGTTTGGTAATATAGTGTACATAGAGAGGGGTCCCAATACTTTTGGTAATATAGTGTATATAGAGAGGGGTCCCAATACTTTTGGTAATATAGTGTATATAGAGAGGGGTTCCAATACTTTTGGTAATATAGTGTATATAGAGAGGAGTCCCAATACTTTTGGTAATATAGTGTATATAGAGAGGGGTCCCAATACTTTTGGTAATATAGTGTACATAGAGAGGGGTCCCAATACGTTTGGTAATATAGTGTACATAGAGAGGGGTCCCAATACTTTTGGTAATATAGTGTATATAGAGAGGCGTCCCAATACTTTTGGTAATATAGTGTATATAGAGAGGCGTCCCAATACTTTTGGTAATATAGTGTATATAGAGAGGCGTCCCAATACTTTTGGTAATATAGTGTATATAGAGAGGGGTCCCAATACTTTTGGTAATATAGTGCAGGGCTCAAAATTTCAAGTCATGAGCTACTAGCCAGGCCTTAAAGCGGTTGTAAACCCAAAGAACAAAAAAAAAAAAAAACCTGCAAGACAAAGGCATAATGAGCTAGTATGCATTGCATACTAGCCCATTATGTGTAACTTACCTTAGGACGAAGCCCCGACACGGACCCCCGGACATCGCTGCGGGCGCTGCCATGATCCCTCGCCGTCTCTTCCGGGTTCGGCGGCTCCGGCGCGGTGATTGGCTGAAAGAGACGGCTGCGGCACGATGATTGGCCGGAGCCGCGATGACGTCACTCCCATGCACATTCCGGCACGTTCCCGGCAATTATGGATTGGAGGTCCCCCCGGACCTTCAGAGCGCTCGCGCGAGCGGCTGCATGCACTGTAAATATCTCCTAAACCGTGCCGGTTTAGGAGATATTAATTGTACCTACAGGTAATCCTTATTATAGGCTTACCTGTAGGTAAAAGTGTCAAAAAGCGGGATACTACCGCTTTAATACTTCTTTAGGAAAGACGCAGGTGAAGAATGGAATATAAATGTGGATCTGTAATAAACAATTTGCACTCAGAAAGTTATTTTAATAAGTCCTAACTTTATATTCAACGATTTCCCGTCGGCTTTATTTAAGTCTTTATATAATCAGACAGAATAAAAAGTGTAGTAAATTCCTGCAGTGACTTTTCCATTAGCGGACTCTGATCTGGGGACGGCTTCGTGGCTGCAGAGGGCAGTTGATCATATTAGCTTCTTGTAATCTATTTTTAAGGAAAAGTTCTGCAGGAAATTTATTGATCTTAATAAGTTAATGCAGAGCAGCGCTGCACCCCCCACCCCCACCCATAGCGCCGGAGAGGCAGTGACATTGATTGGAAACGTTGTAACTCTTTCTATGGAGTTCATATAAATAATGTTGATTCAGCTTTCTATTTCTTTAGCTGGGTATGAAGTTATCATCCAACACACACACAGTATATATATATATATATATGCTACAAATTCATTTCTCTGAGCACCCAAATCCATATTGGTTGTGACACCGCTATCTGCACCCGGTGCAATGAATGCCAATGGGATGGAAGACAGAATACGATAAATCACACTTTATACACATTACCGCAACAGCGAAGAGCGACAAATACAACTTTGCATATTTCTTCATAGATTGGAGGAAATATACAGTATATAGTATACAAAGATCTACAGTATATAGTACACAAAGATATATAGTATATAGTATACATAGATATACAGTATATAGTATCTATAGATATACAGTATACATAGATATACAGTATATAGTATACAAAGATCTTCAGTATGTAGTATACATAGATATAGTATACATAGATATACATAATATAGTATACAAAGATATACAGTATATAGTATCTATAGATATACATTATATAGTATACATATATATGCAGTATATAGTATACATAGATATACAGTATACATAGATATAGTATTGTAACGCTCCTTGCGTTTCTTACAAGGTGTGGATTTTCAGCTGCAGAAGTAGTTCCACGTCAGTAGTCATGTAGGAGATATGCTGAGATACCAATCCCAACCTCAATGACTCATCATGTATGGAAGGTCTTATTTCAGCCAGTAAATACACACAGTAATTAAGCTGGTTCCTAGTGTGACTTTATATACATGTGGTGAGACAATGATAAAGGTCTTAGGGATAGGTTTGAGTGGAATTGGTAGGTGACAGACACTTGAGGTGAGACAGTGCAGATGGATGCAGGAAGGGTTAGCGATCATGTATGATAACAGATGACAGAGTAGCAGGTGCATACAGGAGAGATCAACCCAGTGCAGGAAATAGTAGCAGTAGCCTCAAGAGCTAGCAATCTAGTTATGCAGATGTAAAAGACAGTCCTTGCTATGCAGAGCTAAATAGTGTAAGCCTAGTACAAGTCTATAGAGATTTCCCCTGTGGGGTACTTAGCACTAATAGCGATAGCCGAAGGATCGCTCAGGAGATGCGGATGATCCAGTAGCAGGATGCAGGGATCAGCGCAGGGAGGTTCGTCAGCGAGGAGAGCTTGCAAGCATGGAAGCTTCAAGCACGATTAGTATCCAGGTACTGGTGTTTGAACGAACACATGTGAGTGAGAACCGACGCCCTAAATAGCCATCTAGTCCGGCGCTGGGTGATGACAGCTTCAGCCTTAAAGGGAAACACACCTATATGTGTTTCTTCTGTCTAGGTAGATGGAAATCACCCGGAATAAATGTGATAGGAGGCACTGAGAGTGCCAGAACCTTACAAGTATACATAGATATACATTATATAGTATACAAATATATACCGTATATAGTATACTTAGATATACAGTATATAGTATCTATAGATATACAGTATATAGTATCTATAGATATACAGTATACATAGATATACATAATATAGTATATATAGATATACAGTGTATAGTATACATAGATAGGGCACTATTCCTACCACTGACCCCAATGGGGCACTTTTCTTACCACTGATACAAACAATGGGTCACTATTCCTCCCACTGACACCAATGATGGGGCACTATTCCTTCCACTGACACCAATGATGGGGCACTATTCCTCCCACTGATACCAATGATGGGGCACTATTCCTCTCACTGACACCAATGATGGGGCACTACTCCTCCCACTGACACCAATGATGGGGCACTATTCCTCCCACTGACACCAATGATAGGTTACTATTCCCCCCACTGACACCAATGATGGGGTACTATCCCCCCCACTGACACCAATGATGGGGTACTATCCCCCCCACTGACACCAATGATGGGGCACTATTCCTCCACTGACACCAATGATGGGGCACTATTCCTCCCACTGACACCAATGATGGGGCACTATTCCTCCCACTGACACCAATGATGGGGCACTATTCCTCCCACTGACACCAATGATGGGGCACTATTCCTCCCACTGACACCAATGATGGGGCACTATTCCTCCCACTGACACCAATGATGGGGCACTATTCCTCCCACTGACACCAACGATGGGGCACTATTCCTCCCACTGACACCAACGATGGGGCACTATTCCTCCCACTGACACCAACGATGGGGCACTATTCCTCCCACTGACACCAACGATGGGGCACTATTCCTCCCACTGACACCAATGATGGGGCACTATTCCTCCCACTGACACCAATGATGGGACACTATTCCTCCCACTGACACCAATGATGGGGCACTATTCCTCCCACTGACACCAATGATGGGGCACTATTCCTTCCACTGACACCAATGATGGGGCACTATTCCTCCCAATGACACATCTATACACAAATGTTTGCCTTTAATTTCAATTCTAAACATTAAATTGGTTGTTTTACAAGGTGATTATTTACAATCACTTTATGTCTGTGCAACTACGTTTACTGATTTTCCCCTTGTTTGTTTGCAGTGCCTTAATACATTTAAATACTTTATATCCAAGCTGTTTGTGTCCTTATTCCTGAGGATTCTTAGAGAGGCAGCCAACTAACCCTAACTAGAGTGTCAGCTGCAGTAAAAGCCCTTTCCCCTGTAAGGGAATTGTATAATGTGTGGGGTATATCACATTCTAGCATATTATGGAATTCTACTTACTGGAATACAGCGCTGATAGGGCTTCCATCTTCCCTGGTCTTCCTTCTGTGTGGGAGCCCTTGGTTCTGGCATGGTGCTCAGAAGGTCCGGCCCGGTATGCTGGACCTTCACGGTGACATCACCGGCTATCCAGGGTGAATATCTCCTAAATGGTGACCGTTTAAGAAATATTAATTTTACCTACAAGTAAGCCTTGTTAAAGACTTTCCTGTAGGTAAAAATCACAAAGTGGACTTTACTACCACTTTACATCCATAAGCTTTAGTGTATGACCAAGTGTGCCAGAGGGGACTGAACAGTTAGGAGAGTCCTGGCAGAACAGAGGACCCATTATCACCAGCGGCTCCTGTGGGGGCAACCGCTACATCTGTAGAACTTGGAACAGGAGAGGGATTGAGGCAGCGGGATTCCTAAAAACTATTAACAAACAGCAGGTAGAGGACAATCTTCTTCTAAAGTAAAGGTGAATAAAGAACAATCTATTCCTGAATGGCTGAGGTCAGGGAAAGTCTCTTTGGCATCTGGTTACCTTGTGCCAATGCGCAGTGCAATCTCCAGAACAATGTACAGTCATGGGGATAAAGTCAGGGTCTTTACTCACAAGTCCCAAAGGACAGCTGCGCACCTTCCATCATCCTCTGAACACAGTCCAGTAAGTGGGATGATCAGTCTCAGGTCTCTTTGGGGAAGTCCTGCAGTCACTTCCAGGTCCCAGCCCTGCACCTACTGAGACCTCACAGAACAGCAACCCTGTCTATTAGCTGCCTCAGGGGCAACAGCCCCTCTGAGGTTGGGAACTCTCCTTAGTAGGGAAAGAAAATCTTTTCAATGCTCCAGACAATTTATCAGCTGCCCAAACACCATCTGGGTGCCCCTCCCCAGACATTAACTAAGCCTGGTCAATTTTCACGCTGGCCATTTAAATTTCCCCTCCTCAAGCTCCAAATACTTTTCCTAGAGACAGGGGGAGCATTCAGACTTCCAGCCTGTGAGCAGACCAGACGAAACAATCTCCTACTCCTGTGAAGGAGCCAAAAACAAAATTTACCTAGCAGCCTAACTAGTAGGAAGCTCAATGTAATAATATAATATGTAAAATAATATAAGTATGGCTCACCTTTAAGCTGCTGGGAATATGCCCAGGTCTCTCTTGCTAGTACAACGTCTGACAGCCACAAGCACTGCTCCATGCACACTGAAAATACAGGCCCAGTCTAGGGCAGGGGTAGTGAATTAAAATTCAAGGAGGTCCGTTCACTAAAACTTTCTTCCGGCTGAGGTCAGAAATTTCAAGTCTGTGCCATGAAAGATTGTTTGCTTCTAGTTTCCTTTTTTTTTTTTTTTGGCGCAGCCACGCGCTATGGCACTTTCCTTACTGTTTTCTACACATGCTATGGTAATACTCTGTAAATGTCCCCAATAATGTTCCCCCTTTACATCAGGTGCCCCTACCATTACCATTACATTGCCCCCCCCCATAAAACAGTTGCCACTGTCAGGGTACCCCCCTTATATCAGGTCTCCCCATCAGAGTGCCCCCTTACATCAGGTTTCTTCATCAGAAGGCCCCCCTACATCATTTGTCCCCATCAAATCAGGTGTGTCAATCAGAGTGCTCCTTTTCATTAGGTGTGCCCACCAGAGTTCCCCTTTACATCAGGTGCCTCTATCAGAGTGCCCGATTATACCATTGGTCTTATCAGAGTGTCCCCTTACATTAGATGTCGTCATCAGATTGCCCCTTTACATCAGGTGTCTCCATCACATCAGTTGTGCCCATCAGAGTGCCTCTTTACATCAGGTGTCCACATCAATGTGCCCTTACCGCAGATGTCCCCATCAGAGTGCCATCTTACATCAGGTGTCCAATCAGTGTTCCTTTCTTACATCAGGTGTCCACATCAATGTGCCCTTACCGCAGATGTCCCCATCAGTGTGCCCCTTTACATCAGGTGTCCCCATTAGAGTGCCCCCTTACATCAGATGTCCCCATCAGAGTGCCCCCTTACATCATGTGTCCCATCAGTGTGCCCCCTTACATCAGATATCCCCATCAGAGTGCCCCCTTACATCAGATGTCCCCATCAGAGTGCCCCCTTACATCATGTGTCCCATCAGTGTGCCCCCTTACATCAGATATCCCCATCAGAGTGCCCCCTTACATCAGATGTCCCCATCAGAGTGCCCCCTTACATCATGTGTCCCATCAGTGTGCCCCCTTACATCAGATGTCCCCATCAGAGTGCCCCCTTACATCAGATGTCCCCATCAGAGTGCCCCCTTACATCAGGTGTCCCATCAGTGTGCCCCCTTACATCAGATGTCCCCATCAGAGTGCCCCCTTACATCATGTGTCCCATCAGTGTGCCCCCTTACATCAGATATCCCCATCAGAGTGCCCCCTTACATCAGATGTCCCCGTCAGTGTGCCCCCTTACATCAGGTGTCCCATCAGAGTGCCCCCTTACATCAGGTGTCCCATCAGTTTGCCCCCTTACATCAGGAGTCCCATCAGAGTGCCCCCTTACATCAGGTGTCCCCGTCAGTGTGCCCTCTTACATCAGGTGTCCCATCAGTGTGTCCCCTTACATCAGGTGTCCCATCAGTGTGCCTCCTTACATCAGGTGTCCCATCAGTGTGCCCCCTTATACAAGGTGTCCCATCAGAGTGCCCCCTTACATCAGGTGTCCCATCAATGTGCCCCCTTACATCAGGTGTCCCCATCAAAGTGCCCCCTTACATCAGGTGTCCCATCAGTGTGCCTCCTTACATCAGGTGTCCCATCAGTGTGCCCCCTTACATCAGGTGTCCCATCAGTGTGCCCCCTTACATCAGGTGTCCCCATCAAAGTGCCTCCTTACATCAGGTGTCCCATCAGTGTGCCCCCTTACATCAGGTGTCCCATCAGTGTGCCCCCTTACATCAGGTGTCCCATCAGTGTGCCCCCTTACATCAGGTGTCCCCATCAAAGTGCCTCCTTACATCAGGTGTCCCATCAGTGTGCCCCCTTACATCAGGTGTCCCATCAGTGTGCCTCCTTACATCAGGTGTGCCATCAGTGTGCCCCCTTATACAAGGTGTCCCATCAGTGTGCCCCCTTACATCAGGTGTCCCATCAGTGTGCCTCCTTACATCAGGTGTGCCATCAGTGTGCCCCCTTATACAAGGTGTCCCATCAGTGTGCCCCCTTACATCAGGTGTCCCCATCAAAGTGCCTCCTTACATCAGGTGTCCCATCAGTGTGCCCCCTTACATCAGGTGTCCCATCAGTGTGCCCCCTTACATCAGGTGTCCCATCAGTGTGCCCCCTTACATCAGGGTGCCCCCTTACATCAGGTGTCCCATCAGTGTGCCCCCTTACATCAGGTGTCCCATCAGTGTGCCCCCTTACATCAGTGGTGTATTTAGGTTTTGTGCTGCCCTAGGCCGGACTAAACTCGTGCACCCCCTAATTTAACTACGACCCACCCCTTCCTGTGAAGGCCACACCCTTTTATGTTTCAGACCCGCCCTGTCATCTGTAAATCCCACCCCTTCCTCATTAGGCTCCACCTTTTCCTCTTAGAGCTCCATCTCTTCCTCTCTGTACCTTAAAAGTGGGTACAAAGTGCCTACTTGTATATTTTGTGGTTTTGTATGGGTACGTCATTTTGGGGAGCGTTCCTGGGGGCCCCGCTAGGCAGCGGGGATGCCAATCCACAGGGCCGGTGGCTGCAATTGCCGCCGGGCCCCCGCGATCACTCCACACTGAGAGAGAAGAGCAGTCCGCTGTTGTACACGCGGCAGACTGTTGTTCTCTCTGAAATGATCACAGAGCGCCTGTGATCCTCCTATTTAGGATCACATGTATCTGTGGTCATTTCACAAGTCCCCCCCCCCCATACAGTTAGAAAACACCCCCTAGGCTCACATTTAGCCCCTTGATCACCCCTGGGTTAACCCCTTCCCTGCCAGTGTCATTATTACAGTAACAGTGCATATTTTTTGCACTGATTACTGTAGTAATGTCACTAGTCCCCCCAAAAGTGTCAAAAATGTCAGTTAGAGGTCCGATCTGTCCGCTGCAGTCCCGCTAAAAATCGCAATTGCCGCCATTACTAGTAAAAAATGAAATAAATGAAAATGACATTTCTCCTACTTTGTAGACGTGATAACTTTTGCGCAAACCAATCAAAATACGCTTATTGGGATTTTTTTTTAACAAAAATATGTAGCAGAAAACAAATTGGCCTAAAAGGATAAAAAAAATTAGATTTTTTTAATTTTAATAACAAAATTAATAAAAATTGCAGAAGTGATCAAATACCACCAAAAGAAAGCTCTATTTGTGGGAAAAAAGTACATCAATTTGTTTAGGGTACAGCGTCGCACGACCGCGCAATTGTCCGTTAAAGTAATGCAGTCCTGAATTGCAAAAAATGGCCTGGTCAATAAGGGGGAAAATCTTCCAGTCCAGAAGTGGTTAAAGCTTGGAGCACTTTGTAGTACATGAACTTTTACTGCCTGTGAACTGTTAAATGTGTTTGCATTGATTTCAGCGTGCATGGAGCACTTTGTACACGCTGAAACCAATGCAAACTCATTTACCAGTTCACATGCAGTGAAAGTTCATGTACTGCAAAGTGCTCCATATTTATTAAAAATATATTTACTGCAAAAATGTAATGGAATTATTAATTTATAATTGTAGCAATAGCAGTGGGTGGTAACCTAAAATCGTGATTCCTACCTGCTGTTGGATGTCCTGACCTGGATGGGGGTTCCCTTTTCCTCCTCTCTCCCCTCCTCCTCGACATAGATAGACCCTGCCCCGTGGAGAGGTTAGTCCCTCTTACATGCCGCGCGGAGGGTGGGTAGGTGGTATCCGCCCCCACCCACTCATTGAAGTGCATCCGTCTGGCCACTCACTGCCGCTCTATGGGGGCAACACTCCCTCCCTGCCTGGCAAGTATGTACGCCCCTCAGTGCTGGGACATGGCCATCCAGATTCCAGTGCCCTGGGCAAACTGCGCCCCCCCATGTGTATTCACAGTTCACATCTCGATGTTAGTGTGACACCCGCTGGGAGTGAAGGCAGCTTCTCTTGTCTCCAGTCATGTGATATGTCACATGATAAGACAGTCTGCCCTCACTCTATAGTGGCACTGCGCTGAGACTGAGGCATTGCACGCAGTTCCGGGGAGTTTGCAGTGTGGCCCCATTCACTTGAACAGGTTGCCTTCAGCAGATGGTAGTACATGCTGAAAGTGACGGACGGTATAATTCCTGCCACTGCTGCAAATCAAAATATTACAGCAGTGGCATCTGTAAACCTCTAGCTGCTGCCTCTGGCAGGAGTGATAGGGAGCTGTATTATGAGGCTCAGCAGCATGTTTTATTGCCCGCCAACCGCAAGTGTAAATGAGCCCATGACTAGGTTCACACTGTTACAGGTGGTTGCATGTGCGGGACAGCGTGTAAATGGCACCAATTCCCGCACCCACAACCACCTGCAGGAAAAATTCCCTGCTCTTTTACAGATGCACAAGGCTGCCATTTATTCTTATTGGCACCCCCACACATCTGAAAATGCAGCACATTTTTTGGTGCGGGACATTGCATGGTGCTTTTGCACCATGCGATTTCCCTTCGGCTGCATTTTCATAAAGGTGCAGGGACCTGTTTCCTGCAGGTACAGTAGTCTATTTAAATGAATTGGCTGCTGTGCCTGCGCAAATGTGAGTCACAGCAAACGCATTAGTGTGAACATGACATAAAAGTCACCTAAAAGGAAAATACATACAGCAAGGTGACTCCAACATATTGTACTTACTAGCACAAAGTCACTTTATAAAATACTTCTGCTGAGTACTTCCCTAATTATCAATAATATACACAGTGCTCAGATAAAAAGAGCAGAACATCACTGCATTGTACCTGTAATTCTCAGAGTTCTTGGGTTTAATCTGGGCATCTTCTATCTGCTTCTGTCCCCATCTGAGTGTCAGCCTGCCCTCCACCTGCATTGCTTTAGTATCCTTAGCTCTGCCATGAGTCCCGACATTTTCTTCATCTTCTGCCAGACTCTATCCCCGCCCACTGGCCCGCCCACCACGTACAGCACTTCCCTAGACCATTAACTACAGGTCTGATAGGAGGTGGGCGGGGACAGAAGATGCAGAAAACGCCGGGACTCAACCTGGACACAGAGCTAAGAATTCTAAAGCAATGCAGGTGGTGGGCGGGCTGATGGTCGGGGACAGAAGCAGACAGAAGATGCTGACACTAAACCCGAGCCCTAAGCATACAAAAGCCTTGCAGGTGGTGCTCACATTATCAGCACTTCACCTCCGCTGCGCCCTCCGTCCCGCCCACCCCTTGTACGAGCCCTGACGCGGCGACGCCCCTTCACTAAAAGCTGGAGAGTGGAGACTGTGTGTGTGGGAGGAGGCGGTGACAGGCAGGCAAGGACCAGGGGAGCAGACAATGAGGCGGGACTCGGCACGCAAAGTGACGGGCGCACTGCAGACAAGCAGGCGAGCCTCACAGAGTGGATCGGTTTTTTTTTTTTTATGCGGGGACGGCGGCTTTTTTGCCGCCCCCCCGCAAAGTGCCGCCCTAGGCCTAGGCCTTGTCGGCCTAGGCCAAAATACAGCAGTGGGCCCGGTGTCAGGTTGTCTGTATGGGGCCCGATGTCAGGTTGTCTGTATGAGGCCCGGTGTCAGGTTGTCTGTATGGGGCCCGGTGTCAGGTTGTCTGTATGGGGCCCGATGTCAGGTTGTCTGTATGGGGCCCAGTGTCAGGTTGTCTGTATGGGGCCCGATGTCAGGTTGTCTGTATGAGGCCCGGTGTCAGGTTGTCTGTATGGGGCCCAGTGTCAGGTTGTCTGTATGGGGCCCGATGTCAGGTTGTCTGTATGGGGCCTGGTGTCAGGTTGTCTATATGGGGCCCCCTGGCTTCTAACAGCAGCCCTGTTGGAGGCGCTACATTTTGTTACATAGTTACATTGCGTGTGTATGTACAATGTATATTTCATCTGCATTTTCAAGTTTCTCTGCTCAACAACTTTTGAGAATTATCGCAATACAATATTATTAAACATCATAGTATATATAATTATATTCATATACTGTATATATTATAATACTTGTAGCACCCTCCTCTAGTTGGGTTGTTGAGCTAAATCCAGTTTTTGGCCTAACTGTAGTCACTGGATCAGTAATCTATTGTTTTTGTCTGGTCAAGGTTTCCTAGGTGGCTGTTTGATTTTTCTCATCTGCTTCTAGGAGAAGCTTCCAGAATATAGGGCAGGGAGAGTCAAATGTCCAGTATGAAGCTTCCAGAATGTAGGACAGGTTGAGTCAAATGTCCAGTATGAAGCTTCCATAATATACAGTAGGGCAGGGAGAGTAAAATGTCCAGTATGAAGCTTCGAGAATATAGGACAGGGAGAGTCAAATGTCCAGTATGAAGTTCCAGCATATAGGGCAGGTTGAGTCAAATGTCCAGTATAAAGCTTCCAGAATATAAGGCAGTGAGAGTCAAATGTCCAGGCTGGAGCATGATTTATCATGCTCCAGCCAATCCCTGTAAGGAGGCATCCAGAAGGTGGCTGGGGAGGTGCTAAATGTCTGTGAAGCCTTTCCAGAATTCCACTTTAGAGAGGGTTCCAGATCTCCTGGGGCTGCTGCCCCTGGGAGATAGCTGATGAGACAAGAACATACAGTCCCTGGAGAAGATTGCTGTTGGATTGTCGCTGGAAGGCATCATCCTGAAGTCCTGGTCTGAGAAGGATCTTTTATCTCCCTCACTGAGGATCTACCTGTGTAAGCTGGGTGGCAGACAGCTCCTGGGACATTGTCAGCAAGACCTACTGTGAGACTTTCATGTGTGTCTGCGGCTATAGAGATTTGTTCTATAAGTTTGTCCTCCCATTGATCATTTTGGAGTATCCTGAGCCCATGAACCCCTCTCCTGTTTTACGTTACTCGGCAATACATTTCAAAAAGACACCCCCTAGACCTGGCATCACTAAATGGAAGCCCACGGTCCAGGTCCGGCCCCAATCACTCTCCCACCCGGACTGCAGTGGTCTCGCCATTTAGGAGCCTTTTCTTCTCTCAGCCATCGCGCTTTCATCTTCGCAGAGCTTGTTTGCAGCTTCCGTCCTCCATTCAGAGCTACTGTCCTCTGATCTGTGTAAGGTGGGAGAAATGTCATGTGGGAAGGGAGAGAGGTGCTAAGTGGCGAGGTCAGAGTAGGAGGAAGCAGGGAGTGCGGCAGAACAAGCTGGAGTGTGTAAATATGTCACTGTCTTCACAGCATAAGAAAACTGTGATCACCCTGAGTGGGGAGAGTTGGAGGAGCCGTGACCCCTGTGAAGGAGGTGGTAAGAAGTGATCATTGCTGCTGATTGATGGGAGGTCGCTGTCTAAAGCCTTCATATGGTGCCTCCTAAGTCTGCTGTGTGTGATTGAAGGCTGCAGGAGGCATTGAAAAGGATCAGAATGCCAATTGTCAGTTTGCTATAGTGCTTCTCTTTATCTTATCTCAATCTAAAGTGCCAAATCTTCGGAACACCTGATGTAAGGGGCCACACTGATGGGACACCTGATGTAAGGGGGCACACTGATGGGACACCTGATGTAAGGCACTGCTGTATTTTGGCCTAGGCCGACAAGGCCTAGGCCTAGGGCGGCACTTTGCGGGGGGGCGGCAAAAAAGCCGCCGTCCCCGCATAAAAAAAAAAAAACCGATCCACTCTGTGAGGCTCGCCTGCTTGTCTGCAGTGCGCCCGTCACTTTGCGTGCCGAGTCCCGCCTCATTGTCTGCTCCCCTGGTCCTTGCCTGCCTGTCACCGCCTCCTCCCACACACACAGTCTCCACTCTCCAGCTTTTAGTGAAGGGGCGTCGCCGCGTCAGGGCTCGTACAAGGGGTGGGCGGGACGGAGGGCGCAGCGGAGGTGAAGTGCTGATAATGTGAGCACCACCTGCAAGGCTTTTGCATGCTTAGTGCTCGGGTTTAGTGTCAGCATCTTCTGTCTGCTTCTGTCCCCGACCATCAGCCCGCCCACCACCTGCATTGCTTTAGAATTATTAGCTCTGTGTCCAGGTTGAGTCCCGACGTTTTCTGCATCTTCTGTCCCCGCCCACCTCCTATCAGACCTGTAGTTAATGGTCTAGGGAAGTGCTGTACGTGGTGGGCGGGCCAGTGGGCGGGGATAGAGTCTGGCAGAAGATGAAGAAAATGTCGGGACTCATGGCAGAGCTAAGGATACTAAAGCAATGCAGGTGGAGGGCAGGCTGACACTCAGATGGGGACAGAAGCAGATAGAAGATGCCCAGATTAAACCCAAGAACACTGAGAATTACAGGTACAATGCAGTGATGTTCTGCTCTTTTTATCTGAGCACTGTGTATATTATTGATAATTAGGGAAGTACTCAGCAGAAGTATTTTATAAAGTGACTTTGTGCTAGTAAGTACAATATGTTGGAGTCACCTTGCTGTATGTATTTTCCTTTTAGGTGACTTTTATGTCATGTTCACACTAATGCGTTTGCTGTGACTCACATTTGCGCAGGCACAGCAGCCAATTCATTTAAATAGACTACTGTACCTGCAGGAAACAGGTCCCTGCACCTTTATGAAAATGCAGCCGAAGGGAAATCGCATGGTGCAAAAGCACCATGCAATGTCCCGCACCAAAAAATGTGCTGCATTTTCAGATGTGTGGGGGTGCCAATAAGAATAAATGGCAGCCTTGTGCATCTGTAAAAGAGCAGGGAATTTTTCCTGCAGGTGGTTGTGGGTGCGGGAATTGGTGCCATTTACACGCTGTCCCGCACATGCAACCACCTGTAACAGTGTGAACCTAGCCATGGGCTCATTTACACTTGCGGGTGGCAGGCAATAAAACATGCTGCTGAGCCTCATAATACAGCTCCCTATCACTCCTGCCAGAGGCAGCAGCTAGAGGTTTACAGATGCCACTGCTGTAATATTTTGATTTGCAGCAGTGGCAGGAATTATACCGTCTGTCACTTTCAGCATGTACTACCATCTGCTGAAGGCAACCTGTTCAAGTGAATGGGGCCACACTGCAAACTCCCCGGAACTGCGTGCAATGCCTCAGTCTCAGCGCAGTGCCACTATAGAGTGAGGGCAGACTGTCTTATCATGTGACATATCACATGACTGGAGACAAGAGAAGCTGCCTTCACTCCCAGCGGGTGTCACACTAACATCGAGATGTGAACTGTGAATACACATGGGGGGGGCGCAGTTTGCCATCTTTGCCCAGGGCACTGGAATCTGGATGGCCATGTCCCAGCACTGAGGGGCGTACATACTTGCCAGGCAGGGAGGGAGTGTTGCCCCCATAGAGCGGCAGTGAGTGGCCAGACGGGATGCACTTCAATGAGTGGGTGGGGGCGGATACCACCTACCCACCCTCCGCGCGGCATGTAAGAGGGACTAACCTCTCCACGGGGCAGGGTCTATCTATGTCGAGGAGGAGGAGAGAGAGGAGGAAAAGGGAACCCCCAACCAGGTCAGGACATCCAACAGCAGGTAGGAATCACAATTTTAGGTTACCACCCACTGCTATTGCTACAATTATAAATTAGTAATTCCATTACATTTTTGCAGTAAATATATTTTTAATAAATATGGAGCACTTTGCAGTACATGAACTTTCACTGCATGTGAACTGGTAAATGAGTTTGCATTGGTTTCAGCGTGTACAAAGTGCTCCATGCACGCTGAAATCAATGCAAATGCATTTAACAGTTCACAGGCAGTAAAAGTTCATGTACTACAAAGTGCTCCAAGCTTTAACCACTTCTGGACTGGAAGATTTTCCCCCTTATTGACCAGGCCATTTTTTGCAATTCAGGACTGCATTACTTTAACGGACAATTGCGCGGTCGTGCGACGCTGTACCCTAAACAAATTGATGTACTTTTTTCCCACAAATAGAGCTTTCTTTTGGTGGTATTTGATCACTTCTGCAATTTTTATTAATTTTGTTATTAAAATTAAAAAAATCTAATTTTTTTTATCCTTTTAGGCCAATTTGTTTTCTGCTACATATTTTTGTTAAAAAAAAATCCCAATAAGCGTATTTTGATTGGTTTGCGCAAAAGTTATCACGTCTACAAAGTAGGAGAAATGTCATTTTCATTTATTTCATTTTTTACTAGTAATGGCGGCAATTGCGATTTTTAGCGGGACTGCAGCGGACAGATCGGACCTCTAACTGACATTTTTGACACTTTTGGGGGGACCAGTGACATTACTACAGTAATCAGTGCAAAAAATATGCACTGTTACTGTAATAATGACACTGGCAGGGAAGGGGTTAACCCAGGGGTGATCAAGGGGCTAAATGTGAGCCTAGGGGGTGTTTTCTAACTGTATGGGGGGGGGGGACTTGTGAAATGACCACAGATACATGTGATCCTAAATAGGAGGATCACAGGCGCTCTGTGATCATTTCAGAGAGAACAACAGTCTGCCGCGTGTACAACAGCGGACTGCTCTTCTCTCTCAGTGTGGAGTGATCGCGGGGGCCCGGCGGCAATTGCAGCCACCGGCCCTGTGGATTGGCATCCCCGCTGCCTAGCGGGGCCCCCAGGAACGCTCCCCAAAATGACGTACCCATACAAAACCACAAAATATACAAGTAGGCACTTTGTACCCACTTTTAAGGTACAGAGAGGAAGAGATGGAGCTCTAAGAGGAAAAGGTGGAGCCTAATGAGGAAGGGGTGGGATTTACAGATGACAGGGCGGGTCTGAAACATAAAAGGGTGTGGCCTTCACAGGAAGGGGTGGGTCGTAGTTAAATTAGGGGGTGCACGAGTTTAGTCCGGCCTAGGGCAGCACAAAACCTAAATACACCACTGACCGGGCCCCATACAGGCAACCTGACACTGGGCCCCATACAGACAACCTGACATCGGGCCCCATACAGACAACCTGACACTGGGTCCCATACAGACAACCTGACACCGGGCCCCATACAGACAACCTGACATCGGGCCCCATACAGACAACCTGACATCGGGCCCCATACAGACAACCCAGACATCCCAACCTGCCAAAACTAATTTCAGGGAGGTGGCAAAGTCACTTCAGGGAGGTGCGCCCCCCCCCCCACGCACGCATGCGCCGCCGCCCCCCCCCCTCCCACGCACGCCTGCGCCGCACCCCCCCTTTCCAATTTAACACAACCAGAGAATTAAATGAAATGTAATCAGTATACCTGGTCACTGATGCTGGTACTGTTCACTGGTGCTGGACACTGGTGCTAGACACTGATGCTGGTACAGGTCACTGGTGCTGGTACTGTACTGGTCTGGTAACTGGTGCGGGTGCTGGACACTGGTGCTGGACACTGATGCTGGTACTGGACACTGATGCTTGTACTGGTCACTGGTGCTGGTACTGTACTGGTCTGGTAACTGGTGTGGGTGCTGGACACTGGTGCTGGACACTGATGCTGGTACTGGACACTGATGCTTGTACTGGTCACTGGTGCTGTACTGGTCTGGTAACTGGTGCGGGTGCTGGACACTGGTGCTAGACACTGATGCTGGTACTGGTCACTGGTGCTGGACGCTGGTACTGTACTGGTCTGGTAACTGGTGCGGGTGCTGGACACTGATGCTGGTACTGGACACTGACGCTTGTACTGGTCACTGGTGCTGGTCACTGGTGCGGGTACGTGTCGCTGGTACCGGTCACTGGTGCTGGTACCGGTCACTGGTGCTCATACTGGCCTGGTCACTGGTGCTGGTACTGGTGCTGGTACTGGTCACTGGTGCTGGTACTGGTCACTGGTGCTGGCCTGGTCACTGGTGCTCATACTGGCCTGGTCACTGGTGCTGGTACTGGTGCTGGTATTGGTCACTGGTACTGGTCACTGGTGCTGGTACTGGTCACTGGTGCTGGTACTGGTCACTGGTGCTCATACTGGCCTGGTCACTGGTGCTGGTACTGGTGCTAGTACTGGTACTGGTCACTGGTGCTGGTACTGGTCACTGGTTCTCATACTGGCCTGGTCACTGGTGCTGGTACTGGTGCTGGTACTGGTCACTGGTGCTGGTACTGGTCCTGGTACTGGTCACTGGTGCTGGTACTGGTTACTGGTGCTGGCCTGGTCACTGGTGCTCATACTGGCCTGGTCACTGGTGCTGGTACTGGTGCAGGTACTGGTCACTGGTGCTGGTACTGGTCACTGGTGCTGGCCTGGTCACTGGTGCTCATACTGGCCTGGTCACTGGTGCTGGTACTGGTCACTGGTACTGGTGCTGGTCACTGGTGCTGGTACTGGTCACTGGTGCTGGTACTGGTCAGGTCACTGGTGCTCATATTGGCCTGGTCACTGGTGCTGGTACTGGTGCTGGTCACTGGTGCTGGTACTGGTCACTGGTGCTGGTACTCGCCTGGTCACTGGTGCTGGTGCTGGTCACTGGTCACTGGTGCTGGTCACTGGTGCTGGTCACTGGTACTGGTCACTGGTACTGGTCACTGGTCACTGGTACTGGTCACTGGTGCTGGTACTGGCCTGGTCACTGGTGCTGGTACTGGTCACTGGTGCTCATACTGGCCTAGTCACTGGTGCTGGTACTGGTCACTGGTGCTGGTACTGGCCTGGTCACTGGTGCTGGTACTGGTCACTGGTGCTCATACTGGCCTAGTCACTGGTGCTGGTACTGGTCACTGGTGCTGGTACTGGTGCTGATACTGGTCACTGGTACTGGTGCTGGTACTTGTCACTGGTGCTGGTCACTGGTGCTGGTACTGGTCACTGGTGCTGGCCTGGTCACTGGTGCTCATACTGGCCTGGTCACTGGTGCTGGTACTGGCCTGGTCACTGGTGCTGGTACTGGTCACTGGTGCTGGTACTCGCCTGGTCACTGGTGCTGGTGCTGGTACTGGTCACTGGTGCTGGTACTGGTCACTGGTGCTGGTACTGGTCACTGGTGCTGGTCACTGGTGCTCATACTGGCCTGGTCACTGATGCTGGTACTAGTCACTGGTGCTGGACGCTGGTACTGTACTGGTCTGGTAACTGGTGCGGGTGCTGGACACTGATGCTTGTACTGGTCACTGGTGCTGGTCACTGGTGCGGGTACGTGTCACTGGTGCGGGTACGTGTCACTGGTGCGGGTACGTGTCACTGGTGCTCATACTGGCCTGGTCACTGGTGCTGGTACTGGTGCTGGTCACTGGAGCTGGCCTGGTCACTGGTGCTGGTACTGGTCACTGGTGCTGGTACTCGTCACTGGTGCTGGTACTGGTCACTGGTGCTCATACTGGCCTGGTTACTGTTACTGGTACTGGTCACTGGTGCTGGTACTGGCCTGGTCACTGGTGCTGGTGCTGGTACTGGTCACTGGTGCTGGTACTGGCCTGGTCACTGGTGCTGGTCACTGGTGCTGGTACTGACCTGGTCACTTGCTGGTACTGGTCACAGGTGTTGGTCACAGGTGCTGGTCATTTGCTGGTACTGGTCTCAGGTGCTGGCTCTCTGGTGCTGCTCTCAGGTTAGGTCACTGTGTCTGTCACAGAGTGGGGTGTCACAGTGATCGGTCCCGCACGCGCCAAAATGCCTCCTGGAGTAGAAGATGTGGCTGTAGTAGAGAGCAAAGCCGCTGCTTGCTCTCTGCAGCTCCTCCCACAGGCGGAGTGCATGACTCATATCACTCCGCCTGTGAGCCGGATCTACTTCGGCTCCGACATGATTTCTCTGTGCAGGCTCAGCTTGCTGACAGCTGACACACTCTGTCTCTGCATCGATGAGTCATCTCATCTGACTCACTGTGACTCATACACAGAGCCGGGATATTGCCCTGAGCTCGCGGGTGTCCGTGAGCTCAGGGCGGATAGCGGGAGTCTCCCGCGACTTGCGGGAGACTTGAGATGTCTGGACAACGTGACACTGAGCCCCATACAGACAACCTGACACCGGGCCCCATACAGACAACCTGACACCGGGCCCCATACAGACAACCTGACACTGGGCCCCATACAGACGACCTGACACTGGGCCCCATACAGACAACCTGACACTGGGCCCCATACAGACAACCTGACACCGGGCCCCATACAGACAACCTGACACTGGGCCCCATACAGACGACCTGACACCGGGCCCCATACAGGCAACCTGACACTGGGCCCCATACAGACAACCTGACATCGGGCCCCATACAGACAACCTGACACCGGGCCCCATACAGGCAACCTGACACTGGGCCCCATACAGACAACCTGACATCGGGCCCTATACAGACAACCTGACATCGGGCCCCATACAGACAACCTGACACCGAGCCCCATACAGACAACCTGACACTGGGCCCCATACAGACAACCTGACACTGGGCCCCATACAGACAACCTGACACTGGGCCCCATACAGGCAACCTGACACTGGGCCCCATACAGACAACCTGACATCGGGCCCCATACAGACAACCTGACACTGTGCCCCATACAGACAACCTGACACCGGGCCCCATACAGACAACCTGACACTGGGCCCCATACAGACAACCTGACATTGGGCTCCATACAGACAACCTGACACTGTGCCCCATACAGACAACCTGACACCGGGCCCCATACAGACAACCTGACACCGGGCCCCATACAGACAACCTGACACTGGGCCCCATACAGACAACCTGACACTGTGCCCCATACAGACAACCTGACACCGGGCCCCATACAGACAACCTGACACCGGGCCCCATACAGACAACCTGACACCGGGCCCCATACAGACAACCTGACACTGGGCCCCATACAGACAACCTGACACCGGGCCCCATACAGACAACCTGACACTGTGCCCCATACAGACAACCTGACACCGGGCCCCATACAGACAACCTGACACTGGGCCCTATACAGACAACCTGACACTGGGCCCTATACAGACAACCTGACATCGGGCCCCATACAGACAACCTGACACCGAGCCCCATACAGACAACCTGACACCGGGCCCCATACAGACAACCTGACACTGGGCCCCATACAGGCAACCTGACACTGGGCCCCATACAGACAACCTGACATCGGGCCCCATACAGACAACCTGACACTGTGCCCCATACAGACAACCTGACACCGGGCCCCATACAGACAACCTGACACTGGGCCCCATACAGACAACCTGACATTGGGCTCCATACAGACAACCTGACACTGTGCCCCATACAGACAACCTGACACCGGGCCCCATACAGACAACCTGACACCGGGCCCCATACAGACAACCTGACACTGGGCCCCATACAGACAACCTGACACTGTGCCCCATACAGACAACCTGACACCGGGCCCCATACAGACAACCTGACACCGGGCCCCATACAGACAACCTGACACCGGGCCCCATACAGACAACCTGACACTGGGCCCCATACAGACAACCTGACACCGGGCCCCATACAGACAACCTGACACCGGGCCCCATACAGACAACCTGACACTGGGCCCCATACAGACAACCTGACACTGTGCCCCATACAGACAACCTGACACCGGGCCCCATACAGACAACCTGACACCGGGCCCCATACAGACAACCTGACACTGGGCCCCATACAGACAACCTGACACTGTGCCCCATACAGACAACCTGACACTGGGCCCTATACAGACAACCTGACATCGGGCCCCATACAGACAACCTGACACCGAGCCCCATACAGACAATCTGACACCGGGCCCCATACAGACAACCTGACACTGGGCCCCATACAGGCAACCTTACACCGAGCCCCATACAGACAATCTGACACCGGGCCCCATACAGACAACCTGACACCGGGCCCCATACAGACAACCTGACACTGGGCCCCATACAGACAACCTGACATCGGGCCCCATACAGACAACCTGACACCGGGCCCCATACAGGCAACCTGACACTGGGCCCCATACAGACAACCTGACATCGGGCCCCATACAGACAACCTGACACCGGGCCCCATACAGACAACCTTACACCGGGCCCCATACAGGCAACCTGACACTGGGCCCCATACAGACAACCTGACATCGGGCCCCATACAGACAACCTGACACTGAGCCCCATACAGACAACCTGACACTGGGTCCCATACAGACAACCTGACACCGGGCCCCATACAGACAACCTGACATCGGGCCCCATACAGACAACCTGACACCGGGCCCCATACAGACAATCTGACACCGGGCCCCATACAGGCAACCTGACATTGGGCTCCATACAGCCAATGCTTCAGTTATGAACAAACACAGTGAATGATCAGTACCGATCACTCATTGTGTTCATTCAGGAAAGGAAGGGGCTGGTAAATATGACATTTACCGGACCCTTCCCCTACTCTCTATCTTGAAGGATCATATTGTGCTTGCAGCTACCGGCGGGAAGGAGGGTATGGAAGCTGGCAGCACTGCGGGGTTAGGCGGGGGGGTAACACAGGGGGGCCTGGGCAGCGGAGGAAAATATATGGTGCACAGGGAGGGTGATAGGTAAAGTGGAGGGGGGGGGCAAATTCTAGAACTGATCCCCTTTATGGCTCTCTCTGCAGAAGCTGTAAGCCAAGGAGAGGGAGAGGAGAAGAAGACGGCTTTCAGCTGCTGCAGAGAGAGCCATGGGGGATCGGTTCCAGTAATTGCCCCCCTGCTGTGCTGATTACCTTCCCTGCCCATACCCAATCCACCCAGCTGCCTGGTTCCCTCTGCTGGCCCGGGCCCTATACAGGAGGACCCAGGGCTGCTGTTAAAAATCACGAGGCCTTGAACAGCCTACCTGACAGGGCCCCCCGATATTTTCACGTAAAATACACTAAAATCATTATTATCGGGGACACATAACATAACTTACAGAAGTATTGATAAATCTAAAAGATACAACTGTATTCATTTAATAAATAAAGTTCTGTGTGTGCACACAGTTTACTATGCTTCAGCTGTGAATGAGCACAGTACAGATCACTCACTGTGTTCAATCAGAAAGGAAGGGGGTCGGTAAATGATATATTTACTGGTCCACTCCCCCGCAGCACCCATCACCCTCCCTGTTCTGCCCACATGTGATTCCCCCTGCGGCCCGGGCCCCCTTGTGTGCCCGGGCCCCATACAAGAGGACTGTTGGTACCCCCTTATCAGCGGCCCTGCCCTCCAATACAATAAGCTTTCAGAAGGAAGCCTATAAAATGTGAAATTTAGATTAAACACAACTTCAATGCTGGAACTGAGAATACACCTAACCCCCCCCCCCCCCCCCAAAGAAACATTTCATATATTTTAGCTTATTTATTCCTAAATGTGACGGCTGCATTTGTTTTCTTTTTTAGACTTTCTTTCCTTTATTTTTATCTGGGGATCCTTCCAATAAATCTGATGTTTTTTAATGGACCAAGACAAAGTGTCAGTTAGAGGGTTTGGACAAACCATTTACCACTGACAGGGGTGCTTACAATGATCAGCTTTTATTTATTTGTGTAAAACCTTTATCCCAGAAAGGAATCAAACTGTTACTGTTATCTGGAGTTCAGCCATAATTTGTTAGTGTATCTAAATCTTCTAGTCCATCTATTCCTCCCCCTAGACTGACAATGCTGCTGTCCAAGGGTGTCCCCATTGCTCCTCCATCCAGAGCGGAGACACCCTAAGACAGAAAGTGTTTTACTGACCCGGATCACCAGATAGAATAAAGAAAAAAAAGTTTAAAAAAAGAAAACCAATGCAGCTGCCACATCTAATGATTGGTAAGCTACGATCTTTGTTTTGGGTTTAATAGTGCTTTAGATTGTATTGGATGCCAAATCTTTCCCACACCTTGGAATAGGAAGTGAGAATAAAGTGAATCTCCAGCTATACAATAAATCCATGCCCCTTGCATACATGGAGTTCAATGTGCCATTAAAAATACCTTTATATTTGCTTAGTATATGCAGCATGTGACCCTTATATCTGTACAGTCTCCTCTATGCTCTAATCAGGCGGAGGATGGGGAGCGGTGACCTGAATTCACAGCCTGGAGGTAATACGGGTGAGAATCCATCTCTAAAGAGGCCATGGGCAGCGGGGAGCAGGGATCAATCTTTACTGTCTGGAGGGAATTACTGGATGGATAGCTGAGAACATAAACAGCATTACATCACCGGCGTCATTACATCACCGGCGTCATTACATCACCGGCGTCATTACATCACCGGCGTCATTACATCACCACCGTCATTACATCACAGGCGTCATTACATCACCGGCGTCATTACATCACCACCGTCATTACATCACCACCGTCATTACATCACCGGCGTCATTACATCACCGGAGTCATTACATCACCACCGTCATTACATCACCACCGTCATTACATCACCACCGTCATTACATCACCACCGTCATTACATCACCACCCTCATTACATCACAGGCGTCATTACATCACCGGCGTCATTACATCACCACCGTCATTACATCACCACCGTCATTACATCACCGGCGTCATTACATCACCACCGTCATTACATCACCACTGTCATTACATCACCACCGTCATTACATCACCACCCTCATTACATCACAGGCGTCATTACATCACCGGCGTCATTACATCACCACCGTCATTACATCACCACCGTCATTACATCACCGGCGTCATTACATCACCACCGTCATTACATCACCACCGTCATTACATCACCACCGTCATTACATCACCACCGTCATTACATCACAGGCGTCATTACATCACCGGCGTCATTACATCACCACCGTCATTACATCACCACCGTCATTACATCACCGGCGTCATTACATCACCGGAGTCATTACATCACCACGTCATTACATCACCACCGTCATTACATCACCACTGTCATTACATCACCACCATCATTACATCACCGGCGTCATTACATCACCACCGTCATTACATCACCACCGTCATTACATCACCACTGTCATTACATCACCACCGTCATTACATCACCGGCGTCATTACATCACCACCCTCATTACATCACCACCATCATTACATCACCACCATCATTACATCACCACAGTCATTACATCACCGGCGTCATTACATCACCACCATCATTACATCACCGGCGTCATTACATCACCAGAGTCATTACATCACCGGTGTCATTACATCACCACCATCATTACATCACCGGAGTCATTACATCACCGGAGTCATTACATCACCACCGTCATTACATCACCACCGTCATTACATCACCGGCATCATTACATCACCGGCGTCATTACATCACCGGAGTCATTACATCACCGGCGTCATTACATCACCGGAGTCATTACATCACCACCGTCATTACATCACCACCGTCATTACATCACCACCATCATTACATCACCCCCGTCATTACATCACCACCGTCATTACATCACCACCGTCATTACATCACCACCATCATTACATCACCGGCGTCATTACATCACCAGCATCATTACATCACCACCATCATTACATCACCTGAGTCATTACATCACCGGTGTCATTACATCACCACCATCATTACATCACCGGAGTCATTACATCACCACCGTCATTACATCACCACCATCATTACATCACCGGTGTCATTACATCACCGGAGTCATTACATCACCTGCATCATTACATCACTGTCATTACATCACCACCATCATTACATCACCACCATCATTACATCACCAGCATCATTACATCACCACCATCATTACATCACCACTGTCATTACATCACCGGCGTCATTACATCACCGGAGTCATTACATCACCGGAGTCATTACATCACCGGCGTCATTACATCACCGGAGTCATTACATCACCGGAGTCATTACATCACCGGAGTCATTACATCACCACCATCATTACATCACCACCATCATTACATCACCAGCATCATTACATCACCGGAGTCATTACATCACTGGAGTCATTACATCACCGGCGTCATTACATCACCGGAGTCATTACATCACCGGAGTCATTACATCACCGGTGTCATTACATCACCGGTGTCATTACATCACCGGTGTCATTACATCACCACCATCATTACATCACCACCATCATTACATCATCGGCGTCATTACATCACCACCGTCATTACATCACCGGAGTCATTACATCACCGGAGTCATTACATCACCGGTGTCATTACATCACCGGCGTCATTACATCACCGGCGTCATTACATCACCACCCTCATTACATCACCGGCATCATTACATCACCGTCGTTACCTCACCACCGTCATTACATCACCGGAGTCATAACATCAACCCATCATTACATCACCACTGTCATTACATCACCACTGTCATTACATCACCGAAGTCATTACATCACCACCATCATTACATCACCACTGTCATCACATCACCAGCATCATTACATCGCAGGCGTCAATACATCACCACCGTCATCTCATCACCAGTGTCATTACATCACCTGCATCATTACATCGCCGGCGTCAATACATCACCACCGTCATTACATCACCACCATCATTACATCACCACCATCATTACATCACCACTGTCATCACATCACCAGCATCATTACATCGCAGGCGTCAATACATCACCACCGTCATCTCATCACCGGTGTCATTACATCACCTGCATCATTACATCGCCGGCGTCAATACATCACCACCGTCATTACATCACCACCATCATTACATCACCACCATCATTACATCAGTACCGTCAATACACTTCTTGCACAGTGACAGCAGCACAAATAGCAGGCAGCCTGGAACCGTCTATATGTTCACAGCTGGGGACCATGAATTAGGTCTGAGCACACAAATAACAGGAAGCCTGAAACAGTCTAAGGGTTCACGGTTGAGGACCATGAACTAGGTTTGAGCACAAGTAAAGGTAGACTGGAAAATTCTATAGGTTTACTTCTGGGGACCATGAAGTAGGTTTGAGCACAAGTAAAGGTAAACTAGAACAGTCTATAGGTTCATAGCTGGGGACCATAAACTAGGTTTGAGCAGAAGTAAAGGTAGACTGGAACAGTCTATAGGTTCACGGATGGGGACCATGAACTAGGTTTGAGCACAAGTAAAAGAGGCTCTACCCACAGATTAAAGGATCAATCTATAGGTATTGCCTCATATATAGAGTAGTCCAGCTCCTAGCAAAGGAGGATCCAGTTTCTCTCATTTTCAATTACTTTTCTAAAGGAAGCTGGCCATGGAGTACGCATATGATTATATGTCTATATATAAGTACCTGAAATAAATAAAATTATCCATATGCTCCTCAGGAGATAATGGAATAAATCAAGAGCAAGAGGGGGGCTTGGTGGGAAGAGGCTGTTTGGGCCACATTGGAACCCGTCCAGGGCCTCAGTTGTGGGACACCTTCCTATCTATCAAGGAAAACTGGATTTTAGGGCGGTCAATATACATTGATCGAGTGGAGGTCAACCGCCCAGATGGAAAGGGCCTAGCCTGGGCCATTAGTATCCTGAGTCCTGAAGGCAAGATCATCTGCATACCTCGTCCTGATCACTACTATTGAGCTATGCTGCGTTCTTGGTTCAACAGGAAGAGTTTGAGTTACAAAGGGGCTAGTAAACCTGAAGAGTTCTAATGTTCTAATGTTGCTGTTAGGGCTAGGAGACCTCTTTTCAAATCTACTTTCCCTTCTATCCTTGCAAAAGAAGATGGGAATCATCGAAACTGCCAAAGTTTCATCACCTGGGGGAAAGAACTTCTGCCACAGAGGACTTCTGTTAAAGTCAGGGGCTGCTACCTGAAGAGGGTAAACCCCTAGTTCAAAAAGACACCTTGCTACTGAACACTTTGTGAGGATCTTTTGGGCCATGGGCCAATACTGTTGCTAAAAGAAGCACTGAGAAAGGACACTTTGTGGAGATACTTTATCTAAAGGACATTTTGCAAAGATTCCTTTGGGTCAGTGGGCTGGAGTAAAGTTGAAAGGAACTTTGTGCGAATTGCTACCTTGTAAGAGAAGGGTAGTGGCTCATTGTCTCTTCAGAGAGAGGGGTGCCAGAGTAAAGGATCCCTTGAAGAGTTCTTACAGACACCCACAAGTAGGCAAGCTTTGCTCAGGCTCCAGCAATAATAGCCTGCTGCCAGGAGATGATGTGTTACAGAGAGAAGGACACTGTGAACACCAGTCGGGTGGACTCCGCACTTCTTCATCCTAAATTGTGGGTCTGACTAGGATAGGAAAGAGTCAGTACCCTGGTACTTGAGAGGGACTGTGCCTATTGCTAGTCATGTGGTTCCAGAATAGAACAAGTACAGAAATGTTTAGTTAGTTAGGCAGGTTGTTCTGGTTGTCTATTACAGGAACACAACAGGACGATGAATCAAGCGTGCCCTTAGGGGGCCGAATGCATCAGAAGTCTCTACGGGAATGTTAATGTTAGAGATTCTTCAGGTGAGAAGGTCATCTCTGTGGATAGGGCAGTCTCACTGTGAGTATAAAGGATGTAGAGTTACTATATGCTCACCATTTTTCCTTTGCAGGCTGGCAGGGGATCTTCATGTCTTTGAGAGGTCGCCTTTTGTCTATTTTATTGAATATATGTCCAAATGTTTTTTGTAGCATAGTTAGTCAGAATGTTTAGCCTTTTCCTGTCAGACAGATTTTTGTTTAGCGGGGGAGGGGCATTCATATAATGCACCTGGTGAAACCCTGTGTAAATTTTGTACAGAAAATATCTATATTTTTTCTGATATTTTATTTACTGGCCACATATGGGGTATGCCCCATGGCCCTGTACATATGTTATCTTCCTTTTCCCCCTTTCCAAGTTTCTGGGATACACCTTGTAAATTTTTGCACAGGTATTTTAGTCGGGGCAGATGCCCAGAGCCAGTGAGGACATGGCTCAGTTTGGTGGGGGGTTTATACAGCACCCTCCTAGGTAGATGCTAGAAGGAAGTATAAAGCAGAGGTGTAACTAGAACCTCCAGGGCCCGGTGCAAGAAACCTTGAAGGCCCCCCCTGATCCCCTGGAGTGATCAAGCCCCATGCTTCACCCCAGTACACCTAGATAGAAGGGGCAGCATATAAAGGAACTGATCCCCTCTATTTTCTTTCTGCAGCAAAGAAGGGATTGGTTCCTCTATATGCCACCCCTCCAATCCAGGTGTACAGGGGTGAGGCATGGGCCCCCTGGAGCATGGGGTTGGAATTAGTGGCAGCGGTGGTGGTAGTGATGGGGGGATGGAATGGGATGAGTGGCAGCATTGGTGGAGGATGGAATCAGTGGCAGCGGGATGGGATGGGAGGAGTTGCAGCGGTGGGGGGAATGGGATTAGTGGCAGCAGTGGTGGTGGGGTAGATGAGAATGGGGTGAGTTGCAATGGTGGTGGGGGGATGGGATAAGTAGCAGTGGTAGTGGTGGGGGGATAGGATGGGATGAGTGGCAACGGTGGTGGTGGGATGGGATGAGTGGCAGGGGTGGTGGTGGAATGGGATGAGTGGCTGGGGTGGTGGTGGGATGGGATCAGTGGCAACGGTGGTGGGATGAGTGGTGGTGGTAGTGGTGGGGATGGGATAGGATGAGTGGCAGTGGTAGTGGGGGGGATGGGATCAGTGGCAACGGTGATGGTAATGGGTTGGGATGAGTGGCAGCGGTGATGGCGGGATAGGATCAGTGGCAGCTGTGGTGGGATTGGATCAGTGGCAGCTATGGTGGGGGGACAAGATGAGTGGCAGCTGTGGTGGGATGGGATGAGTGGCAGTGGTGAAGGGGGTGGGATAAGTGGCAGCAGTGGTGGTGAAGGGGGTAGGATGAGTGGCAGTGGTGGTGAGGCGGGTTGGATTAGTGGCAGGGGTGATGAGATGGGATGAGAGGGGGGATGGGATGAGTGGCAGCTGTGGTGGTATGGGATGAGTGGCATTGGTGGTGGTGAAGGGGGTGAAATGAGTGGCAGTGGTGAAGAGGGTGGGATCAGTGGCAGTTCTGGGGGGGTGGTGGGATTAGTGGCAGGAGTGGTGGTGAGGGGGGTGGGATTAGGGGCAGCAGTGGTTGTAAGGGGGGGTGGGATTAGGGCCAGTGGTGGTGGTGAGGGGGGGTGGGATTAGTGGCAGTGGTGGTGGTGAGAGGGGGTGGGTTTAGTGGCACCGGTGGTGGTGAGGGGGATGTGGATCAGTGGTGGTGGTGAGAGGGGGTGGGATTAGTGGCAGCAGTGTTGGTGAGGGGGGGTGGAATCAGTGACAACAGTGGTGGGGGTGGGATCAGTGGCAGTGGTGGTGGTGAGGGGGGTGTGGATCAGTGGTGGTGGAGAGAGGGGGTGGGATTAGTGGCAGCGGTGGTGGAGAGGAGGGTAGGGATCAGTGGTGGTGGTGAGGGGGATGTGGATCAGTGGTGGTGGTGAGAGGGGGTGGGATTAGTGGCAGCAGTGTTTGTGAGGGGGTGGGATCAGTGAGAACAGTGGTGGGGGGTGGGATCAGTGGCAGTGGAGGTGGTGAGGGGGGTGTGGATCAGTGGTGGTGGAGAGAGGGGGTGGGATTAGTGGCAGCGGTGGTGGAGAGGGGGGTAGGGATCAGTGGTGGTGGTGAGGGGGGGTGGATCAGTGGTGGTGGTGAGGGGGGTGGGATCAGTGGTGGTGGAGAGAGGGGGGTGGGATTAGTGGCAGCGGTGGTGGAGAGGGGGGTAGGGATCAGTGGTGGTGGTGAGTGGGGGTGGGATTAGTGGCAGCAGTGTTTGTGAGGGGGGTGGGATCAGTGAGAACAGTGGTGGGGGGTGGGATCAGTGGCAGTGGAGGTGGTGAGGGGGGTGTGGATCAGTGGTGGTGGAGAGAGGGGGTGGGATTAGTGGCAGCGGTGGTGGAAAGGGGGGTAGGGATCAGTGGTGGTGAGGGGGGTGGGATCAGTGGCAGCGGTGGTGGAAGCCTTTCTCGAAAGTCAATAACAGTAACATCATAGGTAATATATGTATGGAAAGAATATGCACCACTCTTTTTTCCATACATATATTACCTATGATACTTTTTGGTTTGATTTGCATACAGCACATGCCATGTATATTAATGTACTGTGATGATTTATATTCATGTATTTATGCCTTACGGATATTTCTCTCCTATTCACATTTAGAGATGAACTGTTATTGACCTTCGAGAAAGGCTATGTCCGAAACGCGTCAGTTCACTGTATGGGACTTTTGCGCCCCTCACTTGCTCCTCCAAGTGATGTTATTCTATAGCCGCATGTATACAACTTGTTATTGTTTTTAATCATATTTTCTACAATGTATTTTTTGTTATGATTACATTTCAATAAATTTCTACTGTTGTTATATTTGAGTATATTATTTTGATGGGTGATTGCCTTATAAGTCCCGCTCCTAGGGGAACCCCATTTTTTTTGCATACTATGTTATTAGGGATGTTGGCAACACCCATCTAGACACCAATATCCGAACAAACAATATAATCTGGTATGAGAAGTGGGACAGGCGCAATATTTTAGTCTTTTTTGTAGTAAATTTTCATGTCTCTGAGAATGTCAGATTTCCAGAGAGATTTTTGTTTTAGAATAGATTTGGTGCAGTGATTGGTGGGATGATTCGGGTTTGCTGTGATGCCAAAAAAGCTTCTACAACGGAACACAACAGGAAAGTCTGAATTGAAAGGAAAACAACAAACTCCAACCAGCGAGCAGCGGATTACAGAAGGGTGGGCGGGGTTCAGTAATAGTAATCACTTTTTAATTTGAGGTTATCGCAGGAGTTCTCAGAACTGGCAGCATGATGCCGGAATATTTTGGCGCTGAGCTCTCAGCACAGGTGTGGGGATTGGGCTGTTCCTGGCAAAGGATGAGGTGCATTTAACGAACGGGGGGGGGGGGGGGTAGAATTAGGGCTCAGTTTAGAGGTAATGTTGAGTTAATAGGGGATGGAGGTGTCAATAACATGAATCATAAATAAAGTACCAACGTCCTATTGTATTCCAAAGTGGGAGAATTTTATGAGACATGTATGGACTTTAATGGTACCGTATGAGGCTTAACAAAGCACTGTTTTTTTTTTTTTATAAAAAAATTAACACATTTTATTCACAATATATATAAAAACATATCAATGTCTAAAACATAAGCACAGAAAACTGTGTCATTCTTTATTGCTCTATAAAGATAAATCACAGACGGGACGACCTCAAAGATGTCAAACCTGTAAAATATAGCAGATCCCATCTGCATTAAAAGTGCTCAACGTGTTTCGTGGAAGAATTGCCGCTTCTTCAGGAGCTTTAATACATCATCAAGTAGAGCAGAGATCAACATACAATACTGAAAGACAGCCAGTGACCAAAAGTTAAATGTTTGAAAAAAACTATAAACAACATAACATATGCAGTATCTCACAAAAGTGAGTACACCCCTCACATTTTTGTAAATATTTTATCATTTCTTCAGTGAGTGTACAGCTTGTATAACAGTGTAAATTTGCTGTCCCCTCAAAATAACTCAACACACAGCCATTAATGTCTAAACCGCTGGCAACAAAAGTGAGTACACCCCTAAGTGAAAATGTCCAAATTGGGCCCGAAGTGTCAATATTTTGTGTGGCCACCATTATTTTGGTCATGGAAGCATGGGCTTCACAGGTTGCCACTGGAGTCCTCTTCCACTCCTTCATGATGACATCACAGAGCTGGTGGATGTTGTGGATGAAATCAATTCTCATACGTTTATTATACTCAAAAGCATTTATACATACATTTTAAAAGGGGGGTGGTCTCCTTATATGGAGGCAAACTGAATTAGTAAGTTCTATTGGTTAATATATGCAACAAACAACTTTGAGATCATTTCAAGGAAACAGGAACTAGAGACAAAGACATTTCCAGTAAAACAGAGAACTTAGTTTCGACACGTCACTATATGCTACGTGCTTCTGAGGACTCTATGAAATGGACCTCGAGGTGTGTTTGGGGTCGTTATCATGTTGGAATACTGCCCTGCGGTCCAGTCTCTGAAGGGAGGGGATCATGCTCTGCTTCAGTATGTCACAGTACATGTTGGCATTCATGGTTCCCTCAATGATCTGTAGTTCCCCAGTGCCGGCAGCACTCATGCAGCCCCAGACCATGACACTCCCACCACCATGCTTGACTGTAGGAAGACACACTTGTCTTTGTACTCCTCAACTGGTTGCCGCCACACACGCCTGACACCATCTGAAAACAAATACGTTTATCTTGGTCTCATCAGACCACAGGAGATGGTTCCAGTAATCCATGTCCTTAGTCTGCTTGTCTTGTGGGTTTTCTTGTCCATCATCTTTAGAAGAGGCTTCCTTCTGGGATGACAGCCATGCAGACCAATTTGATGCAGTGTGCGGCGTATGGTCTGAGCACTGACAGGCTGACCCCCCCCCCCCCCCACCCCTTCAACCTCTGCAGCAATGCTGGCAGCACTCATACGTCTATTTCCCAAAGACAACCTCTGGATATGACGCTGAGCACGTGCACTCAACTTCTTTGGTAGACCATGGTGAGGCCTGTTCTGAGTGGAACCTGTCCTGTTAAACCACTGTATGGTCTCCACCGTGCTGCAGCTCAGTTTCAGGGTATTGGCAATCTTCATATAGCCTAGGCCATCTTTATGTAGAGCAACAATTCTTTTTTTCAGATCCTCAGAGAGTTCTTTGCCATGGGGTGCCATGTTGAACTTCCAGTGACCAGTATGAGAGAGTGAGAGCGATAACACCAAATTTAACACACCTGCTCCCCATTCACACCTGAGACTTTATAACACTAATGAGTCACATGACACCAGGGAGGGAAAATGGCTAATTGGGCCCAATTTGGACATTGTCACTTAGGGGTGTACTCACTTTTGTTGCCAGCGGTTTAGACATTAATGGCTGTGTCTTCACTCTTTTTGGCCCTGCTTTCGGAGACCTATCGATATTATACTCATATACACCTGAGCTCCTCCTTTTTATTCTAGTGGTATATGGGATTTTTAGTAATTAGCTCCTCTCTTTTTTATGGATTGTTGGTTTTTTCAGATTTGCTTTGGTTCGACCGAGCACGGTCCGGTTCCTGTCAAAGTAGCGGGGTTAGGTCTGGCTGGACTATCTAGTTCAGGGTGCTTACCCGCCATTGGATAAACCGCAATGATCTCTGATATACGGATACTGATATTGCTGCTATGCTCTAGATACAACTTTTGGTGAGCCCTAATATATCGCTATATCAATAATTGATTGTAATTACCCATGTGTACTTATATAAACTGATTGTATGTTATTCATACTTAGAACCTGAGTAGAGGTCACCACTCTTGCATTGTCCCAGAAGAAGCCTGCTGGCGAAACATGTCGGACACAAGTGGCCCCTAGTACACTTCAATGGTTCTCTGTACATCAAGTATCTTTATGCTATGAATATTTATCACTGTATGTGATTGTTTTTATTGGTTTTGTAATAAAATTCTGATATTTTACTTTGTCTCCTTATTATTTATCTAAAATATATACCCTAGCAAGCCTCACCTTTAAAATCCCACCATTTGGTTCACGCCCACCTATTGCGGCCTCTCTGGGGCGCCAATAGAGCCCGCAGGGTTAGTGTTACCATCCACTCCTCCTTTGTCCTATGTTCAAACAGGGATGTGGTGTTAGCTTGCTGGGTACATTGGCCAGTTTAGGCATGGCGTCTCTCCTCTTTATATTAATGGCTGTGTGTTGAGTTATTTTGAGGGGACAGTAAATTTACACTGTTATACAAGCTGTACACTCACTACTTTACATTGTAGCAAAGTCTCATTTCTTCAGTGTTGTCACATGAAAAGATAGAATAAAATATTTACAAAAATGTGAGGGGTGTACTTACTTTTGTGAGATACTATATATATATATATATATATATATATATATATATATATATATAGAATGTGAAGTCGTTCCATGTCCTCTCTAACCCCAGCTGAAGCCACAATCAGGAACCCGGGGTATATAGTCTCACCCAGCGAATGCGGAGAATCCCAACCCTCAAAGGAGGGAAACAAATACAGGGTTCTCTATCTGTTAATAAAGTACACATATTAAAGTATTTTACCAGAAATAGCAACTCCATTTTTACGTGGTCAAATGAGGGTAGCCTATTAGACGCACCGTAATAATATAAGCTGGAAACCTCGGCCAGTACTCCGGTATTCGAAAATAAGAGTAAAGAATATTCATATTTTACAGTTTTCCCTGCTTATGTTTTAGACATTGATATGTTTTTATATATATATTGTAAATAAAATGAATTTTTTTATATAAAAAACAGCGTGCTTTGTCGAGCCTCTTACGGTACCATACATGCCTCATAAAATTCTTCCACTTTCGAATGTTGAATTAATACCAGTTCTGGTTAAAGTTTTAGTATTGAGTTACAGTATTTATTGGGGTATATACAGTATATATATTGGTATATACAGTATATATTGGGGTAAATGATAAGTGTCGCTTGTGGGTAAAAAAGTGCTCCATCTTAATATAATAATTTTTCATTATGTCATGGTCAGAGGTCAGGGGTCAGACCGTCTGAGGTCAGGGGTCAGAGACCAGTATCTATAGAAGTAAAGAGGCTCCCATCAACCAGCTGGATAAGTATACAAGCAGGTCACCCTGGCGGATGACGCGGGCTCACCTGAGGTGTGCTGTCTTAGCATTAAATTATGTTTGCCAGAGCTCCTAATGGTGGGGATGGGTCTAGCTGCGTGTTAGTACCAGGTCGCGGGCCTTAGGATCGCCCCACCAGGAGGTGAGAAAGCCGGGGTCCAAAAGCAGATATAGAAGGTAAGGATCAAGCAGAAGCGTAGCCAGTTAACAAGCCAAGGGTCGGTAAAAAGTAGTTGCAGGTTGGGTTCAAGCAGAAGTGTAGTCGAGTAACAAGCCAAAGGCCAGTAACGGTGGTAGCGAAGATGAGGTTAGGAGCAGGAGTGACAAGAGCGAGATATCGGCTGGGGAGAGCACAATAATTTGGCAAACAGGAAGTGCAAAGGCATGGCTTAAATAGGAAGTTCAAGGGAGGAGCTTAACCCACATTTAAGTGACTACCGCTTTAACCTGTGTTAGTGATGCTTTTTTAAAGCTTGGCAAATGCCCTGGGTGTGAACTGATTTTCAATTTGTTTTAAAGGGGACCAGTAGAACCCCCATCTCAGTAGAACCCCCACTCAGCAGATCCCAAGCTTATTGGTACCCTCGTTCAGCAGATCCCCTGCTCAGTTGTACCCCCAGCTCTGCTGATTCTCCACTCAGTAGTACCCCCAGCTCTGACAAGAGTGAGATATCGACTGGAGAGAGCAAAATAATTTGGCAAACAGGAAATGCAAAGGCATGGCTTAAATAGGAAGTTCATGGGCGGAGTAAAGAGTTCACCAGAAACAAGAAACAAGGAGAAACAGGGAAAGGCAGTCCAAAGGATTAGACAAGGAGCTGGCTAGCATCTTAGATGGCTCAACAAAAGGAGCTACTGCTGACTGCAGCAGAGGTTGTGAGTTCAGATCCCGGTCCTGACATTAAGGGCTCATTTATACTTGCTTCGACTTTAACCCACACATTTAAGTGCCTACCGCTTCAACCTGTGTTGGTGATGCTTTGTGAAGCTTGACAAATGACCTGGGTGTGTACTGATTTTCAACTTGTTTTAAAGGGGATCAGTAGAACCTCTTCTCAGTAGTACCCCCACTCAGCAGATCCCAAGCTCTTTAGTACCCTCGCCAGCAGATCCCCTGCTCAGTAGTACCCTGAGTTCTGACAAGAGCAAAATATAGGCTGGAGAGAGCAAAATAATGTGGAAAATGGGAAGTGCAAAGGCACGGCTTAAATAGAAAGTTCATGGGAGGAGCAAAGAGTTCAAGGTTCACCAGAAACAAGAGACGAGGAGAAACAGGGAAAGGCAGTCCAAAGGATCAGACAAGCAGCTGGCTAGCATCTTAGATGGCTTAACAAAAGGATCTACTGCTAAATGCAGCAGAGGTTGTGGGTTCAGATCCCGGTTTTGACATTAAGGGCTCATTTATACTTGTTTTTCGACTTTAACCCACATTTAAGTGCCTACCACGTCAACCTGTGTTGGTGATGCTTTGGCAAATGTCCTGTATGTGTACTGATTTTCAATTTGTTTTAAATGGGACTAGTAGAACTCCATCTCAGTAGTACCCCCCACTCAGCAGATCCCAAGCTCATTAGTACCCTCGTTCAGCAGATCCCCTGCTCAGTAGTACCCCCAGCTCTGCTGATTCCCCACTTAGTAGTACCCCCAACTTTGCTGATCCTCCGCTCACTAGTAACCCCCAGTTCTGCTGATGCCCCGCTCACTAGTAACCCCCAGCTCTGCTGATTCCCCACTCAGTAGTACCCCCCCAACTTTGCTAATCCTCCGCTCAGTTTGTAATCCCCAGCTCTGCTGATGCCCCGCTCACTAGTAACCCCCATCGCTGCTGATCCTCTGGTTTGCTGACCCTCCTTTCTCTCTGGTCCCTGCTCACCAATATTGCTCCCATGCTGCAAACTATGTGTGATATTGCAAGTTTCTCCTGCTCCAGTCTCCCAGCTCTGCTGATCCTCTGCGGCTCAGTCCTCTTTCTCAGGTCCTTTGCTCACCTTCTGCTATAGCGTTCCCATGTTGCACACCACATGTGACATCTGCTAGTTGCTCCGCTCCAGTCCAGACCCCGCTTCCCTTCCTGCTGCTCCATGCTGTGCACCAGGCACTCCCAGAATATGCACACATGAACCGGAAGTGACTGCTAATGACATCTTTCTGGTTCACTTGTTGGTTTCCTAGTGCATCCTGGGATATTTCATACCTGCAATACCTCCAAAACAAAGTAAAGCTAAAGTTGAATAAAAGACTCTCAAAAGCTGCATGTGATGTGAGCGAGCGTTGTCATAGACTTCTATGGAGGCTTTGGGGACAATTTGAAGCACTGCCACCTAGTAAGCAACATGGGGGATGCTTTTTGAAGCGAAGCAAACACAACTTGTGACAAGGACTGTAAAGTCACCATTTTATTTAGCGACAGGAGCTTTGATTGGCATTCAGAGTAGTGATCGACCGATATCGGTTTTTCATTGCCGATACCGATACTGATATTTTGGCTAATGCATATCGGTATCGGCCGACATGCGCCAATATTTCCGTACATTTAAAAAAAACATTTAATTTGACAGGTACTTTTGTGGAGGGATCTGGGGGTCCCCAAAAAGACCCCAAACCCCTCCTCTGCACTTAAAAGCATTCAAAATGCCAAGTTTGGCTGTTTTGAATGCTGTCATTTTTTTTAATTTGGCGCCGAGTACCCGGAAGTGAGATCATGACATCACTTCCGGGTTTTTGCATGGAGACCCGATCAGAGACGAATTCGGCTTTGATCGGGTCTTCGGCGGCAGTGCAGGCTGGATGCCCGGGTCTCCCGGTGGGACGGGAGACCCGGGCGAGCCGCAGAAGGCGGTAGGGGGGGGGGCGTCCCCTCCCGTCCCCTCCCTCCCGTCCCCTCCCTCCCGCTCCTTGTAATGACAGCCGAGCGGCTTCTCGGCTGCATCAGTTGTCATTACAAGACATTCGACCGTCGGCTATGGACGCCGGTACCGGAGTGATGCCTCTAGCAGCAGCCATCACTCCGGAACAGCACTTTCCTGAAATATCAGCAATATCCGTAACCTCAGGGGCCAATACCGATATATCGGGGAAAGTGCAGATGTCGGGTTCGGGGTCGGGTTAGCGACGTGCTGATCAATGGAGCGCGGGACGTCGGCACGTCACTAACCTGACACGTTTTGTCACAAATTACGTCGTCCTTTATGTCGGGTTAGCGAAGTGCTGATCAATGGAGCGCGGAGACATCAGCATGTCTCTAACCCGACCCTGAACCCGACAGAAGACCTCTGTCAGACAGGGAGAGAGAGATCAGGAGTTTCAGCTAAGCTGGCCAATCTCTCCTTGTACCTGTCACAGAGCCCTTCCCCCACACAGTCAGTAAGCACCAACAGGCATACAATTAACCCCTTGATCACCCCCTGTGTTAACCCCTTCCTTGCCTGTGTCATTATTACAGTAACAGTGCATATTATTTAGCACTGATTACTGTAGTAATTTCACTGTTCCCCAAAAATGTCAGTTAAGGGCCCGATCTGTCCCCCTGCAATGTCGCAGTCCCACTAAAAATCGCTGAGCTCCTGCTTACCTGACACCAGTGCTCTCAAGTTCAATACTTTGGTTCCTGTTCCTTCCTGGCACCAGCGCCCTCCCATCACCCCTGCAGTCCCTGTCCCAACCTTCAGGGGCGCTCTGCTAAAAATTGTGCAAGAGGCCACCCTCATCATCTCCTCATACAGGTACATGACACCCTGGCTGGCTCCTCCCCCTCAGCCTGCCATCACCGGGTCACCCTCCTCTATTCTGCACCTGGCTACAAAGTACAGAAATTTGATTTACAATGGGAAGCCTCTTAGTACAGCGGGATGACGTGTTGTAATGTCTCTCATTTATTTATCTTTGTCCTTTTCTTATCTCGGCGTTGAATGATACCCCGCCGGCCTGTTTGTATTGCTGCAAAATGTATGCGATACGAACAAAGCTTAACCTTTTTAACAATTTACATTGTGGGATGTAAGAGACGAAACGCGGTGGATTCCTATTCATAGCTCATACAAAATGAGTTCATTCAGCCGCTGGAGGAGGAAAAAAAATATTTCTACTGCAAACGACTCCTTAAATTTTCACAGCGATCCGCGGGAATGTAAAGGAGTCCAACAAAGGATGATAATAATTATTATAATGAGGAAGCACAAGCGGTAATTGAATTGAAGAAGTACATTACCCAAAGCAAATTACCGGCCAAACATTTCTGACGCCTTCTTGTATGCAGAGAAAAAAAAATTCCCTTTATGTACCGGCAAACAAAGGAGCAACAAAGAGGACATCCACGTGTGCGGGAAGAGTTCTCTCCAACACCTGCGTGTGGAAAGGAGAGAAGGCGGCCATTTATAGAGGGAAATATGAGGAATTACAATAAAAATCTGATACTTCAAGGGAAACTCCACTTTTGTTGAGAAAGAAACATTCCCCTCTGGGTGATTTCTGTACATTGCAGGGAATGTAACACTTTTTATTGCAGATTCCTTCCTTTTGTTATTCTGAAGAAATCATTGTTTGTTCCTCTGTGCTGAGTCAGTCTAATGGGAGTGGCTTCATCATTATCTATCAATTATCTATATGTAGCAGAATACAAATTGGCCTAAAATGATAAAAAATTTTGATTTGTAATTTTTATTTTTTTGAGAATGTTATATAGCAGAAAGTAAAAAAAAAAATAGTTTTTTTTTTTTTTTTCAGAATTGTCACTCTTTTTTTGTTTATTGCGATCGTGCAATTGTCAGTTAAAGTGGAGTTCCACCCTAAAATTACACTTCTGTCCATCTTCTTGGTCCGGGTCACCTTAAAAAGAGATGGATAATCGCATTTCTTTTTTATTTTTACTTACCTTGGATTAGAAGAAAATATACTCACCTTACTTCCTCTTCCTCCCCTCGGCGGCCGCGGCCCGTCGTCACTTCCTGGCTTGCAATGATTCCTGGGAGCTGAACGCCATCGCTCCCAGGAATCAATGCGCCTGCACCGGCCCCGATGTCAGTTCCGGTACGGGCGCGTCATTCCCTTCTAAACAGCTTCTGGGCATGCCCAGAAGCTGTGGAGGGATGACGCGGAGGCACCGGAAGTGACGGCGGGGCCGGTGCAGTGCATCGTGGGACCGAAGAGGACGGAAGAGGACGCAGAAGAGGATCGCGCTGGCTTCAAGCTGCCCACACCTGAGATGGCAGCGCTGGACAATACTTTTTCAAGGTAAGTATTTCTTCTTGCAGGTAAGTGCAACCCAGGACAGATCAGAGGCTATCCATTGTGGAATGTACTAACCCTGACTGTCCCGGGGGTATTTTTATGTAATTTTTTCTTTTTAGGTGGAACTCCGCTTTAAAGTAACGCAGTGCTGAATCGCAAATAATATCCTGGTCACTAACTTCTTCCAGACCGCCTGCTGCAGATATACTGCGGCTGGGCGGCCCTCCTGCGCAAACCAACAGAACTCTACGTCGGTCACGCGCCTGCAGCTAGGCTGTGTGCACATGCCACCGGCGGCGCACTCCTGCCCCCACTTGTCAGCAGGGACTCCGATGCACGGGGCCGGCGGCTCTGATTGCTGTCTGCCACCAGCGATCGCTCCCCGCTGAGAGAGAAGGACGATCGGATGTTGTAAACACAGCTGACCGTTCTTCTCCCTGGAATGATCACAGAGCTCCTTCTATATAGGATCACAGGTCTCTATGATCATTTCACAAGCCCCTCCCCCCCCACAGTTAGAATCACTCCCCTAGGCTCACATTTAACCCCTTGATAACCCACAATGTTAACCCCTTCCCTGCCAGTGTCATTAGTACAGTGACAGTGCATATTTTTAGCTCTGATTACTGTAGTAATGTCACTGGTCCCCCCCAAAAGTGTCAAACATGTCAGTTAAGGGTCCGATCTGTCCGCCGCAATGTCGCAGTCCCGCAAAAAATCGCTGATCGCTGCCATTACTATATTATATGACATAAATCTTTCCCTAGTTTGTAGACGCGACAACTTTTGCGCAAACCAATCAAAATGCGCTTATTGCGATTTTTTTTTTACCAAAAATATGTAGCAGAAAACAAATTGGCCTAAAATGATAAAAAAAATTAGATTTTTTAAATTATTTTTTTTGGGAATGTTATATAGCAGAAAGTGAAAAATATATATATATTTTTTTCTTTTCAGAATTGTCGCTCTTTTTTTTTTTTTTTTTTAGCACGAAAAAAAAAAATCGCAGAGGTGATCAAATACCACCAAAAGAAATCTCTGTTTATAGGAAAAAAGGACATCAATTTTATTTGGGTACAGTGTCGCACGACCGCACAATTGTCAGTTAAAGTAAAGGCCCGTACACACGTGCAGATTGTCAGCCGAAAATGTTCGGCCGCCGAACGATCGGCCGATTTTCGGCTTGTTAGTGTGATGCTTCCGACAGCCGACAGCGCACTTTCGGCCGAAAAGAATCTGTCATGCAAGCATTAAAATTTTTGTATGCCGACACCAGAACGGCCGATTGTTCGCAAGTCAATACAGAATTCGGCCGACAGACAGCAGATTTGCAAGACTGGGCATGCTCAGAAAAGAAAAAAGACAAGGAAAGT
Source organism: Pelophylax lessonae (assembly GCF_965119305.1). Lineage (NCBI taxonomy): Eukaryota > Metazoa > Chordata > Amphibia > Anura > Ranidae > Pelophylax > Pelophylax lessonae. The sequence goes on along the minus strand of NC_138771.1, from coordinate 4,043,332 downwards.
TAACCATCACATGACATCACTTCTGCAGTCGGCTGTAGTCGGCGGACAAAATTCTTGTGCAGTCTTTTGCACTTTTCAACAGACACGACAGCCCAGGGACAAAAGACGGCCGATCGTTCGGCCGACGATCGGTACGTGTGTACGGGGCTTAACTCAGTGCCGAATCACAAAAAATGGCCTGGTCATTAAGGGGGTAAATCTTCCAGTCCAGAAGTGGGTAAAGGGTAACTCCACTTCCATAGGGAATGAAAAAAAAATTGAAAATAAAGAAAAAATAAAATAGTGTATACAATTGCGACACAAATCATATTGTATTTGAATGTTATTAACAAATGACCTTTCCTTTTCAATCTGCAGCTGTTGTAATTTTTCTGAAAATGCAATATGGCCGCCGTGTGCACAAATACCTCGTGGCACAAAAAAATTGCAACACCCACCATTTTATTCTATAGGGTCTCTGCGAAAGGTAAATAAGTCATTTTCTAGCAAAAAAAAAAGTCGATTTTTACAAGTAGGAGTGAAGTGTCAGAATAGGTATGGGAAGGAAGGGGTTAATGAGTCATTGTAATCATTTGATGAAGATTTTCCTTTTGTTGGATCACTTTGTAAGTATAAAATTGATAAAAAGGAACCAGTAAAATATAAATATATAAAAGCATTTATACCGAACATTATTTTTTTCTCAGCTGGCTCAAATTTCCCCCCAGTATTGTACATAGTAACATGTTGAACATAAAAGATACTACTTTTAATAATGAGAATACTTCACATATTTTGAATAAATGTATTATTATTACAAACAAGCTCACGATTGTACAAAGTAACATGTTGGAAGTAAAGGTTCTACTTTTATTAATTAGAACACTTTGCATATTTTGCCCCTTTGTTTACCTGGCTACCAGCAGCCAGAGAAGCAGCCGATTGGACCGATCTCAGTCCGATCAGCTGCATGGGGGGCCAGAGGAGAGATTTGGGGTCTAATAGACTCCAAATCTCTCCATAAAGAGGACCAGTCACAGTCCATGCTGTCTCAAGAGATGTTGTTCATCCCTTGTGATAGCAATAAAGTTAGTACAAAAAAGTGCAAACATTTTTTTTCTGTATAAAATAAATAAAAAATATACAAAAATTGAAAGCGCCCCCCATCCCACCGTGCTTCCGCGCAAATCCCGCATGAATATGTAAATGGTGATCGCACCTCACATGTGAGCAGGGCCGGATTAAGAGCATCATGGGCTTGGTGCTGAGGATTTTTGAAGGGCCTTAAGGGCCGTGCCTTGGCATGCACCCAGAGGAGGAAGGGTGCAGCCATGCATGCCTAATTCAACATGGGATGCTGTCTCTGAAGCCCATAAACACATCCATGCATCGGCAACTGTCCCTCCTTGTCCGGCCTTCGTGCTGTGTGGGGAGGTTCTGAGGGTGCTGCCTGGGGAAGCGAGCATAGAAGCCAGACTTCTGTGTTTACAAGTGACAGAAGAGCGGTAACAGTGAATATGGCCAACCCGGGGCCTATATTAAGGTAGGGGCCTGGAGCTGCAGCTCCAATAGCCCCTATGTTAATCTGGCCCTGCATGTGAGGTATTGTCGTGAACGTCAGAGCGAGAGCAATAATTCTACCCCCAGACTTTCTGTCCAATTCTAAGTTGGTAACCTGTGAAGGCGTTTAAAGCGTCAACTATGGAGAATTTTAAGCATTGTAGCTTGCCGCCATTCTACAGGCAGATACAATTTTAAGTGTCCATTCACACTGGTATGACTTGTCAGGCGACTTGGTTAGCCTGACAAGTCGTGCACCGTCGCTCCCACTGTGTAGTACAGGAGCCGTTCTAATAGGAGCGACACAAGTCGCTCCGACTTAGAAAAATGGTCCTGTACTACTTGGGGGGCGACCTGGAGGCGACTTGCATTGACTTCCATTATGTGAAGTCTGTGCAAGTCGCGCCGAAGTCGCGCTGCACGTGACTTCACAGGTCGCCCCCTAAGTCGGAGCGAACTAATGTGAATGGGGAGTTTAGCGTGACATGTTGGGTATCTATTTACTCGGTGTAACATTATCTTTCACATTTCACTAAAAATAATTGGGCTAACTTTATTGTTTTTTTCTTTTTTAGTTCATCCAAAAAAAAAAATGCATTTGATAAACTGCTGCACAGATTTCGTGTAGCAAAAAATTGCAACACACACCAATTTATTCTATAGGGTCGCTGCTAAAAGAAAATATATAATATTTGGGGGTTCTGAGTAATTTTCTAGCAAACAAAAAAGTAGATTTTTACATGTAGGAGGGAAGCGTCAGAATAGGTATGGGAAGGAAGGGGTTAATGAGTCATTGTAATCATTTGATGAAGATTTTTCTTTTGTTGGTTCACTTTGTAAGTGTAAAATTGATAAAAAGAAACCAGTAAAATATAAATATATAAAAGCATTTATACCGGAGATTATTTTTTTCTCAGCTGGCTAAAACTTCCCCCCAGTATTGTACATAGTAACATGTTGAACGTAAAAGATACTACTTTTATTAATTCGAACACTTTGCATATTTTGAATAAATGTGTTATTTATTTTGTATTTATTTTGTATTATTAATACAAACAAGATCAATGTGTAAAAACAACAATCAGATGTTTGGTCACTCGGCTGCCGCATTCAAATCGAAAAAAAAAAAATCTAAAATTTTTGATTCCACCGATTCGAAATTTATCGATTCGAAGGTTTCAAATCGAGAAAAAAAATTGGTAAATCCGAAAAAAAATTAAAAAAAGACAGAGAACAAATTCTGAATACGAATTGAACGAATCAACCGAATTTAACGAAATGAAATAACTAGATTAACGAGTGCAAACAAAACACATTTTTTCGTCATGTGCGTGTCTAATTTTCAACCAGACAGGTTGAGGGGCTCCAGGGTGATTATTTAACCTCTTCTAGACCGGAAGGATTTTCCAAGCCATTATTTGTGCTTCGGCACTGCATTACTTTAACTGAATCCTGGATGGACTGTTTATTTTCGTTTTTATAAAAGTGGTCCAACAAGCCCTTAAATGGCAGAACTGGCCTGGCTTCACTTAAGCTAAATAACCCCCAAACACAGTGGCGGCCGGTGTATTGAGGGTGCGGGGGCGCCGCCCCCATCCATGCGTCCGGCCCCCTAATCTGCATGCAGGGCGCCGGACGCATGGAGCTTAATGTTTTTTTTTTTTTATTATTATTAAATCACCTGATTAGAGCCAGAGGCTCTAATAGGGTGATGCAAAGGGTGGAGCCGGGGCGCAGAGCAGTGTGCCCCGAGCCCATCCATTGTGTGACAATAGCGAATGAAAATTCGCTATTGTCACACCGATCCTCCTCCTGGCCAATCAGGAAGCACGTCCGATACGCCAGGGGACACAGTGAGGAGTAGCCACCGCTGGGACTGAAGAGAAGGCTGCTCCAGGGCTCCAGGTAAGTGCACTGGTCTTGGGGGGGGGTTTTGGGGGGGCACACTGCATTGAAGGGGACACGCACGCACGCTGGTCTCTGCATTGATGGAGGCACGGCGCGCTGGTCACTGCATTGAAGAGGACACGGCAAGCTGGTAACTGCATTGAAGGGGCACAGCAAGCTGGTCACTGCATTGAAGGGGGCACGGCAAGCTGGTAACTGCATTGAAGGGGGCACGGCAAGCTGGTCACTGCATTGATGGGGGCACGGCAAGCTGGTCACTGCATTGAAGGGGGCATGGCAAGCTGGTCACTGCATTGATGGGGGCACGGCAAGCTGGTCACTGCATTGATGGGGGCACGGAACGCGGGTCACTGCATTGATGGGGGCACGGCACGCTGGTCACTGCATTAATGGGGCATGGCACACTAGTCACTGCATTGATGGGGGGCATGCTGGTGACTGCATTGAATGGGGGCATGCTGTGGTAACTCTGCATTGAATGGGGGCATGCTGTGGTAACTCTGCATTGAATGGGGGCATGCTGTGGTAACTCTGCATTGAATGGGGACACGCTGTGCTAACTCTGCATTGAATGGGGGCACGCTGTGCTAACTTTGCATTGAATGGGGGCACCCTGTAGTAACTCTGCATTGAATGGGGGCACGATGTAGTAACTCTGCATTGAATGGGGGCACGCTGTAGTAACTCTGCATTGATGGGGGCACACTGTACTAACTCTGCATTGAATGGGGGCACGCTGTAGTAACTCTGCATTGAATGGGGGCACGCTGTAGTAACTCTGCATTGATGGGGGCACGCTGTAGTAACTCTGCATTGATGGGGGCACACTATACTTTGATTACTGAAGGCCCCTTTCACACTTTTGTGACCTCAAAATCATGCAATTTTTTTGCCACGTTTTTTGCCGCAAAGCAATGCCTATTAGATTTTTTCTGTTTGCGCCCCCCCAAAAATTTTGAGCACCAGCCGCCACTGCCCAAACATTACACTATGTAACTATGTGCAGGGCCGGGACAAGGGGTGGGCAGGAGGGACAACCGCACTGGGCACTGTGGTATCATGTGAGGTGGGGGGGACGCCACAAGGAGATTGAGGGGTGCGGTGTTGTGTTGGGAAGGGAAATTTGGGAGGCAGTATAATTGTTCTAGGAGGGGACATTTAGGGTGGATGTGCTAGGAGTGGTGTTTTAGGAGTATTTCTTTCAGGAGAGGGGATTAGGAAAGAGGATTTGTGCTATGAGGGGCGATTCGGGGGGGGTTGTGGTAGAAGAGAGGATAGAAGTGGTTATTTATTTGGGGGGGGAGGGCATTTGAACTGAGGGATTTCAGCAGGGGAAGTGGATTTGTACTGGGAGGAGGGGGAATTTGTGTTTAGAGGGAAAAAGCAGCACTTTTTTTTGGTGGGGGGCACAGTTTGGCATGTTTTCCCTGGGCTCTAGGTGACCTTGTCCCGGCACTGACTATGTGATCTTGTTGACTGTTCTGTGGTTTCAGACGCAGGTCCGTGACCTCACTTCTTCAATACAAGCTTGTAGGTATCTGGTGTGTGAGCGACAGTGCTGGACCAATGAAACCAAAGCTTGCTATTGATGGTTGTACTGTGGGGCGAGTCTTCCTTCCAGGGGGGCTAAAACCCAATGTCGGTAGACCATGTCTTGGGCTGCTACCTATGTGATAGCGTCAACGAGGATGTCCCGGCGAAAATATGGATCGGTAGAAAGGAGTGCCTGGTATAAAAGATCATCTCACTCGATGTTCTATTTGACAAGTTTATTGAAGAGAACAGATAAAGTCAACGTGTTTAGAGGAAATGCCTCAACCTTCCATAGGGTTAGCAAACAAGCCCGCGCTGAGAAAGTGGAGGCTTTTTCCATGAAACACTTAGGCCATACCAGTTATCTCCCCCCCCCACCCCCATATACCTGATAACACCTTGACACTCCTCACTGGGCTTTTTTGTGGCACTGGCAGAGTAAAGGCTTCTTTCTGGCAACTCGACCATGCAGTTAATTTTTCTATTGTCGGATTGTGCCTCTTGAACAACCTCGCTGTCTTTTTCCAGAGCAACCAGTGTTTCTTCTGAGGTTCCATTTGCAGGTTGCATTTTTCTTTTTATCCCAAACAATTCTTCTGGGAGTTGTGGCTGCAAGCTTTCTTGGTCTACCTGACCTTGGCTCGGTATCAAGAGATCCCTGAATTTTCAACTTCTTAAGTCAGGGCTTTCCAAACTATGGCCCTCCAGCTGTTCAGGAACTACAATTCCCTTCAAGCCTAGTTATGTCTGTGAATGTCAGAGATTTACAATGCATCATGGGACCTATAGTTCCGCAACAGCTGGAGGGCCGTAGTTTGGACACCCCTGTCTTAAGTGATTAAACAGTACTGACTGGCATTGTCAAGGCTTTGGATGTCTTTTTATATCCTTTTCCATCTTTATAAAGTTCTATAACCTTGTAATGCAGGTCTTTTGACAGTTCTTTTATGCTCCCCATGGCTCAGTATGTAGCTTGCTCAGTGCATCCACGGGAGAACTAACAAACTAATTGACTATTTATACACAGACAATAACTGCAATTTATAAAGCCACAGATGTGAGAAATTACCCTTTAATTGACTTTTCATCAAGGACATTTGGGGGAATTTCAAAAATAAAAGACAGTTTTTTTGGCATGAACAGTCAGATTTTCCATATCAATGCCAAAATGTCACCATTTCTGCCAGGGGATGCACTACTGTATATATAATATATATAAAAATACAGTCAGCAGAGCTTCATTTATGGGCCTAGTACAAAAATGTACCCCAAACGGACCAAAATAATATCACTTATATATATAGAGTTGTAGCACGACCCCCTTGGGGGCTGCTGTTTAATAGAACTTCCTCTGCACTCCCTGGACCCTGAGAAACCTCCGACCCGCTTGGCACTACAGGTTCAATCATTTTACTGTGTAGTATTACTCCTGACACTCAGATACCAGTGTAACTGTTTACTGGAACAAATCAAATGCAAGAGGCACAGGAATAACCCACCAGGATATGTGGTCACAGAAATAGGATGTTAGTCCCTCAAATCCCAAAAATATATGTGGGGTCTGGGAGACAAACACCAGCATAGATTAAACACTTAGCAATATATATATATATATATATAACTTTAGCAATATATATATATATATATAACTTTAGCAAGTGAGAGTGACTGCAATGTAATATTATTGTATCCACTATAATGTAACTTGAAGTTAATACCCTCAGCTGTAGTCTGTTACTTCCTATTAAGCTAAATAATCAGCCTAAACAACTGGCATAACCACTCTAGAACTGGGGGTCCACTTTAAGGAATAAAGAAATATAGTCACTACGCTAGCAAGGCCTTGTGTTTCTTTGCCGGCAGTTGGAGCTCTTAATCACTTTTTCAATTGATATTTGTAATCCAAAAAGGGTGCAAGTGCTATTGGGATCCTATTGGCAGATGTATACAGTGTATAGTCATGTATATAGTTGCGATTTTCCAAAGATCACTGGCACTTTACTGCATTAGTATCCAACAGTGATCCTCTTGTCCTCCTGCAAGACCGCTCCTTTCATTGCTGCGTCACAGGCAAGGATCTCAGCATACTCTGTAATAGGCCGCTCTCTCAGCACCGCTCACTGTCTCTTCAATCTCCACACTGGACCGGTCACTCCTCCGTGACTCCCTATGTCCTCTTCAATCAGGATGCGCTCTCCGCACTCTAGGCCTCGCTCTCAGGCCTCTCTCCTGGTCAGTCTCTCTCGGTAGCTCTTCTCCGCACACCCGCACTCCACGAGTTCCCAGAAGCAAGAGAGCGGGCATCCGACCCCGCCCCCAATTTATCTCTCCTCTCATGATCCTCTGTGGATCCCTCAAAGCTCCCTGGTCCAGTCAATCCCTTGATGCATGGCCTCCACCTTCTTTCAAACTACATCCCCCATAATCCTGTTCAACACTCCACGGGAGAAACCGATCCTCCTTACAAAGTTCTTAAAGGAGCAGCCAGACATGACCCAAACCGCAATTCAATATGATGACACAGTAATTCCAGCATGACTACATCCTCCCCCCCACTTGAAAGTCTTTGGTCCCCAAAGATGAAGGGGAACCTTATGAGGGTAACTTACACAGTTACATAACATAATAGGAATGAACTAACAACAATCATGTGTGGAATTTAGAACAGCTGATAATTGATCAATAAAGGGGCTTTCAAATAGCTAATTATGCAAGTTATTAGAAAGAACCGAGTCACTCTCACAATAGGCCAATAACAAATTAGTGGCCCACCTAATAGTGTCAGCGGGTGGAACAGGGTCTTCTTCCACTGAAACTCCAATGGAAGAGGTCATTACTTGACTAGGACATTGAGTAGTTATGATTTGTTCTTCTGAACTTTCTCCCAGAGCATCATAAGTAAGTCTTTTTGGAGGGTGTATTTCTCTCCTGAGTCTTGAGGACATTCCTTCATTTAATTCAAGTTCAGACTCTAGTCCTCATGAACTACACCCTGGCTGTGGTTCTCTTGATTCTTTAGGGGTACTCTCCGAGTCTCTAGCTAAAGGTGATGTTAGATCTTCATTCACCAGGGGAGTCCCCACATCTTCTACAGGTGAGGGAGCAGGATCTTCAGTGGTTAATACCTCAGAATCAAAGGATAGACAAGCAACTGGAAGTTCTTCACACATTGGTGTATTCAAGTGCTTATCAATCTCAGTTTCTTGTCTCCTCCTCCTCTATCATGACATGACTCTGTAATGTCTGCGATTGTTGCGAATCTTTCACTTGAGGTTTCTCTTTTTCAGGTAAAGGCAACAGTTTACAAATCCCCTGTGTTAGTATGGCTTTTCTTAATTGAATCCTCCACTGGAGAAGGCCACCACCAGTCAAAGATCAATTCCTCATCTTCACTGTCTTCCCCCTCTTCTTGTGAGCCCAAAGATTTAGAGGTCCGCTGTGTCTCAGACCGTAAAGTGGGAGTCTTAGGAACATCCTCATCAGGCACAGCTGGCACCCTAATGGCATCGGTAATGGGTAACAAATGAATCCTATGCAATGCTCGTATGGGCAGTTAAGAGGAAAAAGCCGCTCAGGTGAGAAAAAGTGCTCTGGTGCTGGTTGGATCCGTCATCCAAAAGTCCAATGATACAAAGAAACTGGTAATGATTAAGCGATCTTAGAATCGTGAAACGCGTTTACCTGTCTCGTGTCTATGTGAAGCACTGTATGTATTTTACTCTACGGGGGATTAAACACTTCATTCTTCAAATTTCTCTTGAGTGCGGTCACAGTTTCTTTGAATCATTGGACTTTTGAATGCTCATATGGGCCCAACTTTCCCCTCTGGACGAATCTGATACACAGGCAAGCCCGGCAGCTAAGTTCTTACAGATAACAAAGGGCTGTGAGTGCCACCGGTCAGCCAACTTATGCTTTCCTGGTACTCCCAAGTTCCTCAACAGGCTGTAGATCCTGAATCCTCACCTTCAAATCGAAGTTCTTCTTATTCCGTTGTTCTCTTACTGCTGAGGCTTCCAAAGCCTTCTCATAGGCTAACTTCAAATTTATCCAAAGTCTATCAATATAGCCTTTATATGAATTCTGCAAGATATAATCAGGTGATATCCCAATGGCCAGATCCACAGGTAGGCAAGCTTCCCTCCCAAACATCAATTTGTAGGGGGGGTATCCGTAGAATCATTCACTGTGCTATCATAGGCATGCACTATCATGGCGATGTGTTTGCCCCAATGCTGCTTCTTCTCTACTGGCAAAGTCCCCAACATGTTCAGCAGGGTGTGATTGAACCTTTCAGGTTGAGGATCCCCTTGAGGATGATACAGGGTTGTTCTTGATTTCTGTATGCTCAACAGTTCACATAATTTCCTAATCAAATTGTTATCGAAATTTCATCCTTGGTAAGAGTGTAGATGTTGTGGTAGACCATAATGGACAAAGAATTTTTCAACCAGAGTTTTGGCAACTGTGCTAGCCTTCTGGTCTCGTGTGGGGAAAGCTTGAGCATACCTAGTGAAATGGTCTGTCACAACTAGGACATTACTACGCCCACCCAGATCAAGTTTGAGACACAGGAAGTCAATACACACCCACTCCATGGGTCCTTGGCTCTGCAAATGGCCCATAGCAGCAGCTCTGTGTGGTAAAGTCTTCCTCTGGATGCATCTAATGCAGGAATGGCAATAGTTTTCTACTTCATTCCTCATGAAAGGCCAGTAAAATCAGTCTCTGATCAATTTCAATGTTCGATCTGGCCCCAGATGTCCATAGGAATCATGTAGTGCTGCAAGGACAGTCAACCGGTGCTTCTCAGGTAACAACAACTGGCGGACTCCATCTGATTCTCCCACTGGATTCATACAATAGATAATCCCATCTTTCAGTTCCATCTTCTCCCAATCCTTGTAGTTCACTCTAGCCCCCACAAAGGAGCTTTCCAATAAAGTCCTGGGATCTCTTTGATTCAGTACCTTCTTCACTAAGGCACCTAAAGGGTCCTCTTTCTGATCCCTTTTCAAATCTTCCATTGTCAGCTGGGGAAGCTCCGTACTCCTCACTTGAGTTAAATCACCTTAATACCGTGGCACCCCCCATGGGGAGACCCCCACCAATTCAGCTCCAGGGTCTCCTTTCAAGCTATATTCTCCTCCTTGACATGCAGCCTGCACTCCTTCTGAAGTCAGATTCACCCAATCACATTCTTCTCTGTCAGTGGGGTGTGGCCGTCTAGATAGAGCATCAGCATCCAGATTTCCTCTCCCGGGCCGATACTTCAGACTGAATTGGGGCTCAGATAGAGAAGTCAACCACCGATGTCCAGTGGCATCCAACCTGTCAGTGGTCAATAGATAGGTTAATCGGTTATTGTTGGTCTTCACCACGAAGTAGGCCCCGTAGATGTAGTCTCGCAGTTTATCTACTACCACCCACTTAAGAGCCAGGAACTCCAATTAGTGTATAGGATAGTTCTTCTCTGAAGGAGTCAGACTGCGGCTCACATAGGCGAGAGGACGCAATCTTCCCTCATTCTCCTGGTACAACACTTCGCTCAATCCATCCTGACTGGCATCAACATGCAACTCATAAGGCTTCATTGGGTCGGCATAGGCCAACACAGGGACTTTAGTGAGGCTTTCTTTCAGGTTCCAAAAAGCTTGTTCACATCTGGGACTCCACTGGTAGAGATGGCCTTGCGGTTCGCCCGGCGGCCGGTTCGCGGCGAATTTTGCTTGTTTGCAAATTCGCAAAAAGTCAGACTTTTGCCGATGTTCGCGAATATGTCCGGGCCGCCATTTTCTTTTTCATTCAGAAGAACTTTGACCCATGACACAGCCGTCAGGTGGAATGGGACAGCCAATTGAAACATTCTAGCACATGGACAGTCCCCCTACCCTATAAATAGACCCGATCTGGCGGCCATTTCACATTTCGCTTTCTGCCAGTGTAGGGAGAGGTCTGCTGTGCTCATCAGGGAGAGTTTGCTAGACACATATAGTGCTGTGAAGATCCACAAAAGCCCTTTTCAGGGCTGGTATTTTTCGGTATAGGTCTAGTATCGTTTGAGCTTAGGGAGAGGTACCCTGTGGTTGCTTTAGGGGCAGTTAGAGATCGGCTGCAGTCATACAGAAATCGCTTTGTCAATGTCCACAAAAAACATTTAAAATGCTCCAATCTAGTTTTCGGGTCTATTACAGTCTCTTTACTATAGGGGCAGGTATCCAGTGGTTGTCACAGATGTGTGAATGGACCCTATATGTATTAGACATGTATTTACCGGCTGCTGTCAGTTCTGGCTGATTTATGAAAAAAATATATATATTTCTTGCTGTAAAAAAAAAAAAACATTTAGGGCAACTTTTTCAATTGCAATACTTCTGTTATGACATTTCCATGTGCTGGGACTATTTGTGCACAGCTAGTAAGTCTTTTGTGGCTGCAAATATGACCTAAAGGTTTTCAAAGTTCGCCTCCCATTTAAGTCAATGGGGCCCGCTGCGAACTCGCGGTTCGCGGACTTTGAGAAAATTTGCGGCTGCCGTTCGCGAACCGCCCCGGCCGATGTTCGTCCATCACTATCCACTGGTCCTGGATGGATTCTTTTAATCCCCAAGGCCCTTTTTGGGGCACTTTCAACTGTGATACCCCTTCATTTGTTTCCTTCTGCAGCAACTCATTCGAAGGCTTTGCTATTTGAGCAAAATTCCTGACAAATCTTCTATAGTAAGAGCAAAATCCCAGAAAGGACCTTAGCTCGGTGACCGTCCTAGGCCTTGGCCAAGTAGTGATAACTTCAAGCTTCTGTGTATTCTTGCCATCTCTTCTTTATCTCTTCTGACAGGTCCTTGCCATTTTTGTCTATTATCTTGCCCATCTTTGCACAAAACGTTCCCTTGATATCTCCAATTTTCTTGAAAAGCTCTCGAGTATAAAGGTCCGAATCCAACAGTCAACACATTTCTCATAATACAGCCATTAATGTCTAAACTGCTGGCAACAAAAGTGAGTACACCCCTAAGTGACAATGTCAGAATTGGGCCCAAAGTGTCAATATTTTGTATGGCCAACATTATTTTCCAGCACTGCCTTAACCCTCTTGGGCATGGAGTTCACCAGAGTTCACAGGTTGCCACTGGTGTCCTCGTCCACTCCTCCATGACGACATCACGGAGCTGGTGGGAGTTAAAGGCCTTATGCTCCTTCACCTTCTGTTTGAGGAAGCCCCACAGATTCTCAATAGGGTTTAGGTCTGGAGACATGCTTGGCCAGTCCATCACCTTTACCCTCAGCTTCTTTAGCAAGACAGTGGTCATCTTGGAGGAGTGTTTGGGGTCGTTATCATGTTGGAATACTGCCCTGCGGCCCAGTCTCCGTAGGGAGGGGATCATGTTCTGCTTCAGTATGTCACAGTACATGTTGGCATTCATGGTTCCCTCAATGAACTGTAGCTCCCTATAGCCAGCAGCATTCATGCAGCCCAAGACCATGACACTCCCACTACCATGCTTGACTGTAGGCAAGACACACTTGTCTTTGTACTCCTCACCTGGTTGCCGCCACACACGCTTGACACTATCTGATGATCTGATTTCTCATCAGACCACAAGACATGGTTCCAGTAATCTATGTCCTTAGTTTGCTTGTCTTCAGCAAACTGTTTGTGGGCTTTCTTGTGCCTCATCTTTAGAAGAGGCTTCCTTCTGGGATGACAGCCATGCAGACCAATTTGATGCAGTGTGCGGCGTATGGTCTGAGCACTGACAGGCTGACTCCCCATCCCTTCAACCTCTGCAGTATTGCTGGCAGCACTAATACGTCTATTTCCCAAAGACAACCTCTGGATATGACGCTGAGCACGTGCACTCAACTTCTTTGGTCGACCATGGTGAGGCCTGATCTGAGTGGAACCTGTCCTGGTAAACTGCTGTATGGTCTTGGCCACTGTGCTGCAGTTCAGTTTCAGGGTCTTGGCAATCTTATTATAGCCTAGGCCATCTTTATGTAGAGCAATAATTCTTTTTTTGAGATGAGGTGCCATGTTGAACTTCCAGTGACCAGTATGAGAGACTGAGAGCGATAACACCAAATTTAACACACCATCCCCCCATTCACACCTGAGACCTTGTAACACTCACGAGTCACATGACACCGGGGAGGGAAAATGGCTAATTGGGCCCAATTTGGACATTGTCATTCAGGGGTGTACTCACTTCTGTTGCCAGCGGTTTAGACATTAATGGCTGTGTGTTGAGTTATTTTGAGGGGACAGTAAATTTACACTGTTATACAAGCTGTACACTCACTACTTTACATTGTAGCAAAGTCTCATTTCTTCAGTGTCGTCATATGAAAAGATAGAATAAAATATTTACAAAAATGTGAGGGGTGTACTTACTTTTGTCAGATACTGTAACTGGGTACTAATATTTATAGGTAATATTTATTGGTGTGGTTGATCCAGGGAATATCCGATTGCCTCTCGGGGGATCAGGAAGGAATTTTTTTCCCCTGCTGGAGTAAATTGGATCATGCTTTGCTGGGGGTTTTCTCCTTCCTCTTGATCCACTGGATCCACTGAGGGTATAGGATTGTGTATATAGGATTGTGTATATGGAATTGTTCGGTTGTGTTTTCTTTGTTTTTTATTGGTTGTACTAGATGGACTTTTTTCAACCAGACTAACATGAATGGTAATTGGCACCTTCAGTAGTGGCTGCTGTATAAATATAATATGTTAAATACAAAAACTGTAAAACTTCCTTGTGCTAGAAATATGGTTTGCTCTACTTTTAGTAATTAGTAGCGACACTCTCGGAGCCCCCCAGGTACACGCCGAGATAAACCACAGCTGCTGACAGAAAGAAAGCCAGGCGCTCCGCGGTAAGACAGACACATTTAATGAACTTGTTCTCCTCCGTCCCCGCTGAAAGCCAACATCTCCGAGCTGATAAAGCGTCTTTATTTCACTTGCCTCCTTCCAATCTCAAGTAAGCCTGTCAGTAGTCTGTCTAATCCTTGTCATTCTGAAGCCATGCGAGTGAGACTTCTGTACTGATAATGCACTACAAAGGTGCAGACATAATACGCAGACTGATCTCGCCTAGCGGAAGACTTGATGTGCCCACAGCAACAACCAGTATGTGTTCAGCTATGCTAAACTGGGGAAAGGATCCCACTGGTTGTTGGAGGTCACCATAGACCTTTACTCCTTCCTATTCCTTATCGCCTTGTTGGGTGAGGATTTACCATTACGTCTTGGCAGGGCTTTTCTTCAAAGAAAATAGGTGTAGGAACTCCCCTTTTCTCCGTCAGTACCCACCTCCGAGCACCATTCCTTGGTTCCATCCCCTACCCACCTCCGAGCACCATTCCTTGGTTCCATCCCCTACCCACCTCCGAGCACCATTCCTTGGTTCCATCCCCTACCCACCTCCGAGCACCATTCCTTGGTTCCATCCCCTACCCACCTCCGAGCACCATTCCTTGGTTCCATCCCCTACCCACCTCCCAGGACCATTCCTTGGTTCCACCCCCCTACCCACCTCTGAGCACCATTCCCCTGCCCACCTCCGAGCACCATTCCTTGGTTCCACACCCTACCCACCTCTGAGCACCATTCCCCTACCCACCTCCCAGCACCATTCCTTGGTTCCATCCCCTACCCACCTCCGAGCACCATTCCTTGGTTCCATCCCCTACCCACCTCCCAGCACCATTCCTTGGTTCCATCCCCTACCCACCTCCGAGCACCATTCCTTGGTTCCATCCCCTACCCACCTCCGAGCACCATTCCTTGGTTCCGTCCCCTACCCACCTCCAAGCACCATTCCTTGGTTCCACCCCCGTAACCACCTCTGAGCACCATTCCCCTACCCACCTTCCAGCACCATTCCTTGGTTCCATTCCCCACCCACCTCTGAGCACCATTCCCCTACCCACCTGCCAGTACCGCCCCTTTCAGAGAATAAAGACCCAAGTATCATTTTGTGGTGCTAAGTAATTTGTATGGAATCTGGTAATAACAAGAAAAGCAGTCAAATAGATCACCTGCAGCCAGCAACAATGTATCCCCCCAACAACAATGGACCACCCGCAATCCCCCCCAGCAACAATATACTCCTGGCAGCAACAACGGACCTCCCAACAGCCAGCAGTAATAGGACTCTCCAGCAGATCCTTTCCCTCAACAGTAGATCTCTCCCATTAACAACTGACCCACCCCCCCAGCAACATAAGACCCACCCCCAGCAACAAAAGGGTTCACTACCAGCAACAATAGACCTCCTAAGCCACAATAGACCCCCTGCAAAATAAATCCTCCCCAGTTACAATAGATCCCCCAGCAGCCAGCATCAATAGACTCTAGCATATCCCTTCCCCCAACAGTAGATCTCTCCCAGTAACAACGGACCCTTCCCCCCAGCAACATAAGACCCACCCCCAGCAACAATAGGTTCCCTACCAGCAACAATAGACCTCCTCAGCAACAATAGACCCCCCTGAAAAATAGATCCCCTCCACCTAAAATAGATCCCCCAGCAGCCAACATCAACAGACCCTGCAGCACACCCCATCACCTCTTCCCATTACATACAATCAGTCCTGGAGGTGTCGGAACTTCGTTCCCCTGAAAAAAAGCCCTGCATCTTGGTAACACAATCCCATAGTTCCCAACAGTCCTTGATTTCAAAGGACTGTCCCTGATTTGGAACTAAGCCCCTCTGTCCCTCTTTCCTCCTCATTTCGGTCTGATCTATATAGTTCAGGGGTGTCAAACTCAATTTCATCACAGGCGGTATCAGCATTATAGTAACCCTTAGAGGCCCGGTTCTATTTGTAGCCCCCTACCATTAAAAGTCAAGAGTTACCCACTCTCCCCTACATCACAGTGCAACCGCCTTACCATACTATGCTGCTGGGAAGAAGCTAGGGTGGAGCTGGAAAGCAGAAATTGTAGGGTCTGGAGGAGAACCAGAGGAGGGCTGGAGCCAGCTGCCTGAGTCTGCTGAATGCTGAGACCAGTGGAGGTGGAGACAATGGGGTACTGCTGCTGCACAGAGAGATGCAGGATCTGTAATCCTCCTCTCTGCTGACAACTGCAGAGATGGGGGGTTGGCAGAGACGAGCCTCTCTTTGGCTGCACAGAGAAGCACAGGATCTGGCGGAGGAGTTCTGTCCTCCTCTCTGCTGCCGACTGCAGAGATGGGAGGTTAGCAGAGACAAGCCTGTGGACTTAAGCAGATGATCTCATGTCTAAGCTATGATTCAAGCATTGGTTTGTGAGTACATTCACCTCTGTTTTCAATGGCGGTCCCCCCTATCCATTCGTCCGGCCCCCTAATATTCATGCAGGGTGCCAGATGCATGGATTCCAATGGGTTTTTTTTTTTAAGCACATGATTAGAGGCTTTAATAGGCTTCAAAAAAGGGTGGGCTGGGGGCGCAGAGCACTGCACCCTGAGCCCACCCAGTTGTGTGACAATAGTGAAGGAATATTCGCTATTGTCACACCGATTCTCCTCCTGGCCAATCAGGAAGCGAGTCCTGAGACTCATTTCCTGATTGGCCGAAAGGAGAAGCCATGCTATTGGCCAAGGAGGAGGAGGGAGGAGATGCAGGGGAAGCCGACGCTGCTGACTGCCCTCCACGTGTCATTCCAGGGTGAGTGAGCCGGCGACCGGGGGTATGGTGTGCGAGCTGGTGTGGTCCGCGGGTGGGGGGGGGGGGGTATGGTGTGCGAGCTGGTGTGGTCCGCGGGTGGGGGGGGGGGTATGGTGGGCAAGCTGGTGTGGTTCGGGAGGGGGGTATGGTGTGGTCCGTCTACTGCCCCCCTGGCCCATGGAGCACCAGCCACCACTGTCCGTTTTATACCAATTAATAAAACATGTTTTGAGGATTCGTTTCCTATAATTACTCCTCTCTGCTGAGACAAGGTGGGGGGGGGGGTAGAAATGGGGGGGGGGGTTTAGCAGCTGCAGGAGAGGTGTAAGGGCCACATGAAATGGTCTGAAGGGCCTGATTTGGCCCCGGGCCGTGTGTTTGACACACGTGATATAGTTGTATATAAAATGCACTTTTTATCTTTCAAAAAGTGTTTCCCGACACTAAACCTTTCATTCAATTTTTAAATTTCTGTTTTGTAAATTTCAAAAAGTCAATATAAAGGAATAGCATGGTATAAAAAAAAACACGTATTTACGTCGCCACTTTGAATGTTGTGGTAGCAGATAGCTGCAATAACCCCGGTATTTCTCTACGTAGCTGGCGGTCCTCTTTCACATAAAAGTGGTGCCAGTGGTGGGATTGCTGCATGATTACTTTTATGGGCGGCAGGAGAGGTGACCCCCCCCCCCCCAGGGCATTGGCGGCATTGGGCTCACTCCAGGACTCAGGGCCAGTTCACACCACGAATCGCACAGGAACACACTGTACATTCCTGTGTGATTCACATGCATTCCAGGTGCCGTGCAATTTCAGCCCATTCGCTTGTCAGACCACACCAAGAGTTATAAAACGCACCGGATCCGGATCACATGGTACTACTGTACCATACAATCTGATGCAGGCAAACGCATTACATTTGCAATCTAAGTTTGGGATGTCATTAAGTTGCCACTGACACCCCACTGTTAATTGTAACTGCAGTGCATTTTAAATGCAGTGCAGGAAACACACAGAGAATGCAGGTTTCCCACACTGCATGCTGGTGTGAACTAGCCCTGGACTTGCAAGATGTTGTCCTCCTCTCCGGAAGGTCCCACAAAAAGCAGGACATTTAGGAAGTATTGTTGATTGATTTGCATTAGAAAGGGGGTTGTGTTTGGGGGGAGGTTTTGTACTGGGGAGGGGTTTTGGGTGGGATTTATGATGGAACTAAGCAGCGGAGTTGTACTGACGTGGGGGAATTGGGAGGGAAAGCGGATTTGTGTTTGGAGGGGATTTGGGGGTGGTGTATTTGTGCTGGGATGTGGTTTTGTGTTGGGAGGGGGTATTTAGGGGGTGTAAAAATGTTTGTGCTGGGAAAGGGGATTTGGGGAGCGAATTTGTGCTAGAAATGGGGAAAAGATTTACACTGGGAGGAAGATCTGTGCTTGAAGAAGTATTAGGGGATTGTTTTGCTGGGAGAAGAAATTTGAGGGGATTTGTTGTGCTGGGAAGGGAGCTTGGGTGGGAGAGAATTTGTACTGGAATGGGGGGTTGTGCTAGGAGGGAGCATTTGGGGGGGGGGGTGGAAGAGGGTTTATTCTGAGAGGGGTATCTGAGAGGGGTATGGGGGGGGGGAGGATTTGTGCTGGAAGGGGAAAGAGGATTCGTGCTGGGAAGGGTATGGAAATGAGTGCTAAGATGGGGGAAATTAGAAGAAGGGGGATTGGCCTGAGTCTAGGGACTTGGGAAGGCTGGAGGAGGGGGGAGTGTACAAATTAGTGCTGGATTTTTTTTTTTTTTTTTTTTAAGGGGAGGGAGTGGGTATTTTGGCTGAAAAGGTAAAGTTTTCTTTTTTTTTTTTTGGGGGGGGGGGGATTTTTTACTCTCCTTACCCCTACACTGTCCCATGAATTCTGTGCATTAAACTCCTGTCCCCTGCATTCTGTGCATAACACTCCTGTCCCCTGCATTCTTTGCATTACATTCCTGTCCCTGCATTCTGTGCATTACACTCCTGTCCCCTGCATTCTTTGCATTACACTCCTGTCCCCTGCATTCTGCGCATTACACTCCTGTCCCCTGCATTCTGTGCATTACACTCCTGCCCCCTGCATTCTGTGCATTACACTCCTGTCCCCTGCATTCTGTGCATTACACTCCTGCCCCCTGCATTCTGTGCATTATACTCCTGTCCCCTGCATTCTTTGCATTACACTCCTGCCCCCTGCATTCTGTGCATTACACTCCTGTCCCCTGCATTCTGTGCATTACACTCCTGTCCCCTGCATTTTGTGCATAACACTCCTGTCCCCTGCATTCTTTGCATTGCACTCCTGTCCCCTGCATTCTGTGCATTAAACTCCTGTCCCTGCATTCTGTGCATTACACTCCTGTCCCCTGCATTCTGTGCATAACACTCCTGTCCCCTGCATTCTGTGCATTACACTCCGGTCCCCTTAATTCTGTGCATTATACTCCTGTCCCCTGCATTCTTTACATTACACTCCTGTCCCCTGCATTCTTTGCATTACACTCCTGTCCCCTGCATTCTGTGCATTACACTCCTGTCCCCTGCATTCTTTGCATAACACTTCTGCCCCCTGAATTCTGTGCATTACACTCCGGTCCCCTGCATTCTGTGCATTATACTCCTGTCCCCTGCATTCTTTGCATAACACTCCTGTCCCCTGCATTCTGTGCATTACACTCCTGTCCCCTGCATTCTTTGCATTACACTCCTGTCCCCTGCATTCTGTGCATTACACTCCTGTCCCCTGCATTCTTTGCATTACACTCCTGTCCCCTGCATTCTTTGCATTACACTCCTGCCCCCTGCATTCTGTGCATTACACTCCTGTCCCCTGCATTCTGTGCATTACACTCCTGTCCCCTGCATTTTGTGCATAACACTCCTGCCCCCTGCATTCTTTGCATTACACTTCTGTCCCCTGCATTATTTGCATTGCACTCCTGTCCCCTGCATTCTTTGCATAACACTCTTGCCCCCTGCATTCTGTGCATTAAACTCCTGTCCCTGCATTCTGTGCATTACGCTCCTGTCCCCGGCATTCTTTGCATTACACTCCTGTCCCCTGCATTCTGTGCATAACACTCCTGTCCCCTGCATTCTGTGCATTACACTCCGGTCCCCTGCATTCTGTGCATTATACTCCTGTCCCCTGCATTCTTTACATTACACTCCTGTCCCCTGCATTCTTTGCATTACACTCCTGTCCCCTGCATTCTGTGCATTACACTCCTGTCCCCTGCATTCTTTGCATAACACTCCTGCCCCCTGCATTCTGTGCATTACACTCCGGTCCCCTGCATTATGTGCATTATACTCCTGTCCCCTGCATTCTTTACATTACACTCCTGTCCCCTACATTCTTTGCATTACACTCCTGTCCCCTGCATTCTGTGAATTACACTCCTGTCCCCTGCATTCTGTGCATTACACTCCTGTCTCCTGCATTCTTTGCATTGCACTCCTGTCCCCTGCATTCTTTGCATAACACTCTTGCCTCCTGCATTCTGTGCATTAAACTCCTGTCCCTGCATTCTGTGCATTACGCTCCTGTCCCCAGCATTCTTTGCATTACACTCCTGTCCCCTGCATTCTGTGCATTACACTCCTGTCCCCTGCATTCTGTGCATAACACTCCTGTCCCCTGCATTCTGTGCATTACACTCCGGTCCCCTGCATTCTGTGCATTATACTCCTGTCCCCTGCATTCTTTACATTACACTCCTGTCCCCTGCATTCTGTGAATTACACTCCTGTCCCCTGCATTCTGTGCATTACACTCCTGTCCCCTGCATTCTTTGCATTACACTCCTGTCCCCTGCATTCTGTGCATTACACTCCGGTCTCCTGCATTCTTTGCATTACACTCCTGTCCCCTGCATTCTGTGCATTACACTCCTGTTCCCTGCATTCTTTGCATTACACTCATGTTCCCTGCATTCTTTGCATTACACTCCTGTCCCCTGCATTCTGTGCATTACACTCCTGTCCCCTGCATTCTTTGCATTACACTCCTGTCCCCTGCATTCTGTGCATTTCACTCCTGTCCCCTGCATTCTTTGCATTACACTCCTGTCCCCTGCATTCTGTGCATAACACCCCTGTCCCCTGCATTCTGTGCATTACACTCCTGTTCCCTGCATTCTTTGCATTACACTTCTGTTCCCTACATTCTGTGCATTACACTCCTGTCTCCTGCATTCTTTGCATTACACTCCTGTTCCCTGCTTTCTGTGCATTACACTCCTGTCCCCTGCATTCTTTGCATTACACTCCTGTCCCCTGCATTCTGTGCATAACACCCCTGTTCCCTGCATTCTGTGCATTACACTCATGTTCCCTGCATTCTTTGCATTACACTCCTGTCCCCTGCATTCTTTGCATTACACTCCTGTCCCCTGCATTCTGTGCATTACACTCCTGTCTCCTGCATTCTTTGCATTACACTCCTGTCCCCTGCATTCTGTGCATAACACCCCTGTCCCCTGCATTCTGTGCATTACACTCCTGTTCCCTGCATTCTTTGCATAACACTCCTGTTCCCTGCATTCTGTACATAACACTCCTGTCCCCTGCATTCTGTGCATTAAACTCCTGTTCCCTGCATTCCTTGCATTACACTTCTGTTCCCTGCATTCTGTGCATTACACTCCTGTCCCCTGCATTCTGTGCATAACACTCCTGTCCCCTGCATTCTGTGCATTACACTCCTGCCCCCTGCATTCTTTGCATTACACTCATGTTCCCTGCATTCTTTGCATTACACTCCTGCCCCCTGCATTCTTTGCATTACACTCCTTTCCCCTGCATTTTTTGCATTACACTCCTGCCCCCTGCATTCTGTGCATAACACCCCTGTCCCCTGCATTCTGTGCATTACACTCCTGTTCCCTGCATTCTGTGCATAACACTCCTGTCCCCTGTATTCTGTGCATTACACTCCTGTTCCCTGCATTCTTTGCATTACCCTCCTGTTCCCTGCATTCTGTGCATAACACTCCTGCCCCTGCATTCTGTGCATTACACTCCTGTTCCCTGCATTCTTTGCATTACACTTCTGTTCCCTGCATTCTGTGCATTACACTCCTGTTCCCTGCATTCTGTGAATAACACTCCTGTCCCCTGTATTCTGTGCATTACACTCCTGTTCCCTGCATTCTTTGCATTACCCTCCTGCCCCCTGCATTCTGTGTATAACACTCCTGCCCCCTGCATTCTTTGCATTACACTCCTGTCCCCTGCATTCTTTGCATTACACTCCTGTCCCCTGCATTCTTTGCATTACACTCCTGCCCCCTGCATTCTGTGCATAACACTCCTGTTCCCTGCATTCTTTGCATTACACTCCCGTCCCCTGCATTCTTTGCATTACACTCCTGTCCCCTGCATTCTGTGCATTACATTCCTGTTCCCTGCATTCTTTTCATTACACTCCTGTCCCCTGCATTCTTTGCATTACACTCCTGTCCCCTGCATTCTGTACATAACACCCCTGTCCCCTGCATTCTGTGCATTACACTCCTGTTCCCTGCATTCTGTACATAACACTCCTGTCCCCTGCATTCTGTGCATTAAACTCCTGTTCCCTGCATTCTTTGCATTACACTTCTGTTCCCTGCATTCTGTGCATTACACTCCTGTCCCCTGCATTCTGTGCATAACACTCCTGTCCCCTGCATTCTGTGCATTACACTCCTGCCCCCTGCATTCTTTGCATTACACTCATGTTCCCTGCATTCTTTGCATTACCCTCCTGTTCCCTGCATTCTGTGCATAACACTCCTGCCCCCTGCATTCTGTGCATTACACTCCTGTTCCCTGCATTCTTTGCATTACACTTCTGTTCCCTGCATTCTGTGCATAACACTCCTGTCCCCTGTATTCTGTGCATTACACTCCTGTCCCCTGTATTCTGTGCATTACACTCCTGTTCCCTGCATTCTTTGCATTACCCTCCTGCCCCCTGCATTCTGTGTATTACACTCCTGCCCCCTGCATTCTTTGCATTACACTCCTGTCCCCTGCATTCTTTGCATTACACTCCTGTCCCCTGCATTCTTTGCATTACACTCCTGCCCCCTGCATTCTGTGCATAACACTCCTGTTCCCTGCATTCTTTGCATTACACTCCCGTCCCCTGCATTCTTTGCATAACACTCCTGTCCCCTGCATTCTTTGCATTACACTCCTGTCCCCTGCATTCTGTGCATTACATTCCTGTTCCCTGCATTCTGTGCATTACACTCCTGTTCCCTGCATTGTATGCATTGCACTCCTGTTCCCTGCATTCTGGGCATTGCACTCCTGCCCCCTGCATTTTGGGCATTGCACTATTGCTCCATGCATTCTGGGCATTACATTCCTGCCCCCTGCATTCTTGGCATTGCACTCCTGCTGCCTGTATTCTGTGCGTAATATTCCTGTCCCCTGCATTCTGTTTTTGGAGCCCCCCCCCATCTACTCACATCCCACTTTCAGCCCTCCACACAGTCAATTTTTGGCTCTGCCTCTCCTCCACTGAACAGCAGCAGGAGCGGCAGTGAGATCGTCCAGCAGGGGGGCATCTGCAACTGAGCCACCAGGCTGTTTCTCAGCCAGCATGGGATACATTATTTCAGCCCTGAATTTCGGGGACAAAACCGGGGACAGACTTGGACCAGGACAGTGTCCTCAATCTGGGGACTGTCCCCGGTAACCAGGGACGTCTGGTCACCCTAACTTACTGTAAGGGGAGGCAGCGGCTGTATGAACACAGCTGCAGGACCTCATTTGAGTGGTGTGCAGGTGGGGGTTATTGGCCCTGAATTCACACTGTCTGTGTTCAGGGCCACACACCTGTCAGATAAGGACCTGTGGCTGTGTTCATACAGCTGATGTCTCCCCATAGCATAACACAGGCTGCCTGCACACAGCTCCAGCCACACTGTACAGGCCACAGCATTCAAATGAAAGAGCCCCAATATTTCATTCACACACACAGAGCTTTAGTAGGAATTTTGTTGTGTTTATGTCCACTACTAATGATTTCACTGTATTTTTAGCGAAAATATAATTATTTTTTTTTTGGGGGGGGGGGGGGGTTGGGGCTGTCATGTAGGCTGTGTGGGACTCTGTCATTCCTCGCAGCAGTCCTGGTTACCATTGCTAAATGTGACAGCTTTCTCCTAGTTGTTAGGGAGCCAGCACCCGCCAGTGTCCTAACAACCAGCGATTCATCCCTGCCTGGTAAATTCTGGTAAGAATTTTATGGGTCCCCACAGAAAAAAATGGCATGGGGTCCCATCCAAATTCCATACCAGACCCTTGAAGCCTGGTATGGATTTCATTGGGGTACCCCAAGCAAAAGACAAGAAAAAAAATTGTAGGGTCTACCCAAAATCCATGCAAGACCATTATCCAAGCAGTGGAGTGGGCAGGCAAAGCATGTTGTCCTCCTGTTGATAGGGAAAAGGGCTTCTTCCCCACAGTAGTGGACTGATGGTGGTGGGCATCTGTGGGTAGGAATTCAATCGTACCCACTGCTGTGTTTCTGCAAATGAGGAGCAAGAGACCCTGGAGAGATTCATCTCTCGTGCACATTGTTTGATCGAGATGGGGCTCAGGTAAGTATTAGGTACTGTTAGACAGGAAAAATTTGTTTGTTGCAGGCTGGCCGGAAAGCTGAGCTGAGAATTTTCTTTGGTTTTGTTTAACATGCGTTGCCCTTCCATGTTCTCCTTGCTGTGAAGGCCAGTTATAGGTATGGCAGTGGCCATTTGTAAGTATTAGGGGGCTTGCAGTGCCATCTTAGGAGCATTAAAGGGCCCCGGGCAATGCAGTGCACTGGGCCCCCGCATACACAATCACCCACAAGAATAAAAATGCAAATTATTGATAAGGCGATATTTATTGGTACAGCAGTGCCAGGCTAATGACAGCTTCCAAGTTCGGCGGCTGGGTCCAGTGAACACACACAGGGACGGGAGTCAGAATTGACTGTCCTGTGTGCGCCTGTTCCCATGGAGGCGAACAGGCATTCCTGCAGTTGTGGGCTCCCCCTCCACGGCCCAAGTGGCCTGACAGCGCAGGCCCAACAGGCGCTTGCCACTGGTGGCGGAATGCACACGGGAATCGGGACTAATGCTTGGCTGAGGCTGGGGCTGGGTCGCTGGGAAGGTGGGGCCCCCCTGGCAAGTGGGGCCCCCGGGCAACTACCCAGTGTGCCCATTCGGTAAGATGGCCCTGGGGGCTCGGGGGGCTGCACTCAGAAGGTTTTTTTGCCTTCATGCATAGGATGCAGTTAGGTAAACAAAACCACTTGGAGGATTCAAATTCTGTAGGATATTTGGGCACCACTACCAAAGATTGGCAGCTGAGGCAGTAGGAGAGGATCCAGGAGAGGATCCAGGAGAGGATCCAGGAGAGGATGTTGGTTCAGGGGAGAGTGGAGGTGGAGATAGAATAGGAAACATTTTTGAAAGTCTACAATTGTCTTCAAAAATAAAATGATTTCTCTAAAGTTGGATTCTTCCCCAGTTTGAAGAGATTTGCAATTCTCTATGAAGTCTCCAAAAATACAATTTCCAAGAATTAGCTACAGAAATACAGTTTGTGGTATTAACGAATAATTAGAAAACATATTGGCAGTTTACTTTATGGCCGGGGCCGTCCATCCCTTTCAGGGAACCACATAATGGTCTGCTGGATTCCTAGCTTTGAAATGGGGTCTTCTAGGAACGCCCTGTGAAGTTCTTACAGAAATGGTAAATCAATATTACATCAGAAATGGTCGGCTTGTTTATCTATGAATAATTCTACTTGATTCACAGTGAAGAGTATTTCCATACTGTTTTTTTTTTTTTTCTGTCTCAGATATGGTCCTCCTAATAACAAAATTCTCCATCCTCATGGAGGAGTCTGGACTCATTTTTCAGAAACCAAGATAGGTCCTGCTGGTCACACATCGCAATGATTTTTTTTTTTTCATCTAATCAGTTGTTTTATCTGATTATTTCATTGTTTAGATGTTTAAAAATGGCCATTTGATTCAACACAGACGAAAAGCTTGCCAATATAAATTCATTTACTTTAATGACAAAAGTCAATGGGGCGCTCCCAAATGTAGCTGTGGCAATCATCTGTAGCACCCTCTGACTCATTGTAAACTCTGTGAGTCAGAAATTGGGTCAGGTTACTACAGGTCAGGCTGTATGACTCCACAGAGGTGGGTCTCTGGTACCTCCCCCTGGATCTAGAAGTTTGGACAATCTTCTAGAAGTTGGTGGGCAGAGGCCAGGAGGATCTGATCGGTATACTTGAGGGAACTTGACCAATTCCCCAGGCAGAATGTTCTGGCAGGGTGGCTGATAGTTTGTTACAGTAGTAAAATAGTTTGGCTTGGCTGGCACCCAACTCTGTGTTTATCTGGGTCAGAGTGAGTGACTCAGGGAGGCTGGATGACTCATCAGGCAGCACTTCTAGTACCTAACCCTACTTGCTGGAACCTTGGAGAAGTTTCCAGAAGAATGGGAGCGAGGTTAGGAGGAGCTGCCTGGAGTGTTGAGCAGGGCTCCAGCTAGTTCCAAGCAAAATGGGCTGGCATGGGGTAGGCCCCTCTTAAATACGCAGAGTCAGGCCAGCAATGGCAGCGTGGAATTTGGGTGGAAGATTCGAGTTGGAGTGCTGTGGAGACTGTCGGTGCCCTTGAGGGTAGCCCCCTAGTTGGGAGGGGTGTGATCTCTGGCCTTGGGCTCAGGTGCTGGAGGGATTCTCTCAAGATACACGGAGGAGTCCTGTGCAGTGGCAAGGAAGCAAGAGTGGGGTTAGACATCCAGGAGATCTCCAGGGAGAAGGCAGCTGGGTGGGCTGGTGAGTGTGACTGTCTTGGAGGACTGTGGGAAGTAGCCAGGAGGGCTAGAGAAAGGGGCAGCTGCGGCCAGGTGGGCTGGCAGTGCCTGAAGAGATGGTGCTGGGATCAGTAGCCACAGGAATGTAGCTGGATGTAGAGAGTGGATATAGTTAAAGTGAGGAGACTTTGTTCCAGTCAAGAGGGCTTCCCATTGTAGCACTTCTCCCATAGGAATCACTGACTATAGATTTCCCTGGGTCTCCCTCTCATTATCCTGCAGCCAGTTTCACACCTATCCGCTCGTTATCCAATGACCAGTCTAGGGGATTTGTTTTTTGTACTAGGATGTACTTTTGGATAGGAGAAGGGATTAGCGGGATACTCCAACTTTAACTATGTACAGATGAGGACGACTCTCACTTGGCCTCACTTGGTGGAACTGAATAGCAGACCCTCTGCTGAACCATACAGCATTTTTATGGAAGAATAGGTCCTTTGCTTGCTCTGGCTGCAGACTCCATGAACTCTGATTCCTCCTGGACACTAACCAGTATCCCCTTTAGCTGGCCCCCGTCCACTGACTTTACAAGCTTGAAGGGATGGCGCTCACAGAAAAGGCCCCTAGACTTAGGTCTGTACTCACAGTAGCTAGGAAAATGTCCTTCTAGGTGTGTCTACCTCCCAGTCAGCTCCTCAGGGCATCTGGGTTGCAGCTTATGCGACTCTGGTCCTCAAGTCGACTACCTGAGGCCGCATGGCAGCCTGTACAGAGGAGGGGCAGCACACATGCTCTCATGGTATAAATACAGTTACCCAGCATGCCTTGAGGCACCTTCCTCAGCCAATGGCCAGGGCTGTATAGCTACACCCCTGTTCCCATTTGTCAGGCTTCCTCAAAATGTACAATATGCTCCATCCTATTGGTGCAGTGAGAAACAGGCCAGACAACATGAGCAGCATCTGATCACACTGAGCACTGAGCAGACCCTATCAATGGATCACTTCTCCAGTGCCATCTTAAGAGCATTATAGGCCCCCCCCACCAATGTAGTGCACTAGGCCCCGCCTACACAATCACCCACAGGAATAAAAATGCAAATTATCGATAAGGCGATATTTATTGGAACAGCAGTGCCAGGCTAATGACAGCTTCCAAGTTGGGTGGCTGGGTCCGGTGAACACACACATGGATGGGAGTCAGACTCGGCTGTCCTGTGTGTACCTGTTCCTGTGGAGGCGGACAGGCATTCCTGCAGTTGTGAGCTCCCCCTCCACGGCCCAAGTGGCCTGACAGTAGCGCAGGGCCGACAGGCGCTTGCCACCAGCTAAGTTTGGTGGCAGGGTGCACTCGGGAATCTGGACTAATGCTTGGCTGGGGCTGGGTCGCTGGGCAGGTGGGGCCCCTGGGCAACTGCCCAGTGTGCCCATTCTGTAAAATGGCCCTGCGCTGCTCCCTGTTAGGCAGAGAGCACCTAAATTTGCCTGACAGTCCTCCTGTTAGGCAGGGAAACCCAAAAACTATGCACTTTCTCTAACACCTACCTAGGAGGGTGTTACACCATAATGCCCCTTTCCCCATCCAAGTTTAATACCCCTAAATAAAATACAAAACAAGTGAGCCTGTGGAAATTTGTCTCAAGTGAGCCTGTAGAAATTTGGTGTGCCTGGCTGTGCAGGGTGGGGGTCCAATTCACCAGCGGCTCCAAGGTGGGGTGCGCTGTTCTAGAAGCCCATGAGACCCTCATTGCAATGAATTTGTTCGTTTTATGTTCAGAAAAGTGACACAGACCATCTTCTGAAGCAGACACATTTCTAGTCCTTAAAAACGTTAATGATAGCTTGAAGAGGCGCATTGAAAATAATGGGTTAATAAAAGTATGCATTGAACAAAATAAAAGAATAAAAACATTATTAAAAAAAAAGAATTGCTGCCGTACTTAAAAATGAGCAATCTGCGGGGCCTTTGATGGAAGGCAGGCAGCCGAAATGGTTCTTTTTAACCTAACAAAATAAATGTGATTTTGTTGTAAAGCTTGAACACAACCTGCAGACTCCGGTGACTGTGTATTTCCTCGGGGAAACTTGTCCAATTTCAATCTGAGTTCTTTTACCAATCCCCACTTACTACCTCCCCGGGAAACAAATCCACTTTTCTGATTACTTTTTGAGTGAAAAATGTCATTTCTTGCAGGCAATTGGATGCTCTTCCCATTTTGCATTACACACACTTGTTTGTCTTGTGAATGGTATGTGCGGAGGGGCAGACAGGACCCCGTGTTCTGTTTAATGGAGTCCATTTATAAAATTCTAGATTGGTGCACATAGAGAACATGGAGCTCCTTTCATAACTGAGCTTTTCACTACCAGAAATTGAGGTTTTGTTGGAATTCCCCTACTAGCTTCTTAGAGACTTTGGTGGCAAGTTCTCCACCCCACCATTACGTTTTCCATTTTATCCACAAACAGGACAAGGGGGTCTAACTTATTTCCCAAAATGAAGAGTCACAGTACTTCACCATGAGCTCAGAAGGATTCTGCAATAAATGACAGTTAGTAGTACGATTGGCAGAGGCGCTCGTTGGGCTTTTTTGCAGACTCCTTCTGAACCCATGGATTTCACACTTGTGACGATGTTCACCGTCACTGGGAAGGGGCAGATACTTGGGGGATGCTGAGAGAATGGTTTGGATGGCTTCAGATGGGACAGTTTATATTTGTCAGCAATATCTCTCGGGAAATGTATGAAGATGAATGGTTTGACATTTCAGATTGCTAGAATATTGCAGGAGTGTCTCATAGACCCTTGCTAGATAGTTTGAGGTGGGGTGGGGTTTGTTATTGGTAAGTGCCTGTATTCCATTGTTCTATTGTTTCTGTCTGCCCTAAGATAAACTTAATATGGGATGTATATGTGTATGTGAATTGGATGCTAAGGGGGAGGGGGAGGATTGTCCCACAGTGTATATCTCTTTGTGCATGTGTTTGAATAAACAGTTTGAGTTCTATTTCACCCTCAATCTAGAGTCCTGTCTCTCATTGGGGAAATCTGCTACAAGGGATTGCTATGCTCTTCAAACTTCTGGGGAAAGAGAGGTTCACCCACTGGAACCTGGAGCCTTGTCATAGGTCCAGGGTGGGAAGGAGACGGCAAGACCCCAACCAAGCTGTGGCAGTTAATGGGGTCTGAGGTGGTTATGGTGTCTGGTGGAGTGCTTGGAGCCCTCGGGAAGCACAAGGAGCATCCGTCAATGGAGGTACCCAGTCGGGGTGCCGGTTGATCCGTTACAACACTCTCACCTGAAAACCCCAAATTGGAGCCACAATTGGGACCCCAATGGCACTGAATGTGACCAACCACATACGGCATGGAGAAAGGTTTTTTTTTTTCTCCACCTACTTCCTTGGAAAGTTGCATGTTCTCACTGTCAGGAGTAAGTAACACTCCTGTTCCATGGCAGCTGCTGGTCTCGTTCCAGCATTCTGGTTTTGGCTGAGCTGCATTCTCCCTGTCTGACTGTCCATGTCAGGGAAGTATCCCCAGAAGACCTGGAAAATAAAGCAATTTTCAATATGGCCGTGCTAATTTGTAAAAGAGCATTAGCCAGCGCCAGGCAATGGCGGATTTGTGAGCGCGGTAGTGCATCGGCACACGCAGTGCATGCTAATTGCCAGCATTCAGTGGCCTATATAAGGACAGCAGCTCCTCTCACAAATTGCTGGATAATCGTCAGCCCTCCCTTGTTCCTGTGCCTTGTGTATCCTGATCTTGGACTTCCTGTTACCGAACCGGTTTGCCCTTTGACCTGCTTCATCTTGATTCCTGGCTCTAACCCCTGGTTTGAACTAAAGACTTTGCTTCTGCATGATCCACTGTGTTTGACCTCGGCTTGGCTCACTGACTCTGCTATTATCTGCCTACCCATGTATGGCCCCGGCTTGTTCAAGTTTCCGCTACCTGCACAGTTTACACCATCCATGCTGGGGGGGCTGCGCTCTGTCCTTGTCTTCATCCTGCACTCAGTAGGTCAACGGTGAGATATTTTTACTTCTCTTCACTAGGAATCCTTTAGGCATGTCTGTGGCAGAAGCGTTGCAGCCTTTTTACTGGCCATCAGAGTGGCCCAGGGGGCAATTTCCCCCCTGCCCCCTGGCCCTGTCCTCCACTGGGCGTGATACCCACCCCCTAGGGCAACCGCAGCCTCAACAGATGGAAGTCATTTGCCATCCTTATCTATTTCTATAATTGAACCATTTTTTTTTTTTTTGCCATTTTTTGAACCAATCAACTACACTGAAATTACACCATCTTCCGGGGACACCCTCGGCTGTACGAGTGACCACTGTCCACTAGGACCAAACACCTCAGACATTAGTTGACCACCACACCCCAGGGTAATTCACCCTGCTTGAGATGATTGCAGCCATATTATTGCACTTGTAAAAATAATTGCCCTGTCACTGGCGGCAACTCACCAAAGACTGTAAAGAAAACATTCACCTGCTCTTAACTGTAAAACTAAAAAAAATTATTGCGCTACTAGCTTAGAGGAACAGCTGCTAGCACCACAATACAACAACATTTTGATAAAAAAAAAAGTGCTGAGCTTGGTGAGAAGTGTACCTGTCATGTATGAACAGGTCTGCTTATATAAACAAGTGTACCTCTTAGACAAGCAAATTAAAAAATATGATACCATACAATAAAGTGCAAACTGCAATAAACATATTCAAAACAGTACATATGAGTGTATAATAACTGTGACGGTACTCACCATCACTGGGAGTGAAAGACAGATACTTAATCGTTTGGATTGCTTCAAGTGGGACAGTAATATTTGTCAGCAACATCTCTCAAGGAATATGAAGATGTAATCCCACATTACACTGTGAGACCTATAGCCTGTTGCCATGAAGACTCCAAAATAATCATAGCTATCATGATGTGTATTCCATGTACTTCAACGTAGGAGAAGGACAGACTTTCATTGGCAGTCTTGTCCTATTGTCTATCTATTGAGGTGGAATGTGGATTGTGTTAAGTCTGCCTGTCCCATTGTTAATTGTTAATGAGCCCACATTGTTCTGTCCAGATGGCTAGATAATTAGTTCACGTTAATTCTGTTTCTGTATTCAATTTCATCTGCATAAGATAATGTAATCAGGCAACCACTGACCTGTGTGTGGTAATCTTATCAGGAGGGGGGAATGTGTCCATGTTGTATATAAATTCTGTGTGACTGTTCAATAAAGAGAGAGTCCAGTACAAGCTAAGTTGTTTGCTAGCTTTGTATGAGGACAGCTGGGAAAATATGGTATCTATGTTCATGACTAAAAGGAACCCATATACTGACGGAAGTCCACAAGTACAGTGTGGGTCGGCAGTTCTGTTACAATACAATTAGCTCATAGCTGTGCAAAAAAGTATCATAAAAAATTGGAAAGATAAAGTGCGTGAAGTGACAATTCACTGTAAATGTGAATGGGGGAGCTGCCTCTATTGCAATAGTCCACACAAATGGTTAAGGATAGAGTGCGCTTCAACCAAAGATGTCTTAATCCTAGGAAGGGGTCACCAGGACGTGTACATCCACCACCCGGGAGAGGAAGTTAATACTCTTACCGGAAATAGTGGACTCACCTGCCAGCGGCAAAGAGTCAATCAAGCGTGGATCTCGAGCATGGATAATAAAAATCTCTGACAGGCTGACATCATCCTTCTCCTTTCTTTCAGGTCCCTTCTAGTGGATCATTGACTCGAATAACCATAAAAGACAAAAAATCTCCTCATAGTGTAAAACCTTCTCAAAGAAGTTTTATTAAAAAGTAGAACACTTAGATCCAATCTGAAGTAACAAGTGATTAACAGAAGGAAGTAATGAATATGTGATCACAACTGGAATCCAAACAGACACAATGACACGGAGCAAGCTCAATACAACCCAACACGACAAATCCTTTATTTAAAAAAAATAAAAATAGTGTCCTTGGATGTAAATCCATCATTAATCACGCAGCCCGCCGGACCCGAAAATTTGAAAAAATTAAAAGCGCTCTCGCCTTCTGGGAAGCCTCCCGCCATATGCCTACTCTGTGCTTTGACATTTCTGAGAGCGTATTTTATTTTTTCTGTTTTGGGTCCGGCGGGTGGCGTGATTGACGATGGATTTACATCTAGGGACAGTATTTTTTACATTTTTAATAAAGGACTTCTCAAAAACTGTTTCTTGTGGTGATTACTTTTTGACACTTTTTTGGTGAATGCCAAGGGTTGTTGGGAAGAGGCCCTTCTCCCCATCAACATGTGGACAGGGTGCTTTGGAGTCAGGGGGGGAGGGGGGGGTACGAAGTCCCCCCACCCCGAAGCATGCACCCATGTATGGTTCAGGGGGGAGGGGGGCGCTCGCTTGTCCCCTCCCCTTTCCTGATCTGTTGGGCCGCATGCCCAGATAAGGGTCTAGTATGGATTTTGAAGGTACCCCACGCCTTTTTTTATTTTATTTTGGCCTGAAGGGCCTGGTATGGACTGGAGGAGGGGCACCCTGTTTTTTTTCTTTATTTTTTCAATAGCGGGGTGCCGGCAAGTGTAACCGAAAGTCATTTCAAATGGGATTTGACTTGTTTTATTTTTTTTTTTTTAAGAAATGTAATTTTTGCTGCAGCATGTTTTATGCTTGCTACAGATGCGCCTCTTTACAGGGGACCCCCCAGGCACTATATTTAAAGGGATTTTTCATTTTTGTTGTTACACTTTAGGCATAATTGAAATCACTGCTCCTGAAAAAATGATTGTTAAAAAATAATATATGTATATATATATATATATATATATATATATATATATATTGATACATGTCCCCCAGGGCAGTACCAAGACCCCCATAATACCCGTTTTATGGCCAAATACTTGCATATAAGCCTTCTAACTGAGCACTTTTGATTTTTCCTGTTCGGCTCCCATAGACTTCAATGGGGTTTGCCGATTTCCCCTGTTCAGGAGTTCTGCTGCAAACCAAACAGGGGGGTGTTCGGCCCTACCCTACCCATTAGGTCTTTGGATTTATTTCTTGCTGATAGTTTACAGTAAATTTCTGCTTCTACATAGGCCAGGTTCACGCCATACAGGTGCAATGATGTGATTGCGTACTTCCATGCATTTTTCGTGTATTCCCACTTGTTGCGTGAAAGGCACTCTATTTATTTGTTTCAATAGGCTGCACTAGGTGCAATAAAACACGGAAAAGAAGTCCCTGACCTTTTTCAAAAATGCACCATACTGAACCACATGGTGTTAGCAGATGCATGGAGGCGCCATTAACAGTTGTAAAGTTCGGGGTCGTACAGCTTAAGTGTAGCGCCCGCTAACGAGTACAGCCCACACCAGAAATTATTAAAGGGCTTGTTGGCTCACTTTTATTAAAGAAAGTTCCAGAAAACAAAATCAAATGCTTTCCCTCGCAGGGGGTTTCCACCATCAACACAAAGTAATGGTAAATTCAGCCTCCTAGGTTACACATTCAACAAAATAGTTATTCAGCCTCCTGGCTTACACATACAGCAGTGCTGGTCAGGCCTTCCACTTCAGGTCCTCATCTGTCTCCCACAGACCATTTCTTTGCCAAAATTGTCCAGGTAGATAGCGGTTCCTTGCTGCTCTAACCCTCAGGCTTGGGTCTCTGGCTTTCCCAGTGCACACATCCACTCTTTGGCTTCTCCCTTGCACACCTGTACTCCTTGGGAGGGTGAAGCCCAGAACAATGGCAATGTCACTCTTAATAGCCCACCCCACACCTGACCAGTCAGTGTGCTGATGGTTTCAAAAACCTGGACCCAATATCGGTGATTTCATCCCACCTGGTTCTCTAAGAAATCTCCAGGCTCCAGGTCCCAAAGTGGATTTTTCTAAACAATAAGGAAACTGAAAAGCCAGTTTCCTCCCAATTAAGCAACCCCCTGGAGCCCCTTACCCTACCTGGTTGAGAATTCTGGGTTAACATCACCCTGATGGGGCATCGCTTTGCCCCACATTTAATGTCACAGCCATGTGTCTGCTTAAAGGCTGCGGAATTCTGTGCATGTCAGCAAAGCGTGCAGTTTTGCGGACATTCCCAACACGCAGTAGCGTGAACCTAGAGAGTGATCAAAGTATGTTTGTGCAGACCCACTCCTTATACAATAGCAGAGTTAAATAATTTTTGTCATTTTGGTATTTTGTTATATATGTGGTCGGTGCAACATTCTAACACATTTGCATATAAAGTGCATTTAAAGCCATAACCTTTTGTCTAAAATTAGCTAAAAATGTAACGTTTCATGTTGTTTCTGTAGCCCAGTGTCCTAAACAGGGGCTACTATGTCAATTTCATTTTTGGCTGGGCTGTAGTTATCTCAGACTAATTGTATAGTTTTCACCTGGTTTTTCCCTAAGCTTCAGTTGACTTGTGATTTCTCACTGTCTCCAGTAGATGTCACTGGTGTCACTGGTAAAAGAATGAGATTTCATAAACAGACTTAAGTTATGAATATTTATATTTCCTTCAGCCAATCCAGTAGGAGGTTTATTTCACTGATGCATGCTGGGGGATGATATATATATATATTTGGGACAGGTCATGTGCTCGTTCTCTTCCCCTTGGCTGAGGCCTATGGAGGTGCTGCTGGGTGAAGCTCTCCTGTTAGGTCCAAAAGTCCGTTTTGGGGCGGCCTAACCTGTGCTCAAATGGACCTGAAGCTGTTCTGCTTGGTCTGGAGTAAGCGTGCCAAGGAGGAGACCCAGGGGAAGCCCCTATCTGGAGAGTGCCTGAAAGAAGGCTGGTCTCTCAGAAGGGCCTTCAGAAGACGTACTGAAATTCGGAAACATGATGACAGTATTGCCGGATCGGCTTAAAGGTTCTGACACTGTGAAGCTGGACATTGATCTACATCTGGAGGGTCTGTAAGGGATCTGTTACGGTATCTGGGACCCCTAACCCTCACCTCCTTAACCATTTTGCAATAAAAAGTGACTGGCACCAAATATCCTTTTTCGATCCCCCATTCTAGCCATGGATTCACCTTTGGGGTTGAAATGATATCCCACCCTGTACTCTGAAGGTGTCTTCCTGCCTTTGGGGTGTCAGGGGTGCTACATTTCCAACAAAGAAAATAGAAGGGAAATCTTCCAGTGGGGACACTTGTTCCCATGTCACTTGTCTAAGAGGAGATTTACCTTGTGTTGGGGAGATTTCCTCTCTTCCTGCTACAGAACAGGAAGTACTGGAAGATCGCGAAATATTGATTGAATTGCACATCAGTTAGATAATACATGGAAGGTTGTATGGCCACCATTAGTGTCCTGGTACCAAGATATAGTACCGATAGCCAACTAAAAGGGGTCAGATGTGGAGCCCCCTGGTATTACTTTGGGATGAAATAATATTTGGTTATAGAGTTTGTGACAGGAGTCACTTTGGTTGGGGGGCTCGGGGAACCCAGATTACTTTAGAAAGGTCAGGAAACTCCTTGTCCAGCTTCCCTGGTCCCTCTTATGTGTAAGTCACTCTGTGTCTATTAGGGGCACAGGGTGACCAAGAACCCCAGTTGGGTCTGCACTAATCAGACTCGCTGTACAACCACACCGGACTCAGCATTTCGTGTTTCCCCGGTTATCCTGGGTTCAATATGTGTGGTTTGTGTTGAAAGAGTGAAGGGCTCTTTCACTTGGGACAATAATATTTCTGGACAATATCCCTCAAGAAATATATAAAGATAAACAGTTTGACTTTTCAGATTGCTAGAACATTGCAGGAGTGTCTCATAGACCCTTGCTAAATAGTGAGGTGGGGTGCGGTTTGTTATTGTTAAGTACCTGTATTCCATTGTTCTATTGTTTCTGTCTGCCTTAAGATCAACCTATTATGGGATGTATATGTGTATGTGGATTGGCTGCAAAGGGGGAGGGGGGATTGTCCCACAGTGTATATCTCTTTGTGCCTGTGTTTCAATAAACAGTTTGATTCTGGTTGACTCCAAAACTTGTACTGTCGAGTTCTTGGGGTAACTATAGCCAGATTCACGGATCTCATGTTCCAGAGCTTAGGAAGCAGGTTCTTGACGGAGATACCCAGTCGGGGTGTCCGCAGTCCGTCACAGAGTTTTATGTATCCCACCATGGTGAATGGTCCTCTTTATAATACCAGAGGTTATGTTATTTCCCATCTGTACTCTCAGGCTTTTCTTCGCATGGCCATCAGGGATCCCTCCATGCCAAATCTGCAGCCAGTCTTCTCCTAGCAGCTGCTTTCTGCTCCTGTCACTTCACTGGTAGACTTTTCATTGTCTGCTGTTAATTTATTCATGTTTGAAGCTCTCAGCTTCCTCCCGCTCTCTCCAGCCTCAGTGTTTATGGTGAAAAATGATAGTATTCCCCATGGCTGCTGTAACATTGTTGATATGTAAAGATATTCCGGGGCTGACAAGGCTGACTAGATGCCTGGGCTCAGCTGTGAACACTTCAAAGCCATTTCTCCAGCTTGTGTGTGTGTTTAACCATGTCAACATGCTGTCATTATCAAAATTTAATTGAATATTTGCGGCTAGGTAATGAAAGATCGCAGAGTCTCCCAGTGACAGGCAAGAGGAATGATAAATGACAGTAACGAGGGTTCTGAAGCTGGATGGGAATCATTACCACCTGTCCTGGCCATACGATGCCCATGGTGGTAGTGAATGCTGGGAGTCACAACACAGCACAAAGTTATTAGGTTTACAATTAGGGGACATTTTAAGCTGAAATGAGGAGTTCTAAAACTTTTTTTAAATGCAATCAGTGCAAGTCATCATTTTATAACTATACAAAGAATAATACCGCGCTAATGAACCAATAAGAAAAAAATAAAAAAAACTAACAAAAATTTTAAAAGCGGCTAGCTCTACAATCGACAAAAAGTTGTGTACATGTATGC
This sequence comes from Pelophylax lessonae, assembly GCF_965119305.1. Taxonomy (NCBI): domain Eukaryota; kingdom Metazoa; phylum Chordata; class Amphibia; order Anura; family Ranidae; genus Pelophylax; species Pelophylax lessonae. Next base: position 4,005,915 of record NC_138771.1, on the reverse strand, counting down.
TATATAAAAGTGCAGTGCTAAATGATATACAGTATCTCACAAAAGTAAGTACACCCCTCACATTTTTGTAAATATTTTATTCTATCTTTTCATGTGACAACGCTGAAGAAATGACACTTTGCTACAATGTAAAGTAGTGAGTGTACAGCTTGTATAACAGTGTAAATTTACTGTCCCCTCAAAATAACTCAACACACAGCCATTAATGTCTAAACCGCTGGCAACAAAAGTGAGTACACCCCTAAGTGACAATGTCCAAATTGGACCCAAAGTGTCAATATTTTGTGTGGCCGCCATTATTTTCCAGCACTGCCTTAACCCTCTTGGGCATGGAGTTCACCAGAGCTTCACAGGATGCCACTGGAGTCCTCTTCCCCTCCTCCATGATGACATCACAGAGCTGGTGGATGTTAGAGACCTTGCGCTTCTCCACCTTCCGTTTGAGGATTCCCCACAGATGCTCAATAGGGTTTAGGTCTGGAGACATGCTTGGCCAGTCCATCACCTTTACCCTCAGCTTCTTTAGCAAGGCAGTGGTCATCTTGGAGGTGTTTGGGGTCGTTATGTTGGAATACTGCCCTGCCCCCCCAGTCTCTGAAGGGAGGGGATCATGCTCTGCTTCAGTATGTCACAGTACATGTTGGCATTCATGGTTCCCTCAATGAACTGTAGCTCCCCAATGCCGGCAGCACTCATGCAGCCCCAGACCATGACACTCCCACCACCATGCTTGACTGTAGGAAGACACACTTGTCTTTGTACTCCTCACCTGGTTGCCCCCACACACGCCTGACACCATCTGAACCAAATAAGTTTATCTTGGTCTCATCAGAGCGCAGAAGATGGTTCCAGTAATCCATGTCCTTAGTCTGCTTGTCTTCAGCAAATTGTTTGTGGGTTTTCTTGTGCATCATCTTTAGAAGAGACTTCCTTCTGGGACGACAGCCATGCAGACCAATTTGATGCAGTGTGCGGCGTATGGTTTGAGCACTGACAGGCTGACCCCCCACCCCTTCAACCTCTGCAGCAATTCTGGCAGCACTCATACGTCTATTTCCCAAAGACAACCTCTGGATATGACACTGAGCACGTGCACCCAACTTCTTTGGTCAACCATGGCGAGGCCTGTTCTGAGTGGAACCTATCCTGTTAAATCACTGTATGGTCTTGCCCACCGTGCTGCAGCTCAGTTTTAGGGTCTTGGCAATCTTCTCATAGTCTAGGCCATATTTATGTAGAGCAACAATTATTTTTTCCAGGTCCTCAGAGAGTTCTTTGCCATGAGGTGCCATGTTGAACTTCCAGTTACCAGTATGAGAGAGTGAGAGCGATAACACCAAATTTAACACACCTGCTCCCCAATCACACCTGAGACCTTGTAACACTAACGAGTCACATGACACCGGGGGAGGGAAAATGGCTAATTGAGCCCAATTTGGACATTGTCACTTAGGGGTGTACTCACTTTTGTTGCCAGCGGTTTAGACATTAATGGCTGTGTGTTGAGTTATTTTGAGGGGGCAGTAAATTTACACTGTTATACAAGCTGTACACTCACTACTTTACATTGTAGCAAAGTCTCATTTCTTCAGTGTTGTCACATGAAAAGATAGAATAAAATATTTACAGAAATGTGAGGGCTGAGCTACTGTATATGATCAGCAGAGTTGTATAAAGTACTCAAAACCCATACTTGAGTAAAAGTACAAGTGCTCGATCAAAAAGTGACTTGAGTAGAAGTACTAAAGTATTCAACATTTTTTGTACTTAAGTATTGCAAGTAGTTTTTTTTAAAAAATTTTGCTACTCAAGTACTGAAAGTAAAAGTACAAGTACTGTGTTATGTATTTATTAAAGAAAGAAGTCAAACGTTTGAACATCATATTGTTTTTTATTTCAAATGCAGCTTTTATTTATACATACAGTAGCATTTATTTTCGTATGCGCTGATAATACACGTTTTGAGCTTCATGAAACTTCCATCTACTGTTCTGGCAGTGGTAATTTTTATAATAGTAACGAGTAACTATGCAGCACAAAAAAAAATATTGGAGTAGAAGTATTGAAATCATTGAAAAAATGTAGTGAAGTAAAAGTGGAAGTAGGAGAAAAAAATTCTACTCCAGGAAAGTACAGATACCGCCTTTCCGTACTTAAGTACAGTAGTGAAGTAGTTCTACTTAGTTACTATACATCTCTGATGATCAGTATATATATATATCATTTAGCCCTGCACTTTTTTATAGCATCATTTTATAACTGAAACACCCAGAAAAAAAGTTAAAGTGCATGTACATCTCAACAATGGATTTCCCCTATTTGCTCCCTTTTGAGCTGTCCATTGTTGTCCTTTTTACAAATGAGATAATGTTTGGTCACAGGTCAATGATGTCACCAGCAACCCATCCCTTTGATATGTCAATGATGACACCATCATCCCCGCCCCTTTGTTACATGTCAATAATGTCACCAGCATTCTGTCCCTTTGATATGTTAATGATGTCACCAGCAATCCTTCCTTTTTCTACATCTCAATTATGTCACCAGCAACCCTGCGCCTTTGTTACATCTCAACAATGTCACCAGTAACCCTGCGCCCTTGTTACATGTCAATGATGTCAGCAGCATTTCCGCCCCTTTGGTACATGTCAATGAAGTCACCAGCAACCCCGCCTCCTTGTTACATCTTAATGATGTCACCAGCAACCCTGCCCCTTTCACAGCTATAGTGTCTACTACCAAGCCCATGGTATAGGGTGCATGCCCTGTCACTGCTGCAGACACGTATGGAGAGGAGAAAGATTGGATGGTTGCACATCCATATAATGCATTATAAAAATGTATTGAAAAATCATTCATAAAAGCATGGCACAATTGGCATTTTGGCAGGAGAAAAGGAAGGTCGACGCGTTTCACGTGTTAGATGTGCTTTGTCGAAACCATACAGGATACATCCACCATACACACACTACTGTATATGATCAGTATATATATATATAATATCACATGGTTACATAGGTGTAAATCATGAGTTGATGAGATGCAAGAACTTCAATCAGCTGTTCCCACTTCAAGTAAAGAACAAACCATATTGATCAGCCCATTCTTCAAAAAATAAACAAAAAATAGGAAACATCCAGAAAAAATGTGAAAAAGTAACAAAATTAAGAACATGAAAAATATAACCCAAAGTAAAAATGCAAAGTACGTATATATCTCCATAGCCAACCATACATAAACTCCGCAAAAATACACAAATTGTATATATATGTAAACTCATAAACTAAAAAGAACGCAAATGTAACTTAAATTGGGGAATATACACACCACTGAAAAGATGGCAATAATGGCTATATCCTTATATTGCTGTTAGTAGGAATTGATATCATACAAATTTATATATTTAACCTCTAAAATACCATCCTAATCCCTGTCCAAAAACAAAAGGTAAAAAGTCCAAAAATCACCACAGGTTCATATACAATGGATCAGAAGGGTTTAATCATAAAAGTGAGTCAAATGCCACTCAAAATTCAAAGTGAGTATAAAATTGTTGAATTCAAACCCTTTGGGACTCTTGTTTGGAGAAAAAATATCCAATAAACCTCACGTTTACAGAGGATTCTGAAGTTGTCTCCACCTCTTCTGCGGGTGACAACCAAGTTCTTAATTACCTGTATTTGTAACAAACTGATGTCACCTCCATGAACTTCATAAAAATGTCTATCAACACTAGTGCCGTGCTCCTTTTCTATATATCTTAAACATGATCGTGGGAATGACCCCCGAGCCTCCTAGTTGTACAGCCTACATATCGGATTGCACACTTTTTACAGGTAATCTTGTTTCTAGTGCTGCAATTATTGGAGTGTCATGGACTTGCAATAGTGTTTTGCAGCTTACCTGTTCCTTCATGTCTGTATTCGAGGGCAGACTTCACTTCTGGTTCCCTTTTATCATCTCTCCTTCCTGTTCCTGCCCCACCCCAGGATATCACAGGAAGCCTATATTAACCAGTGCACTGCAGGTCTGCTTTGCTGTTCAACAGTGTTTGTTTCTTGTTTCCTGTTTACCGTGTGCTCGATCTACCTTTCTGTGTACCGACTTTGGCTTGTCTCTGACTACTCCTGTTTGCCTGTTACCCTGACCTTTGGCCTGTCCCTTGGTTCCCCTCGTCTGCCTGTTTCCCCGACCCCGGCTTACCCATCACCATTCTGTGTGTCCTGAGTGGCTTGCTTCCCTTCTCTTCCTACGGAGCATGACCCGGGGGACCCCAGGGGCCATGACCTAGGCCCAGCTGCAGCCAAGTCCATCCTCACCACTAGAGGCTCTGGTGAACACCTGCTGGGTCTTAGACTCCGCGCCCCAGGGAATCTTGGGCTCACGTTCCTGTCCATCCGCAGCAGTCTGCTATCGGGTTCACTACCTTGCGCTGCACCCCTGCCTCCAACAGGGTGCAGTTGTCACCTGGCCACAGGTGACCTGACATGGAGGTTTTGATTTTGAAGACCCTGCAATTTGTCGTAGAACGAAACTGGTCACTTTTGATGACCCGAGGGCAACATGGACAATACAGCACCACACTTAAACGTGTCTACAAAATCCAGCCACGTTCTAGTCTAATTGCAGGAGCTGAAATCACTAGGGGACAAAGAATTAGCCAATGATGGTGCCCATCATTACACAGATTTAAACCCTCCAGACAAGATTTTAGCATAACAACGAACCTCATACAGGAGCAGTACCACTATTCTCTTAATTTTGTTATACTCCATACTGTACAAGGTATAAAAAATTGGGGTCTTAATAGAGGTAGATTTACGTCTCCTATCCCGTAATAATTTCTCTCTAGGTGTAGATTCTGCTATTTCAATTGCCCTGCTAATTGTATTATACTGGTAACCTCTGTCACAAATCTGGAACACATCCTGTCTCTCCTCACCGCAGATCCTGCGCAACCTCAGAAATTGGCCAACTGGTATACGCCACGTCACATGACTAGGGTGCCCAGAGTCAGCATGGAGGAGGGTATTTCCAGAGAGGAGTTTCTTATATAAACTGGATACAATATGACCCTCCTTACTGGACAAAACCACATCCAAAAAGGTAATAGATCCGTCACTCAATTTACCTTTAGATCATTGTTATTCAGAAACAACAAAAAATCATCCAATATACCCACAGATCTGGAACAAATAAACAGCAGATCATCGATGAAACGATGATAAAACTTGATCCCTGAACGAAAAGGATTACTATCCCCAAAAATGCATACCCTCTCCCACCAACCCATGTAAAGGTTAGCAAGAGAGGGTAAAAACCGAGCACCCATGGCTGTTCCACATTTCTGGAGATAAAAAGGACTGTCAAACGAAAATAAATTGTGTATCAACAAATATTATAGACATTCAAGAATATATTCCCTGTGTATAGGAGAGTATCCACTGTGGTGGTCCAGAAAGTATTCCACCACTTACATGCCAGAGACAAGCGGTATGGAGGAGTACAAACTGAACACATCCCAGGTAATCCATAGATCCCTCTCCTCCCATCTCATCTGGTTACATAAATTCAGGAGATGCTTGGTGTCCCTCAAGTAGCTTGGTAAAATCTTGACTATCGGCTGCAATTGGCAATCAACCCAAAGACCAAGATTTTCATTCAAAGAGCCTATCCCAGCCACTATAGGGCGACCAGTAAGAGGGGTTAAACCCTTGTGCATTTTAGGGAGGTGATGGAATATGGGGCGTACAGTTGGACAGGGATTAAGATGGTATTAATGCGGGAAGTATGGTGGCTTTCAAAAGACTCTTGGACGTACATCTCAAGGATCAGAACATTCAGGGCTATGTGAGATGATTACAGCCACACACACCTACACAGGGGGAACTGGATGAACTATTGTCTTTATTCAACCTCACCTACTATGTAACTATGTAACTATGTATTATAGAGGTTAAATATATAAATTTCTATGATATAAATTCCTACTGTCTAACAGCAATATAAGGATATTGTCATTATTGTCATCTTTTTCAATGGTTTGCATATTCCTGAATTTAGGTTACATTTGCATTCTTTTTATTTTTATTTTTCAATTTAAATATATATATATATATATACACAATTTGTGTATTTTTGCGGGGAGTTTATGTATGGTTTGCTATGGATATATATATACGTACCTTGCGCTTTTACTTTGGGTTATATTTTTCATGTTCTTCATTTTGTTACTTTTTCAGATTTGTTTTGGTTGTTTCCTATTTTTTGTATACTTTTTGAAGAACGAGCTGATCTGATCAATATGTTTTGTAGGAAGTAATAGATGTTGTTGAGCGCTTTAGAGGGGAAGAACCGTAGGCAGGGCCGTCTCTAAGGCAGGGCAAAAGGGGCAGCTGCCCTGGGCCCCATCATTTTCATGGGGCCTAAAGCAGCTGCCTCATACTTGCCAACTATCCCAGTTTAAATTCTCTTGTCCTTTGAAGTTTTAGTCCCATGCTGTGTTCTGATATCTCAGTGTGAAGTTCTGCTACTAACGCTTCCCAGCTCTGTCCTATTGCCATGCACAAATGACTCGCCTGCAGACCCTGTGCTTGCATGTATGTAAATAACCGGCATTGCTATGTAAATACCTGCAGCATTAATATGTAAATAGCGGCTGACCGGTGGAATTGATATGTAAATAGAAGTGGTATTCATACTACTGATCCCAGGAGTCCCAGGATACCTAGGAGTTTTCTGTCTATTGATGAGCCCCCTCACCTCTCCAGTCTATGGTGTGCATGCAGTGAGGAGATGATATTCTGTAACCTCTAGCAACCAGTGAGCAGCAATGATGTGCACTAATCTCTTGCAACCAATCAGTGAGCAGTAATAATGTGCAGTAGCCTCTAGAAACCAATCAGTGAGTGGTAAGGATGTCCTGTAACTTCTAGCAACCAATCAGTGAGCAGTATTGATGTACAGTAATCTCTAGCAACCAATCGACAAGCATAAATCATGCACTGTAACCTCCAGCAAATAATCAGTGAACCGTAATGTGTTTTGTAACCTTTAGCAGCCAGTCAGTGAGCGGTAATGATATGCTATAACCTCTGGCAACCAATCACAATGGCTGCCTGATTTGATTCACTAAACAGATTTTGAGTCTAGATGCTATTAATTGTATGTCTCAGAGCAGGTGGAGAATGAAGTTGCATGGGGGGCACAAGAAAATGTTTGCCCAGGGTCCAATCAATATTAAAGATGGCTCTGACCGTAGGGTGGTGACATAAAGAAACAAAAAGACATAAAGTAGTAATTGGTTCATACATGTAAAATAACATTTTGAATTAAATTAAATCTAAAAAGTCCATGTGCCCTAATGGCAAGCTTTGTAGGAAGCGCTGTGGTAGAGGGGCAGCCAGCTGTCAGAGTTAGAAGCAGCGCTGTAGAAATGAGAAGATAAAACACACAAGCGGCACCACTCTAAGTGCAGCATATTATAAGAAATCCACGTGTAATGTTCATACACTCACATTGTAGTGAAGAAAAAAGGAATATAGATCTGTAGAGCTGCATGATGCCAGGGTCCAGGTAAGGGGCTGACACCCCGTAGATGACATTGCCTTACCAGGACCCTGGCACCACGCGGCTCTACAGATCTATTTTCCTTTTTTCTTCACTACAATGTGAGTGTATCAACATTAAACGTGGATTTCTTATAATATGCTGCACTTAGAGTGGCGCCGCTTGTGTGTTTTATCTTCTTAATATAGTTTGTTCTTTACTTAAAGTGGGAACAGCTGATTGAAGTTCTTGCATCCCATCAACTCATGATTTACACCTGTGTAACCATGTGATATTTATTACATATATGTGTATGGTGGATGTATCCTGTATGGTTTTGACAAAGCACGTCTAAAGTGTGAAATGCGTCGACCTTCCTTCTCCCCTGCCGATATGCCAATTGTGCCATGTTTTTTTATTGATGATTTTTCAATACATTTTTGTAATGCATCAAACAGGTGTGCAGCTGTCCAATCTCTCTCCTCTCCATCCCCGCCCCTTTGTTACATTTCAATGATGTCATCAGCATCCCCGCCCCTTTGTTACATGTCAATGATGTCACCAGCATCCCCTCCCCCTTGTTACATGTCAGTGATGTCACCAGCATCCCGGCCCCCTTGTTACATGTCAGTGATGTCACCAGCATCCCGGCCCCCTTGTTACATGTCGATGATGTCACCAGCATCCCGGCCCCCTTGTTACATTTCAATGATGTCACCAGCATCCCCTCCCCCTTGTTACATGTCGATGATGTCACCAGCATCCTGGCCCCCTTGTTACATTTCAATGATGTCACCAGCATTCTCGCCCCTTTGTTATATGTCAATGATGTCATCAGCATCCTGGCCCCTTTGTCACATGTCAATGATGTCACCAGCATTTCCGCCCCTTTGTTACATTTCAATGATGTCACCAGCATTTACGCCCTTTTATTACATGTCAGTGATGTCACCAACATCTCTGTCCCTTTGTCACATGTCAATGATGTCACCAGCATCTCCACCCCTTTATTACATGTCAATGATGTCACCAGCATCCCCTCCCCTTTGTTACATGTCAATGATGTCACCAGCATCCCGGCCCCCTTGTTACATTTCAATGATGTCACCAGCATTCTCGCCCCTTTGTTATATGTCAATGATGTCACCATCACCCCCTCCCCTTTGTTATATGTCAATGATGTCGCCAGAATCCCATCCCTTTGTTACATGTTAAAGATGTCACCAGTATCCCCTCTCCTTTGTTACATGTCATTGAAGTCACCAGCATCCCGGCCCCTTTGTTACATGTCGATGATATTACCAGCATCCCCTCCCCTTTGTTACATGTCAATGATGTCATCAGCATTCCCTCTCCTTTGTTACATGTCAATGATGTCATCAGCATTCCCTCCCCTTTGTTACATGTCAATGATGTCACCAGCATCCCCATCCCTTTATTACATGGCAATGATTTCACCAGCATCCCTGTTCCTTTTTTACATATCAATGATGTCACCAGCATCCCGACCCCTTTGTTATATGTCAATGATGTCACCATCACCCCCTCCCCTTTGTTATATGTCAATGATGTCGCCAGAATCCCATCCCTTTGTTACATGTTAAAGATGTCACCAGTATCCCCTCTCCTTTGTTACATGTCATTGAAGTCACCAGCATCCCGGCCCCTTTGTTACATGTCGATGATATTACCAGCATCCCCTCCCCTTTGTTACATGTCAATGATGTCATCAGCATTCCCTCTCCTTTGTTACATGTCAATGATGTCATCAGCATTCCCTCCCCTTTGTTACATGTCAATGATGTCACCAGCATCCCCATCCCTTTATTACATGGCAATGATTTCACCAGCATCCCTGTTCCTTTTTTACATATCAATGATGTCACCAGCATCCCGACCCCTTTGTTACATGTCAATGATGTCATCAGCATTCCTGCCCCTTTGTTACATGTCAATGATGTCATCAGCATCCCGACCCCTTTGTTACATGTCAATGATGTCATCAGCATCCCAAACCCTTTGTTACATATCAGTGATGTCACCAGCATTCCCGCCCCTTTGTTACATGTCAATGATATCACCATCATCCCCTCCCCTTTGTTACATAATAATAAATTGGTGGCGGCAGCCTGATACCATTTTACATTTTTCCTTTTCCTGTTTCAGTCGAGTGGGTCTTGCTAAGTGGACTTTAGTGCACACCAAATGTGACGGGGGATAATATTTTACATGGTGCGATGCAAAGTATCATGACTGCGGCATGTGCACACCCCCATCCACTTCCTTTGCAGCATAAGGGGAAGCAGTTGGGGGTGTGTTTGTACTGCCCACCCCGCAAGCACAACTGTAAATGAGGCCTAAGCTCTGGGGAAAATGCCCTTGCAAAGTGCATAGCCTATTAGATCTTAGTAAATCAGCCCCCCTGTCGTGACAGCTAAATCCAACCTTGGGAAATAAAAGATATTTTTTTATTGTGGAGAAGGGCCCACAGTCCATTGCATTTCCTTTGATGCTGCAATTATATTCCTTTAACGTTCTCTAATAATACAGATTTGGATAAAAGCCACAATTCTAAAAAACATAATCTGTTATTTTTTACCACCATATGCTGTAACATATACTTGACAGCTCTTTGGCCATCTCCATGCTGCATGGTCCATTGCATGATGTGTACGATGCTATTCAAATCACACCAATCATTTCCCCATATGGTGGAACAAATAGTTGACAATCACGGGTTGTCGAAGTTTCTTTTTTTGTGTGTTTTCCAGTGTTGCTTCTCTATAACACTGACTGCAACTCGTAAAGATTTGTACTCAATTTCACCAAAGTGTCTTTATACTGCAGCATTGCCGAGAGTCTGCTACAGACATGGTCACCATATTGTTCGATAGGAGAGGGATGAGCATTGGAATGTCTTCAATATCAGACATTACATTGAGCCTGGAGGAGGGTCATCATTAACACAACAAAAAACTTCCCTCTTACATTTTTAGCACTGTCCCCCATAGCATTGTAGCAATGTCCCCTGAAATTTGTAGCAACCACTGCTGTAATTCAGAGGGAATCCTGGACGACGCCCCCAAATGTAGCACTGTCCCCGTAGTATTGTATCAATGTCCCCTGTAATTTGTAGCAACCACTGTTGTAATTCAGAGGGAATCCTGGACGACGCCCCCAAATGTAGCACTGTCCACTGTCTGTATGATGACTTGTTGGGTCTCCTCTGATTACCAGCAGTTCATACATTAATCCTTTCTCCCAATGGCTTGTTACTAAATAAACAGTCCAGGGGTGTTGGTTTTTTAGTATTTGTTGTGGAACTTGGATGGGGGAAGGTAAAAGAATACTATACCCGATATATAATAAGTTAATGGTACATATCCATATTCCCTTATATATTACTTTATTATAATTTAAAGATTATCCCAGAACTGCAACTGTATCTATCTACCTAAGGGATGTATCCCTTTCTATATTATCTGTCTGTGTATCTCTACTAAACTTTGCCGGCATATCTTTCCTTTCCACACATCCAGACTTCAGGGCCCTGGAAGCAACTTATTCACTCACACCCACCCAAGAGCATAGTGAATGGGTTACACAAGCTTAAAGCGGAGTTCCGGGCAGAGAAACGTTTTTTTCTTGAACATACCCCCGGGACAGTCAGGGCTAGCACATTCCACAATGGCTAGCCTTTGATCTGTCCCGGTTCGCACTTACCTTTTAGAAGAAATACTTACTTAGAAATTTTCTTCCACAGCGTTTCCATCTCGGTTGTGGGCAGCTGAAGCCGGCGCGGTCCTCTTCTCCGTCTTCTGCCGCGTCTTCGTGTCCCAGAATGCACTGCACCGGCCCCTCTCGTCACTTCCGATGCGGCGCCGCATTCCTAAACAGCTTCTGGGCATGCCCAGAAGCTGTTTAGCAGGGGAATGCGGCGTCGCCCGGAAATGACGAGCGGGGCCGGTGCGGCGCATTGATTCCTGGGAGCTATGACGTTTAGCTCCCAGGAATCATCGCGAGGCAGGACGTGACGGGGTGAGCCTCGGTGCAGGAGGAGGAAGCTGTCATAGGTGAGTATTTACGATCGTCAATAAAAAGGTGAGTAAACAAAAAAAAAAAAAAAAACTATCCAATTCCTTTTCAGGTGCGGCATACCTAGCGGAGGGGCACAAAAAAAAAATCTTTTTTGTGCCCGGAACTCCGCTTTAATTCATTCTTTGGCTCTTATATACAGTATACAAAAACAGGATATACTTCTAGTCTATACACATCATATTCTACTTCTAATAAAAATAGAATCATGCATAACAGGAAAAAGTCCTTTACCATAATCGTCAGCAAGAGACCTTTTAAGATACGCCTTTATGTAAAGGAAACAGATGTATATACAACAGGAAAGCAAACTCAAGAAACAACTTTTCACAATAGCAAATATCCTGCAAAAAAAAAACATTCTCACAACTCAGATAACAACAGGAGGAAATTTACATCCTCAACAGCAAAAATGTTGCAAAGGGAGAGATTTTCAGTAAAATTTAAAAGTTAAAGTAAAACTCCAACATTCAATTAAGCATGAATATATAACATTTAAATAAAGCATAATCCTAACACAAGGGATTAGTGGGATACTCCAACTTGAACTATATACAGTTGATAAGGACAACTCTCGCTTGGCCGATAGCAACCACTGCCGTGACCATGACTTGGAAGCACACTTGCAGTGATCACTGTAGAGCAGACATTACTTTCTCCCCTAACACCCCAGCACTTTACTTGAGAAGACATAGCATTACTTGGGCAAATACTTGACCTTTGCCGGTAACAACCACTGCTGTAACTCAGAGGGAATCCTGGATGACGCCCCCAAATGTAGCATTGCCCCCGTAGGGCTTGCTGTATGATGACTTGTTGGGTCTCCTCGGATTACCAGCACACAGTCACTTAGGGTACAGTTCATACATTCATCCTTACTCCCAATGGCTCTTTACTAAATAAACAGTCCAGGGTTGTTGGTTTTTAAGTATTTCTTGTGGAACTTGGATGAGAGAAGGTAAAATAATACTATACCTGATATTTAACAAGTTAATGGTACATATCAATATTCCATTATGTATTACTTTATTATAACTAAAAGATTATCCTAGAACTGCAACTGTATCTATCTACCTAAGGGATGTATCCCTTTCTATTTTATCTGTCTATGTAGTCTGTATTAACCTTTGCCGGCATATCTTTCCATTCCACACATCCAGACTTCAGGGCCCTGGAAGCAACTCACTCACACCCACCCAAGAGCATAGTGATGGGTTACACAATTTTAATTTCAAACTTTGGCTCTTATATACAGTATACAAAAACAGGATATATTTCCAGTCTATACATGTCACATTCCACTTATAATAAAAAAAGAATCATGCATAACAGGAAAAAGTCCTTTACCATAATCGTCAGCAAGAGACCCTTTAAGATATGCCTTTACGTAAAGGAAACAGAAGGGAATAGTGGGATACTCCAACTTGAACTATATACAGTTGATAAGGACAACTCTTGCTTGACTGATAGCAACCATTGCCGTGACCATGACTTGGAAGCACACTTGCAGTGATCACTGTAGAGCAGACATTACTTTCTCCACTAACACTCCAGCACTTTACTTGAGAAGACATAGTGTTACTTGGGCAAATACTCAGACGTTGCCGGTAGCAACCACTGCTGTAACTCAGAGGGAATCCTGGACGGCGCCCCCAAAATTAGCACTGTCCCCATAGGGCTTGCTGTGTGATGACTTGTTGGGCCTCCTCTGATTACCAGCAGACAGTCCCTTAGGGTTCAGTTCACACATTCATCCTTACTCCCAATGGCTCATTACTCAATAAACAGTCCAGAGGTGTTGGTTTTTTTAGTATTAATTGTGGAACTTGGATGGGAGAAGGGACTAGTGGGATACTCCAATTGTAACTATATACAGCTGATAAGGACAACTCTCACTTGGCATCACCAGGTTGCTTGTGGAAGCAGTCACACTGCTTTGACCATACTGCCACGTGTATGGAAAGGGTTAAGTCTCCTCGCTCTTTCTCCAGCAATAGACTTGGTGAACTATATTATCTTCAGGATATTCTCTAGCATCCCCTTCACTGACACCCGTCCACTGACTCTTCTAGCTGCAGTAATGGCCCCCCTCAGGACAGGCCCCTTGATCTATACGCACTGTATGCAGAATCAGATCCTTATGGTGTCTTCCTTTCAGTCAGCTTTTTAGGATCTCTGGGTTCAGTTTCTCTCTAGCTCTTTAGGCCCTCAGGTTGACCACCTGAGGCCTCATGGCAACTTCTACAGAGGAGGCGGCAGCCGCCCTTCTTCCTCCGGTACTCTGCTCTCCAGCTGAAAGACCCCGAGTACATGTGCTCCTGGCATTTATACAGTACCCCAGCATGCACAGAGGCACTTTCCTCTACCAATCACCAGGGCTGTACTTAATGCCTGTGCACTCATTTGTCAGGTTTCCTCCCACTGTCCAATGTGCCTCCCTATTGGATCAGTGTGAAACACCTCAGACAAACTAAGTTGCACCGGAACACATTGAGCAGACCTCACTAGTAGATCCTGTTTTCCGGTAGGCAGAGAACAATTTCGATTTACCTTGCAATCCTTCTGGTAACCAGAAAGGATCCAAAACTATACTCTCTCTCTATCACCTACCTTGGAGGGTGCTACACATTGTTAGTTAGTTTATATAAAATTAAAAAATCTTTGAGCCTTGTTGAGACTGTTGCAGGGGTCCTAGTTTCCTCTACGTGTCTTGTGGAATACGTTGCTTCTTCAGGAGGACAGGAGAAAAACAATCTGTATAAATATACAATAAAAGCCTACTACACACAATCCATAGTAACAATTGGGTTTATTTCCTAAAACTGGGGATTTCAAAATCTGGTGCAGCTGTGCATGGGAGCCAATTAGATTTTAACTGAAACTTGTTCAATTAAGGTTGACAAGGAAAAACTGGAAGCTGATTGGTTTCTATGCAGAGCCGCACCAGATTTTGCACTCTACAGTTTTAGCAAATCAACCCCCAATGTATCTTGAAAATATACATTCCATATCCTCTGTATAAAGTAAAACGACTCACTGAGAGAAGGAAGCGGGGTATCTCATTAAACATGTAGATGAAACTAGGACCCCCCGAAACAGTCTCAGCATTGCCTAAAGATTAAAGTATAACTAAAGGGAAAAGTTTTTTTTTTTTCAGTGTTGGATAGAGTGGAAAGGGATTAGAACACCTGTCAGTTTTTATTGCGATCTGTGCCCTCGTTAAGGAGATTCACCTTCTCTGTTGGTCCTGTTTACTATTATCATTGAAAGTGAATGTAAGAGAAATTACCCAAATTCTTATAGATACCTTACTGTCAGGACCCTGATCTGAACCCACGACCTCTGCTGCGTCCAGCAGTAGCTCTTCTTGCTGAGCCACCTGAGATGCTGGACAGCTCCCTGTCTGGTCTCTTAGGACTATTTTGTCTTATCCCTTGTTTCACTTGCACCTTGAACTCTTTGCTCCTCCCATGGACTTCCTGTTTAAGTCATGTCTTCCTGGTTGCCAGATTATTGTGCTCTCTCCTGGCAATATCTCGCTCTTGTCACTCCTGCAGCTGTCCTTATCTCTGCAACCACTCGTTACTGACCTTTGGCTTGTCTACTGACCATGCTTCAGCGTGATCCCTACCTGCTATATCTGCTACTGGACCCAAGCTTGCTCACTTACTGGTGGGGAGATCCTGAGAACCATAACCAGGTACGAATACACAGCAAAACCCATCCCCACCATCAGGAGCTCTGATGAATTCTGTTTAGCACTTAGACTCCGCACCTCAGATGAGCCTGTGTCATCTGCCAGGGTGACCGGCTGGTGTATTTATCCTGCTGGCTGGTGGGAGCCTCTCTACTGCTATAGCCTGACCCCTGACTGTCATAATTCCCATGTTTATTGGAGGATGTTGGGTTCTGTCTGGCGTTCTTTTATATAAAAACGTCTGAGCACATTTTATATCCTCTATAAAAGTCTGTAATTGACTGGTACAGTAAATATGTGAATGACGTTCATGTTCCCGGGGTGCTCCGGAGGGAGTGAAGATATCAGACTCTATCTGTTCCTATTACCAGTAGTCAAATCCTGTGCAAATTCCTTGACTCTCATTCACTTTCTGTCGGGTTAAGAATAAAAGAGACAAAGTGACATGACCATTATCCAGGGAAATTGATTCATTTCCAGAGCAAGAATCCTTCCCTTTAATAATATTCTGATGTGCTGCTCTGCTGAGCCAGATTAACATCACTCTCAAAATTACAGATAACATCGGCAAGAGAAAAAAAAAACCCCTCTTTATTGATAAGCTGGGGATAGCGCCGTGTTTGGCTGTCCTTGTGTTATCGTGTGTGTTAGAACAGGATTTGCTTTTAATTAAAATTCTGAAGGAAAAAAGACGAGAACCCAGTGTCAGGAGATTATGGGGACTATAAAGATGTAGAGGAGAAGAAGAAGACTTTTATAACTTCCTAAGAAGGCCATAAACATCGGCCTGATAGAAGAGTGATGGCAAAAGAAAGACCATAAACACCCGCCGGACGCATATGGGTCACCTGACGCTTCGAGAAACATAGAAAAGTGCCCGCAGAAGAAAGACTGTAAACACCCGGCGGACTTGAATGGGTCACCTGCCAATCCTAGAGACATCGCAGAGTGATAGCAGAAGAAAGACCATAAACACCCACCGGACACCCTTCGGATATGTATGGGTCACCTGCCGCTCCTAGAGACATTGAAGAGTGATGGCGGAAGAAAGACCATAAACACCCGCTGGACGCGTATGGGTCACCTGACGCTTCGAGAAACATAGAAAAGTGACCGCAGAAGAAAGACCATAAACACCCGCCGGACTCGTATGGGTCACCTGCCGATCCTAGATTCATAGAAGAGGGACGGCAGAAGAAAGACTGTAAACACCCGGCGGACTTGAATGGGTCACCTGCCTCTCCTTAATTCATAGAAGAGTAACGGCAGAAGAAATAAAGTAAACACCTGGCGGACTCGTATGGGTCACCTGGCGATCCTAGAGACATATAATAGTAACGGCAGAAGAAAGATTGTAAACACCCGGCGGACTTGAATGGGTCACCTGCCGATCCTAGAGACATAGAAGAGTGATGGCAGAAGAAAGATCATAAACTCCTGCCAGATGCGTATGGGTCACCTGACGCTTGGCTTGTTTACTGACCACGCTTCTGACATAGAAAAGTGACCGCAGAAGAAAGACAGTAAACACCCGACGGACTTTTATGTGTCACCTGCCGATCCTAGAGACCTAGAAGAGTGATGGCAAAAGAAAGACCATAAACACCCACCAGACACCCGTTGGATATGTATGGGTCACCTGCCACTCCTAGAAACATAGAAGAGTGATGGTAGAAGAAAGATTGTAAACACCTGCTGGACACGTATGGGTCACCTGTTGCTCCTAGAGACATAAACACATGAGGGACATATATGGGTCACCTGCCGATCCTAGAGACATAGAGGAGTGATGACAGAAGAAAGACCATAAACACCCGCAGGACGCGTATGGGTCACCTGATGCTTCGAGAAACATAGAAAAGTGACCGCAGAAGAAAGACTGTAAACACCTGGCGGACTTGAATGGGTCACCTGCCGATCCTAGAGACATCGAAGAGTAACTAGAGGAGAAAGACTGTAAACACCCAGCGGACTTGAATGGGTCACCTGCCGATCCTAGAGAACTAGAAGAGTGATAGCAGAAGAAAGATTGTAAACACCTGCTGAACACCCGTCGGATATGTATGGGTCACCTGCCTCTCCTAGAGACATAGAAGAGTGATGGCAGAAGAAAGACCGTAAACACCCGCTAGACATGTATGGGTCACCTGTTGCTCCTAGAGACATAAACACACGACGGACACGTATGGGTCACCTGCCACTCCTAGAGACATAGAAGAGTGACGGCAGAAGAAAGACCATAAAGAAATGCCAGACACGTATGGGTCACCGGCCACTCCTAGATTCACAGAAGAGTAACGTCAGAAGAAAGACAGTAAACACCTGGCGGACTTGTATGGGTCACCTGCCGATTCTAGAGACATAGAAGAGACACACGGACATTTTTCCTTTCTGTGACACCACAGATGCAGGGACATTTTTCTTGCCAGTGTCATTAGTACAGTGACAGTGCATATTTATAGCACTGATTACTGTAGTAATATCACAGAATGGGCGGGCCGTGGCGCCACGTCTGCCCGAGTGCGGGACATTCAATTGTCCTGCGCGTCCTCAGACGCGCAGAGGGATTCAGCCGGTTCTGCGAACTTGCAGAAAGTTAGCAACCGGTTCTATGGAACCGGTGCGAACCGGCTGAATCCCACCACTGCTTAGAACCCCCAAACATTATATATAAACATCCCTTGTGACACCAATATGCAGTGACAGGTACTCTTTATGGAGGGATCGAGGGTCTAAAAGACACCAAACCCCTCCACTACACTTTCATGTATGCAAAATGCCGAAAACTTCATTTTTGCATACAGCCGTTTTTTAAATCTGCCGCCTTTGCAGCAGAGTAACCCGGAATTGACGTCATGGACGCCGCCTCCGTGTTACGTCATCAGAGACCCGATCAAAGCCGCTTCCGGCTTAGATCGGGACTCCATCCAGCCGGCAGATGCGCTGGCTGGGTGCTCGGGTCTCCCGGTGGGACGGGAGGCCCGGGTGAAGTCACGGAAGGCGGCGGGAGGGGCTCACCCGGGTAACGATCGAGCGGCTCCCGAGCCGCATTGGTTGTTACCGACGGAAAGCCGACCGTTGGTTATAAACCACGGTACCAGGGTGATGTCTCTAGCTAGAGGCACCATCCCAGTATTACACGTACCGCTACGTCACTTTGCGGTAAGTGGTTAAGTAATTTTTACTTGGAATATTAATCTGCAATTTTTTATTCATTGCTTGTATTGACATGATACAGAGGTGTATTTTTCATTGGGTTCATTTCTTTCTGTTCTTATTGGGCAGCGCCATATACCTCCCCCCTCAACCATTCTCATGCAAGAACCCGCAGCGCCAGATTCCTACAGCCTTCTTCTTCATTTTGGTCTTGCCGCAGAAGGAGCCGGTGTACTTGGCCTGTTGGCTAATTTCAATTTTCTTGACCATCTTTCTTAGGGAAGCACCATAACAGGTCCCATATTTACCCACAGTGCCGACCTTCTTGGTGCATTTGGCCATCTTCCTCCAGGACCTGAGCGGAAAGGCGGACATAAAATATTTCAATGATTGCCATTTTATTCCCTAGGGTCTCTGCTAATAAAGAAAGTATATAATGTTTAGGGCTTTTCACGCATGTCTCACTCTTTCTTCTATCTGGAATGGCTGTTCCTACAGCTATACACTCTTGTCCTATTGTTTGGCATCTTGATTGGGTTTCACTTTCTTTATATGGTCTGGGCTCATTTTCTTTACTATTTTACGCTTATGATCTTCGTACTTAGATCTAGAGGCGTAACTAGAACCTTCAGGGCCCCGATGCAAGAAACGATGAAGGGCCCCCCAGACCCCTGGCCGGGGCCCTTCCCTTCAAGCCAGGGCTCTTCCCACTAATCCTGGGGCTCTTTACTCTCGTTGCAGGGCCTTTTATTATGGTCCCGCAGCAGGATCCTTTCACAAGTTCTGCAGTGGGCCCCCTTCCTGCAATCTTGGGGCCTCCCCACAATGGTGCAATGCCAGGGCCCGGTCGCAAGTGTGGCCTTTGAGATCCTGGAAGTTCACCCACTGGTTTGCTACCGGGCCCCCTGGAGCATGGGGCCCGGTAGCAATTGCAACCCCTGCAACCCCTGTAGTTACGCCCCTGCTTAGATCACTGGCTTGATTGATACATATATATATATATATATATATATACTGTACATATATATTTTTTTTGTACAGTTTTATGCTACTACCAAGCCGAGCCCTTCAATACCTCCTCCTGAGTTCTCTATTACACCATGGACCTTACGCCTTGACTGTGTTTTGGGGAGACCGCTCTCTCAGTTCCCACTCTGGACTTGTTTCCGGGCGATTCTACTACCTCATTGACACTCCATATCTATGTGTAAGTCCTATTTCTTACGCAATCATTACAAAACATTCCTCCATTTGATGCAATATCATAGATGTATGTGTATATATTTTTTAGATGCTATGATCATGCCTGCTCCTGAGGAAGTGAAAATGTATTTCACGAAATGCGTCGAGCTTATGAGGCAAACAATTCACCTGCAAGTTTCATCATACAAAACATCCGTATAAGTAACACCTTTTCACTGTCTGTTAACGTTGTTACAGATTTTATCAGACTTTATATATACACACCTTTTCTACTGCTGCTGTATTGTATTTATACATTGTTGTCAACTGCCATTTTTACATATTATTAAAACACGTGATGTTAACCACTTGCCGACCGCCGCAAGTACATATACTGCGGCGGTCAGCCCCTCACAGGCAAAGTGACGTATGGGTACGTCACTAGCCTGTGAGGCTCTGGGGAGCGAGCGAGCGCCGCCGGAGGCGCGCTCCCGGGCGGTCACAGACCCCCCCCACGCGTGTGACCGGCGAACCCGATGTCCGCTGGTCACTCGGCGATCATCGGTGGAGAGGGAGAAAGGCAGGCGGCTAATGTAAACAAACCGCCTGTCATTCTCCCCTGTGTAAGAATGGTGATCATACGGTTCTACTATGTAGGACCGTTGATCTCTGTTCATACACCTCAAGCTACAGCCAATCACAGTTAGAATCACGCCCCTAGGGACACACATAACCCCTCCCTCTCAAAAAAAAGTTAACCCCTTCACTGCCAGTGTAATTTTACAGTAACAGTGGATATGTATAGCACTGATTACTGTAGAAATGTCACTGGTAACCCCAAAAGTGTCAAAAATGTCAGTCAAGGGTTCCGATCTGTCCGCCGCAATGTCGCAGTACCGCAAAAAAAATCGCAGATCGCCGCCATTACGCGTTAAAAAAAAAACAACAAAAATGACAAAAATCTTTCCCTTTGTTAGTAAACGCAATAACTTTTGCGCAAACCAATCAAAATACGCTTTTTGCGATTTTTTTGGGGGGGAATTGTGAAAAATATTGTTATTTTTGCAAAATTGTCGCTCTTTTTTTGTTTATAGCGCATGATCAAACAATCGCACAGGTGAGCAAATACCACCAAAAGAAAGCTCTGTTTGTAGGAAAAAAAAGGACGTCAAATTCGTTTAGGTACAGCGTCGCACTACCGCGCAATTGTCCGTTAAAGTCACGCAGTGCCGAATCGCAAAATAGGCCCTGGTCAGGAAGGGGGTAAAATCTTCCGGGGCTTAAGTGGTTAATTGATTCTATACTTGTTTTGTGCTTACCAGCCTAGGTATATGAATTATCATTCACAACATCATGTGTACACTGGCCACATCTCATACAAAGTCCCAACTGCTTTTTGAGCACTATGTGCTCTACTTTTAATGTTTAGGGCTTATAAGTACTTTTCTAGCAAAAAATACTGATTTAAACAATTCCAGAAAAGGCCTGGTCTGCAAGGGGTTAACTCAGAAGCCTGGGGACATCTGGTGGGGAACATCTACTACAATGGACAGCTCCAGATTGAAGGTGAGTATTGCAGTAAATGTTGTTTCTTTGTGTATTTAATTTAATGAGCTGCTGTTAATTAATTATTATTATTATTACTTCAATTAATAAGCTTTTTGGCCAAATTTGTCTGTATGTGACGTCTGCTGTGCACATCCCCCCCCCCCCCCCGCCCCCGGCTCACCCGTTCCATATCTTCTAATGAATTGCAGAAAGTTACTTTGTTTGGAGCAGGGATCTGTCTGTGCGGCCCCCTTCCCTATAATTTATCTGTCTGAGTAACTCCTGTAATGAGAAAGTAATCCCGGGGAAATAAATGACTTTCATTCAGAATTAACACCGAGGGAGAAGCACATCAGTATCAGGATTTAGGGTCCGGGAATGGTAATGGCTGATTACTCCAAGGGTAATTGTGAGTGAACTTTGATAAGGCTGCAGGCAGCATCCTTAAGCTTGTTATTGTGCCTTTTAAATCACGGATAAATACATTAATCCCGGTTCTGCCGCACAAAGCCGCGCTTAGAACATTCTTCTGTTATGGAGAAATTAACTCTCACAATGCCGAAACAATATGACAGCCGCCAAGGAAAAGCTGAAGACTTCTGCTCCAATGTTTGTATTTAGAGCCACCGATCAGCCAGGACATTGTGACCCCCGACAGGTAACACTGATTATATGGTTACAATGGCACCTGAAAGTGTGTGT
Organism: Pelophylax lessonae; assembly: GCF_965119305.1. Taxonomy (NCBI): domain Eukaryota; kingdom Metazoa; phylum Chordata; class Amphibia; order Anura; family Ranidae; genus Pelophylax; species Pelophylax lessonae. The sequence continues at coordinate 3,983,987 of NC_138771.1, read as the reverse complement.
GTGTGTGTGTGTGTGGGGGGGGGGGTTATATTAGATAGCAAGTAAACATGTTGTCCCTGAAGTTGATGTGTTGAAAGCATAAAAAATGGACAAATGTAAGGATCTGAGGGACTTTGACGAGGACCAAATTCTAATGTCTAGACGACTGGGTCAGAGCAACTCCAACACTGCAGCTCTTGTGGGCAGTTCCCAGTCTGCAGTGGTCAGGACCGACCAAAAGTGGTCCGAAGAAGGAGAACTGGCCAACCAGTGACAGGGTCCTGGACGGCCAAGGCTTATTGATGGAGATGGGGAGGCAAGGCTCATTGATGGAGATGTGGGGAAGGCCAATTGATGGAGGTGGTGGGGGAACGCTCGTTGATGAAGGTTTGGAGGGAAGGATTATTACTAGAGGTGGGGGGAAGGCTCATTGATGGAGGTGGGGAGGGAAGGCTCATTGATGGAGGTGGGGAGGGAAGGCTCATTGATGAAAGTGGGGAGAAAAGGCTCATTGATGGAGGTGTGGAGGGAAGGCTCATTGATGGAGGTGTGGAGGGAAGGTTCATTGAGGGAGGTGGGGAGGGAAGGCTCATTGAAGGAGGTGGGGAGGGAAGGCTCATTAATGGAGGCTAGGAAGGGAAGGGTCATTGATGGAGGTGTGGGTGGGGGGATCAATGATGTAGGTGAAGTGAAAGGAAGGCTCATTGATGAAGGTAAGGGGAGGGGGAGGCTCATTGATGGAGATGGAGAGGGAAGGCTCATTGATAGAGTTGGGGGGAAGGCTCATTGATGGAAGTGGGGAGACAAGGCTCATTGATGGAGGTGGAGAGGGAAGGTTCATTGATGGAGGTGGGGAGGGAAGGTTCATTGATGGAGGCGGGTGGGAAAGCTCATTGATGGAGGTAAGGGGGGTAGGGGGGCTCATTGATGGAGGTGGGGAGGCAAGGCTCATTGATGGAGGTGGGGAGGCAAGGCTCATTGATGGAGGTGGGTGGGAAAGCTCATTGATGGAGGTGGGGAGGGAAGACTCATTGATGGAGGTGGGGAGGGAAGACTCATTGATGGAGGTGGGGAGGGAAGACTCATTGATGGAGGCGGGTGGGAAAGCTCATTGATGGAGGTAAGGGGGGTAGGGGGGCTCATTGATGGAGGTGGGGAGGCAAGGTTCATTGATGGAGGTGGGTGGGAAAGCTCATTGATGGAGGTGGGGAGGGAAGACTCATTGATGGAGGTGGGGAGGGAAGGCTCATTGATGGAGGTGGAGAGGGAAGGCTTATTGATGGAGGTGGGGGGCAGGTTTATTAATGATAGTGGAAAGGGAAGGCTCATTGATGGATGTTGGGGAAAGGGAAGGCTTATTAATGGAGGTGGGGAGGGAAGGCTCATTGATGGAGAAGGATATGGATGGATTATTGATGGAGGTGGGGATGGATGGCTTATTGATGGAGGTGGGAAAGGAAGGCTCATTGATGGAGGTGGGGAGGGAAGGCTTAATGATGGAGGTGGGGTGGGAAGGTTCAATGATGGAGTTGAAGGGGAAGGCTCATTGATGGAGGTGGGGAGGGAAGGCTCATAGATGGAGGTGGGGATAGAAGGCTCATTGATAGTGGTGGGGGGGAGGCTCATTGATGGAGGTGGGGAGGGGAGGCTTATTGCTGGAGGTGGGGGAAAAAGCTCATTGATGGAGGTGGGGAGGGAAGGCTCATAGATGGACATGGGGAGGGAAGGCTCATGGTGGAGATGGGGGGAGAAGACTTATTGATGGAGATGGGAAGGGAAGGCTCATTGATTGAAGTGGGGATGGAAGGCTCATTGATGGAGGTTAGGGAGGGATGGATCATTGATGGGGGGGGGGGGGGGAAGGGAGGGAAAGCTCATTGATGTAGGTGGAGGGGAGGGGAGGGAAGGCTCATTGATGGAGGATAGGGAGAGGGGGAAGAGGCTCATTGGTGGAGGTGGGGAGGGAGGGCTCCTTGATGTAGGTGGGGAGGGAGGGCTCCTTGATGGAGGTAGGGGAGGAGTGCTTATTGGTGGAGGTGGGGAGGGAGGGCTCATTGATGGAGTTGGGGAGGGAAGGCTTTTTGATGGAGGTGGGAAAGGAAGGCTAGCCTGTGTAGGCCATTTAAATACAAGAGCTACTGGATTTAAATTGATGAATAGGTAAATGCTGGCTCTGATAGAAAGGTGTCAGTACACACAGAGCATCACAGTTTGTAGTATATGGGGCTGTATAGCCGCAGACTGGTCAGGGTGCCCCATGCTGACCCGTGTCCACAGCCAAAAGCTCCTACAATGGGCACGTGAGCATCAGAACTGGAACAAGAAGCCATGGAAGAAGGTGGCCTGCTCTGAAGAATCATGTTCTCTTTTACAATATATGGATGGTGTGTGTACGTCACTTATCTGGGGAAGAGATGGCACCAGGATGCAGTATGGGAAGAAGACAAGCTAGCAATGGCAGTGTGATGCTTTGGGCAAAAGGGGGCGGAGATGAGACCCCTCATTCTGCGCAAGGTAAGAGAGAGCAGAGCTGTGGGAGAGGCCAGCGGGCTCCACCTACTACAAAAAACTACAGGAGGGGGCAGAGACAAGACCAGTCCCCTTGAACAAGGAGAAAGAGCAGAGCTGTGGGAGGGGCCCAACAGGCTCCACAAACTACAAAAAAACTGCAGAAGGAGGCGGAGACAAGACCAGTCACCCTGCATAAAGAGAGAGAGAGAGCAGCAGTGGGTGTTTTTTATTCCAGGAACTCTAATTACTGCACAGATCTGGAAGAAGGTTCTAAAAGACGACATATGATCGATGGATTTATTATGCCAGAGTTCAGATTTAGGCCCCTTTCACACTTGTTTGATCTAAAATCCGGGTAATTTTGCCACGATTTTGACTGGACTTGAAGCAATGCCTATGTCTATGGACCTCAAAAGGCATCAAAGTCGGACCAAAGTAGTGCAGGGACTACTTTGAAGTCGTTGCAACTTGAAGTTGCACAGATATGAACGGTACTCATTGGAAATCTTTGCAGTTCCAAGTCGCAGGACAAGTCGCACAAGTGTGAAAGGGGTCTTAATGTCAGGTGGGGGTGAATTATTAGTTAATTCATTCATTAAAGATGGGTGAAGCTTCAAAGATTCCAGTCTTGTTGATTCTTTTTCTTTGTAAATAAAAAGTAGAAGTCTTCGATTCTGGAGGGATTCCAGGAGAAGAGGGAACAGCGAGACTTCACGCTTCTCTCGGATTTTGGATTAATAAAACATTTGCTGTCATTTCTAGAAATCCATCTCTCGGACTTTGCCAAGAACTGACACTCCCGTCTTCCTATGTGACTTATTGTAATTTATGTTTATGAAGCATTTACCGCGGATCCGCGCTGACTTTATGTTTTGGCTTAAAACACGTGTGAATTGTAATGTGCGCAGGTGTTCCCAACAAACCTTTACAGCTCCAAGAAATGAGAAGTCTCACCAGCTGTGCCAGGAATCTGCTTCCTTCAATCACAACTACTTCTATTTTAGATGTGATTTTCCTTAAAGTGATAACACCCATGGAACAACCACATGGGCTGACAACCATTGGAAGATCGGAAGAGAAGTGAGCACAGATCTAGATTAAAGTGGTTGCAAACCTCAGACATGAAATCTGAACAAAGCAAATCCCTCTACAGCAGGGGTCTCCAAACTTTCTAAACAAAGGGCCAGTTACCTGTCCTTTGGAGGAGGGGAAGGGTTGGACTGTGGCAGTTGGGAGTAGAAAAGGTCCTGACATCAATGGGGAAAAAAATGCCCCATCATTTGTTTCAGTGGGAGTAATTGTGCCCTATTGTTGTCACTGTGAAGAATTGTGCCCCATCATTGGTGTCATTGGGCTCCCCTTTTTATGTCAGTTGCAAGAAAATGTGCCCCATCATTGATGTCATTGGGCCCCATTGTTTGTGTCATTGGGAGAAATTGTGCCCCTATCATTAGTGTCATTGGGCCACATTGTTTGTGTTATTTGGATAAATTGTGCCCCTTTTATTAGTGTCATTGGGCCCCATTGTTGGTGTCATTGGGAGAAATTGTGCCCCATCATTGGTACTTGTGGAAGGAATTGTGCCCCTTTATTGGTGTCATTGGGTCCTATTGATTGTGTCATTGGGAGAAATGTTGCCCCATCATTGGTGTCATTGGGTAAATGTGTACCCCTTCATTGGTGTCATTGGGCCCAATTGTTTGTGTCATTGAGAAAAATTGTGCCCCATCATTAGTGTCATTGGGTCCCATTGTTTGTGTAATTTGGAGAAATTGTGCCCCATCATTGGAATTAGTGGGAGGATTTGTGCCCCCTCATTAGTGTCATTGGGTCCCATTGTTTTTGTCATTTGGAGAAATTGTGCCCCATCATTGGTATTAGTGGAAGGAATTGTGCCACCTTTATTGGTGTCATTGGGCCCAATTGTTTGTGTCATTGAGGAAAAATGTTGCCCCATCATTGGTGTCATTGGGTCCCATTGATTGTGTCATTGGGAGAAATTGTGCTCCATCATTAATATTAGTAGGAAGAATTGTGCCCCTTCTTTGGTGTCAATAGGGGGAATTATGGCTCCAGAGCACTAAGTGTCATTTCTGTCTGCTGCCTCCTTCCTCTGCTATCTGCAGGGGTCACTTCTGACAAGTTTTCTTGACACCAAGAGAAAAATGGTGACAGGAGAGGGAGCTCCAACACACAGCCTGTGATTGACAGCCTCAACTCTGTTCCTGTGTGCTATGTGAAGGGTTGTGTGTCCCTTCCCTCCAATCAGCTTTTAGAGCTCTCCTAACTGAGCTCTACAGAGTGTAACTTCAGCTCCCTGCCCTCTTTTTTTCTGACCGCTTGGACAAGCTTGATATATTCTGCACTTTGAATGGATGTAGAGAAGAAAGGGCTGCAGATAAATATGTACAACTTATGTAGAAGGATTTATTTCAAAGTCTAATTTGCTCAGTTGCACTCATGTGTAGATTGTAGTATTTTTGGCATCCATCCCAATCAATACAGAAAAAACCTAGAAACACCACCCAAAGGGAGGATCTTCCAGAAAAAACGGGGGAGGGGGGATGTTGTGATGCTTTGGTAAAAGAATGTGAAGCAAAAGATATATATAAAAAATATACCAAACTTTATTCATACAATTAGTACATACAAGACTTCTATATCAAAAATAATACACGAAATACAAAAAAACAAATCACCGGATATACCGATTAATAAAAAACGCTGAATATGAGTGTGTAGGTTAAAAGGCCTTCAATAGATCAATAATCGTGAAATGTATAAATTATGGCTACCACACACTGTAGGATGCAGGTTGAGATATGGAAATGTTGGATCCCCAATAAACCCCAATGCGTTTCAACTTGATATAAGCCTTCTTCAGGGGGTATATATATATATATATATATTGGTCCACAATTCTTAAAAACAAATATCTGTGTGTATAGCACATGAGATAACATCATTATAACGGAAAGAACAAGAAAACACAAAATGTATCAGGAAAGGACTTTAAACAGGCAAGTAAATAACTTACATTCGTGTATTGAAGGTCTTTTAACCTACACACTCATATTCAGTGTTTTTTATTAATCGGTATATCCGGTGATTTGTTTTTTGTATTGCGTGTAATATTTTTGATATAGTTACATAGTTACATAGTTACATAGTTACATAGTAGGTGAGGTTGAATAAAGACAATAGTCCATCCAGTTCCCCCTGTGTAGGTGTGTGTGGCTGTAATCATCTCACATACCCCTGAATGTTCTGATCCTTGAGATGTACGTCTAAGAGTGTTTTGAAAGCCACCATACTACCCGCAGAAACCACCTCTTGTGGTAGAGAATTCCACAATCTTGTAGCTCTAACAGTAAAGAACCCCCTGCGTTGCCTGAGGTTAAAACGCTTCTCCTCTAATCGCATTGTATGCCCTCGAGTCCTCATGCAATCTCTTCGACTGAATAGCTTTCTTTCTATGCTGAGATCACCATTGAGATATTTAAAAATTGCTATCATGTCCCCTCTCATAGTTAAGGTCCTCCAACCCCCTAATCAGTTTAGTTGCCCTTCTCTGGACTCTCTCCAGCTCCAACACATCCCTCCTGAGGACCGGCGACCAGAACTGGACAGAATACTCCAGATGCGGTCGGACCAGAGTTTTATAAAGTGGAAGGATTATAGAAGTCTTGTATGTACTAATTATATGAATAAAGTTTGGTATATTTTTTATATATATGTTTTGCTTCACATTCTTTTACCAAAGCATCACAACATCCCCCCTTCCCCGTTTTTTCTGGAAGATCCTCCCTTTGAGTGGTGTTTCCAGGTTTTTTTCTAGAAAGATTTATTTCATCTCTGTGTATCAGGCCAGTCACTTTACAGGGTATTGTCGGGGGTTACCTGATCCGAGGCCGAGGTGCTGAGAGGGCTCCCCTTGCGGCTCAGTGCGGCACACCCCTGGGGATGATACAGAGGGTGTGGCGCCCAAAGTGGCACGGGTTACCAGCTGCAGGCAGGTAGGTAGATCCAGGAGTAGGGTTGGAGTCTTCAAGGGCTCTGGAGCAGGTGGACTACCTTGAGCCGTGGAATAGTCTCTGGTAGCAGAGACAGGAACTGGCCGAAGTCTGGGACTGGAGCAGGCAGCAGGAACCGTGATACAAGCTGAGGTCATGCACAGGAGACAAGCAGAATATCCAAGGTCTTGAAGCAAGCCGGGGTCATACACGGTAGGTAACAGAAGCAAGGTCAGTGGAGGAAGCCAAGGGTCAAGCCAGGAGTAGGAGATCAAACGGAGTCAGGAACAAGCCGAGGTCACAACAGGAAATCCAAGCAGAATACAGGAAGCACAGGAACACAGGGAAGCTGAGAGATAACCCAGCAATGAGTCTGATCCTATGGCCACCTTTTATAGGCCAGCAGAGGGCTGTGTCAATTGCGCATTGCGCACGCACGTTCACCATTCTCACGCCAAGGCGGCCAGGCGTGCACTGGATGCGTCAGGAGCGTCCATTGCTATTACTGGCAATGTTGCCAGTTCTCCTACGGCCATTTCCCTGACATGTATATAGAAGGGTTTACAACCACTTTAAAGATGACTGACCAACCTGTGCTTGGAAATACACAAAGGCTGCCATTGCTGATCCCCCCAACCCCCCTGCAATGTTTTAGGTGAATGGCCCACAAGATGAATGAAATTCAGGAGTTCAGAGCCTGCTGACTTCATTGCACACTGGTTCCAGGTCAGTGACTCAGAAAGTATTGAATTCATACAGTCACTAAGACAACTAGCATTTGCAGGATATCTAAAATAGCCCCTCCCCCATGTTTTTCTTATCATGTAATTTTCTTGAACCTCTGTTGTTTTTTTCTCTTTGGTCAGTTCCATGTTTGATGGGATTTTAACACAATTATCACTATAAGGAGCTGGAGATGATGAGGGTGGGCTCTTGCACAATTCCCTTTCCGAGCACTCCTGGAAGTTTGGACAGGGACTGCTAGGACAATGGAAGGATGCAGGTGCCAGGAAGCTTGGGATCACTGATGTCAGGTAAGTAGATGCACAGCAATGAGGGCACCCGACTTCATCCAGACGATTAGAGGGAACAGCCTGGGTCACAAGCACAATTCTGTAATGGGCAGAAAGTCACCTTATCACAAGTGGGATCAAGGTCAGCAAGGAGCAGGTGTTGGCAATGTGCAAGCAACAAGGTCAAGAGCCCAGGCTGAGGTCGGTAACAAAAGTAGGCAACAGACAGGCAGGGATAATCCAGACGCAGGTCCGAAAAAGGCTGGATAAAGCAGATTCAGGATCTAAGATAACATAATCCTATGCAGGACCCAAGTTTTAATAGGCCACTAGGTAGCAGAATCTGTGGTAGCCATGCCTGTGCATCCATGTGCATGATGTAGTGTGCACGTTCGTATGTATTTTAGGCTCCCATGCCCAAAAACATAACCATGTTTATGCACACACGTATGAAAATAACCACAATCTCTCTGATGGCTGACATGAGGTTCCTGACAGCTTTCCAGTAGATACACTAGAAAGTAGAATAAGCATTGATTCTATCGGCACAACAAGAGGGAAAATACTCAAAATTCACAAAGCTTTATCACAACATAAATAAGGCCATATATATATATAAAAGGGCAACACCCCAAAACATTGAGTACAGAAATGTGCATCCCAACCCTGAGATGGAATTGCAAAAGGACACTTACTTATATATTGAAGTCAATGTCTATGGTTTTTGTAGTGTAGCACCCTACAAGGTAGGTGCTAGGTAAAGTATAGTGAGCCTTGTCTGCTTAACAGCAGAGCCATGATTTTTAGCTGGGCTGTCATATCTCCCAGGTGTGGCTGCTGGGACTGGGGAGTCTCCCCACTGTACTTAATATGAGGGTTCTCATCGGACAGTGGAGGAAACCCAACCAATGGTGCACTCAGGCCTGCATCTACCCCAGCAAGGCAGGTTCTGCCGCACAGCATTCTGGGAGGGGGTATAAGTTTGAGGGAAGCACATGACACAGCATCTTTTGCGGGAAGCAGAGTCCCAGGAGGGAGAGTGCAGCTGTCTCTCCTCCTGTCAGAGGAGTCGGGTGTCCCAGGTGGCTTGCCTAGTGAGAGGGGACAGAGGGCTGAGCTGAGCTGCAGAGAGGATCCGGTGCAGAGGACCAGCGGAGCTGAGAGGGGTCCAGTTTCAGGAAAGCATTCCCAGTTCATGAGTACTGCAAACTGCCCCCTGGGGGTCTGCCTAGTGAGAGGGGACCACTCCGGAGAAGGAGATAGCTAGCCGGTGCAGGAGCAAGAGTAAAGGGGGTGCCAGAGTTGACCCTGAAGAGTAAAGGGGATGCCAGAGTTGACCCTGAAGAGTAAAGGGGATGCCAGAGTTGACCCTGAAGAGTAAAGGGGGTGCCAGAGTTGACCCTGAAGAGTAAAGGGGGTGCCAGAGTTGACCCTGAAGAGTAAAGGGGGTGCCAGTGGTTGGGCCCTGAATTATAGAAGGGGTGCCAGTGCGTGGATCCTGAAGTATAGAGAGGGTGCCAGTGTGTGGGCCCTGAAGAGTTAAGTGTACAGCGTGCAGTGTACAGTGTTGAGAGTTGCAGCAGCACAAGCAGTTTAGAGAAGCTTCCCTCAGTCAGGACTACCCAGAGTGTCAGAAGTCAGTTCTCAGTACAGTCTAGGACTTTTGAGCTAACCAGAGTGTCAGAAGTCAAGTTTCAAGTACAGTGCAGCAAGTCAGTATTTCTGAAGTGCCAGCAAGCGTTGGTCGGCCCTCAGCTGGCATCAAGACAACGCTGAAAGGCATTTTTCTTCAAGTGTTCCTATTTTGAACTTAGTTGAGCCGGAGGAATATCCCACTCATTCCCTTCTCCCATCCCCAATATAAAATAAACAAAACAAACTAAAGATACCGGACTGGTCTTTGACTCAGATCTCACACTTGGGTATTCATCTTAAATGGGCTGAAGGTGTCACCGGTGACCATGGCAGACCCACATCAGGCCCGATGCCTGGAAAACCTGCTACATTAGTTTTTCATATCCATGTCCATACACTCTCCATACTCAGAAGTCAACATGTTTCCCAAATTGTATCGCTTCTTCAGGACTGATTTGGTGGCACTAAGATATGAAATAAAGACATATAAATATATCACATTATAGTAATATTAAACATAAATACAACATAAATAAGCAATGGATGCTTGCCTGTTGAACTACGAGTAAATGTGTTGCGATGGGTTGGTGTGTGTTGAGAATTTAGGATGTGACACGGTGAAGGTCCTCCTTATTTAACCACTTAAGCCCCGGAGGATTTGGCTGCTAAAGGACCAGGGTTTTTTTTGCGATTTTTTACTGCGTGACTTTAACGGACAATTGTGCGGTCGTGCGACGCTGTACCTAAACGAATTTGACGTCCTTTTTTTCCCACAAACAGAGCTTTCTTTTGGTGGTATTTGATCACCTGTGCGATTTTTTGATCACGCGCTATAAACAAAAAAAGAGCGTAAATTTTGCAAAAATAACAATATTTTTCACATTTTTTTATATGAAATTCCCCAAAAAAAAAAGTAAAAATCAAAATTTTTTAACATTTTTCGGCCAATTTGTTTTATGCTACCTATGTTTGGTAAAAAAAATCGCAAAAAGCGTATTTTGATTGGTTTGCGCAAAAGTTATCGCGTTTACTAACAAAGAGAAAGATTTTTGTCATTTTTGGTGTTTTTTTTTTTAACGCGTAATGGCGGCGATCTGCAATTTTTTTTTCGGTACTGCGACATTGCGGCGGACAGATCGGACCCTTGACTGACATTTTTGACACTTTTGGGGTTACCAGTGACATTACTGCAGTAATCAGTGCTATACATATGCACTGTTACTGCAAAAATGACACTGGCAGGGAAGGGGTTAACTTTATTGGACAGGGAGGGGTTAAGTGTGTCCTAGGGGCGTGCTTTCTACTGTGTAGGGACATTGCTATTGGTGTAAAAGCAAAGATCAACCGTTCTACATAGTAGAACGGTCAGATCTTTACTTTTACACAGGGAGAACTGACAGGCAGCTTGTTTACACAAGCTGCTCTGTCTTTCTCCCTTCACAGGAGCGATCGCAGTGTGACTGGCGGACATCGAGTCCGCCGGTCACACGCACTGACTTGCCTGTGAACGAGCCGCGGCGGGCGCGCGCCTCGGCGGGCGCGCGCCCGCTCGCTATAGGCTCGCAAGTCAGTGACAGGCGAGTGACGTACCGATACGTCACTCTGCCTGGCCGGGGCTGACCGCCGCAGTATATAGTCGTGCGGCGGTCGGCAACCGGTTAAGGCTGAACTCCAACTTTTTCACTAGAACTGAATGGAGTTAGCAGTCCCAGCATAGATCATACCTATGTACCATGTTGCTCAGTTGTCTGCAGATCCCCTGATTTTCTGGATTTAGTTGTGGCTTTGTATCATGTGACACTCTGTATATCCTGATGATAGACTCTGTCCCAGGGATCTCCAAACCAGCTGTTGCGGAACTACACGTCCCATGAGGCATTGTAAAACATAGACTTTCACAGACATGACTAGGCATGATGGGAATTGTAGTTCCTGAAAAACTGGAGGCCCATAGTTTGGCGACCCCTGATCTGTCCCTTCCACAGCCACTTCCTGCAGCAGCTAGTCTGTAACACTCCCCTTTGTAGTCTTACAGGCTTTGCAAATGATGTAACTTCCTTCACAGCTCTGATGGTGGGTGGGATTTAATACATCTTAATTAGCATTTAATCCTGCCCAGTCACACCCACATGAAGAGTAGTGATGTCGCAAACATAAAATTCGCCGTTCGCGAACGGCGAACATCGGCGAATGTTCGCGAACCGGCGAACATTGCGAACCGCCATAGACTTTAATAGGCAGGCGAATTTTAAAACCCACAGGGACTCTTTATGGCCACAATAGTAATGGAAAAGTTGTTTCAAGGAGACAAACACCTGGACTGTGGCATGCCGGAGGGGGATCCATGGCAAAACTCCCATGGAAAATTACGTAGTTGACGCAGAGTCGGGTTTTATTCCATAAAGGGCATAAATCACCTAACATTCCTAAATTGTTTGGAATAACGTGCTTTAAAACATCCAGTGTGTGAATACGATCAGGTATGATGTTGTATCGATCAGGTAGTGTAAGGGTTACGCCCGCTTCAGAGTGACAGACCAAACTCCCTGTTTAACGCACCGCAAACAACCGCAAACAGACCAGAACCGACCAAAATGGGACAGGAACTGGGCTTTAAGGGTTAGGGTTAGGTTTAGTGTTAGGGGCTAGGGTTAGGGTTACGGTGAGATACTTAGGGTTAGAGTTAGTAACCCTACCCCTACGCCTCTAACCCTAACCGTCTAACCCTAAGCACTAAAAATAACCCTAACCCTAGCCCTAACCCTAACCCTAGCCCTAACCCTAATTCTATTTTTTTTTCTGGTTCTGGACATGCTACAGAGCTGAAACTTCACAGGTACACTTTTTAGACCCCCAGACACTGAATCACACAAAAAGTTCTTAAAAATTGTAATTTTTTGTTAGAGAGCCAATTATTGGAAAAATTAAAAAAAAATAAAAATAAAAATTTTCTTTGGATTTAGCATCTGGGGGGTCTAAAAAGTGTACCTGTGAAGTTTCAGCTCTATAGCATGTCCAGAACCAGAAAAAAAGATCATTTTTCAGTAGAGCAGGGATGGTGGGAACCCCTTTTACACCTATATGATCTTTTTTTCTGGTTCTGGACATGCTACAGAGCTGAAACTTCACAGGTACGCTTTTTAGACCCCCCCAGACACTAATCCAAAAAAAGTCATGCCTGCCACCGTATATATCAGTGATGGGTGGGCAGTGGCACTGCAGTGGGCACAGTACACTCTGTGGACCTGACAGTCACTGGCACCCAGGCAACTGCAATTATAAAAAATATATATATATTTTTACTTTGCAAGCTGCTGTGCCACCGTATATATATCAGTGGTGGGCAGTGCACTGCAGTGGGTACAGTGCACTCTGTGGACCTGACACAGCACTCACTGCAATTATGACAGAGGAAAAAAAAATATTTTTTAAAATGCAAGGTACTGTGCCTGTGCCACCCCAAATGAGTGTGGTGTGCACACAGTACAGTCTGTGGTGGGTCTGTGGCCTCTCACACACAGCGGGCAGGCAACTGCAGTGTAAAATATATATATATATATATATATATATATATATATATATATATATATATATATATATATATATATATAAAAAGAAAAAACTCAATTACCAGCCCTTAAAAGGGCTTTTGGGGACACTATATATATATATATATATATATATATATATATATATATATATATATATAAAAATTACACAAATACCAGCCCTTAGAAGGGCTTTTTGGGGTGCTGTCAGGATGCTGTCCTTACAGCAGTAGTGGACCAAGAACACTGACTAGCAAGACCAGGAACACTGACTAACAACTGTCCCTAGCTATTAACAGCAGCAGCAGCTCTCTCCCTGCTCTCACTAACACACTGCTTCAGAATGATCTAAGATGGATGCTGCCCTTGCTTATTTATAGGAGGTGGGAGGGTGTGGGAGGGAGGGTATGCTGATTGGCTGGAAATGTGCCTGCTGACTCTGAAGTTCAGGGTCAAAGTTTGCCTCAATGATGTATTATAGGGGGCGGACCGAACATTGCATATGTTCGCCCGCAGCGGCGAACGCGAACATGCTAAGTTCGCCGGGAACTGTCCGCCGGCGAACAGTTCGGTATATCTCTAATGAAGAGTCCAAATCTCCCAAGTCCCGCCTCACAGATCACAGCATTATTCAAGAAGGAAACCCCATCATATACACACATACACAGCCTGCTAGGAAAGCTGCCCTTCTTAAACTCACAAATTATCTACTAATGGATAACATCAATGGACACTATTCTGCACTACTCCTCCTGGACCTCTCTGCTTCCTTTGACACAGTGGACCACCCCCCCCTCCTCAAAAAACTCCACTCCCTTGGTCTCCATGACCGCACTCTTCACTGGTTCTCATCTTACCTATCCCAATGCACCTTCAGTGCTACTTACAACTCTACTACCTCCTCTCCTCTTCCTTTCTCTGGGATTCCCCAAGGTTCTGTTCTTGGATCTCTCCCTTTCTCAATCTACATCTCCTCCCTGGGTCAGCTGATTGCCTCCCATGGTTTTCAATATCATCTCTACACTGACGGAACCCAAATCTATCTCCCCACCCCTCAGCTCACTCCGTCAGTCTCCTCACACATCACCAACTTACTAACAGACTTATCAGCCTGGATGTCACATCACTTCCTCAAACTCAACCAATCCAAAACCGAGCTCATGATATTTCCTCCCTTACATTCCCCTTCCCCTGATTTCTCTGTCAAAATCAACGGCTCAACTATCAACTCGCCCCCCCCCCCCCCCATACCAATGTCCTAGGTGTAACCCTGGACTTTGAACCATCCTTTCGGCCCCACATCCAATCACCGTCCATAGCTTGCCGCCTCAACCTCCTCAACACCTCCAATATACGCCCCTTCCTAACCAACGACACCACAAAGCTTCTAAACCACTCCCTGGTCATCTCTCGTCTCCATTACTGCAACTCCCTCCTCATTGGCTCAACTTTACATAGGTAATCCCCCCTTTCAGTCCATCATGAACGTTGCTGCCAGGCTCATCTATCTTACCAACCGCTCGGGGTCTGCTACACCTCTTTGCCAATCCCTCCATTGGCTGCCACTCAACCCATGAATTTTTATTCAAGATACTAACCATTACTTACAAAGCCATCCATAACTTGGCCCCGGGCCCCCAAGCTACATCACTAACCTGGTCTCAAAATACCAACCAAATAATTCTCCAGGGCCTAATGCTCTCTAGCTCCCTTATCACCTCTTTCCATGCTCGCTTCCGGGACTTCTCCAGAGCTTCTCCTCCTCTGGAATGCTCTATCCCAATCTGTCCCTGAAAACACATCTCTTCAGAAAAGCCTATCTGACCCCCACCTAACAATTGTACTTTTATTTTCTCCATCAGCACTATTATTACCTCTTGTATCTCTTGACCCTCCCTCTTAGATTGTAAGCTCTAACGAGCAGGGCCCTCTGATTCCTACTGTATTAAAGTGTATTGTAGTTGTACTGTCTACCCTCAAGTTGTAAAGCATTACATAAACTGTCGGCACTATTTAAATCCTGTATTATAATAATAATAATAATAATAATAATAATAATAATAACAAAAGCTAGCTGTGCTGCTGCTGGGCAGGATGGAATTGAACACAATTAGAATTTAATCCTGCTCAGGTAAACATGCTGACCAGTGTGAAGCGGGAGAGTCCCACCCCTCAGATCCCACTCTCCCAGAGCCCCACCCCTCAGATCCCACTCTCCCAGAGCCCCACCCCTCAGATCCCACTCTCCCAGAGCCCCACCCCTCAGATCCCACTCTCCCAGAGCCCCACCCCTCAGATCCTGCTCTCCCAGAGCCCCGCCCCTCAGATCCCGCCCTCCCAGAGCCCCGCTCCTCATATCCCACCCTCCCAGAGCCCCGCTCCTCATATCCCATCGACCCAGAGCCCTGCCCCTCAGGTCCCGTCCACCCAGAGCCCTGCCCCTCAGATCCCACTCTCCCAGAGCCCCGCCCCTCAGATCCCACCCTCCCAGAGCCCCGCTCCTCATATCCCATCCACCCAGAGCCCTGCCCCTCAGATCCCACCCTCCAGGAGCCCTGCTCTTTATGAAGTGATTTTTTTACATATGAAGGACACACCTATATAATACCCTCCCATAGCCCCTCCTCTGTAGTCTTGCAGTAAACCATTATTCTTTGGCATGCTGCAAGACAGGATGATATATGAGGTATGACACCTTTACACCTTTCACCACCCACATGAAGGCTCAGAAACACCCACAGTAACCCTAGGACCCGCCCACATCAACTCCCAGAACTCCTGAAGCTACAGAGGCTCAAAGGATCATGGGAGATGTAGTATCAGGACTGGCAAAGGAAGGAAACAGGAAATCAGAGAACTTAGAAGTTCATTCAGGAGGAGGAGTGACATCACAGACACAGAAAGTTGCCGTATACAGCTGAAGGAGGTAAGACTTCACACAGACTGACACTGGGGTTGTGATTCATTTACATGCACAATGCATCTGTTGATTTGGGGAGGTAAAGGTGGAGTTCTTCTTTAATCAAGCATAAATCCGATCTGATACGGGGATGCTTCTAGTGTCACTCATACCTGCCAACTGTCCCGTTTTTCCCGGGACAATCCCGGCAAATAGGAGCCTGTCCCGGGTATTTTACAGTGTCCCTGTTAATCAGGGACATTGTAAATCATTAAAAAAAATATATATATATATATTTTTTTTTAATTTTGTGCCACACAGTGTCGCTCTCACCCCAGCTAGGAGTTGTAGTTCTGGCAGCAGGTTGTCTCTCTCTCTGTGCCCGCTCACTCTTCCCGCCTGTCGCAAATTTAACGTGTCACCGAAGGCAGGGTGTCAGCATGGTGCACTTTCCAAAATCCGCCAGCAGGGGGAGGCAGAGCACCTTCCGACAAGCTGGAGGCCTCACACTCCATTAATTACTACTATCAATAATGTTTTTTTATAGATATAATTTATACACCTGTTAATTGATACACATATACATATATATACATATATATATATATATATATATATATATATATAGTCTTCTAGCTCTAGATAAATGTGTGTACATATCCGTGTATGTGTATGTGTGTGCATATATATATATATATTGCTCAAAAAAATGAAAACAGACCTCAATCCTCAATGGGAAAAATCTCATGCTTGATATCTATACTGGTATGGACTTGGTATGTGTTAGGATGGTATGGACTGGGTAATGTGTTAGGATCTATACTGGTATGGACTGGGTAATGTGTTAGGATGTATACTGGTATGGACTGGGTAATGTGTTAGGATCTATACTGGTCTGGACTGGGTAATGTGTTAGGATCTATACTGGTATGGACTGGGTAATGTGTTAGGATCTATACTGGTATGGACTGGGTAATGTATTAGGATCTATACTGGTATGGACTGGGTAATGTGTTAGGAAGGAAAGGATGCCACATTGTTTTATGTAAATGAAAATTATCACCCTACAGAGGGCTGAATCCAAAGACAGGTGAATAAAGTGTGAAATGTGCTCAGGTGTGACCATAGAAAAAATGTAATATGGAAATATAAATAAAGTATTAGGTGTAAATAAATACAATAAAACCTAATTATAGCAGATAGTATAATCATACTTATTTACACCTTGCACTTTATTTATATTTCCATATTACATTGTTTCTATGGTCACACCTGAGCACATTTCACACTTTAGAATTGCAGGGAATTGTGATGAGAAGAAGTAGGGCAACTGAATGGGAGAATTATTCCAACTCTGCTACTTTGGCCTCAAGTTTTCAATTCCCTTTTCAATTTCCTGTAATTCTCTCTTTATGAAGTAGACCCTATAATCTGATAAGTAGGCGGAGATTAATTATGCAGAGTGGGCGGAGCTTCAGGGAAGTGGGTGTGGTAAGTAATTGATAGTTGCGCTGCAAAGTGTCCCTGGAAATTTTTTTCAAATGTTGGCAACTATGGTGTCACTGAGGAATACCGATCTTATAGATTAACCACTTGCCGACCGCCGCAAGTACATATACTGCGGTGGTCAGCCCCTCACAGGCAAAGTGACGTATATATATATGTCGCTAGCCTGTGAGGCTCTGGGGAGCAAGCGCGCGCCGCCGGAGGCGCGCTCCCGCTCCCGCTCAGTCATGGACCCCCCCACGCGTGTGACCGGCGGACCCGATGTCCGCCGGTCACTCGGCGATCGTCGGTGGAGAGGGAGAAAGGCAGGCGGCTAGTGTAAACAAGCCGCCTGTCATTCTCCCCTGTGTAGAAACAATGATCATACGGTTCTACTATGTAGGACCGTTGATCATTGTTCCTACAGCTCAAGCCACAGCCAATCGCAGTTAGAATCACGCCCCTAGGGACACACACAGCCCCTCCCTCTCAAATAAAGTTAACCCCTTCACTGCCAGTGTAATTTTACAGTAACAGTGCATATATATAGCACTGATTACTGTAGTAATGTCACTGGTAACCCCCAAAGTGTCAAAAATGACATCTGTCCGCCGCAATGTTGCAGTCCCGCAAAAAAAAAATCGCAGATCGCCGCCATTACGCGTTAAAAAAAAACAACAAAAATGACAAAAATCTTTCCCTTTGTTAGTAAACGCGATAACTTTTGCGCAAACCAATCAAAATACGCTTTTTGTGATTTTTTTTACCAAACATATGTAGCATAAAACAAATTGGCCAAAAATGTTAAAAAATTTAGATTTTTTAATTTTTTGGGGGGAATTTCATATAAAAAAAATGTGAAAAATATTGTTATTTTTGCAAAATGTACGCTCTTTTTTTGTTTATAGCGCGTGATCAAAAATTCGCACTGGTGATCAAATACCACCAAAAGAAAGCTCTGTTTATGGGAAAAAAAAGGACGTCAAATTCGTTTAGGTACAGCGTCGCACGACCGCGCAATTGTCCGTTAAATTCATGCAGTGCCGAATCGCAAAATACCCCCTGGTCAGGAAGAGGGTAAAATCTTCCGGGGCTTAAGTGGTTAATGTCACGTTTTCTGGTAGTTCCAGAATCGCCGGTCATAAATGGTACTTGGTTGTGTGGCTTGGGTTTTTTCTTAGGGTGGATACATATAGGGAACACTACAAGTTACAAACAGTCGACTTCACTTTCTTTCCTAACAAAAAAAGTCCTAACAGTAAAGTAAGTTTGGGACACGAGGCCATAAATCGTAAAGTAAAATCATGCCAGCAAAGGCACGCTCAATCAAACGGAAAGCCTGATCCCGTCCCGGGTTGTATTTTACTATTACTTTATACATTATTCAGGAGTATTGTTGCGTTTTTTTTTTTTCTGCTGCAGCCAGGGATGCCATAGAGAATGGTTAGCCAGTTAAACAAAACCTGACTGCAGTTCTCTGTTGAGGGAATGTGTTGTTAGTGGTTAATGATGCACGAAACAGAGGGTCAGAATCTCTGATCAAAGCCATTTATAAAACAATAATGACAAAGTTCTGCAGTCAAAATAAATAAAAAATCACAAAGAGATGTTCTCTGTTAGACATCAGTGTGTAGACAGATGTAGAACTGAGTCAAGGCTCTGATAGTTCAATACAGGCCCCCATCCCTAAGCAGTGCAAGTTCTAGCAGTGGCACAAATCCAGCAGCAATGTCATAATCTGCTCCAATATGCTCAAAGCTAAATGACCATCTGTCAGGACCCGAATCTGAACCTGCGACCTAAACTGACTTTACTTTTAGGACTTTTTTTTTTTTAAGAAAGTGAAATCTACTGTCTGTAACTTATAGTGTTCCCTTTATGCTGTGTCTGGCAAAATCTCTTCTTGCTGAGGCACCCGAGATGCTGGACAGCTCCCTGGACAATTCATTGGACAATCTTGTCTTGAACCTTGTGTAGCACCCTACTAGATAGGTGCTAGGAACAAAAGCATTTATCTGCTCTTCTGCTTACCAGTAGGGATGATCGAACGGTTTGGGTCGACCATCGGTTCGGCCCGAACATTGGGTGTTCAAGGTTCGGCCGAATTTAGAACTTTTTGCCCAAAAAGTTGGGAATTCAGCAACCAGAACCGACCAAAATGCAATGCTTCAGGAAATGGGCTTTAAAAGCCTGTGATTGGACCAGAACCATTAGCAAAAGCCAATTGAGGGGGCAGAAGAATGCTAGGAATGTGATTGGAGTGACTAGGGGGTCCATAGTCCAATCATTAGTGAATACGCCCCCCAGTATATAAGATCGCCCCTGCAATATTCCCAGCATTGTTATACTGGACATGGAAGAGAGTGGAAGCAGTTCTGTTAATTTTACTTTAAAAGTGTCATTTAGCATTTATTAGTGTGAGGAAAGGGATATCTAGTGTAGTTAGGGTGCTCCTTTACACTTTAGTTAGATGCAAAAATTTAGTTTCTGTAGGGAAAGTATGAAGTGTCAGGGTGACCGTAATGTAGTGTAGGGTGAACTGACTGCTATGGCAGGGTGACCAACTGACCAAACCCTTCCATATAAGGGTGACCGCTATAGAGAAAAGATCGTTTCTCTCAAGTCACTTTCGCTGCAGTAATATGGCTTCGCCGCCGCCAGCATTTTTGGCTGCAGGCGTTGCTAGTGCTTTTTTGAGCACATGTTTGGAGTCAGACATGACATCTGAACATGTGTATAGGGGTATATATACACACACATGTATGTATATATACACCTGCACGTATATAGGTGTGAAAGGAGCAGAAAAAACTACTTGCGCTAATGAAATAATTAACACCAATATATTTCTGCTCCTATCACACCTATATATGTCTAGGTGTGTATATACATATAAGTATGTGTGTATATATACCACTATACACAAGTTCAGATGTTTTGCCTGCCTCCAAAGAACCAAAAAAAAATGGCCAAAAAAACGCTAGCGTCAAAAAAAAAAAAACGCCCAGGTGTGTTGTTGCAGGCATTTTTTTGGGTTCTTTGGAGGCAGACAAAACATCTGAACTTGTGTATACGGGTATATATACACACATACTTATATGTATATATACACCTAGACATATATAGGTGTGATAGGAGCAGAAATATATGCTTGCGCTAATGAAATCATTTACACTAATATAGTTACGCTCCTATAACACCTATATATGTGTAAGTGTAAAATACATATAAGTATGTGTGTGTACACAAGTTCAGATGTTTTGCCTGCCTCCAAAAACCCCAAAAAAATGCCTGCAACAACACACCTGGGCGTTTTTTTTTTTTCACGCTAGTGTTTTTTTGGGAATTTTTTTGGGTTCTTTGGAGGCAGGCAAAACATCTGAACTTGTGTATAGTGGTATATATACCACTATACACAAGTTCAGATGTTTTTCCTGCCTCAAAAGAACCCAAAAGAATGCCCAAAAAACGCCTGCTATTAAACCGGCAAGGTGTGAAAAGCGAGAAGCCAACCTCCTGTGCTGAAAGTGTTCTAATACAAACTATCTTTTTTTTCTGGTTCTGGACATGCTACAGAGCTGAAACTTCACAGGTACACTTTTTAGACCCCCCAGATACTAAATCCAAAGAATTTTTTTTATTTTTTTTTATTTTTCCAATAACTGGCTCTCTATCAAAAATGACAATTTTTAAGAACTTTTTTTTGTGTGATTAATAGTCCCTGGGGTATGACCCAGAACCCTAGGTACTTTTTTAGGGGCATTTATTGGGTTTTAGGGCTTCAAAATGGTGTTTTTTGATTACAGAAGTTCGGGTCCCATTGATTTCAATGGGGTTCTGAAATACGGGCCGAACTTTTGGGTAGTTCGGATGTTCTGGCCGAACCGAACTTTTGAAAAGTTCGATCATCCCTACTTACCAGAGGAGTTTGATCTTTACTTAGGCCTGCTCTCTGTGCTCAGTGTGCATTCATCTGTTCTGAGGGAGTGTCCCCACTGCATCCAATAGGGAGGCCTGTTGGACAGTGGAGGAAACCTGGCCAATGATGCACAAGCTTTTGTGGGAGACCCAATGGGAGGGCACCATCGCAGTGCATCCTGGAATTGACCATAAAAGCAGAGAGTACATGAATCAGGGTGTATTTGGCGGGTAGCAGAGTCCCAGAAGGAGGGTGAGGGCTGTCTTTCCTTCTGCACGCTGAGGAAAGTGTTCACAGGCAGTCGGCCTGGTGAGTCAGGTGTGGAGCTGAGCCTTGAAGGTCCTGGAGAAACTGACAGTGGAGCTGAGGGCAGAGCTACCTGGGAAAAACAGTGTCCGTGGACCGTGAGTACCAGGGGGGCTTGCCAAAGGGTCTGCCCAGGAAGGGGACCACTCCAGAGAGGTCATTGGACTGAAGGTCAGCGCACACAGTCAGTGAGAAAGGGGGTAAAATCCTGAAGAGTAATTTACCAAGTAGTTTGTCTTTCAAATACTTCACTTCAGTGGCAGGGTGAAGCAGTGGCCTTGCCGCATTCAACATAGATAGAAGTCCTCAAGATTGTGCATAGTTCACTAAGTTGGAGTATCCCACCCATCCCTTCTCCTATCCCATCATAAAATAAAACAACAAAAAAACAAATCCCCTGGACTGTTTATTGACTGAGCCACGAATCTAAAGTACTAAGAATTCACAAGTTGTTGCTATGAGTAACCCAGGGGAACCCGCTTTCAGCAGCTCCCATGGGAGTAGTGCTACACTTGTTTCTGGTGAACCTTGAACTCTTTGCTCCTCCCATAAACTTCCTTATTTCAGCCATGTCTCTGCACTTCCTGTTTGCCAGATTATTGCACTCTCTTTAGCCAATATCTCACTCTTGTCACTCCTGCTGCCATTCCTATCTTCACTACCACTCATTACCGATCTTTGGCTTGCTCCTCAACTACTCTTCTGCTCGATCCCAAACTGCAACCACATGTTACTGATGTTTGGTTAGTGTACTGACTATGTTTCTGCTTGATCCCTACCTGTTTTGTCTGCTTCTTACTCACCAACCTGGTGTGGTGATCCCAAGGACTGCGACCTGCTGCTAACATGCAGCAAAATCCATCCTCACCATCAGGAGCTCTGGTGTATGCCAGTTAGTATTTAGACCCCACACCTCGGGTGAGCCCATGTCATCTGCCAGGGTGACCTGCTTGTGTACTTATCCTGCTGGTTGGTGGGAGCCTCTCTACTGCTATAGCTACCGGTCTCCAACTACTGACAGTGACACAATCCTATGGATCTGTGACAACTGGAGGGGGTTTTTTGAGGCAGTGTATCTGATGTGAACCAGTGCTATGTATCCCCATAAAAAGAGAAGTATAGGAATAACAAATAATAAAAAAAAATAATAATAATCACCTAGATGGCTGCAGCACCAATCCCAGCTGCAGTTGTCCCTTGCAAGCTCTACCCTGAGAACTGAGCGATCAAACATTGCTGATCACTCAGTTCTCCCCCTCCTCTCTAAACAGAGAGCTGTGACTGTCAGTCACTGTCTCTTGGCTCTGCCCTGGGGCACTGGAGCGCTGGGCTGTGGAGGGGCAGGAGAGGCTGGCTCAGGCTCTCAGTGGCATGCTAAGCCAGCTGCCGGTTTCAGGCATCTTGATGGATCCCAACAGTAAAGGATGGATCCCAACAGTAAAGGCGGGATCTTCACTACCACTCATTACCGATCTTTGGCTTGCTCCTCAACTACTCTTCTGCTCGATCCCAAACTGCAACCACATGTTACTGATGTTTGGTTAGTGTACTGACTATGTTTCTGCTTGATCCCTACCTGTTTTGTCTGCTTCTTACTCACCAACCTGGTGTGGTGATCCCAAGGACTGCGACCTGCTGCTAACATGCAGCAAAATCCATCCTCACCATCAGGAGCTCTGGTGTATGCCAGTTAGTATTTAGACCCCACACCTCGGGTGAGCCCATGTCATCTGCCAGGGTGACCTGCTTGTGTACTTATCCTGCTGGTTGGTGGGAGCCTCTCTACTGCTATAGCTACCGGTCTCCAACTACTGACAGTGACACAATCCTATGGATCTGTGACAACTGGAGGGGTTTTTTTGAGGCAGTGTATCTGATGTGAACCAGTGCTATGTATCCCCATAAAAAGAGAAGTATAGGAATAACAAATAATAAAAAAAAATAATAATAATCACCTAGATGGCTGCAGCACCAATCCCAGCTGCAGTTGTCCCTTGCAAGCTCTACCCTGAGAACTGAGCGATCAAACATTGCTGATCACTCAGTTCTCCCCCTCCTCTCTAAACAGAGAGCTGTGACTGTCAGTCACTGTCTCTTGGCTCTGCCCTGGGGCACTGGAGCGCTGGGCTGTGGAGGGGCAGGAGAGGCTGGCTCAGGCTCTCAGTGGCATGCTAAGCCAGCTGCCGGTTTCAGGCATCTTGATGGATCCCAACAGTAAAGGATGGATCCCAACAGTAAAGGCGGGATCTTTCCCAAGCTTGGACCAACTGAGTGACGTCAGCCTACAGTGGGCTTTAGCCTGCTGTTGGGTAAAAATGGGTCACTGGATTTCAGAACTAATTGACTCCTGTGATCCTCAAGAGAAGTATAGCCAAAATAGTTTTTTTCTATACTCCTATAAAGGTGCTTGCAGTTCAATGAAGGAAGGGTTCCTTGTGTTCTGTTGCTGATACTGTCACTGGACACTGGTCCATAATCTTGAAAACCATAGCTCATAAGTTAAAATGCACCCAATGGGTGGATGCTGACTGTGAGTGTACTGGTGTAAAAACTACCAACACATTTCATCTACCTTTTTGTAGATTGCATCAGGACGTGATTTCAGTTTTGGTGGTAGTGATCATGTTTATATAAGTATACATTTTTTTATAAGTATAAATATAAAAAAAACATAAATATAAAAAAAACATTATACAGCGTTGTTACTTTAAAACCATCAAAAAAATGTTATGTGGCCTGTACATGTAGTTACTTCTACTCAACATGTTTTGCCAATCACTGGCTTCTTTAACCACTTTACCACTAGAGGATTTTGCTTTCTTACGTCTGGGCCACTTTTTGCGATTCGTCGCTGTGCTACTTTAACTGAAAATTGCGCGGTCGTGCAACGCCATACCCAAACTAAATTTACGTCCTTTTTTTCCCACAAACAGAGATTTCTTTTGGTGGTATTTGATCACCTGTGCGATTTTTACTTTTTGCGCTATAAACAAAAAGAGAGCGTAAATTTTGAAAAAACAACAATATTTTTCACATTTTTTTATATGAAATTCCCCCCCAAAAAATGTAAAAATCAACATTTTTTAAAATTTTTGGCCAATTTGTATTCTGCTACCTATGTTTGGTAAAAAAAAATCACAATAAGCGTATTTTGATTGGTTTGCGCAAAAGTTATTGCGTTTACTAACAAAGGGAAAGATTTCTGTCATTTTTGGTGTTTTTTTTTTAACGCGTAATGGCGGCGATCTGCAATTTTTTTTTGCTGGACTGCGACATTGCGGCGGACAGATCGGACCCTTGACTGACATTTTTGACACTTTTGGGGGTACCAGTGACATTACTGCAGTAATCAGTGCTATATATATGCACTGTTACTGTAAAAATGACACTGGCAGGGAAGGGGTTAATTTTATTGGAGAGGGAGGGGTTAATGTATGCCTGGTGCTTACTGACGTGTGGGGGGAGGTGACTGAGTGACACAAGGACAAATCCAGGGTTCAGCTATGCTGAATCCTGCAATCTGACCCTGCCTGTCACTTGGGAGATCCGCCCGCTTGTGTTTACACAAGCAGGCGGATCTCCACACTAGATCCCCGATGATTGGGGAAGAGCAGCGGCGATCGCAACTGCTCCTCCCCTGGCCCAACTCCCGCTGTGACTGAATACAGCGGGGGCGAGCCTCCGGCGGCGCGCGCGCGCCGCCGAGGAAGTGGAGTGTCTGACGACGTAGTACTACGTCGTCAGACGATAACTAACCACTTTGCCGCAGTAGTACTACGGTACTCAGATAGCAAGTGGTTAAGAGTTTCAAAAGTACTAAATAGTAATAATAATAATGTGACGGTACTCACCATCACTGGGAGTGAAAGACAGATACGTAATTGTTTGGATTGCTTCAAATGGGGTCTGTATTTACACTTATGCTAATGTGTATTGTACTTCAATATCAGACAGGCTCTCCCTATTGTTTGTGTAATGAGGTGGGATGTGTATTCTGTCCAGACAGCTAGATAATTAGTTCAGGTTAATTATATTTCTGTATACAATTTCACCTGCATATGATAATGTAATCAGGCAACTCCTGAACTGTGTGTGGTAATTTGATCAGGAGGGGGAGGTCCATGCTGTATATAATTTCTGTGTGACTGTTCAATAAAGAGCGATTTCCAGTACAAGCTAAGTTGTTGGCTAGCTTTGTATGGGGGGCGGCTAGGATTTTATATCTATGTTCAGGACTGCGAGGAAACCGTATACTGACGGAAGACCACAAGCACAGTGTGGGTCGGTGGTTCCGTTACAAATAATACCACCAATACCAATACTATTGAATATGGAAGAAACAGAGAAAGCAGTTGGTAAATCAATTGGAGAGCACCTCACCAGTAATGTCTGAACGTAATCAGCTGAAACTAGAAGATAAACACCCTTCGCACACTTCAGGATCAACCCGGCAGGTATTAATAATACCACAGGAGGAGTACAAACATAATATACAAATTTTACTAATACCTTCCAGATTGACCCTAAAGTGTGCGGAGGGTGTTTACCAATTACCATCTGGTTTCTGCTGATTACGCTCAAACTACATATAGCCTCTTTGGTTTTCTTGGGTGTAAAACACATGGACTAAATGTCTGGACCACACTATGTAAGGAGTAGAAAGAAAAGAAGAAAAAATATAAGGTATATTAAACTTTTACATTGGTACATTATACTCACAAATAGGATACTGATAAGACAAATCATGGCAGGATGTGGTTTTCCACGTAGTGATAATAGTGGCAAAGTCACGGGCCCTCCAATGGTATGAAAGTCCTCCAACATGGCAGATGTATAACAGCACTGTTCTCCTGGGGTTTATGAAGGAATCAGGGAAGTGGGAGGAAGGGATTGAAGGAGAGGAGAGGCCGGAAGTGTGAATGGGAGGTAAATGAGAACGTATGAGAGAAGGGAGACAGCAAAAACAAGGGGGGGGGGCTCATCACCCCAAATACCCCCAGCAGCCTCCCAACAGAATACCAAAAGCAGGGAGAAAACCCATGTAGGTGGGCAGGTTCACTGATAGCTAGGTGGTCCCTATACTCCATAGAAGTAGTATATTCAAACCAATAATACCATGATTTCTGAAATTGACTTTCTCTGTTTTGAAAGGAGAAGGTCAAATTCTTCATGTGTTGTATCTGATTACTTTTAGATAACCATTGAAGAACTGCATTGGGTTGTGTTTGATTCCACATGGTGGGTACGCACACTAAAGCCCCGTACACATGTACCGATTGTCGGCCGAACGATCGGCCGTCTTTTGTCCAGGGCTGTCGTGTCTGTTGAAAACTGCAAAAGACTGCACAGGAATTTTGTCGGCCAACAACAGCCAACTGCAGAAGTGATGTCATGTGATGGTTAACTTTCCTTGTCTTCTTCTTTTCTGAGCATGCCCAGTCTTGCAAATCTGCTGTCTGTCGGCCGAAATCTGTACTGACTGGCGAACAATCGGCCGTTCTGGTGTTGGCCAACAAAAATTTTAATGTCTACACGACAGATTCTTTTCGGCCGAAAGTGCGCTGTCGGCTGTCGGAAGCATCATACTAACAAGTCTACAATCGGCGGATCGGTCGTCGGCCGAATATTTACGGCCGACAATCGGTACGTGTGTACGGGGCTTTAGGCTGCATTGAGCAGATGTATGAGGAATGTATTTTTGTAGCATTGTTTAGAAATGTCCCAAATATGTAGGAGATATCTGGCTGGTTCCTAGCCTAAGCCAATGCCTGTGTGTAAGAAGGGGTTTGTACCCCTTTTAGTAAGCCCCCCCCAGAGAGTTTGGTGGGTGGAGTAACCCGATTATAAATTGTAGTGAGGGTAGCTCTAGTCAACAGGAGTATGGGAACAGATCACCTCTGACTTACAATACGTGGGTTTTTTAACCTGGACAGAAGAGGGCTGTAATGATATCCCGCACTGGATACACAAAAAGCTGTAGCAAGCGGCCATGTTGTTCAGCCATTAAAGGTCAGCCATGACAGTCTTGCAGAACAGTTATAAAAGCAGTGATATTATCCCCCTCCCCACCTCATTTAATTCATGGAATGCATAGGTCTTAAAACTTCAAAAGAGCCTTTATCTCAACTAAGAGACACAAAACCCATCACTGAGTGCTGGCAGGATGTCTGTTTCTTCCGTCCAGGCCTGTCGTAAAACTTTGCCCAAATCCATTAAGGATAACCAAAACTAATGAGGATCATAAATAGCAATCAGAGAGCTCTGCTAATTCAAAACCTACAAATACACGATTCATAAACGCAGACAGGAACATGACACATTAACAAAATAGGTATATATTTGGGTGAGAAATGTCATACTGAACTAATTAAGATCATGCGTGACCATACTATCACATATAGGAGGGAATATAGCTGTCAGATATTCCTTGGGTGACAAATTTATCTGAGATATTCTGTATTTGGTGTCCCTGGATGCGAGAATCAAAGCTGAACCATGATTTATCAATTTCAAGAATGCAAGCAATACATATTTCAAGATATGAATAGTGGTATAAAACTGTCCAAAGAGGAGGGTCCCGATGCGGTCATAAACCCAGGACAGGCCATTGGCCACTCCGTTTTAATTGGTGAACACCCCTTTGATCACAGAGAAAAAGGGAGACCCCTAACCAGTGATCAGTTCTAATGGTAACATCAAAGCAGGAACATCAAGTTTGAGAACCGATCACACCTGGCTCATTGATTGAACTCTGATAACACCCAGGACATTGACTGTAAGTATTCTTCCTTCTAAATTCTACCTTATTATTCTAATTGCTGAATTATGTCTCTATTTCTTTTAAACACCTTTTTTCTGTAAATATTTTATTTGCACCAACTTTGACCTTTTCATTATTGAATTTTTTTTTGAAAAGTGTTAACCTTGTCCCCAAGCTCTTAATGCAAGCTAACAAAGAACCTGTCTCTTGAAGAGCGCTACTGTATAGAATAAATCCTCTGAACATTCCTGTCTGTGGTGACAGTACGTGTTACAGACAATTATTCTAAAATCATAATTGGTGTTTCTAAAAATTACGAGCTTCCTCCCACTTGGACCAAACAGCAGTTGAAGGGTTCATTGCTTTATTTGCCCAGCAGGCTGGCACCTAGATTATGGTCCCGCAAGCTGGAAAATCTTTGTGCAGGGTGCAGCTGAGAGTGGCATTGTTAGGTAAGTGATAGTGGGGTGTGAGATTGGCTTGCCCTTTGTCACGAGTTAGTGAGAAGGACAGGGATCTGGATGAGGACCCATAGTGGGGGGACTCTTTGTGGAGAGGCGGAATGGGAGAGATGGCTGGACTTTCTGAGTTCAAGGTTATGATCACTCTGTTGAACTGTACCGATGGCCTGAAGTGGGACTTTGGAGAAGTGGCGATGTAGAATGTTATGTAGCACTACTCCCATGGGAGCTGCTGGTTACGGATTTCCCTGGGTTACCCATAGCAACAACTTGACAATGTAGTATATTCTAATTGCTTGGATCAGTCAGAAAACAGTCCAGGGGTTTTGGTTTTTTGTTGTTTTATTTGAGAACTGGGATAGGAGAAGGGATGAGTGGGATACTCCAACTGAACAAACTGCACAATTTCTGTTTTTTTTGGGACTTCTGATTATAGATGGACGTGGCAAGGCCGCTGCTTCACCTTGCAACTATAGTGAAGTAGAATTAAGCGAACTGTACTGTACTGTGAATCACTCTTCAGGGTCCTACTTGGCACCCCCTTTTTTCCTACTCTTCAGGGTTTTACATGGCACGCCCTTTACTCTGACACACCGTATGAGCTGACCCTTTATCCTCTGACTTCACTGGAGTGGTCCCCCTTCCTGGGCAGACCCTTTGGCAAGTCCCCTGGTACTCACGGACACTGTTTTTCCCGGAAGACTCTGCCAGCAGCTCTACTGTCAGCTTTACAGGATCCTTTGCAGCTCAGCTCCGACTGCCTATGGCCACCTTCCTCATGCAACAGGAGGAGAGACCAGCCGTCAGCCTCCTCCCAGGACTCTGCTTCCCGCCAAAGACATGTCCCCCTGGCTTTTATGAGCAATGCCAGGATGCACTGCAAGAGCGCCCACCCACTGAGACTCCCACAAAAGCCAATGTGTCACTGGCTGGGTTTCCTCCACTGTCCAACAGGCTCCCCTGTTGGATGCAGTGGGGACTCTCCCTCAGACCCAGTGAATCACATTTGGAAACATGCAACAGGCAACCTAATAGATCAGGCTCCCCTGATAAGCAGAAGGAGCATACGATGCTTTTACCTAGCACCTACCTAGGAGGGTGCTACAGTTATCATTGTAAAAGCATTGAAAGGCTGCCTGTGTGGACATTCTTTATTTAGGTGAAGAGGAAGTGAGACACAATATTGCGGAGATTCTCCTATTTTCAGGTATGCGTGTGTGGGCGAGGTAGGGTCTACTCGTCCCATGCACGCAAGGAGGAAGGGGGGGGGGGGTAAGAGGGCCTCTCCTCTCATGTACGCACCCATCAATGTCTGGAACCAGGTTGGGCCACGGTCATGCAAAAGTCGGCATCAGGGCAGAACCCCAACTTAGAGATGAGCCATACAGTGTATACAGTAATATAACATACAGAGTTCCACTGTGAAGTATTCTGTTCCATATCACTACACACCTTCACCTGGTGAATGTTGCAATTTGGAGGGCCGATGTTGAACCTATGCTCTCTCCAACAGACCAGAATATCTCTACCACCCCATCCCCAGTGACAGAATGGGGTCCCGTCTTGCACAAAGCGCGGACCTCATGCATGCACTTAATTACCTCCTTCAGCTCTTCCACACCATGCAGCTAGATACATTGTGCCTCCATACCGTGGGTTCGGTCCCAGATACTTTTGGGAGAACTGACCACTAGGGAAGAAGGTAGAATACCGATCCCCTCGCTATTGGACGACCAGTCACCTGAGCCTGGTACCGCTCCTTGCTGTCTGGCTGCTATTCACTTTCTTGGTTACCTGTGGCAAGTACTTTTCTTCTCCAACTTTTTCACAGAGTAAACCCTTTGCAGTGGCCTTCTTCTTGTATCCTGTGTGTGTTTTACAGGTCCTGTTCTTCTGATACACCATGTACCACCATGCACCCCTTCGAATAACATTAGCCAAGGCTTAGAACAGGTAAAATACTTTACTAAAGTCTTTGCGGCATCACAAACTCATAATACAAGAATCACAGTCTCATAAATAATGTTCACAGATTCTTCCTAACTGAATAACCTTGGGCTGCTAAGGCAAACCTTAGCAGGTAGAGGTCCATAATTGGCAAAGTCCATGTAGGTGGCTTCCCTTGGGTTGGTGATAATTAAAGGTTGCTCTGGGTTACATCCTCATCTAGCCTGGATCTTCTCCCTCTCCCATGTGGTCCTGCTCGCTCCCTGAGCTCAGCTTTCCCGTTTATATATGCAGAACAGGGTGACAGGCAGAACCCAAAAAGCCCAGGAAACTGGCAGACCCAGTATTAACCCTTCTCTACCTGGGCAGCCAATCCTGTCTAACTAATGGCAACCCACCAAGTAGGCACCTGCCTACATGCGTACCATATCCAAAGAAGCCCTGGCCAGTTTGACTGGAAACAGCAGTGAATCTGGGCTGCCAACATGTATGTATTTTTTTTCTCATTCCAGAAGGGTTGTATGATTGGCCAGATCCAGATGACATGTAACATAGTTCCATTTGCAGCTTGGGTGAGGTTATAGGGAAGAATTAGTGAAGTTTGGTGGGTACATGGTAACATTTAGTGAGCATTTTATATCCTGTTTATTGGGTATAGTTGGCTTTGCAACTTAGATGAATTAGTCTGTGTGATCTTTGGTAAATATGATCTCCAGATCCTTGTCTCTTAGGGTTATGTAACATGGGACATAGTCTTCCGCGGGTTGAATAAGAAGAGCATTTTTTTGTGGGCAGTATGCCTAACATTACCAGGTGCAGAACAAATACATTCACAGCAGGGTGGCACCCAGGCCAGCTCATGGCCATCACTGGTGCGTGGCTGGGGGGATACAGAGGACACAGACGATACACCTCCCACAGAGGACAGCCTTTCGTTGCCTCTGGGCAGCCTGGCACACATGAGCGATTACATGCTGCAGCCATTGTTATATTTTTGATCTTTCTCACTCTTTTGGGGTGTACCCTAATTTTATATATTTTGTGTACTGTACATTGATTTTACTTCATATTTATCCCCGTTTATATTATTATCAGTTATTTATATATACTTTTTTATATTTATTATATTTAACACATATGTGCACACGTCACCTACAGATACTAATGTATATGCTATTACATTGATTATTTGATACATTATTTATTTATCTTTTGTATAATGTACATCAAGTTCGCTTCCCATCTTACTCCTCATATTTATTATATATATCATCATAAATTATATACATTTTACCCTTATTTATACCATCGCCATTAGGCAGCGCCAATCCCCCCATTTTTTTTCAAACCATTAAGTATCTGCTCACCTCCAATGACTGTGAATACCGTCACATGGATCAACAGGGTAGAACTGGAGGTGAAGGAACAGTCAGGAAGGGAGCCAGAACTGGAGTCAGGAATTGGGGGGCAGGTACAGGGCAGCAGGGCACAGGATATGCAATAGGTACAAGGCAAAAGCAGAATCAGGTAGGAATATGATTTAGTACAACTCAGCTAGCAGAATCTGGTTAGCAGACAAAACACTGAAGCAAAAGAGAATAGAAGAGGAGGGACTAAATACCCTCCCAACAGCCAGCATCAGGTGAAGACTAATTGCTGGGATCTGCTGACTGCTGGGAGACACCCGCTGGTGGACACTGGAACTAAAACCTTCTGCTCTGGAAACCACAGTGCCACCAGCAGCTGATCCAGGTCCTGACAAAATGATTTTTGCAGTGTGGTTTGCCTTGTAGTAATGGCAGAGGTCCATCGGGAACCATCCAAAGTGTAAACAAGGTTCAATTAATATGATGAGAATTTAATACCCAAAAAATCTGAGAAATGATCTGTGTAAGGTTCATAAATATTGTTTAGGCATATGGATTGTCATAGTCTGTATTAGATAAGCACAGGAGGTTCATCTGTAAGATGTTATTCCTGACAATCCAGGAAAAATGGTTCCTGCTCTGATGTCAGAGGTTTGTGTGAATAGATGAAAGAAACATTTGATTATTAAAGGGAGTAATTTGAGTTGCTAAATAGGTAACATTCATAGTTATTCATTTATATAGTGAGCTCAGTCAGCTACTGATGTCAAATAAATCTAGGAGACCCCCCGTGAGAAGATCTCCCTGACATCATCTCTTGCTATGCTCCTGGCCACTCTCGAGATTTGGTTGTTTCCCACCACTTTGGGATGTTTCACTACACCTATTATATTCTACACAGCGTCCATTATCAGCCAAGAAGCTGTTTAGTAGGGAATGAGGCGCCCGCACCGGAAGTGACGAGCGGGGCCGGTGCAGGCGCATTGATTTCTGGGAGCGATGACGTTCAGCTCCCAGGAATCAATGCAAGGAGGAAGTGACGGCGCGGGCCGCGGCCGCAGAGGGAGGGAGTGGAAGAAAGGTGAGTATATTTTCTTCAATAACAAGGTAAGTAAACAAAAAAAAAATCTTAACTATCCATTTGTTTTTCAGGTGACCTAGAGCAAGCGGATGGCCCAAAATCGATTATGTCGATGTTGAGGCCGGAACTCCGCTTTAAATTATAGCCTGTTCTTATCATTATTACCTGTCGTCTTATAAATCTGTTTCTGAAGATACAATGTTGCTCTGTTTAGCCAGCCATACTTTATTAACTCCTGATTAGCTAATTGGAAAGAACCCACACCCCATCTCTAACAGTATATAACTAAGCATCACTTGGGGATGGAACATTTGCAAAGGGCGCACATTTGCTGTGGGGCTCTTTCTCAAAGTGGGGCTATTTCTATAAGTGAGATCACTTCTGACTCTGCACTTCAGTGAATGCACAAAGCGAATGAACACAGGAAATACTGAGAAAAACACCACACAGACTCCAGATGACTTTGTCAGCTCTTGCTCTTTGCAACATGCACTCTCTACCACTCCTGACAGCTGTGTTCTCTATCCTTAAACTCTCTCTCCTTCACCCCTCTTCTCCACCCCACAGCTTTTATATATCACCCTCCCTTCTGTCCTCTCCTTATTACTGCACTCACCATCTCCTGCTATTTCTAAATCCACATACACAAAAAATCTCCAGGACACTGGGGCATGTCCCTTCATATGAATCTCACTCTCATATTACCGTCCTCACCCTTCTGCTTCTCCTAACCTCTGGAGATATATGCCCAAACCCTGGGCCTTTATCATTTACCTGTACTTAAAAAACCTGTTACCCTGCCCCATCTGGCTGCAGCCACAATTCACACAATTTGCTTCCCATTTCTCTTCTTCCTACCAGACTCCCTTTTTCTTATGCCTTTTGAAATGCCTGCTCTGTCTGTAACAAACTCACCTCTCTCCATGACCTCTTTATCGCTAACTCATTAAATCTACTCACCAACCATTACCGAAACCTGGCTTCATGAATCCGACACTGCGTCTTCTGCTGCCCTATCTCAAGGTGGTCTTCTCTGGACTCACTCCCCCAGACCCAGTGGAAGCAAGGGAGGGGGTGTCGGAATCCTTCTAGCCCCACATAGCACCTATCAGGTACTTCACCCACCTCCCTATCTGTCACTCTCCTCATTTGAGGCACATTGCATTCTCTCCAGTTTCTCTAAGGATAGCTGTGATCTACCGGCCCCCTGGATGGGTATCAACCGTTCTTGATGACTTCTCTGCCTGGCTACACTACTTTCTCTCTTCTGAAATCCCCACAATCATTCTAGGCGACTTCAACATCCCTATTAATACTAACACTCCTGCCACTTACAGACTTTTTAGTCTAACCTCCTCCTTTGACCTGAAGCAATGGATACACAATGGATACACAATGGATACATGCTTCTACTCACTCTGAAGGCAATATCCTTGACCTTGCTTTCTCCCACCTATGCACTCCATGCAACCTCTCCAACTATCCTTTCACTACCTTATTAGTTTCACTCTCTCCCTCTCCTCCACCTCCTCTCCCTCCAACCGCCTAACAGTTACCTGTAGAAACTTACGCCAGCTTAACCCTTCCCTTCTCTACTCTGCTACTGACCACCAAAATCTCACCCCTGTTCTGCACCAACCTAGCCACTTCTGTCTACAGCGCTTTACTTTCAGCCTCCCTGAACACACTGGCCCCCCTCACTACACTCCGAATCAGACCCTGACCCCTTCAACCTTGGCAAACAGATAACACTAGAAGTTTGAAAAAGTATAGCCGTGCTCTTGAGCGCCTGGGGCGTAAGACTAGGTCTCAGAAAGATTTCAACCAATATAAATCTGCCCTCCAAAAATACAATTGCAGACTTCGCACTGCCAAGCAGACCTATTTTATCACTCTTATTAACAAATTATCATCCCTCCCCCATCAACTTTTCTCTACCTTCAACTCTACTTCATCCTCCACTGCCTCCACTGACTAACTCACTCACTGGCCAGGAGATCGCCAATCATTTCAAACAGAAGATTGATACAATTCTCTGCTGTTCAGATACCTTCCAGGCTTTACACTTCATGCCCACAGGTACAATCGTTACTTCCCTCGTTCAGCCCAACCACTATAGACGAGGTTGATAAACTACTTACTAACGTCCAGCTAAGCAACTGCCCTCTGGATCCTGTTCCCTCATAAATTCTCTATTCTACACTCTCACTTTCTCCAAATCCTTCTCTGAATCATTTAGATATTCATTGGCAAACTTCAGAAACCAAAGTTGACCTCTTTGGCATTAACTCAACTCGCCGTGTTTGGAGGAAGAAAAACACTGACTATGACCCTAAGAACTCCATCCCTACAGTCACCATCCCTACAGTCACCTTCCCTACAGTCACCATCCCTACAGTCACCATCCCTACAGTCACCATCCCTACAGTCACCGTCCCTACAGTCACCATCCCTACAGTCATCCTCCCTACAGTCAAGCACGGAGGTGGAAACATTATGCTTTGGGGCTGTTTCTCTGCTAAAGGTACAGACTGACTTTGCCGCATTGAGGGGCCAATGGGCGGGGCTATGTTTTGTAACATTTTTGATGAGCACCTTCTTCCTTCAGCCAGAACACTGTAGATGGGTCTTCCAGCATTACAATGACCCAAAACACACAGCCAAAGCAACAAAGAAGTGGCTCAAGAAAAAGCACATTAAGATCATGGTCTCCAGACCTTAATCCTATAGAAGATTTATGGAGGGAGCTGAAACTTCGAGTTGCCAAGCAACAGCCAAGAAATCTTAAGAATTTAGAGAAGATCTGTAAAGAAGAGTGGACCAAAATCCCCCCTGAGATGTGTGCAAACCTGGCCACCAACTACAAGAAACGTCTGACCTCTGTGCTTCCAACAAGGGTTTCTTCCCCAAGTACCAAGTCATGTTTTGCTTGGGGATCAAATACTTATTTTACTCACTGAACTGTAACTCCATTTATATCATTGTAACACATTGTATCATGTGTTTTTTCTGGATTTTTGGTTGATAATCTGTCTCTATCATATAAAATACACCTATGATAAGAATTATACACCCGCCATTTCTTTGTAAGTGGGCAAACTTACACAATCTGCAGGGGATAAAATCATAATTTTCCCCACTGTACAGGCATACCCCACTTTTAAGTACACAATGGGACCAGAGCATGTATGTAAAACGAAAATGTACTTAAAGTGAAGCAATACATTTTTCATTTCTCAATGCATATAAATACACTAGCTCCATAGGAAATCTTGGTCAGCTTGACATGGCACTGCTCCCAAACCATGTGACAAGCACACCAAGCTTGGGGAGCATGTTAAGGGGATCCAGGACTATGACATGGTAGATTACCTAGGCAAGCTGGCCAGCCACAAACAGGGTATGTTGTAGTCCTGGGTCCCCCCTTTGGTGCTCCCTAAGTTTGGTCACTTATGGTTTGGGAGTAGTGCCATGTCAAGCTGACCAAGATTTCCTATAGACGCCAATGTTAAAAACCGGGAGTAGTGTCATGCCAGGCTGAACAAGCTGTGTCCTTACTCGCGAGTGTACTTAAAGCAGGGTATGCCTGTACTGTATATGCACTTGTAGGCCAGTGCAGTTAGCTAATCTGCCACTAGGTGGCTCTGTTCCAGAATACTGTCTGGTTACAGAAAACAGTATAATCAGGTGCTAGGTCCCTTTTAGCTATAGTGATGTCATGAGTAAGTCAGTACCCACAATATAAGCCAGGTTGGGAGCAGCCCTAGTGCAGTTAGGGCATGGGAGCCAAAGATCCCACAACTTTGCATACAGTATGTAGCCAGCAAGTGTAGGCCCTGGACAGCGCTGGAGGCCAGGAAGAGGTAGACATGCACCCAGGAAAGCCAGCTGTAGACTTTCTAACTCTTATGGAGATGGGGGCTAGGGCCTGTTTCAAAATGCATTTTAGGCTAGGCTAAAAATTCCCTGGAGTGAGGCTATCCCCCTGGAGGGCCCAGAAGAGGTGTACCCATGGAGGAGGTGATTGCTGACATCCTATCTCAGTGAGTACTAATGACAGGTGAGGAGAGATTGTGTCAGGGAAGACGGCTTGTAAAAGTGCCGCATGATGCTTTCACATGTGACTGCTGTGGACCATCCACTAAATTGACAATGTACTGACAAGTGACCCCAGATTGTATGTCGATATAATGTGACTGTTTGTACCATCTTTCAAGTTCCATTAGAAACATAGAAACATAGAATGTGTCGGCAGATAAGAACCATTTGGCCCATCTAGTCTGCCCAATATATCTGAATCCTATGAATAGTCCCTGGCCCTATCTTATATGAAGGATAGCCTTATGCCTATCCCATGCATGCTTAAACTCCTTCACTGTATTTGCAGCTACCACTTCTGCAGGAAGGTTATTCCATGCATCCACTACTCTCTCAGTAAAGTAATACTTCCTCATATTACTTTTAAACCTTTGCCCCTCTAATTTAAAACTGTGTCCTCTTGTGGTAGTTTTTCTTCTTTTAAATATGCTCTCCTCCTTTACCGAGTTGATTCCCTTTATGTATTTAAAAGTTTCTATCATATCCCCTCTGTCTCTTCTTTCTTCCAAGCTATACATGTTAAGGTCCTTTATCCTTTCCTGGTAAGTTTTTTCCTGCAATCCATGTACTAGTTTAGTAGCTCTTCTCTGAACTCTCTCTAGAGTATCTATATCCTTCTGGAGATATGGCCTCCAGTACTGCGCACAATACTCCAAGTGAGGTCTCACCAGTGTTCTGTACAGCGGCATAAGCACTTCTCTCTTTCTACTGCTTATACCTCTCCCTATACATCCAAGCATTCTGCTGGCATTTCGTGCTGCTCTATTACATTGTCTTCCCACCTTTAAGTCTTCTGAAATAATTACTCCTAAATCCCTTTCCTCAGATACTGAGGTCAGGACTGTGTCAAATATTCTATATTCTGCCCTTGGGTTTTTACGCCCCAGGTGCATTATCTTGCACTTATCCACATTAAATTTCAGTTGCCAGAGTTCTGACCATTCTTCTAGTTTTCCTAAATCCTTTTCCATTTGGCGTTTCCCTCCAGGAACATCAACCCTGTTACATATCTTTGTGTCATCAGCAAAAAGACCAACCTTACCATCGAGGCCTTTTGCAATATCACTTATGAAGATATTAAACAAAATTGGTCCCAGTACAGATCCCTGAGGTACCCCACTGGTAACATGACCTTGTTCTGAATGTTCTCCATTGACTACAACCCTCTGTTGTCTGTCACTCAGCCACTGCCTAATCCACTCAACAATATGGGAGTCCATGCTCAATGACTGCAGTTTATTGATAAGTCTTCTATGTGGGACAGTGTCAAAAGCCTTACTAAAATCTAGATATGCAATGTCTACTGCACCTTCACCGTCTATTATTTTAGTCACCCAGTCAAAAAAATCTATAAGATTTGTTTGACATGATCTCCCTGAAGTAAACCCATGTTGTTTTTCATCTTGCAATCCATGGGATTTAAGATGTTCTGAATTAGTAAAGTACAGCAAACCTATCTTTGCATGGACATCTCTTCCCTTGGGGATATAAAAGGTTAATGGCCAGGAATGTCCGGAGGAGGCCTCTGGCATGAAGTGGGGCACAAGATGGCGGAGAGTGTATCCTCAAGGAGGAGGGTCATTGTTTTATCAGGAGAAGAAATGGGACAGGGACTTGTGATCTTGGTGCCATTACTAGCCATTTGCAAGTCTTATTTACTGACGCCTTGATTTTCTTTTCAATGCCTCTAGCGCAACGGCCTACACATGGAGTGTTATAGTGGTCTGTCTGTCCTCCTTTGTGAATTACCTTTTTCCTTGGCATTATGAGAGAAATGTACATCTTCCCGCAGAGCGGTATTGATCCAATCGTGCTTCATAGGGTGTAATAATACAGTTTGTTCCAACACTTCTTTTATACGTAGAACGAGTGTGCAAGTAGTCAGCAAAAGTTTGGACACCTGCAGGAATTGTTTTCATCAACGTTTGAAGCTAAATTTATAGCCCTTGCTGCTGGAAAGCTGTTAACCCTTTACTTTAACAAAGGCCTTTTTGTATAACCCTGAAATTTGCAATATTTTATTTTTTTTCCCTGACAAATCTCAGATTGCCATTTTTAGATTATTCACTAAAATTAAACTGTTCTTGAATAGGGATGAGCCAACGGTTTGCTCAAGACCTAGGTTTGGGTAAACTCCCAAACCTTTGCCTTTCTGGCCCCCTGAGCATCATATATAGAAGAGTCATTTCTACTGGTTCTAAATACATTGTTTCAGGACCTGGATCTGAACCTGCGACCTTTGCTGTGTCTGGCAGTATCCCTTCTTGATGAGCCACCTGAGATGATGGACAGTTCCCTGCCTGATTCCTTATGTAGCAGGTTTTGCCTGAGGTGGGTCCGCCATTGTTACCGGTAACACTCCCAGCCCATTTGAGCTTTAACTCCAGGTGTGAGAACTGACACAATGACAATTCCGGCATCTTTGGTTTGTGTGTTTTATTAGGTTTTGGGGATAGGAGAAGGGAATGAGTGGGATGCTCCTCTGGCTCAACTAGGTTCAATTTCAGGACTCTTCTAGAGAAAAATGCGTCAGCGCTGTCTTGACGCCAACCGACGCTAGCAGACGCTTCCTGGCGCTTGGATATACTGTAACACTGAAAACTGTGCTGGAACCTTGACCTTAGTCTAGAAGATCTCGGACTGTAGAACACTTGACTCCTGACACTGCTTTGCTCAAAAGTCACTGAATAGCTCCCTCCAGCCCTGCTCTGGCTTGAGGTAGCTCTTTGTGAATTCCTGTACTGCTGCAACTTTCAACCAGTACACTCCACACTGTACAATGACTCTTCAGGGCCCAAACTGCAGGTACCCCCTCTATACTTCAGGGACCTCAACCTAGGTACCCCCTCTACTGCTTCAGGGTCCTCTGACCAGGCACCCCCTTTACTGCTAGCTGACTCTTGAGTCCCAGAACCTTCTCTGGAGTGGTCCCCTCTGACACTAGATGGACCCCCAGGGGCAATCCACAGTACTCACGACCTTTGTAGGCTTTCCTGAGACTGGACCCCTCTCTCTCCCTCTCCGCTGGTTCTCGGCACACCGGATCCCCTTCAGCTCAACTCAGCACCCTCTGGATTCCAAGGCAGCAGCCAGAGACATCCACTTCCTCTGACAGGAGGAGAGACAGCCGTACACTCCCTCCTGGGACTCTGCTTCCCGCCAAAGATGCTGAGTCATGCACTACCCTCAAACTTATACCCACTCCCAGAATCTGCCTTCTGGGGTAGTTACAAGCCTGAATGTGTCACTGATTGGGTTTCCTCCACTGCCCTATGAGAAGCCTCTCACAAAAAGAAATCATGGCCTTACTGTTAGGCAAACAAGGCCCACTATGCATTTACCTAGCACCTACCTGTAGGGTGCTACACTTAGATAACTTTGCCTTTTGTCTTGCTTCTCTTGAACTTTGAACCCTTTGTCCCTCACATGAACTTCCTATGTAGGCCCTGTCTCTGCACTTTCTGTTTGCCCAATTATTGTGCTTGTCTCCAGCCAATATCTCACCCTTGTAACTCCTGCTGCTGTCCATATCTCCACTACTGATCATTACCATCCTTCGAGTTGTTTACTGACTACACTTCTGATTGACCCCAACCTGCAACCACTTGTTACCAACCTTTAGCTCGTTTACTGAATTTACTTCTGCTTGATCCCTACCTGCTATATCTGCTACTGGACCCTGGCTTGCTCACCTCCTGGTGGTCCTGAGGACCATGACCTGGTACTAACACACAGAAAAACTCATCTCCACCATCAGGAGCTCTGATGAACCCTGGTTAGTGCTTAGACCCTGTACCTCACGTCATCTGCCAGGGTGACCTTCTTGAGTACTTTTCCAACTGGTAAGTGGGAATCTCTTTACTGCTGTAGCTACTGGTCTCCAAGCCTGACCCCTGACTGTGGTGGTCCTTGTCACATCATGTGAAATGAGCCAAAACCCATCCCCACCATCAGGAGCTCTGGTGAATATCAGTTAGTGCTTAGGACCCCACACCTTGGGTGAGCCTTCATCATCCACTGGGGTGACCTGCTTGAATACTTATCCAGCTGGTTGGTGGGAGGCTCGCTTTACTTCTATAGCTTTTGGACTCCCAGCCTGACCTCTGACTGGGATATATGGGTTCCTAAGCAAGCACCATGGGCATCACAGTATATTGCCTTATTAGGCCAGCTTTCCCTTGTCATGTTCACAAATGGGGGGGGGGGGGGGGTTGCCAGTGACATCACAGCCCAAATATGCCAATGCCATATTTCAGATCCTAGTCCCAACCCACCTGAGCAATCCCGCCAAGAAGTGTTCACTGTACACTGCCAATCACAGGCAGTGAGGCATTTCCCGGCCCGCAGCTGCACACGCTGCTCGTGATTAGAGGTGTGCAGTGATGGCTTCCTGGCGAGATTGCTCAGGTGGCGTGTGACTACAATCCGAACCCGCCTGACCCTACTCATAAACATAGGGACATGGTGCTCCTTTCCAGACCCCCCCCCCCCGTCCCGTCCCCATCCAGGCACCCATCCATACCATGTGGCATGGTATGGTTTAGGAAGGAGGAGCCACACTTTCATATCTCCCCACTCTCTCTTTCTTGGCCAATCAGACTGAATGCTTTGATTAAAGTGAAACAACCAAAGGCAGCATTTTTTTTCCATCTGTGACCCATTGCGGAGATTTCCCTTCACTTCCTGTCCCATAGTCAAGACAGAAAGTGAGAGGAACTCCCTGCAAATTAAGGGAATTTCTTGGGGACCCCCCGGGTCACCAGAACTAGTGTCCCCATTGGAAAACTTCCCCTCTATTCCTGTTCTGGGGACAGCCCAAAATATAGGATTTTTCTTTCGATGGTGACGGTAAACAAGACAGATAGGGAGAGAGGATGAATCTTCCTAACAGGGGGGCACAGACAGCAATAAAAACCTGACAGGGGGTCTAATCCCTCTCTAAAATTCATGAAGGACACAAGGTGCCTCTAAGCACAGTATTGATCATTTATTGTTTTTTTTTCCCAAAACATTTTATTGAAATAAAATACAGTAGAATGAAATAACCATTGAACAGCAGTTTGAATGGTACAATGCGTTACAGAAATATCAACAGTAACATCCAAAATACAATATAAGGGTGGAGGAACAAACCACGACACAATCGTACATTGGAGCACATGGGAGTGCAAGACTGAAACTGAGCATGTAGTATATACCTTAAGTAGTGCGGGAACAGTCCTGCTTCCCATACTCTGATGTGGGGCCACAGGGAGAACGTACAGTCAGAGGCCGTGTGGACCTCCAGAGGTGCGGGATGTGTTACGGAAAAGGCACAATTAGGGGCATAGATGGTGCCTCCCATGGTCGGACACCCCCAAGGGGGAACTCACTGTATCCGGACACAGGGGGCCACCACCAAATGTGTGTGATCCGTCTCGGGGTGTGGAATTCCAAGGAAACCCACAGGAGGGAAGCAATGGAGGCAATCGTGTAAGCCCGTGGGGGGGGGGGTCGGGTCCGTATCCAGGGAATGATCGGAGCATTTATTGTAACATCAAATGGTTCAAAACACTTATAAGATGTTCCATGTTATGAAAGCCTTGAGAATGCCTGTTTTCAGCTAACAGCATCACCGGACCGGAGGAGAGCCGATTCACGGCTAGCCAGTGTCCAGGGGGCTGCTAGGGTGTATGCATGGGGCGAACACACAGTGCGGCCGAGCTTCCGGAATCACACTGGAACGCACGCGGCCGGTGTCAGGGGCAGGTGGGCGGTAACGCGTTTCAGCTCCTTTATCAGACCAACGCCCGCTGGGGATCCATTGGTATATGAGAAGTAGTGGGGGTGGGGAAATGGGAGGGGCCAGGTGATTTGTGATGCACGGTATCACGCCTATTCATGGACAGACAGCGGAGGGGAGGGGAGGGGAGGAGAGGCAGGGAGGGGACTGTCGTGGGAGAGTCTAGCATGTATATCGGCGTGATGTTACTATTCTACTACAATCGTATGTGTATGGGCGATATCAATAGGAGGATTGTTAACTAATGGAAAACATGTGAATGAGTATAGTATGGGGCATAGTATACATTCATGCGGATGTGTGAAGGTAAGGGTGAGAAACAAAAAAAGGATTAAGAATAAAGAGAATAAAAACGTGGGGGTTTAAGTCTCCGTTTCCACTACCGTGGCTACGAAGTCATGCTACTTCTAGCGCGACTTCGTAGTGAAAGTAAACTGCGGCTTTCAGTGCGACTTGTCCCTCATTATAGAGGGAAGTCGCACTGAAGTCGGCTCAAAAGTAGTGCACAAACTACTTTTGAAGTCGCCGCAACTGAAGTCGCGGCAGTGAAAACGGGCCCGATTGAAACGAATGGCTTTTGACTTGCTGTGCGACTTGACATGTGTCAAGTCGCACAGCAAGTCGCACTAGTGGAAACCGGCCCTAAAACGGAAGCTAAAAAGTGGTAGAACATGAGATGGAGAATGGGAGTAAGAAGTGGTGTATTATAAGCATAAAGAATGAGCAAACAAAAAAATGATATCCATTATTATAAAAATATAAAAAATTGGGAATAGAATTAGAAATAAAAATAGGATTGACCACTTCTGGACTGGAAGGATTTGCCGCCTTAAAGACAAGGCCATTTTTTGCAATTCGGCACTGCATTACTTTAATGGAAAATTGCACGGCCATGTGACGCTGTACCCAAATAAAATTGATGTCCCTTTTTTTCCCATAAACAGAGATTTCTTTTGGTGGTATTTGATCACCTGTCCGATTTTTATTTTTTGCGCTATAAACAAAAAGAGCAAAAATTCTGGGGAAAAAAAAAAAAAAAAAACAATTTTCATTTTCTGCTATATAACATTCCCAAAAAAAAAAAATTAAAATCTAAATTTTTCATCCTGTTAGGCCAATTTGTATTCTGCTACATATTTGTAGCACCCTCCTAGGTAGGTGCTAGGAAAAAGCATCTATTTGCTCCTTCTGCTTATCAGGGGAGCCTAAACTGTTAGGTTGCCTGTCACGTTTCCAGGTGTGATTCACTGGGTCTGAGGGCGTGTCCCCACTGTATCCAATAAGGGAGCTTGTTGGACAGTGGAGGAAACCTAACCAGTTGCACATCATGTTCTAGGGCAGTTCCAGTGGGAGGGCATTCCTGCAATGCATCCTGGGATTGACCATAAATCCGGAGGGGACATGTGACAGGGCATCTTTTGGCAGGAGCAAAGTCCCAGGAGGAGGTGGACGGCTGTCTCTCCTCCTGCAGTGTGTGAGGAAGGTGGTTCAGGAGGTTGGCCATGGTGAACCAGGTGTGGAGCTGAGCTGCAGAGGATCCAGAGTGCTGACAAGTGG
Source organism: Pelophylax lessonae (assembly GCF_965119305.1). NCBI lineage: Eukaryota > Metazoa > Chordata > Amphibia > Anura > Ranidae > Pelophylax > Pelophylax lessonae. The sequence goes on along the minus strand of NC_138771.1, from coordinate 3,939,626 downwards.
AGCTGCTGGCAGAGTCTCTCGGGAAAAACAGTGTCCAGAGTACCAGGAGATTTGCCTAAGGGTCTGCCAGGAAGGGGGCCCCATCCAGTAAAGTCAGAGGGATCAAGGAGCTCACACAGGAAGTTTAACAGTAAAGGGGGTGCCGTGTGTAACCCTGAAGAATAGGAACAAAGGGGGTGCCAGGAAGGGCCCTGAAGATTGTTGTCAGGGTCCGGACTGGGGGCAGGTGATGGCACTGGAGGTGGATCCTCTGTGTCAGTGAGGGATTGGCGTGGACCGTACCAGGGGACCGGTTCTAAGTTACTACCGGTTTTCACCAGAGCCCGCCGCAAGGCGGGATGGACTTGCTGCGGCGGTAGCAACCAGGTCGTATCCTCCGGTAACGGCTCAACCTCAAAGACAGCTGATTCAGGCGCGGTACAGAAGGACAAGGCAAAGGCAAGGTCAGACGGAGCAAAGGGTCAAGGCAGGTGGCAAGGTTCGTAGTCAGGGGCAACAGCAGAAGGTCAGATACACAGGCAGGGAACGATACACCAAAAGCTTTCTCAAGATACCAAAGGCAACAAGATCCGGCAAGGACAGGAAGGGGAAGTGGGTTTTTATTGAATTTGGGCTGATTGGACCAGGCACCAATTAATGGTGCACTGGCCCTTTAAATTTACATGCTGCAGCGCGCGCGCGCCCTAGGGAGCGGGGCCGCGCGCGCCGAGAGGAGGAAGGAACCCGGCGTGCGCCGGGAGCAGAGAGGACCCGGCGGGTGAGTTCCACTAATGCGGGGGAACAGCGCTCATGGTCGGGGACGCCGACCGGAGCGCTGCAGCCCGCAGGACGCCTTGAGTGCTCCGGGGAAGCCACGGAACCCGGAGCACTCGGCGTTACAGTACCCCCCCCGTTAGGTCTCCCCCTCTTTTTGGAGCCCAGGTACCTGTGGATGAGGTCCTTGTCAAGGATATTGGACTCGAGCTCCCACGACCTCTCCTCAGGACCACAATTCTCCCAGTCAACCAAAAAAAACTTTTTACCTCTGACGACCTTGGAGGCGAGGATCTCTTTTACTGAGAAGACGTCAGAGGACCCAGAGACAGGAGCAGGAATGATGACCTTGGGGGAAAATCGGTTAAGAATGAGGGGTTTGAGGAGGGATACATGAAAGGAGTTAGGAATACGGAGAGAAGGAGGAAGATGGAGTTTGTAAGAGACAGCATTAATTTGGCTTTTGATTTTAAAAGGCCCAAGATAACGTGGACCCAGTTTGTAGCTGGGGACCCGAAACCGGATGTATTTGGCAGAGAGCCACACTCTGTCCCCAGGAGAAAAGACAGGAGGAGTTCTCCTTTTCCTATCTGCATGTCTCTTCATGCGAGAAGAGGTGAGGGTGAGCGACTTTTGAGTCTCTTTCCAGATGGAGGAGAAGTCCAGGGTCAAGTCATCAACGGCAGGAACTCCAGAAGAAGTGGGAATGGGGAGGGGGGGGAAGCGGGTGACGGCCGTACACCACAAAAAACGGGGATTTGGTGGATGACTCAGAGTCTCTAAAGTTGTAAGAAAATTCGGCCCAGGGCAACAAGTCGACCCAATCATCCTGACGGGAGGAGACGAAATGTCGCAGGTAGTCACCAAGGATCTGGTTAACCAGTGGCGGAGCTAGACTTTTAAAACAGGGGTGGCAAAGGGGTGGCAAGGTGTTATTTTGGGGGGTCAATATACAAAGTGTTCAATTACACCGCAATGTCGCAGTCCCTCTAATAATCGCTGATCGATGCCATTACTAGTAAAAACAATTAAAAAAATAAAAAGTTCCATAGTTTGTAGATGTAATAACTTTTTTGCAAGCCAATCAAAACACACTTAGGATTTTTTACAAAAAATATGTGGCAGAATACATATTAGCCTAAATTTATGAAAAATTTAGATTTTTTTTCATTGGGAATGTTTTATAGCAGAAAGTAAAAAGGATTTGTCGCAAATTTTATGTTTATAGCGCAAAATATAAAAACTGCAGAGGGGATCAAATACCCCCAAAAGAAATCTGGGAAAAAAATACATCAGTTGTATTTGGGTACAGCGTCACACAACCTCGCAATTGTCGGTTAAAGCAACGCAGTGCCGTATCGCAGAAAATGGTCTGGTCATTAAGGGGGAGCTGAAGTAGTTAAAGGGTCAGTTTTTTCAGATAATTTTGCCCATTTAAGACTTTTTTCTGAGCGGTCAGGGGATGGTAAAAACAGGCAACTCAAAGTCTAGATCACAACTGGAACCCCTCTACATGTGCCAGAGCTTTGATGGTTTATGTTAAGCCTATGTGAAATTTGGCTATCCAGGTCCATGGAGCCATGCCACAACCATAAGCCAAACACTTGGTTTGCTGTTGTGGCTTATTAGCCCCATAAGAAATCTGCCACTCTGCAAAAAATAAAAAAAAAGCAGGATTTAGGAGAATTATTATAAATAATTTTGCCCCCTTTACTAAATCATTGTAATGCCACCCATATTCCTGTCCTTTTAAACATTGTGACTGACAGTAAGCTGACACTAATGCTGCACAGGTGTTAGGGTACTTTCACCCTGGTAAAAGGGCAAGAATATGGGTGGCATTACAATGACTTATTAAAGGGGGAAACATTTTTGGTAAGGAGCATAGACTGTACAGGAACAGGCGCTTCTACTACTTGGGCAAACCCGTCCCTCACCTCAGTCACTGCAGGCTGCCCAGGAACTCCTTTCAGAGCTGATCCATCCCACAAGACCCACACCAAGACAGGAAGACCGCGGGAATCGGGGTGAAGATTTAAGGCATGTGACTGACAGACAGCGCTTCCGATGCACCCATTGGCTGTGTAAGTAGCAGGAGACGGTGCAGGTGGGAAAATGACCAGGGGCTTCAGCCCGAAGGTAAATTTGATGACCCCCCCTCCCACATTTTAAAGTACCACCCAAGCCCCTCCCACATTTAACAGTACAGCCCAAGCTCCTCCCAATGCCCCCCTCAGTCAAGGGTCAGACATGGGGTGCTATGGAGAGGAAAGGAGAAGAGAAAACGGAGATGAGGAGAGAATAGAGGAGAGGAGAACAGGGGGATCAGGAGGAGAGGAGAACAGGGGGATCAGGAGGAGAGAAGAGGAGAACAGGGGGATCAGGAGGAGAGAAGAGGAGAGGAGAACAGGGGGATCAGGAGGAGAGAAGAGGAGAGGAGAACAGGGGGATCAGGAGGAGAGAAGAGGAGAGGAGAACAGGGGGATCAGGAGGAGAGAAGAGGAGAGGAGAACAGGGGGATCAGGAGGAGAGAAGAGGAGAGGAGAACAGGGGGATCAGGAGGAGAGAAGAGGAGAGGAGAACAGGGGGATCAGGAGGAGAGAAGAGGAGAGGAGAACAGGGGGATCAGGAGGAGAGGAGAGGAGAGGAGAACAGGGGGATCAGGAGGAGAGGAGAGGAGAACAGGGGGATTAGGAGGAGAGGAGAGGAGAGGAGAACAGGGGGATCAGGAGGAGAGGAGAGGAGAACAGGGGGATCAGGAGGAGAGGAGAGGAGAGGAGAGGAGAACAGGGGGATCAGGAGGAGAGGAGAACAGGGGGATCAGAAGGTGAGGAGAACAGGAGGTCAGGAGGAGAGGAGAACAGGGGGTCAGGAGGAGAGGAGAACGGAGAGAAGAGGAGAACAGGGGGTCAGGAGGAGAGGAGAACGGAGAGGAGACGACAGAGGAGAAGAGAACAGTGGGTCAGGAGGAGAGGAGAACGGAGAGAAGAGGAGAACAGGGGGTCAGGAGGAGAGGAGAACGGAGAGGAGACGACAGAGGAGAGGAGAACAGGGGGTCAGGAGGAGAGGAGAACGGAGAGGAGACGACAGAGGAGAAGAGAACAGTGGGTCAGGAGGAGAGGAGAACGGGAGAGGAGAGGAGAACAGGGGGTCAGGAGGAGAGGAGAGGAGAGGAGAACAGGGGGTCAGGAGGAGAGAACGGAGAGGAGAGGAGAACAGGGGGTCAGGAGGAGAGGAGAGGACAGAGGAGAGGAGAACGGAGAGGAGAGGAGAACAGGGGGGTCAGGAGGAGAGGAGAGGACAGAGGAGAGGAGAACAGGGGGTCAGGAGGAGAGGAGAACGGAGAGGAGAGGAGAACAGGGGGTCAGGAGGAGAGAGAACAGAGGAGAGGCGAGGTCAGATATGGGGTGGTACACCAATGAAGCACAGACCCTCCCAGTTTGACCCATAAAAGCAAAAAAGGGCTTGTTAAAAAAAGGTAGTAAAAGAAATAAGTGTAAAAAAGGATAACCGCGCTATGTGAAAGAAAAGGAAGCAGCAGCTTCAAGTGTGACAACACCAAACAATGAATTAAATAAACCAAGCTGCGCTAAACGATATAAAGTGCTATGAAAAAACATTTTTTTCATCACATACACATGTGTGGTCATAGCACTGTTATATCGTTTAGCGCAGCTTGGTTTATTTAAAGTAAAAGAAATAAGTAGAAGGGTGGGACCTGTCCAGGGGGGATCTGATTGGTCAGTAGAGAAGGAGGCTTCGTTCCTGAACTCCGTTATGTAAGCGCCTGACAGGAGAAGGGAGAGAGTGTGGTGAGGTCACAAGATGCAGGACGAAGAACCACCTCACAGGCTGAGGATGTGAGATTGGTCCTACCCCCTGCCAGCTTCCTTCCTGACCAGCGGCTGTGACCCCCCATATATACAGCTAGAGACCCCCACCCCTCCATATACAGCCAGAGACATCCCCCCCATATACAGACAGAGCCCCCCCCATATACAGAGCCACCCCCCCATGTACAGACACAGCCCCCATATACAGACAGAGCCCCCCCCCCAAATACAGACATATCCCCCCATATACAGAGCCACCCCCCCATGTACAGACATATCCCCCCATATACAGACATATCCCCCCATATACAGACATATCCCCCCATATACAGAGCCACCCCCCCATATACAGAGCCACCCCCCCCCATGTACAGACATATCCCCCCATATACAGACAGAGCCCCCCCCCATATACAGACATATCCCCCCATATACAGAGCCACCCCCCCATATACAGAGCCACCCCCCCCATATACAGACAGAACCACCCCCTCCATATACAGACATATCCCCCCATATACAGACAGAGCCACCCCCCCATATAAAGACACCCCCCCCCCATATACAGACAGAGCCACCCCCCCCCCATATAAAGACATATCCCCCCCCATATACAGACATATCCCCTGATATACAGACAGAGCCCCCCCCATATACAGACAGAGACACCCCCCCATATACAGACAGAGACATCCCCCCCCATATACAGACAGAGACATCCCCCCCCATATACAGACATATCCCCCCATATACAGACAGAGCCACCCCCCCCCCATATAAAGACATCCCCCCCCCCCATATACAGACAGAGCCACCCACCCCCCCCCATATAAAGACATATCCCCCCCATATACAGACATATCCCCTGATATACAGACAGAGCCCCCCCCCATATACAGACAGAGACACCCCCCCATATACAGACAGAGACATCCCCCATATACAGACAGCCCCCCCCTATACAGACAGAGCCACACCCCCATATAAAGACATATCCCCCCATATACAGACAGAGCCACAACCCCCACCCACCCACCCACATACAGACAGAGCCAGCCCCCCCATATACAGACAGAGCCAAACATACAGACAGAGCCAGCCCCCCCATATACAGACATATCCCCCCATATACAGAGCCCCCCCATATACAGACATATCCCCCCATATACAGAGCCCCCCCCATATACAGACATATCCCCCCATATACAGACAGAGCCACCCCCCATATAAAGACATCCCCCCCCCCCATATACAGACAGAGCCAGCCCCCCCATTTACAGACAGAGCCACCCCCCATATACAGACAGAGCCATCCCCCATATACAGACAGAGCCACCCCCCATATACAGACAGAGCCACCCCTTGAGACAGTCCTACTCAGAGATAACAAACCTTTAAGCAGATAAAAGCCCAAGAACACACCTGTCTTGCAGAGCAGCTACATGGGATGTGACCACTTCCTGTCTACTTCCTGTACTTCCTGTACGATGTGACCAAAGAGTCACATGGTCTGCTGGCATCACCAGGGTCCTTCTACTGGGCAGTAACTAGCTGCTACCTTGGTCTATAAGGTAATTGGAAAAGGGGGCGGAGCCCCGTATATCGGCCCCGCCCACCCCGACATCAGTTCTCCATTTTGACAGCTCCATTCACTTACTTTGCAGCTGCCCCATCTAATCACTGTCTGGATGCCTACCAGCTCTCCACCCGCAGCTCTCATACAGTGATCCCCTGTGATTCCTCCGCTGCCATGCACCTGCCCAGGATTGGGGTGGCAACAGGGGTGGCAAGGACTTTGTCTGGGGTGGCAATTGCCACCCCAGCTAACCCTCTGGCTCCGCCACTGTGGTTAACCCTCTCCACTTGTCCATTGGACTGAGGGTGGTAGGCAGAGGAGAAGTTTAATTTGATCTTCAATTGGGTGCAGAGAGCTCTCCAAAACTTTGAGATAAACTGAACGCCTCTATCGGAGACGATGTGTGTTGGAAGACCATGGAGACGAAAAATGTGTAAAAAGAATTGCTTTGCCAGCTGTGGCGCAGAAGGGAGGCCAGGGAGCGGAATAAAATGTGCCATTTTAGAGAACCTGTCGACAACCACCCATATGACTGTGTTGCCATGGGATACAGGAAGATCCGTGACGAAGTCCATTGCTATGTGGGACCAAGGCTGTTCAGGCACTGGCAGAGGGAGAAGAAGACCTGCAGGCTTCTGGCGGGGAGTTTTATCACGTGCGCAGACAGTACAGGCCCGAACGAACTCCGTCACATCTTTCTCAAAGGAAGGCCACCAATAGTGTCTGGCAATTAGTTGAGTCGTCTTTTTAATTCCAGCATGACCCGCCAGGTGAGAGGAGTGACCCCATTTGAGAGTCCGCAGGCGAAGACGTGGAGGAACAAATGTTTTCCCTGGAGGAACTGGTACCAGTGAAGCAGGGGCAGTTGAAATTAGACACTCAGGAGGAATGATGTGTTGAGGAACGGTTTCATCCTCGGAGGCATCGGTGGAGCGTGATAGGGCATCCGCCCTAATGTTTTTATCAGCAGGACGAAAATGGATTTGGAAGGTGAATCGGGCAAAGAACAATGACCACCTGGCCTGGCGTGGATTAAGGCGCTGGGCAGACTGAAGGTACGAGAGATTTTTGTGGTCAGTATAGATGGTGATCGGATGAGGGGATCCTTCCAGAAGGTGTCTCCATTCTTCCAGTGCCAATTTAATGGCTAGAAGTTCACGATCTCCGATGGCGTAGTTCTTTTCAGGGGGAGAAAAAGTTTTTGAGAAGAAACCGCAGATGACGTTTTTCCCTTTAGCAGATTTTTGAAGAAGAACCGCTCCGGCTCCAACAGAGGAGGCATCTACCTCCAGGAAGAATGGTTTCAGCGGATCAGGCCTATTCAAGACTGGAGCGGAGGCGAAGGCGGCTTTAAGACGAGTAAAGGCTTCTTCAGCTTGGGGAGGCCAGGATTTCGGATTCGCTTCTTTCTTGGTTAGGGCCACAATAGGCGACACGATAGTGGAGAAATGGGGAACAAACTGACAGTAATAATTGGCAAATCCCAGGAAGCGCTGAATAGAGCGAAGGCCTGAGGGGCGTGGCCAATCCAAGACTGCAGAGAGTTTGTCAGGGTCCATTTGAAGACCCTGTCCAGAAACTAGGTATCCCAGAAACGGCAGACAGCTACGTTCAAAAAGACATTTTTCCATTTTGACGTACAGATGGTTGACACGAAGGCGCTGGAGCACTTGACGAACATGGCGACGGTGTTCCTCCAGGGTGGAGGAGAAGATTAGAATGTCGTCGAGATAGACCACTACACAAGTATACAACATGTCCCGGAAGATCTCGTTGACAAAGTCTTGAAAGACTGCAGGAGCGTTGCACAGGCCGAACGGCATGACGAGATACTCAAAGTGGCCATCTCTGGTATTAAAAGCGGTTTTCCACTCATCTCCCTCAAGGATTCTGATGAGATTATAAGCGCCCCTGAGGTCAAGCTTTGTGAAGACCCTTGCTCCGCGCAGACGGTCAAAGAGTTCCGAGATGAGAGGCAAAGGGTAGCGATTTTTTACCGTGATTTTGTTAAGACCGCGGTAGTCAATACATGGGCGTAGTGACCCATCCTTTTTGGCAACAAAGAAAAATCCTGCTCCGGCAGGAGAAGAGGATTTCCTGATAAAACCTTTCTTAAGGTTCTCCTGAACGTATTCTGACATGGCCTTGGTTTCAGGGATGGAAAGAGGGTAAATCCTGCAAATCAATGGGACAATCGTAGGGGTCTATGTGGTGGTAAGACCTCCGCCTGCTTCTTGCAAAAGACGTCAGAGAAGTCCAGATAAGCCTTAGGAAGGCCGAGCAATGGTGAGGAAACGGAGACTTGTCTAGTAGGTACCGACTTGAGGCAATGAGTGTGGCAGGTAGGCCCCCATGATTTAATGTCCCCAGAGGTCCAGTCGAGGGTAGGAGAGTGGCGCTGGAGCCAGGGCAGGCCAAGAAGGACGTCAGAGGTGCAGTTCGGTAGAACAAAAAATTCAATGGTCTCTTGGTGGAGGACTCCTATGGACATGAGCACAGGTTCTGTGCGATAACGCACGGTACAGTTTAGATTCTCACCGTTAACTGTAGAAATGAAGAAAGGCTTGACGAGACGGATCACAGGAATGTTAAAGCGGTTTATGAAGGAGGCTCTAATGAAGTTTCCTGCAGAACCAGAGTCCAAGAAGGCCTGTGCAGGGAAGAAGACTTTAGCGGTAGAAGAAATCCGTACTGGAACCATCAAACGTGGAGAGGAAGACTCTACACCCAGCGACGCCTCTCCTACGTTCACTAGGTGCGAGCGTTTCCCTGACGCTGTGGACGAACTGGACAGTCCTTTAAGAAATGTTCGGAACTCCCACAATATAAACATAAATTCTCATTCCTCCGGCGAGACCTTTCTTGCTGGGTCAAGCGAGCCCGATCCACTTGCATGGCCTCCTCGGCGGGAGGCGCAGCAACCGGTTGCAATGGTTGCTGAAAGAGAGGTGCCAGGCGTGGATAACACCTGTTGCGAACAAGATTCTTTTCTTGGCGAAGTTCCTGGCGTCTTTCAAGGAAGCGCATATCTATGCGAGTAGCCAACTGGATGAGTTCCGTCAGGGAGTCAGGTATTTCTCGTGCGGCTAGAGCATCCTTGATATGGCTGGATAAACCTTTTTTAAAAGTTGCGCAGAGGGCGTCGTTGTTCCAAGTCAGTTCAGAGGCCAGTGTGCGAAATTGTATAGCATATTCGCCTACTGTGGCGTCTCGTTGGACGAGGTTTAGCAAGGCCGTTTCTGCTGACGAGGCACGGGCAGGTTCCTCGAAGACACTGCGGACTTCAGAGACGAAAGACTGGACGGAGGCAGTGGCAGGATCATTGCGGTCCCAAAGTGGCGTGGCCCAGGCCAAGGCCTTCCCAGACAATAAGCTGACCATGAAGGCCACCTTAGATCGTTCCGTAGGAAACTGGTCGGCCAACATCTCCAGGTGTAGGGAACATTGGGACAAGAATCCCCGGCACATCTTAGAATCCCCATCAAACTTGTCCGGGAGAGACAAACGGATTCTAGCGGAGGTGGCGGCCACCGGCTGCGGAGGTGGAGCGGAAGCAGAAGCAGGCGGCTGCTGCAGTGCGGGAAGAAGCTGTTGCAGCATGGCGGTCAACTGTGCCAGTTGTTGTCCTTGTTGGGCAATCTGCTGGGACTGCTGGGCAACCACGGTAGTGAGGTCAGCGAGACTAGGCAGCGGCACATCAGCGGGATCCATGGCCGGATCTACTGTCAGGGTCCGGACTGGCGGCAGGTGATGGCACTGGAGGTGGATCCTCTGTGTCAGTGAGGGATTGGCGTGGACCGTACCAGGGGACCGGTTCTAAGTTACTACCGGTTTTCACCAGAGCCCGCCGCAAGGCGGGATGGACTTGCTGCGGCGGTAGCAACCAGGTCGTATCCTCCGGTAACGGCTCACCCTCAAAGACAGCTGATTCAGGCGCGGTACAGAAGGACAAGGCAAAGGCAAGGTCAGACGGAGCAAAGGGTCAAGGCAGGCGGCAAGGTTCGTAGTCAGGGGCAACAGCAGAAGGTCAGATACACAGGCAGGGAACGATACACCAAAAGCTTTCTCAAGATACCAAAGGCAACAAGATCCGGCAAGGACAGGAAGGGGAAGTGGGTTTTTATTGAATTTGGGCTGATTGGACCAGGCACCAATTAGTGGTGCACTGGCCCTTTAAATTTACATGCTGCGGCGCGCGCGCGCCCTAGGGAGCGGGGCCGCGCGCGCCGAGAGGAGGAAGGAACCGGGCGTGCGCCGGGAGCAGAGAGGACCCGGCGGGTGAGTTCCACTAATGCGGGGGAACAGCGCTCATGGTCGGGGAGGCCGACCGGAGCGCTGCAGCCCGCAGGACGCCTTGAGTGCTCCGGGGAAGCCACGGAACCCGGAGCACTCGGCGTTACAATTGTTCTGTAGTACAGTTCACCTCAGACAGTTCATTTCTTACTACTTCACTGCTACTGACAAGGTGAAGCAGCGGCCTTGCCGCACTCAGCATTGATCAGACGTCCCAGTCTATTGTGCATAGTTATACAAGTTGGAGTATCCCACTCATCCCCTTCTCCCATCCAAGTTCTCAATAAAAAAACACAAAAACCAAAACCTCTGGACTGTTTCCTGACTGAGCCAAAATTACTTGGAAAATGTTGAACTGTCATGCTGTTGCTAATGGTAACCCAGGGGAATCCCAAACCAGCAGCTCCCAAAGGAGTAGTGCTACATATTTTTGCTGAAAAGTGGTAAAATCACAAAAAGAATATTTTGATTGGTTTGCACAAAAGTTATCGCGTCTACAAACTACGGAAAAGATTTATGTCATTTATTATTATTTTTTACTAGTAATGGCGGCGATCTGCGATTTTTAGCAGGACTGCGACATTGCGGCGTACAGATCGGACCCCTAACTGACATTTTTTACACTTTTGGGGGGGACCAGTGACATTACTACAGTAATCAGTGCTAAAAATATGTTTCTGTACTAATCACACTGACAGGGAAGGGGTTACCCTAGGGGTGATCAAAGGGTTAAATTTATGCCTAGGGGAGTGTTTACTACCTGTAGGGGGAGGGGCTTGTGAAATTCTCATACAGACATGTGTTCCTATATAGAAGGAGCTCTGTGATCATTCCAGGGCGAAGAACGGTCAGCTGTGTTTACAATATCCGACCGTTCTTCTCTCTCAGCGGGGAGCGTTTGCAGCAATTGCGGCCGCCGATCCCGTGCATCGGCATCCCCTCAGCCTAGTGGAAGCAAGAGCGCGGCGGCGGCGGAGGTGCACGCTAGCCACCCAGCACCACATGCGCGACCGATGTAGAGCCAGCTTGCTGCAGTAAATGTGCAGTGGGCGGTGTGGAAGCTGTTAAAAATAGAATAAAAATAATAGTAATAAAGTTGAATATAAATAGAAACAAGACCAGGATTATCTTCTCTACAAGTCGATTCATTGTGGATAAAACTTCACAATGGGAATTGGGACATAAGGGGATATGAGGAGATAAAGGAGGGGACATGAGGAGGATAAAGGAGGGGACATGAGGAGGTAAAGGAGGGGACATGAGGAGATAAAGGAGGGGACATGAGGAGGATAAAGGAGGGGACATGAGGAAATAAAGGAGGGGATATGAGGAGGATAAAGGAGGGGATATGAGGAGATAAAGGAGGGGATATGAGGAGGTAAAGGAGGGGATATGAGGAGATAAAGGAGGGGATATGAGGAGATAAAGGAGGGGATATGAGGAGGATAAAGGAGGGGATATGAGGAGGTAAAGGAGGGGATATGAGGAGATAAAGGAGGGGACATGAGGAGGTAAAGGAGGGGATATGAGGAGATAAAGGAGGGGACATGAGGAGGATAAAGGAGGGGACATGAGGAGGATAAAGGAGGGGATATGAGGAGATAAAGGAGGGGATATGAGGAGGATAAAGGAGGGGATATGAGGAGGATAAAGGAGGGGATATGAAGAGATAAAGGAGGGGATATGAGGAGATAAAGGAGGGGATATGAGGAGATAAAGGAGGGGACATTAGGAGGATAAAGGAGGGGATATGAGGAGATAAAGGAGGGGATATGAGGAGATAAAGGAGGGGATATGAGGAGGATAAAGGAGGGGATATGAGGAGGATAAAGGAGGGGATATGAGGAGATAAAGGAGGGGATATGAGGAGATAAAGGAGGGGATATGAGGAGGGGACATGAGGAGGATAAAGGAGGGGACATGAGGAGATAAAGGAGGGGATATGAGGAGGATAAAGGAGGGGATATGAGGAGGATAAAGGAGGGGATATGAAGAGATAAAGGAGGGGATATGAGGAGATAAAGGAGGGGATATGAGGAGATAAAGGAGGGGACATTAGGAGGATAAAGGAGGGGATATGAGGAGATAAAGGAGGGGATATGAGGAGATAAAGGAGGGGATATGAGGAGGATAAAGGAGGGGATATGAGGAGGATAAAGGAGGGGATATGAGGAGATAAAGGAGGGGATATGAGGAGATAAAGGAGGGGATATGAGGAGGGGACATGAGGAGGATAAAGGAGGGGACATGAGGAGATAAAGGAGGGGATATGAGGAGATAAAGGAGGGGATATGAGGAGATAAAGGAGGGGATATGAGGAGGATAAAGGAGGGGATATGAGGAGGATAAAGGAGGGGACATGAGGAGGATAAAGGAGGGGATGTGAGGAGATAAAGGAGGGGATATGAGGAGGATAAAGGAGGGGACATGAGGAAATAAAGGAGGGGACATGAGGAGGTAAAGGAGGGGACATGAGGAGGTAAAGGAGGGGATATGAGGAGATAAAGGAGGGGATATGAGGAGGATAAAGGAGGGGATATGAGGAGATAAAGGAGGGGATATGAGGAGATAAAGGAGGGGATATGAGGAGGTAAAGGAGGGGATATGAGGAGGATAAAGGAGGGGATATGAGGAGATAAAGGAGGGGATATGAGGAGATAAAGGAGGGGATATGAGGAGATAAAGGAGGGGATATGAAGAATATGCACTGTCACTATATTAATGACACTGGCAGGGAAGGGGTTAACCTAGTGGTGGTCAAAGGGTTAAATGTAAGCCTAGGGGAGTGTTTACTAACTGTGGGGGGAGGGACATGTGAAATGACCATAGAGACCTGTGATCCTATATAGAAGGAGCTCTGTGATCATTCCAGGGAGAAGAACGGTCAGCTGTGTTTACAACATCCGACCGTCCTTCTCTCTCAGCGGGGAGTGATCGCAGCCACTGGCCTCCAAGTCCCCACTGCCTAGTGTCTCGCCCCCCCAGCACCAAGCGGGCAACAATGTAGGCAGTGGTGGCTGGTGCTTCATCAGTCGGGGGGGGCAGCACCCCCATATCACTGCAGCCTGCACCACCACACCTCCCCCCCCCCGCCAGTTTGGATATCGGGGGGCAGAGTCCCTGTGCCCCCAATGGGCGGGCCGCCACTGTAGGGCTACGTCAGTTCGCGCAGGAGGGGCTTCCTGCCACAGTAAAATGGTCTGGAACTGGTTAAAGAAGAAATTTGATTTTTTTCAACTTTGTTTTTTTTTTTTCTCCAAAAAGCTTTATTTTTTTGGATGTGTTTTATAGCAGAAAGTAGAAAACATTGTTTTTTTTTAATTGTCTCTCTTTTTTTGTTTATATAGCAAAATATAAAAATGGCAGAGGCGATCAAATACGCCCAAAAGAAATCTCTATTTGTGGGAAAAAAAGGGAATCAATTTTATTTCGGTACAGTGTCGCACGATCGCGCAATTGTTGGTTAAAATAACACAGTGCTGTATCGCAAAAAATGGCCTGGTCATGGGGTGGGGGGTAAATCTTCTGGTGCTGAAGTGGTTAACTAGTGAAATATCAGTTTTTGGGTTGGGTGACGTTGTGGTGGAAGGGTTGAGCTCGGTGAAATGCGATTCTTCCTGAACTCGGCGTTGGATTGGTGACAGTGATAAACGTTGTTGTGTTTATTCCTGGTCATGGCGGCTTGGTTTGGAGAGAGTTTCCATCTTCCGTGGGCGGGAAGAATGTAATGAGCCGCGGCTTCCCGTTTTATCTTCGTTAACGAATTTACCTTCTCAATTACAGCGGCAGGACGTCATCCCCGACAATTATTCCATTTACTAAACCAGGATCCACCGGAGATACGGAGATTCTATTACTTCCGCCTCCGGACTTCCCAAACTGATGATAGAAATGTAGCCAAATATTGCTATTTTGTATCCAAACTTTTATTGAAAAAAAAAAATCATGGTGGTACAAAAGGAGTTGACTCGTTAATATTACAAACATTGTATCACATCAGGTTTATAAAAAAAATATTTTCCTTCTTTTCTTTTCTTTTCTTTTTTTTTTTTTTAATACAATAAGAATTTGTGACGTAAGGTTGGGTAAGAGGAGACAGAATAAAATAAGAAAACACCAATTTAGTATCAATGGCATTGTACTTTGAATAAAACATATAAACGTGTTTATAAAAATTTAGAAAGGTTTCATATATTCGGATATTTAAGGCCCTATTCACACTAGTGCGACTTGTCCCGCGATTTTGGACCGCAAAATCGCATGACAAGTCGTTTTCCATTATTTTCAATGAGCCCCATTCATATCGGTGCGTTTTGAAGTCGCACCGACTTCAAAGTAGTTCCTGCACTACTTTGCCACGATTTGATTGCGTTTTGAGCCATAGCCATTGCTTTCAAAATCGCGGCAAAATCGCGGCAAAGTGGCGTCAAAGTCGCGCCGCAAAATCGCAGTAAAATCGTGTCGCATAAGTGTGAAAGTGGCCTTAGTAGTTATGAACTTGTATCTCCAATGTAAATAGACTGAAAAAAAAAAAAAAACATAGATTCCTTTTATAGGAAGCGAACTCTTCATATAATCCCCACTTATTCCACCGGAGAGTTTATCCACCTGACTTCCGGAAGATTTACCCCCCCCCCCCCCAATGACCAGGCCATTTTTTGGAATTCGGCACTGCGTTAATTTTACTGACAATTGCGCTGTACCCAAATAAAATTGATGTCCTTTTTTTTCCCCACAAATAGAGCTTTCTTTTGGTGGTATTTGATCACCTCTGTGGTTTTTTTGTTCGTTTTTTTTTTTGTTGTTGTTTTTTTTTGCACTAGAGCAAAAAAGAAAAGAGAGCGACAACTCTAAAAAGAAAAAAAAACAATATTTTCACTTTCTGCTATAAAACATTCCCAAAAAAAAACAAAAAACAGTTAGTGTCAGATTGCCTGCTGCAATATCGCAGTCCCACTATAAGTCGCTGATGGCCGTAATTACTAGTATAAATACAGATTCCAGTGTATGTCCCATAGTTTGTAGCTTTTGTGCAAACCAATCAATCTACGCTTATTGGGACTTTATTTCTAATAAAAACATGTAGCAGAATAGGAAGCGGGAACAAAGAGGAACGTTCTCACAAATATATGGGAGCTCATGACTTCTTTTTTTTTTTTTTTTTTTTATTTAATAATTTTTTTATTGAAAAGAAAAAAGGATTTCCTGTCTGTCTCCATGGCAGCCTACGTGTGGGTTAACCCCGCCTCCACTCCAAGGGTATAGGACCCCCCTCCCATAAATTTCAGCTCTCAGGTACAGCAGGTGTTCATTTTTTGTCCTCCTCCAAGGACCTACACTTCTGATGTCTTACTACGTCCAGCTTACCTTAGGATACTTTGGATGGTGTCTGCATGTCCAGAGCCCAGCCACGGGCGGGTGAGTGACATTTAAAATCCCCTGCTCTCTGCGGTTGACTGAAGCTTGATTGGCATTCTCTGACATGGGTCTGAAGATTCGCATTGCTTCCCTTCATGGCAGCGGTATTTGTTATTTATGTACACTTTGTTTGTCTCTTTTTCTATCACTGTACAATTTGTTTGTTTGGCCCAATGGCGCTGGAACGCTTCCTGCGTTCCAGCAAACCCTTCCTGCGTTCCAACAAACCCTTCCTCTTCCTCCTCTGCTTCTAGCGTCCAATCGGTAGACGCTTCGTGGTCCCGCGCATGCGCAGTGCGCCGCGAGCGAAGTCGAGGCTTGGTTCGCACATGCGCATTAGCGATCGCGGCCGCATCACCGCTGACGTCATTCCGGCGGGAGATTTAAACAGCTGACGATTCCCCTGTACTTTGGGAATGTACTGTGGGCGTTGCGGCAGCTTCCCAGTGTCTCTGGATTCCTTGCTACAGGTATGTGCAATGGAGACTTGACTGCAGAGGGGGGGGGGGGGGCGGAGGGTTGTCACCTCACAATGTATCACTGACATGGTGTCTGATATGTATTACCTTTCTTTATCAGTCTGGTTGTTTGGCCTGAAGTATGGATCCTGCGTCACCGCCCTCCTGTGGCCAGCCCTCTCACAACAGGTGGGTGCTGGCATTTTTCAGAGGGGGGGGCGGGGAGGGCTTGCTGGTCCCTAGGTCATGGCTAAATCCAGTGTCTCCCCGATTTTCTCTTTTTTCCATCAGCTCTCCCAGGCCTGATTTACCACAAGAAAGAGACCCTGTCAGACCTCGTGGGAGTTCATCCTCCAGATCTAAACGCCGTGAATCTCCATCAGGGAGTAGGCAACAAGGGAGACGCTCCAATTCCTCCCCCAGACACCATACACGATACCAGAGTCACCGCACACACCAGAGAGCCTGTTGGGGTTGTGGGGCGCATGTCCCGGAGGACAAGTCCCTATGTGAGCCATGTTTTGCTCATGCAGCCGGTGAGAGGGGGCAAAAGGATCAAAGATTGGAATCTCTAGTGAAGAGAATAGTACAACAGTCCCTGAAAGAATGGGGTACAGTCCCACCACTTGGTCCCACCACATCCAGTTCTCCAGGGGAAGTGCAGGAAGATCAAGGCCCCTCTCAACCGAGTATTACTTCTGCAAAGTCATCTGACAGTGATTCGGAAGAAGAAGGGGCTGTAGGCGGCTTTGAGTTCGCCCTAGTTTCACCCCTGATCAGAGCCATTAAAGAAGCTCTCAGATGGGAGGATCCTGTGTCTCCTCAGAAAAAGCAGCGGAAGTTCTTCAAGCACCTTGGTAAGGAGCGTATCAACTTCCCTTCCCTCTCTGAATTACAAGATGTCGCCCGTCTGGAATCTGCTCCTCTTGTGGATGCGGCAGTTACAAGATTAGCAAAGCATGTCACTTTGCCACTAGATGACGCGGTCTCTTTCAAAGACCCTTTGGATAGGAAGATAGATCTGGACCTAAAGAGGATCTTTGTGACGGCCGGCGCGGCCTGCAAACCTGTGATGGCATTAGCAACAATGTCTAAAGCCATGGAAGTCTGGGTTTCCGATATAGAATCCAAACTTGGAAGTCTCTCGGAAGAAGCCGTAGAAAGTTCCCCTATTCACGAACTCAAGCTGGCTTCAGTGTTTTTAGGAGAAGCATCTATTGATGTTCTGCGTCTTCTGTCCAGATCGATGCTATCCTCAGTAACAGCAAAGAGGGCCTTGTGGCTTCGCCCGTGGATTGCAGATCCAGCTTCTAAACAGGCATGGTGTAAGATCCCTTTTGAGGGTACTTCCCTTTTTGGAAACAAACTAGACAGCGCCATTGCCAAGGCTACTGGCGGAAAGTCAGGTTTTCTCCCGCAAGACAGACGACTATTTGGTCAGAAGAAGCCTCAACCTAGGAGGCAATACACGGAGAGATCAAGAGATGCACGCTCTTACAAGCCTAATAGAGATTTCCGAAGAAACTGGAGAGGTGGTCAATCCTCTACTCGGAGGTCATCAAAAAATCCAGCGCCTGCTGGACAAGATTCCACTAAATCTTTTTGAGATTGGGCCCGTCCAGGCATGTCAGGTGGGGGCACGTCTTCTCCATTTTCAGCATGTCTGGGCGGCCTCAATCACGGACTTTTGGACCGTCAGGACGGTCTCTACAGGCCACAGATGGTCATTTCTGGCAGATCCAGTTCCAAGATTCATCTCAACTCATTTACCCTGTCTAGAAGAGAGAAGAGAAGTCTTGCTCGCCTATGTAGACGCCTTGGTGGCTCAAGGAGCGGTAGCTCCGGTTCCGGAACAAGAAAAATTTCAAGGGGTTTACTCACCCCTCTTCTTAGTCCAGAAGAAGAACGGGGCCTGGAGACCTGTTATAGATCTCACATACCTGAACAAGTTCATAAAGAACGAAAAATTCAAGATGGAAACACTCTCAACTATTCAAAGGGCAGTACTGCCGGGAGATTGGCTCGCCTCAATAGATTTAAAGGATGCGTATTTTCATGTACCTGTGGCAACCGACTTCCACAAATATCTTCGCTTCTGTGTTCGGAATCAGCATCTGCAATTCATTTGCCTACCCTTCGGCCTGTCTACCTCACCCAGAGTATTCACCAAAGTTCTTCTAGCAGTGGTAGCCTTCATAAGATTGAAAGGTATACGTCTACATCATTACTTAGACGATCTTCTGCTTCTGTCTCAAGAAAAGGATCAGTTATTGGCACACAGAGATCAGGTCATATCGACCCTCAAAGAGTTTGGCTGGCTGCTAAACCTACAAAAGAGTCAGCTGGAGCCTACTCGGCGCCTAGTCTATCTTGGGGCGCAATTCGACACCGTCGAGAATTCAATCTCTCTCCCATTAGAGAAGATACCGGTAGTGAGGGAGAGAATCCTTCCGGCTCTTTCCTCTCCTCGGCTGAAAGCCTCTCAGTGCCTCAAAATCATTGGCACCATGGTGTCCACGGCTCCAATGGTCAAATGGGCTCTCTGGCATATGAGGCCCTTCCAAAAAGGGTTCCTACAACAATGGAACACAGAAGAGAAAGATCAGTACATTCATATCTCCTCCAGCATGAGATACAGTCTTCTTTGGTGGCTGCAACGCAGGAATCTGCTCAACTGTCATTCTCTGGTTCCAGTCTCATGGACTATAATCACAACAGACGCCAGCAACTCAGGTTGGGGGGCTCATTGTCTGACAGAGATGACACAGGGGAGATGGTCTTTTCAGAGACACACTCCAGTCTCCAATATACTGGAACTCCGAGCAGCCTACCAGGGTCTTCGATCTTTCCAACACCTGCTAGAGGGGAAATCTGTAATGATTCGGATGGACAACACCACGGCAGTGTCTTATGTGAAGAGACAAGGTGGGACACGGAGTCTCTCTCTGCTACGAGAATTAGACCCGATCATGTCCTGGGCCCAGACTCACCTAGTAAACATCTCGGCAGTTTACATCCCAGGTTCACAGAATGTTCAAGCGGATTTTCTGTCCAGGGTCCAGTTGAACCACAACGAATGGTCGCTCCATGTGGAGTCGTTCAAATGGATTCTGTCGTTGGGAGTATCTCCCGAAGTCGATCTGTTTGCCTCCCCTTGCAACCACAAGTTGGAGAAGTATGTCACGAGGGGCAAGTGTCCTCAAGCTTACGGGACAGATGCACTAACCGACAGGTGGGAGTTCAGCAGGGCTTATGCCTTTCCTCCAGTACCCATCATTCTCAAATTCCTGCAAAGACTTCAAGCGGAAGATGTGGAGATAGTGATGGTGGCGCCTTTCTGGCCGAACAGGCCATGGTTTCCGCTACTCCTACAACTGAGCTACCGGGACCCGGTCCCTCTTCCCCTCAGACCAGACTTGCTTCTTCAGGGAACATCAGTGCACCCCTGTCCTGCAATTCTCCGGTTGACGGTCTGGTTCTTGAGAGGGAAAGGTTGGAATCGCTCGGCTGCCCATCTACAGCCATTTCCACCTTGATGAATGCTAGACGACCAAGTACTAATAAAGTATACTGTAGAATCTGGGCAAGATTCGTGGAGTCTGCATATCCTGAAGGTATGTCTTCCTCAGTCCCTGGGATTCAAGAAATACTAAGTTTTCTTCAGGCTGGTCTGGATATGCCCCTTTCAGTGGCAACTCTTAGAGTTCAAGTTTCGGCCTTATCGGCCTTCTCCGGGGTCATGTGGGCCCAACACCCACTAATCCAACAATTTTTCAAAGGAGCAATCAGGCTCAATCCTCAGAGAAGACCTAGGTTCCCGAAATGGGATCTACCTCTTGTCCTAAATGCCCTCTCCAAATCGGGCATAGATTCCTCTTCTTCTATCAAGGACCTGACCATCCGAACTGTCTTCCTGGTAGCCATTACTTCGGCTAAAAGGGTCTCTGAATTAAGTTCTCTCGGATGTAAAGAACCATTCTTGACTTTTTTTCCGGATCGGGTAGTACTGATACCCAGGCTGAATTCAAATCCGAAAGTCACCTCAGTGTTTCACCAGAATCAGGAGATTGTCCTGCCTACTTTCCGTTCATCTAATGAGTCCAATCCTCATCCGTTGGATGTAGGAGAATCCTTAAAAGCCTATCTTCAAGCAACTGCACCATTCAGGCAGTCTGACAACCTCTTTGTCCTGTTCTGGGGAAAGAACAGAGGTAAACCTGCTTCATCTAGGACTATCGCCTCATGGATAGTGGCAGCTATCCAACAGGCCTATAGAGCTGAGGGGCTGGCTCCTCCGGAGGCGGTGACGGCGCACTCTACAAGGAGTATCTCTACTTCCTGGGCGGCTTCGCGGCACGTGGCTCCAGATGTGATTTGCAGAGCGGCTTCGTGGTCATCAGTCAATACTTTTATGACCCACTATTGTGTAGAGCCTGCTTCTCTGTCCTCAGTTAATTTTGGTTTGACTGTTTTGTCTGCAAATAGCATGAATTAAAATTTTCTTTGCTAAAGCATTCCCACCCGTGTGGAGTGAGCTAGTTATTTCCCACACGTAGGCTGCCATGGAGACAGACAGGAAAACGGAAAATTCCTATCATACTTACCGTAATTTTCCTTTCCTGATAGTCTCCATGGCAGCCGGAGTACCCACCCTCTCGTCTTGGATTCGGCTAAGATATGGAACACCTGCTGTACCTGAGAGCTGAAATTTATGGGAGGGGGGTCCTATACCCTTGGAGTGGAGGCGGGGTTAACCCACACGTAGGCTGCCATGGAGACTATCAGGAAAGGAAAATTACGGTAAGTATGATAGGAATTTTCCGTTTTTCCAGCAAGAAAAACAAGGAAATAGAAGACTCTGGACTTTTTTTTTTTTTATTTAATCATTTTTTTATTGAAAAGAAAAAAGGATTTTCCTGACAGACTCCATGGCAGCCTACGTGTGGGTTAGTCCAGCCTCCTCCTACCTCATAGGACCCCACTCCCATAAATTTCACTCTGCCCTAGAGACCATGTTCCTTTTTTGTCCTCCTCCTGTTGGATGGATATCAAGTCTTACCTCATGAAGATTTTCGGTCTATTTCCTGGTGATTACACGATTGATTCCAGGCTGAATTCCTGAAGAGTCCAGTACGCCCTAGCTACTAGCGGGGTAGGACACGGGTGTGCAATCCCATGCATTGAAGAAGCATAAAGCCTGGCCACTGGCAGGCAAGCTGAATACGGCCAATCGTCCTAGCTACTAGCGGGAGGCCCATTAATACACACCGAATCGATAATCGATGCACTGGAGGTTTTCGTGTCCCAGGTCAGACCGTGGTTCGGAGCGTGCTTGGTAACGTAGGGCAGCCATTTTTTGTATATGTATTTTGTCTTGCAGTGTTTTGGAACGCAGGTGCATTTCATCTTGTGGCCCCGGCTCTTCCCGTGTCCCAGCGCAGCTTCCGGGTCACCGCAGGGTGTCTGGGGGCGGTGCCGGCGCAGTGGAGTGGCTGTTCGTTCTCACACATGCGCACGGATGCTGTCTGTCACGGGGGGGGCGGTGACGTCATCATCTGGCGGAAGATTTAAACTGCTGTCACAGTGGATCACATTGGGATTGTACTGCGGGCATATGCGGCGGCTTCCCTGTGTTTGATCGTTCTCTGCTAGTGGTAAGCTTAATCCTGCTGGATATCTGTGTGCAGTCTGGTGTGTGCAGCACTTCCTTATACTTGTGTTTGTTACAGTCTTCCTGTTAAGAGCAGTATGGATACTTCACCGCCCCCCAGTGGCCAACCCTTACTCTACAGGTAAGAGTGGTATTATTTTTACCTATCCCTGTACGGTTCGGATTTAGGGCAGTAGGGGTAATTTTTCCCTTTTCTCTTAGCCCTTCTAGGTCTGATAAACAAACTAAAGCACGCGAAGATAAGGACCTTTCTAGGTCACAAGGTCATCACACATCTCCTGGCACTAGTCGCCACAAGTCTTCTACCAAACATCACAAGGAAGGCTCCACGGTTGCATCAGCACAAAGACACCCTGATAGAAGATCTTGCTGGGGTTGTGCAGCACGTGTTTCTGATGGCAAATCACTATGTGATGCATGTTTTGCCCATGCCTCTAGAGAAAGGGGGAATGATAACCAGCAGGTGGAATCCCTGGTTAGACGGGTGGTCCAAGAATCCCTACAAAACCTGGGGGTTGACCGCACCTGTAGCCCCTCGGCTGGTATGGCAGACATCCCTGTTAGGGATAGCCTCAGTACTCCCGGCCCTTCTCAGCAGAGCATTTCCGGCTTCAACTCCTTGGATAGTGAGGACGAATCGGATACTCCTGGCACAGGTTTTGATTTTGCCTTGGTCCCTACCCTGGTTAAGGCAGTTACGGGAGCCCTAAAGTGGGAGGAGCCAGTAGAGTCTCCATCTAAACAAAGAAGGTACTTCAAGCACCCAAAGAAAGAGCGCCATAACTTTCCCTTTTTAGGTGAGCTGGGCGAAATCATCTCGGATGAGTGGGGATGTGCAGAGAGAAAAAAATTCTCTGGTATCCAAAGTTTCCAGGATGTACCCATTCAAGAGTGAGGATGTGAAGCACCTGGAGTCAGCGCCCCTAGTGGACGCCGCCCTCATGAGATTAGCGAGGCACGTTACTCTTCCACTCGAAGACACAGTGTCTTTTAAAGATGGGCTGGAAAGAAAAATCGACACTGACCTTAAGAAGATTTATGTGTCTGCTGGAATGGCTTGTAAACCAGCCCTAGCCATTGCGGCTTTATCCAAGGCCATGGAGGCCTGGACACTAGAGGTGGATTCGGATCTCAGGTCTGTATCAGAAGAAGTTGCCAGAGCTTCTTCAGTGAATGAGCTCAGACTGGCGGCTTCATTTCTGGGGTTAGACTTCCCTAGATATTATTTGTCTGGTGGCCCGGGTCATGCTCTCTTCAGTGACAGCTTAACGGGCTCTATGGCTGCGCCCCTGGCTGGCTGATCCTTCCTCCAAGCAGGCTTGGTGCCGTATTACATTCGAAGGGTCTTCCTTGTTCGGGAACAAGCTGGAGAGCGCTATTTCGCGGGCCACGGGCGGTAAGTTGGGGTTCCTCCCGCAGGATCGTCGCCTGCTGGGTCAGAGAAGGACACAGTCCAGACAATCTTCGGATAGAGCGAAGAATGCTCGAAGTTACAGACCTGGTCGTGAATTCCGGAAAACATGGAGGAAAAATCCATCTTCAAACCAAAAGGCTTCCAAAGGAGCCTATTCAAGTAGCCGGGAAGCGGCTAAGTCCTTTTGATGTTGGGCCTGTCCAGACGGTTCAGGTCGGTGCTCGCCTTCTTCGGTTTCGACACGTCTGGGCAGCCTCGATAAGAGATTTTTGGGCCATCAGGACAATCTCCACAGGCCACACTTGGTCGTTCTGCAGTCCACCTATCCTCAAGTTCGTTCCCACAGCTCTTCCGCGGTCGGAAGAAAAAAGGCAAATCCTTTCGGCATACGTAGATGCGCTGTTGCTTCAAGGCGCAGTAGTTCCAGTACCAGCCAAAGAGAGGTTTCAAGGCCTCTATTCTCCACTCTTCTTAGTAATGAAGAAGAACGGCTTCTGGAGACCGGTTATAGACCTCACACATCTAAACTCCTTTATAAAAAAGGAAAAATTCAAAATGGAGACACTATTGACAATCCGCCAGGCGGTTCAGCCAGGAGATTGGCTTGTGTCAATAGACTTGAAGGATGCATATTTCCATGTGCCTATAGCAATGGAGGTTTCACAAGGCTTACGCCTTCCAACCAGTTCCAGTCCTCCTTCGATTCCTGACGAGACTCAGGTCGGAAGAAGTGGAGGCTCTTGTGATAGCCCCATATTGGCCGAACAGGCCCTGGTTTCCAAGGCTGCTGCAGCTGAGCTTTCGCAAGCCAGTTCCACTACCTTCCAGGCAGGATCTCCTGTCTCAGGGAACGGTGTTACACCCTTGCCTGGCCCATCTGCACCTGATGGCCTGGTTTTTGAAAGGGAAAGGCTGGAGGCATTAGGGTGTCCAAGTGGAGCTATCTCCACACTATTGAATGTGAGAAGAGCTGGAACAAATAGAGTCTACGAAAGGATATGGAAGAAGTTCATGTCTCATATCTCCGGAAATATGGATGTGCAAGGCACTCCAAAGGTTCAACATATTTTGAGTTTTCTACAATCTGGCCTGGATCTGCCTTTATCAGTCAGCTCTCTTCGAGTTCAAGTGTCAGCTATCACGGCTTTCACAGGAACATCCTGGGCAAAGCATCCCCTAGTGAGGCAATTTTTCAGAGGAGCTTCTAGGCTCAGACCACAAAGGAAGCCCAGATTCCCTAAGTGGGATCTTCCACTTGTTCTGGACTTCTTTGCAGACCTCAGAAGAGATAACCTGGTTCAACTCTCCATCAAAGAATTGTCTCTTATAGTAGCGTTCCTGGTGGCAGTCACCTCAGCAAAAAGGGTCTCTGAGCTGGGAGCTTTGGGTTGCAAAGAACTCTTTTTGACGTTTTTCCCGGATCGGGTGGTTCTGATTCCCATGTTGGATTCTCATCCTAAAGTATCCTCTATTTTTTCATGAAAATCAGGAAATTGTCTTGTCAACATTCAGATCCTCTGACTCTGCGACTCATCCACTGGATGTAGGGCAAATTCTGAAGCTATATCTGGAAGCCACATCTCATTTCCGCCATATGGATTTTCTGTTTGTCCTGTTCTATGGGAAGAATAAAGGCTTGCGTGCTTCATTTAGAACGATCGCATCTTGGATTGTCCAGTCCATTCAATGGGCCTATAGAGCTAAAGGTTGGCTCCCCCGGAGGCTGTGAAAGCGCATTCTACAAGAGGAATGTCGACTTCTTGGGAGGCGTTCCGTCATGTGGCTCCTGAAGTTGTATGCAAGGCGGCCTCATGGTCTTTAATTCATACTTTCATGGCTCATTATTGTGTCGAGCCAGCTTCTTTATCATCTGTTGATTTTGGTTTGCGGATACTATTAGTTGATGGAATTTCTTTTGAACAGCAGATTGCCCACCCTGGTGTGTTTGGCTAGTTATTTCCCACACGTAGGCTGCCATGGAGTCTGTCAGGAAAACGGAAAATTTATATCAAATACTTACCGTAATTTTCCTTTCCTGATGGACTCCATGGCAGCCGGAGTCCCCACCCATCTGCCGGAGGAGGCTATTTTATGGAACATGGTCTCTAGGGCAGAGTGAAATTTATGGGAGTGGGGTCCTATGAGGTAGGAGGAGGCGGAACTAACCCACACGTAGGCTGCCATGGAGTCCATCAGGAAAGGAAAATTACGGTAAGTATTTGATATAAATTTTCCGTTTTCCAGCAAGAAAAACAAGAAATAGAAGACTCGGGACTTTTATTTATTTATTTATTTATTTTTTTAATAATTTTTTTATTGAAAAGAAAAAAGGATTTTCCAGCAAGAAAAACAAGGAAATAGACTTGGGACTTCTAAGGTGTCAATAACTGTAGTCACAACGTTGAGTAAAATTCAAACATTTTAATTATATTTACTAAAAAAACACAAAATGACCACATATTAACCACTTCTGGACTGGAAGATTTCCCCTCTTAATGACCAGGCCATTTTTTTGCGATTCGGCACTGCATTATTTTAACTGACTTGCTCTAGGGGCACTGGGTGCTCTTGGCCCCCAGTGCCCCTAGAGCAAGCAGCTTGCAATGGGGGGGGGGGGCACCCCACTGCGGTTCTGCCTGTCCATTCGCACACAGAGCCACAACACGGCTCCGCCCCCTCTCTCTCCTCATTGGTTCCCACTGCTTTGTCTCAGCTAATGAGGAGACAGAGACCCAGGTGAGCTTCTGCTCTTGTGCGTATCTCTGGATAGGGATCGGGTTCAGGTGCACAGAGGAGGCTTTGTACCTCCATGCATGGAATGGAAACCTGGAGCCTTCAGATCCACTCTACCAGTGACATCTTTTCTGGGGAATATTTTGGCCTTTTTCTTCTTTTGTGAAAAATTCTTCAAGATTTTGTATTTTAGGTTTGTAGTTCTTCAGTAAATCATTCTTTACCCTGTGAAGGGATGAGGGAAGTAAATCATTACCATGTGAAGGGAGGAGTGCGGTGAGCCATGCTGAACGGGTGTATGGCTCCTTCTCCGAGGTACCTGTGCTTACATGGACAGAGATTTATGGTGCTGATCCGGCCCTTACCTGTGTGTGAATGAAGAGAGATTTATGGTGCTGATCCGGCACTTACCTGTGTGTGAATGAAGAGAGATTTATGGTGCTGATCCGGCGCTTACCTGTGTGTGAATGAAGAGAGATTTATGGTGCTGATCCAGTAGATGGCGGAGAGGAAAGCTGACGCAGCAAAGCTGAGCGGCGGGGATTTAAATGCACGACTCCGTCCAGCAATAATCACCAAAAACCTCAGAGATTTGCAAATACACGTTAAATAGAAACCCAATCCATCCCAGGTCAGCGACCTGTGAATTAAAATGTAAAAGTCAAATTACAATCTGTTGACCGCTACAATCACACGGATCGAAGGATTTCACAAATGAGATCGTTCTGCCTGAGAGGTGGCGCCATCACCAGGCAAATGGTGGCGTCACACTGATTAGTAATTGCTGCAAAATGGAGAAGAAACATAACCGGACAACAGAGCTGAGGCCAGCAGGGTAGCGGGGGGGGGGGGGGTATTGGTGTTGTCAGCACCCGGGGCAAGGCAAGTAACCCTGATCACACCTCCCCCCAAACTCTGATCACCCCCCCCCCGAACCCTGATCACACCTCCCCTCAAACTCTGATAAAACATCCCAGATATCCCCCAACTTTGATCACACCCCCCCAGATACCTCCACCCTGATCACCCCCCCCCCCACTCTGATCACATCCCCCCAGATACCCCCCACCATGATCACACTCCCCAGATACCCCCATTCTGATCCACCCCCCCTACTCTGATCCACCCCAGATACCCCCACTCTGATCACCCCCCCCACTCTGAACACATCCCCCCAGAAACCCCCCACCATGATCACACTCACCAGATACCCCCATTCTGATCCACCCCCCTACTCTCATAACACATCCCAGATACCCCTACTCTGATCACACCCCCCAGATACCCCCACCCTGATCACCCCCCAATCTGATCTCACCCCCCCTACTCTGATCACACCCCCCCAGATACCCCCACTCTAATCACCCCCCCCACTCTGATCACATCCCCCCAGATACCCCCCCACCATGATCACACTCCCCAGATACCCCCTCTATATATTAAAGGATATATATATACACCCCACTCTGTATATTACAGGATATATATACACCCCTCTCTCGATATTACAGGATATATATACACCCCTCTCTCTATATTACAGGATATATATACACCCCTCTCTATATATTACAGGATATACAGTATCTGACAGAAGTAAGTACACCCCTCACATTTGTGTAAATATTTTATTATATCTTTTCATGTGACAACACTGAAGAAATGAGACTTTGCTACAATGTAAAGTAGTGAGTGTACAGCTTGTATAACAGTGTAAATTTACTGTCCCCTCAAAATAACTCAACACACAGCCATTAATGTCTAAACCACTGGCAACAAAAGTGAGTACACCCCTAAGTGACAATGTCCAAATTGGGCCCAATTAGCCATTTTCCCTCCCCGGTGTCATGTGACTCGTTAGTGTTACAAGGTCTCAGGTGTGAATGGGGGGCAGGTGTGTTAAATTTGGTGTTATCGCTCTCACTCTCTCATACTGGTCACTGGAAGTTCAGCATGGCACCTCATGGCAAAGAACTCTCTGAGGATCTGAGAAAAAGAATTGTTCCTCTACATAAAGATGGCCTAGGCTATAGAAAGATTGCCAAGACCCTGAAACTGAGCTGCAGCACGGTGGCCAAGACCATACAGCGGTTTAACAGGACAGGTTCCACTCAGAACAGGCCTCACCATGGTCCACCAAAGAAGTTGAGTGCCGTGCTCAGCATCATATCCAGAGGTTGTCTTTGGGAAATAGACGTATGAGTGCTGCCAGCATTGCTGCAGAGGTTGAAGGGGTGGGGGGTCAGCCTGTCAGTGCTCAGACCATACGCCGCACACTGCATCAAATTGGTCTGCATGGCTGTCATCTCAGAAGGAAGCCTCTTCTAAAGATGATGCACAAGAAAGCCCGCAAACAGTTTGCTGAAGACAATCAGACTAAGGACATGGATTACTGGAACCATCTCCTGTGCTCTGATGAGACCAAGATAAACTTATTTGGTGTCAGATGGTGTCAGGCGTGTGTGGGGGCAACCAGGTGAGGAGTACAAAGACAAGTGTGTCTTCCTACAGTCAAGCATGGTGGTGGGAGTGTCATGGTCTGGGGCTGCATGAGTGCTGCCGGCACTGGGGAGCTACAGATCATTGAGGGAACCATGAATGCCAACTTGTACTGTGACATACTGAAGCAGAGCATGATCCCCTCCCTTCAGAGACTGGGCTGCAGGGCAATATTCCAACATAACGACCCCAAACACCTCCAAGACGACCACTGCCTTGATAAAGAAGCTGAGGGTAAAGGTGATGGACTGGCCAAGCATGTCTCCAGACCTAAACCCTCTTGTGGGGGATCCTCAAATGGAAGGTGGAGGAGCGCAAGGTCTCTAACATCCACCAGTTCCGTGATGTCATCATGGAGGAGGGGAAGAGGACTCCAGTGCCATCCTGTGAAGCTCTGGTGAACTCCATGCCCAAGAGGGTTAAGGCAGTGCTAGAAAATAATGGCGGCCACACAAAATATTTGGGTTAGGGAGGTCAGCAGAGATAGGTCTAGCCCAGTCCAATAATTTCCTAAAAGTAAATCCAGGTGAGCCTACACCCTGAAGCATTATACATCACAGGCAGCCATGGAAAACTTCCTAAAAAATCCAAAAAACATACGACAACTTCCCAAACTAAACCTCACAAAACAGACCGTACACCGAGATCTACACACAACAGGTAAACAGGAGCCATTTCTTTTCTACAAACTGATTAAAAAATCACCCAACATAACGATAAAAGCTATAAAAGGCACTGCGCTCTCCCGCTCCGATCATCGAATATTGAAGTAGATATTAAATCCTTCAGAAAACACCAATCAATGGTTAATTAACCATTCAATCACTTGAGGACTCTTCAAAGAGTCGGAATTCTCTTTTCCTTCTGTGGAGAAAAAAAGAAAGTCTTTAGCAGGTGGAATGTCCAGAGGAGGATGAGGACGCCACAGAAAAGGGGTGACAGCTGCGGCTTTTCAGCAGCAAGCCCATCAGGCGTCGGATATGTACTGCAAAGGTGTAACAGAACTATAGAATAGGAGGGCACACCTAAACAATCTATTCCATGTGTAGCAAATCAGGCGAGCTAGATAGTAGATCTAAAGGAGATTGTACAATTAGATTGTATAGTGTATGGTCACTGTCATGTCTCCATCATTATATTGTCATGTTATTCTTATGAGAGTTTTCACAATGTGTAATTTACTGTGTAACCTACTGTTCATGTTGTACCAGCGCCATCTAGTGGCCATTTACATATATCACATATTACATATTGGAACAATTTTTGTCCCAGTTCAGCTACCATAGTTTTCACCTATGAACTTTGGTGACATCATCTTCCCTCCATATCTTGCTTTCTACAGGAAACACAGCTAGTTGCATCCTCCCTCATCTTAGTTTATGGCGGCATCGCTGGTGTGTATACTCTTATGGGTGCTTAACATTATCATCCTGTATCTATGTCTTGTGTAACTTACATCTTGTGCACATTTCTTGTATTTGCATTGCTATGTACAGTAATGTCTTATATGCATTGCCACATGTCAGTATACATTAGTAAGTGTATTCTCTTTTCTGTTCCACAGTTTTACCACTCTAATTTCACGTATTTCCTTGCAATAAAAGTTGAAGTTGGACCTTGCTCCTTTGTCAATGCATTGAAGGAAATCAGGGTTATACTGCCTGTCAATCTATGTACCCTCACACATAGGGAGGACAGAACAGTCACCTTAACCATTTCCTAACTGCGCCATATCAAACAAACGGCTACAGCACGGCTCTGTTGTTCCCGGGAGGACTTCCATGTCCTTCCGGAACCACGCCCCTCATGTGCCACCTTGGACGAGCATACAGATTTAGTCAATTACGTCATAAGTGGGCAGGGTCTCCTGGTGACATCATTGACCAAATATGGACATGTTCATATTAGAAGCAATTGAATACCATTCCATAAATAGTGCATAGAAAGAAAGAAAGAAATAGATGGAAAGAAAGAAAGAAAAAAGAAAGAAGAATATATAGAGAGAGAAAGATTGAAAGAAATAAAGAGCAAGAAAGAGAGCAAGAAGGAAGGAAAGAAAGAGAGAGAGAAAAAGAGAAAGAAAGAAAGAAAGAAAGAGAAAAAGATGGAAAGAAATAAAGAGCGAGAAAGAGAGAAAGAGAAAGAAATAGAGAAAGAGGGAAAGAGAAAGAAAGAAAGAAATTGAGATGGAAAGAAAGAAAGAGAAAGAAAGAAGAGAGAGAGAGAGAGAAAGATGGAAAGAAATAAAGAGCGATAAAGAGAAATAAAGAGAGATCGGGGAGTCGGTGCGTAGACGGATGTTCGGGGTGTTAGGCGGATGTTCGTTGCGGTAGACGGATGTTCGGTGATTTAGGCGGATGTTCGGTGCGGTAGACGGATGTTCGGGGTGTTAGGCGGATGTTCAGTGCGTTAGGCGGATGTTCGTTGCGGTAGACGGATGTTCGGGGTGTTAGGCGGATGTTCGGTGCGGTAGACGGATGTTCGGGGTGTTAGGCGGATGTTCGGTGCGTTAGGCGGATGTTCGGTGCGGTAGACGGATGTTCGGGGTGTTAGGCGGATGTTCGTTGCGGTAGACGGATGTTCGGTGCATTAGGCGGATGTTCGGTGCGGTAGACGGATGTTCGGGGTGTTAGGCGGATGTTCGGGGTGTTAGGCGGATGTTCGGTGCGGTAGACGGATGTTCGGTGCGGTAGACGGATGTTCGGTGCGGTAGACGGATGTTCGGTGCGGTAGACGGATGGTCGGTGGGTTTCGCGGTTGTACGTC
This sequence comes from Pelophylax lessonae, assembly GCF_965119305.1. Lineage (NCBI taxonomy): Eukaryota > Metazoa > Chordata > Amphibia > Anura > Ranidae > Pelophylax > Pelophylax lessonae. The sequence goes on along the minus strand of NC_138771.1, from coordinate 3,908,212 downwards.
TTCCTGAGGCTGCAGGGAATTCAGTCAGTTTGAGTTGATTGGTGTGTCAGCACAAAAGACTCCTCCCACACAAAGGCGGGCACCTTTAGACAGCATTATTATCAGTCTGGGGGGAGGGGAGTGTTAGCTGGATTAGCAGATTTAGAAACACTAACAAACTGAAGCCAGACTCCAGATAAAGCTTTATAATCAGTTACAGTCACAGTTTTGGGATAAAAGTTTTACATAAAGGAAAAAAAGCTGATCACTGTAAGCACCCCTGTCAGTGTAATTGGTTTGTCTCATCCCTCTAACTGATACATTCTGCGGGGGAGCTTGTGCTTTGAAAAAGTAACAGACTTGCTGGCTCGATCGCCAGATAAAAAGAGAAGATAGAAAGTTTAAAAAAGAAAAACAAAAAACATAAAAAAAAAAACAAATGCAGCCGTCATATCTAAGAATTGGTAATCTTCAGCATAATAAATGTTTATTTTTGGGTTTAATACGGCTTTAATTGAATAACATTGATTATCTTGTTACAATAATATCTGAAAGTGGGAGGGATATATTAGGAAGTGAACAAGTCATCCCTGAAGTTGATGTGGTGAAAGAAGAAAAAATGGGCATCGCAGGTTGTTGTGTATTGGGCTGTGTAGCTGCAGAGCGGTCAGGATGTCCATGCTGACCCGTGTCCACTGCCAAAAGCCCCTACAATGGGCATGTGGGCATCAGAACTGGAGCACGGAGCCATGGAAGAAGGTGGCCTTCTCTGATCATTGATGTTTTATTTTAACTTGCTGATTTGCAGCTTCTTTATCTCTAATCCTTGCCTATGTTCCAAGGCAAGCTGCCGCCATTACTGCTGCCCCGTCTCAGGGTGGCTCCTTTCTCTTGCAGCGTCCGATGGAGTCATCCTTACATGCAGAGACTAGAGTTGTGTCTCCTTACACTGTGTGCATCAATAGAAATACACAGCCCCATAGCCTAGGATGGAAGGACACTCCCATTCTCCTCTACTCCTCCTCCTCCCGTTCCCTTCCACTCCTTCCATTCCTCACCCCTCCCTTCTCTTCCCCCCTCCCTTCTCTTCCCCCCTCCCTTCTCTTCCCCCCTCCCTTCTCTTCCCCCCTCCCTTCTCTTCCCCCCTCCCTTCTCTTCCCCCCTCCCCTCTCCTCCCCCCTCCCTTCTCCTCCTCCCTCCCCTCTACTGCTCCTCCCTCCTCCCCCTTCCTATTCCCTTCTCCTGCTCCTCCCTCCCTTCCCCCACCCCTCCCTTCTCCTCCCCCCTCCCTTCTCCTGCTCTTCTCTCCTACCCCTCCTGTTCCCTTCTCCTGCTCCTGCTCCTCCCTCCCTCCCTTCCCCTCCCCCTCCCTTCTCCTGCTCCTCTCTCCTACCCCTCCTGTTCCCTTCTCCTACTCCTCCCCCACTTCTCCCACCCCTCCTTTCCTTTCCCCCCTCCCTTCTCCTCCCCCTCCCTTCTCCTGCTCCTCTCTCCTACCCCTCCTGTTCCCTTCTCCTGCTCCTCCCTCCCTTCCCCTCCCCCTCCCCCTCCCTTCTCATGCTCCTCTCTCCTACCCCTCCTGTTCCCTTCTCCTACTCCTCCCCCACTTCTCCCACCCCTCCTTTCCGTTCCCCCCTCCCTTCTCCTCCCCCTCCCTTCTCCTGCTCCTCTCTCCTACCCCTCCTGTTCCCTTCTCCTACTCCTCCCCCCCTTCTCCCACCCCTCCTTTCTTCTCCCCCCCTCCCTTCTCCTGCTCCTCCCTTCTAGCCCTCCTGTTCCATTCTCATGCCCCTCCCTTCTCCCCCCTCCCTTCTCCTCCCTCCCTTCTCCTGCTTCTCTCTCCTACCCCTCCTGTTCCCTTCTCCTGCTCCTCTCTCCCTTCCCCCACCCCTCCCTTCTTCTCCTCTCCCTTCTCCTCCCCCCTCCCCTCTCTTCCCCCTCCCTCCCTTCTACTGCCCCTCCCTCCTTCCCTTCCCTTCTCCTGCTCCTCTCTCCCTCCATCCCCCCACCCTTCCCTTCTCATCCCCCCTCCCTCCTACCCCTCCCATTTCCTTCTCTTGTTCCTCCCTTCCCCCACCCCTACCTTCTCCTTCCAACTCCCTTCTCTTACCCCCTCTTTTCTTATGCTCCTCTTTCCTACCCCTCCTGTTCCCTTCTCCTGCTCCTGCTCCTCCCTCCCTTCCCCCACCCCTCCCTTCTCCTCCCCCTCCCTTCTCCTGCTCCTCTCTCCTACCCCTCCTGTTCCCTTCTCCTACTCCTCCCCCACTTCTCCCACCCCTCCTTTCCTTTCCCCCCTCCCTTCTCCTCCTCCTCCCTTCTCCTGCTCCTCTCTCCTACCCCTCCTGTTCCCTTCTCCTGCTCCTGCTCCTCCCTCCCTTCCCCCACCCCTCCCTTCTCCTCCCCCTCCCTTCTCCTGCTCCTCTCTCCTACCCCTCCTGTTCCCTTCTCCTACTCCTCCCCCACTTCTCCCACCCCTCCTTTCCTTCCCCCCTCCCTTCTCCTCCCCCTCCCCTTCTCCTGCTTCTCTCTCCTACCCCTCCTGTTCCCTTCTCCTGCCCCTGCTCCTCCCTCCCTTCCCCCACCCCTCCCTTCTCCTCCCCCTCCCTTCTCCTGCTCCTCTCTCCTACCCCTCCTTTTCCCTTCTCCTACTCCTCCCCCACTTCTCCCACCCCTCCTTTCCTTTCCCCCCTCCCTTCTCCTCCCCCTCCCTTCTCCTGCTCCTCTCTCCTACCCCTCCTGTTCCCTTCTCCTACTCCTCCCCCCCTTCTCCCACCCCTCCTTTCTTCTCCCCCCTCCCTTCTCCTGCTCCTCCCTTCTAGCCCTCCTGTTCCATTCTCATGCCCCTCCCTTCTCCCCCCCCCTTCTCCTGCTTCTCTCTCCTACCCCTCCTGTTCCCTTCTCCTGCTCCTCCCTCCCTTCCCCCACCCCTCCCTTCTTCTCCTCTCCCTTCTCCTCCCCCTCCCCTCTCTTTCCCCTCCCTCCCTTCTACTGCCCCTCCCTCCTTCCCTTCCCTTCTCCTGCTCCTCTCTCCCTCCATCCCCCCACCCTTCCCTTCTCATCCCCCCTCCCTCCTACCCCTCCCATTTCCTTCTCTTGTTCCTCCCTTCCCCCACCCCTACCTTCTCCTTCCCCCTCCCTTCTCTTCCCCCCTCTTTTCTTATGCTCCTCCCTCCTCCCCTTCCTATGTCCTTGTCCTCCCTCTATTCCCCGACCCCTCCCTTCTACTTCCCCTCCTTTCATTGCTCACCACCCTTCTCTTCCCCCCTTCCTTCTTCTGCTCCTCCCTCCTACCCCTCCTATTCCCTTCTCCTGCTCCTACCTTCCCCCACCCCTGCTGTCACATACCTTATCCGAGGCCGAAATGCAGAGAGGGCTCCCCTTGTGGCTGAGTGCGGTACAACCCTGAGGTTGGGACAGGAGGTGTAGCGCCCAAAGAAGCACTGGTTGCCAACAGGGTCAGAGGAGTAGACCGTGGTCCCCTGAAAGATGCCAGGCAGAAGTCCCTCTGGAGTCTTCAGATGAACTAGACAACTGGTGCACCCGGGAAACAGGTATAGAAGCAGGCTGAGGGTCAAACACTGTTAATCAGTCGGAGGGCACAGGCAGGTAGCGGAAACAGGAACTATAGCCAAGGTCACAACAGGAATGCAGGAATAAGGCAATGGCAGAATCCGTGGAACAAGCCAAGGTCATACCCTGGAGAGCAGGCAAATAGGTAGCAGTCCGTAGGCCAAGCCAAGGTCATACATAGTAGAGCCAATTTGGAGCGAGGTAGGTGAGACAAGCAAGAGGGTCAGAGCCCAGAGAGGAGAGCAGACAGAACAAGCCGGGTCACAACAGGAAATCCAAGGTAGGTTTAGCAGATGCAAAGGACACAGGAAAGCTGATGACAATCCAGCAACTTGACTGGCTGAGCAGAGGTCTTATATCGGCCAGCAAGTGATTGCATCAAGACGTCATGCCTGATGTGCCCATCACGAGTACTGGCGGAAGTGCCAGTTTCACCACAGCCATTCCCCTGACACCTCCCTTCTCCTCCCCCCTCCCTTCTTCTCCTCCCCCTCCCTTCTCTCCCCACCTTCTCCTCCTCCCTCTCTTCTTATGCTCCTCCCTCCTCCCCTTCCTATGTCCTGGTCCTCCCTCCGTTTCCTTCCCCTCCTTCCATTCTTCACCCCTCCCTTCACTTTCCCCTCCCTTCTCCTCCTCCCTCCCTTCTACTGCTCCTCCCTCTTTTCCTTCCTGTCCCCCCCCTTCTCCCTTCACCTCCCCCCTCCATTCTTTTCCCTCCTCCCCTTCTCGTTCCCTTCTCCTGCTCGTCACTCCATTCCCCCACCCCTCCATTCTCCTGCTCCTCTCTCCATTCTCGCACCCATCCCTTCTCCCCCTTCTACTGCTCCTTCCTACCCCCTCCTGTTCCCATCTCCTGCTCCTACCTCCATCCCCCAACCCTCCCTTCTCCTCCCCCCTCCTTTCTCCTTCTCCTCCCTCTTTTCCCCCACCCCTCCCTTCTAGTTCCCTCTTCCTTCTCTTGCTCCTCCCTTCTCCCGTTTCCTTCTCTTGTTCCTCCCTCCATTCCCCCACCCCTCTCTTCTCCTCCCCCCTCCCCTTTCCTTCCTCCCCCTCCCATTCCCTTATCCTGCTCCTTCCTCAATTCCACCACCCCTCCTTTCTCCTCCCCATCCCTTCTCCTGCTCCTCCGTCTATCATTCCCTTCTCCTGCTACTCTGCCTCCCATTCCCTTCTCCTGCTCCTCCACCTCCCATTCCCTGCTCCTGCTGCTCCCTTCATTCCCCCACCCCTCCCTTCTCCCCCCCTCCCTTTCCCTGCTCCTTCCTCCTCCCCCTCCTATTCCCTTCTTCTTCTCCTCCCTCTATTCCCCAACCCCTCCCTTCCCCTCCCCTTCCCTTCTCCTCCCTTCTCTCCCTCTAATTCCCTTCTTCCGCTCCACCCCCTTCCTTTTTATCTCCCTTCGTCTGCTACTCCCTCCATTCCATCACCCCTCCCTTCTTCCCAGGCTTCTCCCTTCCATCTTCTCCAAGCTAACAGACAAGCCGGAGATAACACTATTCACTGTTAATTATTTCCTGTGAGCAACAGAAGTTCAGGGAAGCAGCACTGAGAGAGCAGATGCCAGCAGCACTGATAGTTGTAAAGTGCAAGTGGCTGTGTAAGAAGGAAATGTTTATTATCTTGTCCTCAATGTGTTAAGCTAAAAAACGCTGAGGGGGGTAATTACCACTTTAAGGCACTCCGCAGTATGTTAATTCTACATAAATGTTGGAAATAAAAGGCAGGGAATTTTCTGCTGACTTGGTAACGTTTGTACTCTGTCAGGAAGTTGAGGGTTTAAAAAAAAAAAGCTGCTTTCTATAAAATCCAGATTCTGCAGAAAAGTAATGCATTCAGTGGCAGCGACAACTTCTACATTTAAGTAAAAAAATGCATCTGCTGCCAACGCAGTTCACAGGTTTATTACCATCCCCCGTTCCGGGATCTCTGCAGACAGACGTCTACTAAAGAGGAAAAGTCCTTCATACTATTTACAATTAGACACTCGTACTGCCAGGAGAAGTGCTCTGGTCTATGGGCGTGGACGGGGCCAGCTGTTTGGAACCGGAGAGGCGACCAGGGAAGGCGGCACAATTAATATTCGGTAAAAAAGTAACGATCGGCACGGGGAGGACAGCGGCAAGGAGCTCACTGACAGTTCCAAACACTACGAGACTACGGCAAGGAAGCCTCAATATTACTGACAACCTGAGTTACTCTTTACCTCTTGGCCTCGGGAAGATTTACCCCCCTTCATGACCAGACCATTTTTTGCAACACGGCACTGCGTTACTGCAACAGAACTGTGCTTGTGGGCTTCAGTCAGAATACCGCTGTGACGGACTCCGGACACCCCGACAAGAATCTGCTTCCTAAACTCTGGAACACGAGATCCGTGAATCTGGCTATAGTTACCCCAAGAACTTGACAGTACCAGTTTTGGAGTCAACCAGAATTAGAACACAGGCACTAAGAGATATACACTGTGGGAAAATCCCCCCTCCCCCTTAGCAGCCAATCCACATACACATATACATCCCATAATAAGTTGATCTTAAGGCAGACAGAAACAATAGAACAATGGAATACAGGTACTTAACAATAACAAACCCCACCCCACCTCACTATCTAGCAAGGGTCTATGAGACACTCCTGCAATATTCTAGCAATCTCAGAAGTCAAATCGTTCAGAAATATTATTGTCCCAAGTGAAAGAGCCCCTTCATTCTTTCAACACAAACCACACATATAGAACCCAGGATAACCGGGGTAACACAAAAGAGTCCAGTGTGTTGTACAGTGAGTCTGATTAGTGCAGACCAGACAGGGGTTCTTGGTCACCCTGTGCCCCTAATAGGCACAGGGTAACTTACACATGAGAGGGGCTGGGGGAAGCTGGACAAGGAGTTTCCTGACCTCTCTAAGGTAATCTGGGTTCCACGAGCCCCCCGCCCAAAGTGACTCACGTCACAACCGCTTCCTCCAGTCTGAACATAGATATCAGATATTACAGCCGCCCCACCCATACAAAACTAGCCGGAACTTAGCTTGTATGGATCTGGAAACAAAAACTTTTATTGAATAGACTAACACACAATATATACCACACAGGAGGACACCCCCTCCTGATCAGATTACCCCACCAGGTCAGGTGCCTGATTACATTATCATGTGCAGATGACAAATTATATACAGAAATAAAATTAACCTGAACTAATTACCTAGCCATCTGGACAGAAACAATAGGTGGATGGGAATCCACATCTAGACACTGTTTATAATTAACATGCTAATTAACTCAGCACCGCAACAAGGCTAAAACAAAATACATTACACATTATCCTAAGTAAAAACACAGAACCCACACACCCGTCACAGTTACTTTAACCGCTTTCAGACCACCCGCCGCAGAAATACTGCGGCAGGCTGGCCCTCCTGCGCGAACCGCCGTAGGTATACGGCGGTCGCGCAACTGTAGCTAGGGGGTGAGCGCAAGCCCCTGGCAGCTTGACACTTGTTGCTTACAAGTTGAAATCAGTATTTTTTGCTAGAAAATTACTCAGAACCCTCAAAAATTATATATATATATATATTTTTTTTTTAAGCAGAGACCCTACAGAATAAAATGGCGGTCCTTGCAATCTCTTATGTCACACTGTATTTGCGCAGAAGTCTTTCAAACGCAGTTTTTTGAGAATAAATACACTTCAACCACTCATTATATATAGTGCCTTGTGAAAGTATTCGGCCCCCTTGAACTTTTCGACCTTTTGCCACATTTCAGGCTTCAAACATAAAGATATAAAACTGTAATTTTTTGTGAAGAATCAACAACAAGTGGGACACAATCATGAAGTGGAACGAAATTTATTGGATATTTCAAACTTTTTTAACAAATAAAAAACTGAAAAATTGGGCGTGCAAAATTATTCAGCCCCTTTACTTTCAGTGCAGCAAACTCTCTCCAGAAGTTCAGTGAGGATCTCTGAATGATCCAATGTTGACCTAAATGACTAATGATGATAAATAGAATCCACCTGTGTGTAATCAAGTCTCCATATAAATGCACCTGCACTGTGATAGTCTCAGAGGTCCGTTTAAAGCAGAGAGAGCATCATGAAGAACAAGGAACACACCAGGCAGGTCCGAGATACTGTTGTGGAGAAGTTTAAAGCCGGATTTGGATACAAAAAGATTTCCCAAGCTTTATACATCCCAAGGAGCACTGTGCAAGCGATAATATTGAAATGGAAGGAGTATCAGACCACTGCAAATCTACGAAGACCTGGCCGTCCCTCTAAACTTTCAGCTCATACAAGGAGAAGACTGATCAGAGATGCAGCCAAGAGGCCCATTATCACTCTGGATGAACTCCAGAGATCTACAGCTGAGGTGGGAGACTCTGTCCATAGGACAACAATCAGTCGTATACTGCACAAATCTGGCCTTTATGGAAGAGTGGCAAGAAGAAAGCCATTTCTTAAAGATATCCATAAAAAGTGTTGTTTAAAGTTTGCCACAAGCCACCTGGGAGACACCAAACATGTGGAAGAAGGGGCTCTGCTCAGATGAAACCAAAATTGAACTTTTTGGTAACAATGTAAAACGTTATGTTTGGCTTAAAAGCAACACAGCTCATCACCCTGAACACACCATCCTCACTGTCAAACATGGTGGTGGCAGCATCATGGTTTGGGCCTGCTTTTCTTCAGCAGGGACAGGGAAGATGGTTAAAATTGATGGGAAGATGGATGGAGTTAAATACAGGACCATTCTGGAAGAAAACCTGATGGGGTCTGCAAAAGACCTGAGACTGGGACGGAGATTTGTCTTCCAACTAGACAATGATCCAAAACATAAAGCAAAATCTACAATGGAATGGTTCACAAATAAACATATCCAGGTGTTAGAATGGCCAAGTCAAAGTCCAGACCTGAATCCAATCGAGAATCTGTGGAAATAACTGAAAACTGCTGTTCACAAACGCTCTCCATCCAACCTCACTTAGCTCCAGCTGTTTTGCAAGGAGGAATGGGCAAAAATTTCAGTCTCTCGATGACATACCCCAAGCGACTTACAGCTGTAATCGCAGCAAAAGGTGGCGCTACAAAGTATTAACTTAAGGGGGCTGAATAATTTTGCACGCCCAATCTTTCAGTTTTTTATTTGTTAAAAAAGTTTGAAATATCCAATAAATTTCGTTACACTTCATGATCGTGTCCCACTTGTTGTTGATTCTTCACAAAAATTACAGTTTTATATCTTTATGTTTGAAGCCTGAAATGTGGCAAAAGGTTGCAAAGTTCAAGGGGGCCGAATACTTTCCAAGGCACTGTATATACGTGATTATGTGCACGCGGTTTAGACACAGCGGAGCCAGACCGCGGGAGGGCTCAATCACAGTCACTCAAGGAACAGTTCACACATCCCTCCTTATTCCCGATGGCTCGTCACACAATAAACAGTCCAGGGGTGTTGGTTTTTAGTGTTTATTTTGGAACTTGGGTGGGGGAAGGGAATAGTGGGATACTCCAACTGGAACTATTCACGTGGGATAAGGACAACTCTCACTTGGCCTCACCAGGTTGCAGGCACTGCTTAATCCATACTGCCACATGTATGGAAAGAGTTAGGTCTCCTTGCTCTTTTCTCTCCAGTAATAGACTTGGTGAATCTACATTATCTTCGGGAAACTCTCTAGCATCCACTTTACTGACACCCATCAACTGACTCTTCTAGCTGCAGCAATGCCGTCATGCAATGTATTCACTGCACCTGAGCAGTGCATTATGGGGCGGCTTGTGATGTCAGATCCGTATAAAAGAGCTGTCAAACTCAAACAGCTCATTAGCGTGGGAAGCGTCCGAGGAGGAAGGAGCTCCTTTTTTTTTTTTTTTTCGGTTGCGGGCGGGTGATCATCGAGGGACACTATGTTTTTTTTTTTTAAATAAAGGACTTGTCCAAAACTGGCTTTTGTCTTTTTTTTGTGCACTTTTTTGGTTAATGGGTAGGTATCCATTCACATAGGGGGGGCAGGATCTGGGGGCTTCAAGGTTCTGATAAGCCTCCCCCCGCAGACCCCCACAACCACAGCCCAAGATTGTCGGGAAGAGACCCCTGTCCCCATCAACATGGGGGCAAGGTGCTTTGGGGTGGGGGGGCAGAGCCCCCCCCTCCCCAAAGCACCCACCCATGTTGAGGGCATGCGGCCTGGTATGGTTCAGGAGGAGGGAAGGCGCTTGCTCGCCCCCACCCCCATCCTGGCCAGCCAGGCTGTGTGCTCAGATAAGGGTCCGGCTCACTCCAGCTACCGCCATCTTGCTCCTCCACACACGTGTCTGTTCCTCAACTACACCCGATTGTGGAAGTGATGTGAAACAGTCACACACACAATGCCTCCTGCGCTTAGGAAAATGGCCCCTCCGGATAGATGTGCTTATGTCTTCATTGCCCTTAGAAACGGGCAGTGGCGACCTGTGCATAGGGGGCGCCAGGGCTCCGCCCCCCCTAAAAGAAAGAAAAAAAAATGAAAAGGAAAAAAAAAATTACAAAAAGAGCAATAAAGTAAAAAAAAATTGCGTTCGCCGGCCTATGTGGTGGCTATGGGGGGGGGGGGGGGTTGGGGTTCACGACCCAGAAGAGGTGCCGATCGGCTGCCTTCTGGGGGGCGTAACCTGGGCGCAGATCATGGCGCTAGGACACCCCCCCTTTCGAGATATCCTGGATGTGATTGGTCCAGTCTCCAGCCTGGACCAATCATCATCCAGGACATCCGATGCTGACGTCGCATGCGTCAGTCACGCAACGTCACCGGTAACGACTGCAGTGGACGGACGGGAGTGACGGCGGCACCGGCGGCACTGCAGAGCGGAGAGGAGAGTGAGACCGTCACCGGAATTGGTCCTGGATCCAGTCACAAGGCCGCGCAGCGTCTCTCGAGCGGAGGGTCATCATCTCACACAGTGGAAGGAAGTAGGCACGAGTACCAGTCAGTCGGGGCCGGGGTCACCACCGGTAAGTGAGTCCTCCTCAGTCCTCTCCTGTCAGTCCTCCTCTCCTCCAGTCTTCTCCTCCGGCCTCCGGCGTGACAGTAAAAAAAATGCTGGGCAGTGGGCAGCACTGTGGGCACTGGGCACTGCAGCCATTGCCATGTCAAATTAGATTGCCATGCCTAAACCTTGCCAATTTGCCATCACCAATGCCATCCATGCCTGTACCTACCTGTTCTGCCATGGGCTGGGTCCATCCATCCATCATGGATGGTTGGATGGACCCAGGCCAGGCCAGAACAGGTAGGTACAGGCAGGTCACGGTGCATTGGGGGACATGTACACTGTCAATGCATTGAAGGGGGCACGCACGCTAAACTCTGCATTGGGGGACATGTACACTGATCAATGCATTGAAGGAGGCACGCACGCTAAACTCTGCATTGGGGGACATGTACACTGATCAATGCATTGAAGGGGGCACGCACGCTAAACTCTGCATTGGGGGACATGTACACTGATCAATGCATTGAAGGGGGCACGCACGCTAAACTCTGCATTGGGGGACATGTACACTGATCAATGCATTGAAGGGGGCACGCACGCTAAACTCTGCATTGGGGACATGTACACTGATCAATGTATTGAAGGGGGCACGCACGCTAAACTCTGCATTGGGGGACATGTACACTGTTCAATGCATTGAAGGGGGCACGCACGCTGGTCACTGCATTGGGGACATGTACGCTGGTCACTGCATTGGGGGCATGGTATGCTGGTCACTGCATTGGGGGCATGGTATGCTGGTCACTGCATTGGGAGCATGGTATGCTGGTCACTGCATTGGGGGCATGTACGCTGGTCACTGCATTGTGGGCATGTATGCTGGTCACTGCATTGAAAGGTGCATGTATACTGGTCACTACATTGAAAGGGGCATTTATACTGGTCACTACATTGAAAGGGGCATGTATACTGGTCACTACATTGAAAGGGGCATTTATACTGGTCACTACATTGAAAGGGGCATTTATACTGGTCACTACATTGAAAGGGGGCATTTATACTGAAAGGGGCATGTATACGGGTCACTACATTGAAAGGGGGCATGTACGCTGGTCACTGCATTGAAAGGGGGCATGTACGCTGGTCACTGCATTGAAAGGGGGCCTGTACTGTGGGGTTTGTGCTAGGGGGCCTGCACTGTTGGATTAGTGCTAGGGGGCCTGTACTGTTGGGTTTGTGCTAGGGTGCCTGTACTGTGGGGTTTGTGCTAGGGGGCCTGTACTGTGGGGTTTGTGCTAGGGGGTTTGTGCGGGGTTTGTGCTTGAGGGGTTTGTGCTGGGGGGATCTGTACTGTGGGGTTTGTGCCACTCTCAGTCAGTGTATCCCATAATAGGGTGTCTCTCACAGTATATCCCATAATAGGGCCCCTGCTCCCTATTATAGGATATACTAGTACTGAGAGACCCCTTAATATGTGATATATTGGGAGAATTTGTTCACGCAAGCAAAATACAGGGGACAAAATGGGTGGAGTCTATAAGGGGTGGGGCTTCTGAGAAATGGGAGGGGTCAAAATAGAAGGGCAGGGTCTTGCGCCCCCCCAACTTAAAACTTCACCAGCCGCCACTGGAAATGGGTAACCACGGCCTTGCTGCCCTCAAAGACTTAGGGATGTCTAACACTGCAACTATACAAAACACACCATAACCCCTCACAGTTACTCTTTCTGGGCGCAGAAACGGGACCTGCTGGTAAGAATTCCATACAAATTTGAAATTGCATGTACTTGTCATACAGGTGCAGAAATATTGGGCTTTTGGTGTTGATGGTGCCTGAACACTGTAACCCCTCACAGTTACTCTTGCTGGGTGCAGGGCACAGGGACAAGACCTGCTGTTAAAAATTACATATGAAATTTAAATTGTATGCACCTGTCAAACAAGTGCAGAAAAATTAGGCCTTGGGTGTTGGTGATGACCTAAACCAAAAACATTGTTGGAAGCTACTAGAATCAAAGTTGAGGAATAGGATAGGCAGCATATGAAGTCTTCAATGGATGGCAGACCCCTAACAAATTCAGTCAGTTACATCATCATTAGGGGATTGATAGCTGCTGTTGATCCAGGACTGATTCATATTTATAAAAGTCAGCTGGTCAACAGAGTCTGTGGATAGACGCACTCTTTTGTATGTCACAAAACCTCCAGCAGCACTGAATGTCCATTTGGAAAGCACACTGGAAGCAGTACAGGCTAGTAGCTCCATTGCAAGTTCTGGCCAGTGGTCCATCCTCAAGACCCAGTAACCCAGCTCACTTGAAAAGGTCTCCAAGTCTGCTCTTGCCCCTAGACAATCATGCACCAAATTATGCAGATGCTGCCGATGGTTACTTAAACCTAACAGCCCTGGGTGCTGCCGAGGACTAAAGAACTGTTTAAAGGCATCGGTCAGCCGGCCATAATACAAAAAGTGGTCACCACCTCCACCTATACCTGGTCTTAATGGTAAGGAGCACTGGAAGGGCAGAAGCAGGTCAAGAAAAACAAACAGATTTCCAGTCACAACTTACCAACCAGCCAGCGACCAACCGAATTGACCTGTCTAACAGTATGCATTAAAAACAGGGGTTTAGTTGCACACATTTGCAAATACATGCGTAAGCTGCAGGCCCCGACAAGGCACCCTGTTGTCTGCAGTCCCTAACTCTACAATTTAAAGAGTCTCCACAATGAGAGCACATGCATACTTCTCCACCGCTCCTCTTTTGGCTGAACAATGCCTCTGAAACACGACCAGAGAATGTTAACCTCCCAGTGTCTGGAAAGGTGTTACACTAATTTTTCTTCAAGGTCTCCTCAATATGTTTCATCCTCTGCTCCCTCTGTGAAGGCAGGATGAGCTCTGCAACTTTACCCTTGTAACGTGGATCAAGAAGGGTTGCCAATCAGTAATTATCCCTCTCCTTGATAGCACAAATCCTCTCGTCCTTTCACAGGCTTTGCAGAATCAGAGAGCCCATGCAAGTTTGAGGAGGCATGAGCTTCTGAGTCCTCTGGGTCACTAAGGATGACATTGTCAGGAGCAACCTCTCCCCAACCACATACAACTCCTGGGGTTTGTGGGGAATGAAAACCATCCCTTGAAGACTGCTGTATGTTATCTTCTACATCCATGCTGCCACAATCCTCCTCCTCCTCATCTTCCTCCTGTGTGTTCTGTGGCCCTGCAGGAATGATATCTGCATAAAGGGGGCCTTGTGAGGAAAGGAAGTCCTCCTCTTCCTCCCGTTGTTCTGCCTCAAGCGCCCTGTCCATGATTCTGACACTATCCCTCTGGAGCACACTATCCCTCTGGAGCGTGTGCTCCAGAGGGATAGTGTCACTGATGTATGCATCATCCTGGCTCACCATCCTTGTGGCCTTCTCAAATGGTGACAGGACGGTGCATGCATCCTTTATCAAAAGCCACTGGTGTGGCGAAAAAAAGCCAAGCTCCCCTGAGCCTGTCCTTGTGCCATACTCACACAGGTACTGATTGATGGCCCTCTGCTGCGTGTGCAGCAGCTGCAGCATTGCCAATGTTGAGTTCCACCTGGTGGGCATGTCACAAATGAGGCGGTTGGTGGACGGGTTGAATTGATGTGGAATGACAGATAACCGAGCATTGGCATTGTATGAATGCCAGAAATGGCCACAGATGGCCTGCCTCAGGAGATTTTTTAAGCCTGGGTATCTGTTCAAGAAACGCTGCACCACCAGATTCAGAACATGTGCTAAGCATGGAACATGTGTCAAGTGTCCCTGTCGGAGGGCGGAGAGAAGGTTGGTGCCATTGTCGCATACAACCATTCCTGGCTCAAGCTGTCGTGGCGTCAACCATCTCAGAGCCTGCTGCTGCAGAGCTGACAGAATCTCTGTGTGCCCCAGTGTGACTCCTGTCCCCTAGACAGACCAACTGAAGCACTGCATGGCATATTTTAGCCTGACTACGTGCGTAGCCCCTTGAACACTTAGGAGGACAATTCAGCAGAAGAGGACATAGAGGAAGAAGAAGTGGAGGAAGTGGAGTAGCCATATGTGGCAGAGCCAGCACCAGCTTTTTGGAGGCATGGTGGCAAAACAAGCTGCAGCACCGAACCCTGTCCTGCATCCTTCCCAGCTGCCAGCAGAGTTACCCAGTGCGCTGTGAAAGAAATGTAATGTCCTGGTCCATGCCTGCTGGACCAAGAGTCAGCAGTAATGTGAACCTTCCTGCTGACTGCTCTGTCCAACGAGGCCAAAACACTACCTTCCACATGATGGTAGAGAGTCAGAATGGTTTACGCAAAAAGAAATGTCTTTTTGGAACCTGCCACTGTGGTACAGCACATTTCACAAATTCGTGAAAGGGAGCAGAGTCTACCAGATGAAAAGGCAGCAACTGGCCAAGCTAGCATTAAGACGCTGAGCATGTGGATGGCTGGGACAGTATTTCTTTCTACGGTTCAGCAACTGGGGTAGTAAAATTTGCCTGCTGCTCAAATCAAGTGGTGGTGTACTGCTAGGAGATTGGGTACAAGTATATGTGGCACTCATTGCTATACCATCATCCCTCTCAATGCAGTTATTTGAGAAAACATGAGGTATTGTAGGGTTAGAGATCCCAGATGAGAAGCAAGGTGATGTATGCTTGTTTTTATCTTGTGGCTCTTTCAGGTGCTGTTGCCAATGGACTGCATGGCAGGTCGTCATATGTCTTGTCAAGCTTGTGGTGCCCAAGTGGCTGGTGTTCTGGCCACGCTTGATCTGCTTTGGACAGATGTTGTAAACAGCAACTCTACGTTCTACTGCTCATGTGTTGAAAAAAGGCAACACTAATGAACTTTTGGAAGTCCGCGGAAAGTTTGCAGCACCCTGCACCTGTTGAGATCTGTGGTGTGATAGGTTGGCGACTCCTATGGCGGCCCCTGGAGCACATCCTGCCTCGTTGGAGTTGTCCCTCCTCCTCCTCCCCCTAACTTTCCTCCTCTATCCTGTCAGGCACCCAAGTACTGTCAGTGACCTCATCATCCCCTCCCTCCTTGTCACTGGAGCAAACTTGGCAGTATGCTGCAGCTGTGGCAACATGACTGCTAGTTTCTTGTCTGTGATTGTCACCCGCTTCTCTAGGCTCACGTTATTTCCTTCATCAACCTGGGAACCAACATCACAGCATTCAAATTGCTCCGCATCCTCCAGCAGCATGTCACTGACACTATGATCGAATAGTTCAGGTGACTCCTCCGTGTATGATGGTGGGGTGACAGAAGGAGAAGCTGTGGAGAAGGAGCCTGTGGAATGGGCTGCTTTGGCAGCTGCAGTGGAAGGCAAACTAGTATGAGCCTCTACCAACTCTTCTGCATGTTGTGGCTGAATAAAACGGCCAGCACCAGAAAAAAAGGACGGGCGTGCCCCGTCTGCAGCAGATGCACCGTGTCTGTAACCACCACTTTTCACTGTGGACACAGAGGCTGCTTGCCCTCTTTTCGTGACCTGTGAGCATCTGCCTCTCCTTGTCGGCCTTTCGTATATGATGTGGATTTGGGGGGGTGTTTATTACTGGTTGATCAGTATATAATTTATAATTTGAACTGCTAATATGTACTGAACTGACCAATAGATACTAAATGGCCTGATATATAATCAAGTGGCCTATATATATATATATATATATATATATATATATATAGATATCAATATATGGTCTATACTGAAACGACCGATAGATACTGAATGGCCTGATATATACTCAAGTAGCCTATATACAGTATCTATAGAGATATCAATGTATGGTCTATACAGAACCAACCAATAGATACTGAATTACCTAATATATACTCAAGTGACCTATATATATAGATATCAAAGTATGGTCTTTACTGAACTGACCGATAGATACTCAATTGCCCTATATATTTATGTAGATATCAATGTATGGTCTATACTGAACTGACTGATAGATACTCAGTTGCCCAATATATACATATATATATATATATATATATAGAGAGAGAGAGAGAGAGAGATATCAAAGTATGATCTATAGTGAACTGACCGATGGATACTCAATTGCCCTATATATAGATATAGATATCAAAGTATGGTCTATACTGAACTGACCGATATATACTTAATTGCCCTATATATATATATATAGAGAGAGATATCAAAGTATGATCTGTACTGAACTGACCGATAGATACTCAATTGCCCTATATTTATGTATGAATATAAAGTATGGTCTATACTGAACTGACTGATAGATACTGAATGGCCTATATATACTCAATAGTCCTATATCTATATATACATATAAATGTATGGTCTATACTATGGTATATGGTATATACTGCACTGCTGAATACACTTCACTATCTGATCTCTTAAATTGTAAAAAACACAAATCTCTCTCCCTTCCTAACTGACTGCTAGCAATGTCTTAACGAGACTACACTGCTGACTGCACTGCATTGTCTGATAAACTACAAATCACTTTCCTCTCCCGAACTCAACCACTGTTTCGCCCGCACAGTCACACACTACATGCCGCTGCTATCCAAGCAGCCTTTATATACTGTGGGGCGTGTACTTAGCCCCTGAGCCATGATTAGCTAAAGGCAGCCTGCATTTGTCCAATCATGGCAGAGAGGATTTGATTGGCCAAAGCATGGAGGTCAGGGTGCATGATTTGGCCAATCACATAATGCACTACAGGCGCACGCACAGTGCATTATGGATGCGTGCACTCAAATTTCCCGCAAAGAAGCACATATGTTCGTCATTCGACTCAAACTCAAAGCTAATCCCTAGTTATGAGTACAGTTATGAGTATAGTATGAGTATAGTTATGAGTATACTTTAATATGAGTAAAGTATTAGTATAGTTATGAGTATAGTATTAGTATAGTATGAGTATAGTTATGAGTATAGTATGAGTATAGTATGAGTATAGTTATGAGTATAGTATTAGTATAGAATGAATACAGTTATGAGTATAGTATGAGTATAGTATTAGTATAGTAATAGTATAGTTATGAGTATAGTATTATAGTATGAGTATAGTTATGAGTATAGTATTATAGTATGAGTATAGTTATGAGTATAGTATGAGTATAGTTATGAGTATAGTATGAGTATAGTTATGAGTATAGTATTAGTATAGTATGAGTATAGCTATGAGTATAGTATTAGTATTGTATGAGTATAGTTATGAGTGTAATATTAGTATAGCATTAGTATAGTATAGTATGAGTATAGTTATGAGTATAGTATTAGTATTGTATGAGTATAGTTATGAGTATAATATTAGTATAGTATGAGTATAGTGATGAGTATAGTATTAGTATAGTATGAGTATAGTATTAGTATTGTATGAGTATAGTTATGAGTATAGTATTAGTATAGTATAGTTATGAATATAGTATTAGTATAGAATGAGTATAGTTATGAGTATAGTATTAGTATAGTATGAGTATAGTATTAGTATAGTATGAGTATAGTTATGGGTATAGTATTAGTATAGTATATTATGAGTATAGTTATGAGTATACTATGAGTATAGTTATGGGTATAGTATTAGTATAGTATGAGTATAGTATGAGTATAGTTATGAGTATAGTATTAGTATTGTATGAGTATAGTTATGAGTATAGTATTAGTATAGTATGAGTATAGTATTAGTATTGCATGAGTATAGTATTAGTATAGTATTAGCATAGTATGAGTATAGTTATGAGTATAGTTATGGGTATAGTATTAGTATAGTATTAGTATAGTATATTATGAGTATAGTTATGAGTATAGTATGAGTATAGTTATGAGTATAGTATGAGTATAGTTATGAGTATAGTATTAGTATAGAATGAATACAGTTATGAGTATAGTATTAGTATAGTTATGAGTAGAGTTGAGCGGACACCTGGATGTCCGTGTTCGGCGGGTTCGGCCGAACTTTAAAAAAAAGTCCGGGTCCGTGTCCCGGACTTTTGCCGAACTTTTCCCGGACACCGAACCCCATTGAAGTCAATGGGGACCCGAACTTTAAGGCACTAAAATGGCTCTAAAACACCAATGGAAAGGGCTAGAGTGCTGCAAATGGCAGCAAAACGTAGTTAAGAGCATGGCAAGTGCTCTGCAAACAAATGTGTATAGGGAAATAACTTAAAACAACAAAAAAAAAAGCAGAAAAATAAAACAATGTTCTTCATCTCTGAAGGACGAGGCCCATATGGAGTAGGAGGGAGGTTGAGGTGGTGGTGGATGTGGCGGTGTCATAGGCGTGCGCACAGGGTGTGCCGGGTGTACCTGGGCACACCCTAATCACCTAGGGCACATAGCATTATCGCTCTGTTTGCCAGTGAGGAGATGGGAAAGATCTCCCTCGGACCTGCTCTGCTCTATTTCACTTTGCCAGCAGGGAGAGTAATGTATCGGGGCCATGTACATGTAGGCAAACACATGCATGTGTATTTAAACTTTGGGGTGCACACCCTAATGCAATAGGCTGCGCACACCTATGGGCGGTGTAGGTGGAAGCGGCGGTGGAGGAGGACCAGGGCCGGATTAAGAGCATCATGGGCTTGGTGCTGAGGATTCTGAAGGGCCTTAAGGACGGTGCCTTGGCATGCACCCAGAGGAGGAAGGGTGCAGCCATGCATGCCTAATTCAACATGGGATTCTGTCTCTGAAGCCCATAAACACATCCATGCATCGGCAACTGTCCCTCCTTGTCCGGCCTTCGTGCTGTGTGGGGAGGTTCTGAGGGAGCTGCCTGGGGAAGCGAGCATAGAAGCCAGACTTCTGTGTTTACAAGTGACAGAAGAGCGGTAACAGTGAATATGGCCAACCTGGGGCCTATATAAAGGTAGGGGCCTGGAGCTGCAGCTCCAATAGCCCCTACGTTAATCTGGCCCTGAGGAGGATGAGGTAGCCAACACTGCTTCTTTTCACAAATTTTAAATGAGGGTACACCCCAAAAGAGTGAGAAAGAGCAAAAATAGAACAATGGCTGGGTAAGGTCGGTATCCATCGCTATTCTGCACAAGGTACGGAAAAGTCCCGTGGGATCCATGCCTGGTTCATTTTAATGAACGTGAGCTTGTCCACATTGTCTCTGGACAGGCAGCTGCGCTTGTCTGTTATAACGCCCCCAGCCGTGCTAAATACCCGTTCAGATAATACACTGGCTGCAGGGCACGCCAGCACCTCCAAGGCGTAAAGGGCAAGCTCAGGCCATGTGCCCAACTTGGAGACCCAGAAGTTGAAGGGGGCAGACCACTCATTCAGTACGCCTAGGCGTGTGCACACATACTGCTCCACCATGTTGGTAAAATGCTGCCTCCTGCTAAGACATTCCATATGAGCTGCTGGTGCTGCTGTTTGTTGTGGCGTGCTGACAAAGCTTTTCCACATTTCGGCCATGCTAACCCTGCCTTCTGAGGTGCTGGCGGTGCCCTGGTTGCATTGGCGACCTCTTCCTCCTCCTCCTCCTCCTCCTCTGCCTTGTGCTTCCACTGTGGCCCCGCTGTCAGATGGGAATGCCAGCAGCATCGCGTCTACCAGCGTGCGCTTGTACTCGCGCATCTTGCGATCGCGCTCCAGTGAGTGAATTAAGGACAGTACGTTGTCCTTGTAACGGGGATCCAGCAGTGTGGCCACCCAGTAATCAGCACAAGTTAGAATGTGGGCAACTCGGCGGTCGTTGTGGAGACACTGCAGCATGTAATCGCTCATGTGTGCCAGGCTGCCCAGAGGCAACGAAAGGCTGTCCTCTGTGGGAGGTGTATCGTCTGTGTCCTCTGTATCCCCCCAGCCACGCACCAGTGATGGCCATGAGCTGGCCTGGGTGCCACACTGCTGTGAACATGGTTCCATCTCCCCCTCCAGCTCCTCCTCCTCATCCTCCTCTTCCTCCAGAACTGTGCCCCTGCTGGACAATTGTGTCCCTGGCGTTTGTGTGTGCATGAACCCACCCTCGGAGCCACTTGTGAATGACTGCCCTGAAAGCCTTTGAAATGTTACCTCTTCATCCTCCTCCTCCTTCTCATCCTGTGCCACATCCTCTTCCATCATCGCCCGAATTGTTTTTTCAAGGAGGCATAGAAGTGGGATAGTTAAGCTGACAACGGCGTCATCGGCACTGGCCATGTTGGTGGAGTACTCAAAACAGCGCAACAAGACACACAGGTCTCGCATGGAGGCCCAGTTATTGGTGGTGAAGTGGTGCTGTTCCGCAGAGTGACTCACGCGTGCGTGCTGCAGCTGAAACTCCACTATGGCCTGCTGCTGCTCGCACAGTCTTTCCAGCATGTGCAAGGTGGAGTTCCACCTTGTGGGCACGTCACATATGAGGCGGTGAGCGGGAAGGCCAAAGTTACGCTGCAGCGCTGACAGGCGAGCAGCAGCAGGGTGAGAACGCCGAAAGTGCGCACAGACGGCCCGCACTTTCTGCAGCAGCTCTGACATATCGGGGTAGTTTTTAAGGAACCTCTGCACCACCAAATTCAGCACATGCGCCAGGCAAGGAATGTGCATCAAACCGGCTAGGCCCAGAGCTGCTATGAGATTTCGCCCGTTATAGCACACCACCAGGCCGGGCTTGAGGCTCACTGGCAGCAACCACTCATTTGTCTGCTGTTCCATGCTCCTCCACAACTCCTGCGCGGTGTGTGGTTTTTCCCCCAAACAGGCAAGTTTTAAAACTGCCTGCTGTCATTTACCCCTGGCCGTGCTGAAGTTGGTGGTGAAGGTGTTACGCTGACCGGATGAGGAGGCAGTAGAGGATGAGGAAGCGGAGTAGGAGGAGTTAGGAACAGGAGGCAAACTGAAGCGCCCTGCAATCCTCGGTGGTGGAAGGACATGCGCCAAATTGCTATCCACCTCAGGCCCATCCGCCACTGCATTTACCCAGTGTGCCGTTAGGGAGATATAACGCCCCTGACCGTGCTTACTGGTCCACGTATCGGTAGTTAGGTGGACCTTGGCACAGATGGCGTTGCGCAGTGCACACCTGATTTTTTCCCCCACTTGGTTGTGCAGGGAAGGGATGGCTTGCCTGGAAAAGTAGTGGCGGCTGGGCACGACGTACTGTGGGACAGCCACCGACATAAGGCTTTTAAAACTGTGCGTCTCCACCAGACGGAATGACAGCATTTCAAATAATTTTGAAATGCTGGCATTCAGGGCCAGGGATCGCGGGTGGGTAGGGGGGTACTTCCTCTTCCTCTCAAGTGTTTGGGAGATGGAAAGCAGAAACGCTTCCACGGGACATTGTGGAGATGGTTGGTGACCCAGGTGGTGTTGTTGCTGACAGATCGTCTGTTTGCGGGGGTGCAGGTGCCGGTATCACTACAGATGTGGATGGAGCGGCCGAGACTGCAGCAGAAGAGGAAGCAGGATGAGCCAGAGACGTTTCTTGGTTTTGAAGGTGTCTACTCCACTGCAGCTTGTGCTTTGCACTTAGATGCCTGATCATGCAGGTTGTGCTCAGGTTGAGAAGGTTTATGCCTCGCTTCAGGCTCTGATTGCACAGGGTGCAAACCACTCGTGTCCTGTCATCAGCACATTTTCTAAAGAACTTACATGCTAGAGAACTCCTTTGAGCTGGCTTTGCTGCGCTTGTTCCCTTGCTGCGTTGGGCAGTAGCAGGCGTAGTGTCTAGGGCACGGCCGCTCTGCTTCTGCACCCTGCTCCCTCTTCTGCTGTGCTGGTGGCTCTGTGCGACCACCGCCTCTTCCTCCAAACAACTCAGGTCACCTGCATGACGTTCATTCCATGTGGGGTCGAGGACCTCATCGTCCTCCACATCATCTTCCACCCAGTCTTCACCCCTGCCCTCCTTGTCGGTCTCCACAATTCTGAACGCCGCAGCAGTTGGCACCTGCGTTTCGTCATCATCGGAGACGTGCTGCGATGGTCCTTGCATGTACTCATCTTGAGAAATAAGTGGTTGGGCATCGCTGCACTCAATCTCTTCCACATCTGGGGCAGGGCTAGGTGGATGGCCCTGGGAAACCCTGCTGACAGAGTCCTCAAAAAGAAGAAGAGACTGCTGCATGACTTGGGGCTCAGACTGCTTGCCTGATTTGCAAGGGGGTGAGGTGAAAGACGGTTGGACATCGGCTGCAGGTGCCAACTCTGACCTTTCTGCAGTAGACTGGGTGGGAGACAATGTGAAGGAACTGGAGGCACTGTCAGCAACCCAATCTACTATCGCCTGTACTTCTTCTGGCCTCATCACTTCTAGAGGCGCATGATGCCCTACCAAATACTGCTGCAGGTTCTGTCACCTATTTACACTTGAGGAAGGTGTTTCACTTGTGCGTGTAGCTGGCACAGATCGACCACGTCCTCTCCTTGCAACAGGAGCTCTACCAGCAGCACCACGACCCAGGCCACGGCCCCTATTTGATGGTCTCCTCATATTTCTGTAATTTATGATCTTGCCCTAGAAAGGTGTTTATTGAATAGCGGAACAAAACAACAACAGTATCGCACGGGTGTATCTCACAGTCAAATATGCAAACTATGCCGCAATTTAATGTTTTTTACCCCAAAAGGGTGTATATTGAATACCGGAATAGGAAAAATTTTATAATACGGTGTATCTCACACGTACAAACACAGACTAGGCCCCCATTACAATTTTTTGTACCCTAAAGGCAGGATGAGGAAGAGGAGAAGGAGGAGTTGGGAACAGGAGGCAAACTGAAGCGCTCTGCAATCCTTGGCGGTGGAAGGAGATGCGCCAAACAAATTTAAAAGGTGTATCTCACACGTACCGATACAGACTATGCCGTAATTAAATTTTTTACACTCCAAAAGGGTGTATATTGAATAGCGGAATAGGAAAAATTTTATAATACGGTGTATCTCACACGTACAAACACAGACTAGGCCCCGATTACAATTTTTTGTACCATAAAGGCAGGATGAGGAAGAGGAGGAGGAGAAGTTGGGAACAGGAGGCAAAGTGAAGCGCCCTGCAATCCTCGGCGGTAGAAGGAGATGCGCCAAACAAATTTAAAAAGGTGTATCTCACATGTACCGATACAGACTATCCCGCAATTTAATTTTTTACACTCAAACAGGGTGTATATTGAATAGCGGAATAGGACAAATTTTACAAAACGGTGTATCTCACACGTACAAACACAAACTAGCCCAGATTACAATTTTTTGTACCCTAAAGGCAGGATGAGGAGTAGGAGGAGTTCGGAACAGGCAGGAGGCAGACTGAAGCACCCTCAAATCCTCGGCAGTATGATATGCGCCCCAAAAATTGGAAAGGTGTATCTCACACGTACCTACACAGACTATCCCGCAATTTAATTGTTTATACCCAAAGGTTTTTATTAAATAGCGGAATAGAAAATATGATCAAAAAAAGTGTATGTATCTCACACGTACCGACACAGACTATCCCGCAATTTAATTGTTTTTACCCAAAGGTGTAGATTAAATAGCGGAATAGAAAATATTATCAAAAAAAGGTGTATGTATCTCACACGTACAGAACCTGACTAGGCCCCAATTACTATTTTTTGTACCCCCAAAGGCAGGATGAGGAGTAAGAGGAGTACGGAACAGGCAGCACCCTTAAATCCTCGGAAGTATGAGATGCACCCCAAAAATTGGAAAGGTGTATCTCACATGTACCGACACAGACTATCCCGCAATTTAATTGTTTTTACCCAAAGGTGTAGATTGAATAGCGGAATAGAAAATATGATATAAAATAGGTGTGATTTATCAATATCACATGTGAACAGCAGCGTCTTATATCAGTCAGCTCTGCTGCAGGCTATGGAGGGAAAAAAAAATTCCCCTTTTAAGTTTGTAATTTTTAACTAGATTAGTACAGACTATGCCACAATTTAATTTTTTTAACCCAAGACTGTATATTGAATAGTGGAATAGAAAAAAGTGTATAATTTTTTAAATCTCTCAATAATAGCACATGTGAACACTGAACACAGCAGTGTATGATCACAGTCAGCACAGCACAGCTGAAGGAAAAACGCTGCACACAGTGACTGATAGAAAAATACTTTTCTCCCTCCTCCTCAGTGGGCAAAAAATATTGTGTTCACTGCACCCCACACACAGCAAAATCGATGTGGACCACTGACACCTGCCTATCTCCAGCCTCTCCCTAAAAGGATTGATAAGATCGGTCACTGCAAACCCCCCCCCCCCCCCCCCACACAGCAATATCGATTGTAGAACACTGACCCTAAAAGTCAGCAGCCTCGCCCTAAAATGCCCTACAACTCGCCCTGCCTAACACACTCCGACCTGTCCCTCAATTCTATCCGGACACAAATGATTTTTTCCTGTCTGTCCCTAATCAGCAGCCAGCACGTATGATGTGTGCTCTGTCCCTGAACTACAGCATAATGACGCAGCGGCGCTCCGTCTCGAACTTATAAAGACTTGGTCACATGCTTCAGATGGCCAATCATAGCTACTAATACATTTGTAGGCATGGCTGAGATGGCTTAAGGCACACCAGTTAAACACTTGTTGATTGGCTGTTGAAAGCCCGCCATTAAAAGCGCGTCATTACATACAAAAACCCGGAAATAAAATGACCGAACGCGGATTTTTACCCGAATATACAGTAAAGTTTTTCGGGTCCGTGTTCGGGTAACAAAAATCCAATTATTCGGTATGAACACGAATAATACAGTCCGTGTTCACTCAACCCTAGTTATGAGTATAGTATTAGTATAGTTATGAGTATAGTATTAGTATAGTATTAGTATAGTATGAGTATAGTATGAGTATAGTATGAGTATAGTATGAGTATAGTATTAGTATAGTATGAGTATAGTTATGAGTATAGTATGAGTATAGTATGAGTATAGTATGAGTATAGTATGAGTATAGTATGAGTATAGTATTAGTATAGTATGAGTATAGTATGAGTATAGTATGAGTATAGTATGAGTATAGTATTAGTATAGTATGAGTATAGTTATGAGTATAGTATTAGTATAGTATGAGTATAGTATGAGTATAGTATGAGTATAGTATTAGTATAGTATGAGTATAGTATGAGTATAGTATGAGTATAGTTATGAGTATAGTATTAGTATAGTATGAGTATAGTATGAGTATAGTATTAGTATAGTATGAGTATAGTATGAGTATAGTATGAGTATAGTATGAGTATAGTATGAGTATAGTTATGAGTATAGTATTAGTATAGTATTAGTATAGTATGAGTATAGTATGAGTATAGTTATGAACATAGTGTCAGTACAGTCATTATAGTTTCTTTGTGTTATTAATTATCATTGTATCCCCTGAGTGTTGCTCAGTTGGAATACGGAGTGATAATTCCCATAATAAGATGTTTCTTTATTGTATAGCAATGTGTGCTCACAACATGTCACTTCTCCTCTCTATATACAATCTCCCCTCATCAATACACTCCGATCCGTATACATTTATAGATACAATCCGTGTGCTTTACATTTCATTCGTTATAAGTCAATGTTTGACGGGTGACTCACCCTCCGCGTCTTCCATTCATTACCCCCCATCCCCCTCACTGATGAAGTGTCATGTCACTTTCCTGACTCTCTTTATATAATTATTGCAATTAAAATACAAAGCGTGAGTAATTCTGGAGCATTTTACTGAACTTTGTCATCAAACCAATACAGCACTACAATTACTATATATAAAAAACAATCCCGTATTTCATTAATAAGTGTTATATTAATAATAATAATAATGGAATTATGGGATGTTCACATTTTCTGATTGAAATTGTTGATTGTTTAGATTTTTCTTTTTTCTTTTCTGTCAATCAGTGTTTTTATGAGTTGGTCATACAGAATAAAACAAAGAGAGAGATATTTATTTTATATTTCTTTTATTCCTTATCTTTGTAAATTCTTCTCTTATTTTACAAATAGCAGAGAGAGCATCCAGAAGACATCACATTGATCTTTACTTCCATACACCTTATGTAGCACAGCAATTGTTACAATTCCCCCATAGATCTGTAGATTATAATGTCACCATATATTGAAGGGACAATAAACTTTGGTTTAAATAAAAAAAAAATATTGCAGTATATTTCATTTTAACCCATAAAATCCCTTCTTTGGCTCTCAGCCTCCTCCACGTCTCCATTTCCTGCTGTGATCTGACTTCCTGTTAGAGGGTGACTACCTTCATTCTCCGTGGTCCCTCTGTATGTAGGAATGTGGCCACACTCTCTTACTCAATCTTGAGATTGACTATGAACTAGGGACTATGGACTAAAGACTATGGTAATATGGGACTATGAACTATGGGACTATGGACTAAAGACTATGGTAATATGGGACTATGAACTATGGGACTATGGACTATAGACTATGGTAATATGGGACTATGAACTATGGGACTATAGACTATGAACTATGGGACTATAGACTATAGACTATGGTAATATGGGACTATGAACTATGGGACTATAGACTATGAACTATGGGACTATGGGACTATGGACTATAGACTATGGTAATATGGGACTATGAACTATGGGACTATAGACTATGAACTAGGGACTATGGACTATAGACTATGGTAATATGGGACTATGAACTATGGGACTATAGACTATGAACTATGGGACTATGGACTATAGACTATGGTAATATGGGACTATGAACTATGGGACTATAGACTATGAACTATGGGACTATGGGACTATGAACTATAGACTATGGGATTATGGGCTATGAACTATGGGACTATGTATTGTGGAATAAGGACTAAAGACTATGGGACTATAAGACTATGGAACTATAGACCTATGGGCTATGGACTATAGACTAGGGGAGTATGGATTTTGGCACTGACTATGTACTATAGACTATGGGACTATGGGCTATGAAATATGGGACTAAGGGCTATGTATTATGGACTATGAGCTATGGACTATAGGCTATGGGACTGTTGGACTATGGAACTATGGACCTATGGACTATGAACTATAAACTATAAACTATGGACTATGGGACTATAGACTATGGCAATAGGATGATGGGATGTGTAGTATGCCTATATAAGTGTACATAACTGCAAATAATGATCACAGCTCATTTTTAATGAACAGAAGTGAGGTAGAAAAGGAGAGGTCTGGGAGCTCACAGATGATGTTACATAGTAGTTGAGGTTGAATATAGACAACAGTCCATCCAGTTCAACCTGTGTAGGGATGTAATCATCTCTCATACCTCTGAATGTTCTGATCTTGGAGATGTACATCCAAGAGTCTTTTAAAAGTAGCCATACTCCCCGCAGCTACCACCAATTGTGGAAGAGAATTCCACAATCTTATTGCCTTTACTGTAAAAACCCCCTGCATAGCGTTACAAGGAGTCAGAAAAACGCAGTAAGAAACAATTTAATAAAAAGTAGATGACGGCCATTAAAGAGGTTATAAACCCTCTCTTATAACTCGTACCTATAGGTGATCCTATGATAAGACTTTCCTATAGGTGATCCTATGATAAGACTTACCTATAGGTGATCCTATGAAAAGACTTACCTATAGGTGATCCTATGATAAGACTTACCTATAGGTGATCCTATGAAAAGACTTACCTATAGGTGATCCTATGATAAGACTTACCTATAGGTGATCCTATGAAAAGACTTACCTATAGGTGATCCTATGAAAAGACTTACCTATAGGTGATCCTATGATAAGACTTACCTATAGGTGATCCTATGAAAAGACTTACCTATAGGTGATCCTATGATAAGACTTACCTATAGGTGATCCTATGAAAAGACTTACCTATAGGTGATCCTATGATAAGACTTACCTATAGGTGATCCTATGAAAAGACTTACCTATAGGTGATCCTATGATAAGACTTACCTATAGGTGATCCTATGAAAAGACTTACCTATAGGTGATCCTATGAAAAGACTTACCTATAGGTGATCCTATGATAAGACTTACCTATAGGTGATCCTATGAAAAGACTTACCTATAGGTGATCCTATGATAAGACTTACCTATAGGTGATCCTATGATAAGGCTTACCTATAGGTGATCCTATGAAAAGACTTACCTATAGGTGATCCTATGAAAAGACTTACCTATAGGTGATCCTATGATAAGACTTACCTATAGGTGATCCTATGAAAAGACTTACCTATAGGTGATCCTATGATAAGACTTACCTATAGGTGATCCTATGAAAAGACTTACCTATAGGTGATCCTATGAAAAGACTTACCTATAGGTGATCCTATGATAAGACTTACCTATAGGTGATCCTATGAAAAGACTTACCTATAGGTGATCCTATGAAAAGACTTACCTATAGGTGATCCTATGATAAGACTTACCTATAGGTGATCCTATGAAAAGACTTACCTATAGGTGATCCTATGAAAAGACTTACCTATAGGTGATCCTATGAAAAGACTTACCTATAGGTGATCCTATGATAAGACCCCCCTATAGGTGATCCTATGATAAGACTTTTCTATAGGTGATCCTATGAAAAGACTTACATATAGGTGATCCTATGAAAAGACTTACCTATGGGTGATCCTATGAAAAGACTTACCTATAGGCGATCCTATGAAAAGACTTGCCTATATGTGATCATATGATAAGACTTACCTATAGGTGATCCTATGAAAAGACTTACCTATAGGTGATCCTATGATAAGCCTTACCTATAGGTGATCCTATGAAAAGACTTACCTATAGGTGATCCTATGATAAGGCTTTCCTATAGGTGATCCTATGATAAGGCTTTCCTATAGGTGATCCTATGATAAGACCCCCTATAGGTGATCCTATGATAAGGCTTTCCTATAGGTGATCCTATGATAAGACCCCCTATAGGTGATCCTATGATAAGACCCCCTATAGGTGATCCTATGATAAGACTTTCCTATAGGTACGGTAACTATCTCCTAAACTTGCACCGTTTAGGAGATATTTACATTTCATGACACCAGTGCCGTTCCTTCAGAGCTCTGTGCTGTGGAAAGGAGTGATGTCATCGCTGCTCCGGCCAATCAGATGGCCAGAGGACGCGAACCCGGAAGCAGGATGGCCAAACATGTCGGGCATGTCAGGGTGGTTCTGGGAGTTGCAGGGCAGTGTGGGGAGGTGCAGGGCAGTGCAGGGAGGTGCAGGGCAGTGTGGGGAGGTGCAGGGCAGTGCAGGGAGGTGCAGGGCAGTGTGGGGAGGTGCAGGGCAGTGCAGGGAGGTGCAGGGCAGTGTGGGGAGGTGCAGGGCAGTGTGGGGAGGTGCAGGGCAGTGCGGGGAGGTGAAGGGCAGTGCGGGAAGGTGCAGGGTGGTGTGGGGAGGTGCAGGGCAGTGTGGGGAGGTGCAGGGCAGTGTGGGGAGGTGCAGGGAGGTGCAGGGCAGTGCTGGGAGGTGCAGGGCAGTGCGGGTGGTGTGAGGAGGTGTAGGGCAGTGCAGGGAGGTGCAGGGCAATGCAGAGAAGTGACGAGCGGTGTGGGGAGGTGCAGGACAGTGTGGGGCGGTGAAGGGAGGTGCAGGGAGATGCAGGGCAGTGAGGAGAGGTGTAGGGCAGTGCGGGAGGTGAAGGGCAGTGTGGGCAGGTGCAGGGTGGTGTGGGGAGGTGTAGGGCAGTGTGGGGAGATGCAGGGCAGTGTGGGGAGGTGCAGGGCAGTGCGGGGAGATGCAGGGCGGTGTGGGGAGGTGTAGGGTAGTGTAGGGAGATGCAGGATGGTGCGGGGAGGTGCAGGGCAGGGAGGTGCAGGGCAGTGCAGGGAAGTGTGGGGAGGTGCAGGGAGGTGCAGGGCAGTGCAGGGAGGTGCAGGGCAGTGCAGGGAGGTGCAGGGCAGTGCGGGGAGGTGAAGGGCAGTGCGGGGAGGTGCAGGGCGGTGTGGGGAGGTGCAGGGCTGTGCGGGGAGGTGCAGGGCAGTGTGGGGAGGTGTAGGGCGGTGCGGGGAGGTGCAGGGCAGTGCGGGGAGGTGCAGGGCGGTGTGGGGAGGTGCAGGGCGGTGTGGGGAGGTGCAAGGCGGGGTGGGGAGTTGTAGGGCAGTGCGGGGTGGGGAGGTGCAGGGCAGTGCGGGGAGGTGCAGGGCGGGGTGGGGAGGTGCAGGGCAGTGCAGGGAGGTGCAGGGCGGGGTGGGGAGGTGCAGGGCGGTGTGGGGAGGTGCAGGGCAGGGCGGGGAGGTGAGGGGCAGTGCAGGGAGGTGCAGGGCGGGGAGGTGAAGGGCAGTGTGGGGAGGTGCAGGGCGGGGTGGGGAGGTGCAGGGCAGTGCGGGGAGGTGCAGGGTAGTGCGGGGAAATGCAGGATGGTGCGTCCGGTTGCAGAGAACAGAACTTGTATTAATGCAGAATCTAGTCATTTACCACAGGCCCAGTGGGAAGGCCCCCCAACCAGGGACACTCCCGAGAGGTAACAGCGAGGAGTAGTGGGTCAGGTCTCAGTGGATATCGTCTGTCTTGAGCAGCAGAATGCGGTCCCTGGCCAATCTGAGCACAGTTGGGGAGGTCTCCAGAAGGATGGGGTGTCCCTATCCTTTCCCTACCGCAAAACCTGAACCTTTCCCTACCGCTAATCACTGTTCCTGTCAGACGGATGACCGGTCTCTACGCTACCCACACCCGAAGTGCGTGCCAAGCCTGTGAGTCAGGGCCCTTTAAATAGGCTCTTCCTGACCCAAGATGGCTGCTAGAGTCATATGGGATGCCAGCATCCAATAGGATAGCTTCCCCAGTGACCCAGAAAATCATAGGGGAACTATGCTCCTCAACTTCCTCTCCCCCTGTAATGCCGCCGTCGTTGAGCACCACCTGCAGGGGAGAAAGTAGACTGCACCCCCCTACATGTAGCTTCCTTATCTTTTATCCTTGTCTGTGTTCCAGCGTAAGCCGGTCACATGACCACTCCCCCTGACTTCCTGCCCCAGGGTGGCTCCTTTCCCTTGCAGTGTCCTATGAAGTTGGGACCTAGACTCCCTACACTGTGTGCATCAATAGAAACACACAGCCCCATAGCCTGGGGTGGCAACGTACTCCGCTGCTCCTCTCTCCTCCCAACTCCCTTCTCCCAGCTAAGAGACCGACTCCAGACTGCACTGTCCACTCTTATAGAGGAACTGTATCTGTGCACCACAGACTGAAAACACCCCATCCATTCATTCTTCCACTTCTCCATCCATTCATTCTTCCACTTCTCCATCCATTCATCCATTCATTCTTCCACTTCCCCATCCATCCATCCATCCATCCATCCATCCATCAATTAATTAATTCTTCCACTCCCCCATCCATCCATCCACCCACCAATTAATTAATTCTTCCACTTCCCCGTCCATCCATCCATCCATCCATCCACCAATTAATTAATTCTTCCACTCCCCCATCCATCCATCCACCCACCAATTAATTAATTCTTCCACTTCCCCGTCCATCCATCCATCCATCCATTCTTCCATTCTTCCACTTCTCCATCCATCCATTCAGCAATTAATTCTTCCACTCCCCCATCCATTCATTCTTCCACTTCCTCATCCATCCATCCATTCTTCTACTCCCCCATCCATCCATTCATCCATTGATTCTTCCACTTCCCCATCCATCCATCAATTCTTCCACTCCCCAATCCATCCATCCATCCTTCCATTCACACTTCCACTCCCCCATCCATCCATTCATTCTTCCACTCCCCCATCCATCCATCCTTCCACTTCCTCATCCATTCATTCTTCCACTCCCCAATCCATCCATTCTTCCACTTCCTCATCCATTCATTCTTCCACTCCCCCATCCATCCATTCTTCCACTCCCTAATCCATCCATCCATCTATTCTTCCACTCCCTTATTCATCCATCCTTTCATTCTTCCACTTCTCCATTCATCCGTCCATTCTTCCACTTACCCATCCATCCATCCATTCATCCATTCTTACACTTCTCTATCCATCCATTCATTCTTCCACTTACCCATCCATCCATTCATTCTTCCACTCCCCCATCCATCCATCCATCCATCCATCCATTCTTCCACTTCCTCATCCATTCATTCTTCCACTCCCCCATCCATCCATTCTTCCACTCCCCAATCCATCCATCCATTCATTCTTCCACTCCCCCATCCATCCATCCATCCATTCATTCTTCCACTCCCTCATTTATCCATCCACTGCCCCACCCATCCAACCATGTCTCCATCCATCCTTCCACTCCCCCATCAATCTGTCCATATCTCCACCCATCCATCCATTCTTCCACTCCCTTATCCATCCATCCTTTCATTCTTCCACTTCTCCATTCATCCATCCATTCTTCTACGTACCCATCCATCCATCCATCCATCCATCCATTCTTACACTTCTCCATCCATCCATTCATTCTTCCACTTACCCATCCATCCATTCATTCTTCCACTCCCCCATTCATCCATTCATTCTTCCACTTCCACATCCATCCATCCATTCATTCATTCATTCTTTAACTCCCCAATCAATCAATCCATCCATCCATCCATCCATTCTTCCACTTCCCCATCCATCCATCCATTCTTCCACTCCCCCACCCATCCATCCATCCTTCCACTCCCACATCCATTCTTCTACTCCCTCATCCATCCATTCATTCCCCCACTCATCCTTCCATATCTCCATCCATTCTTCTACTCTCTCATCCATTCATCCACTCCCCCACCCATCCACCCACCCATGTCTACATCCATCCTTCCACTCCCCCATCCATCCATCCATCCATGTCTCCATGCTTTATTTTGTAATTTTTTCTCTAGCTGTGGCCATCTTGAGTAAGGGCAGATGGTTCATGTAGCATTTACTTCCTGTAATCCATCTTCCCTTAGCTCAGGCACGCAGGCAGAAGGGTGTGCTTAGCTGAGAAAGCCCCTCCCCCCCATGAAGACCCCTGTGATGTATGACATAGGTGTGACCTAGGTGTAGAAATCCCCCTTCCTATGTATGTAGTATGATGGGGGAGGGTGACACGGAGGCGGAGCTCCCGGTGATGGAGAGAGTTTAGTTCCACTTTTATCGACCAGAAGTTCAGGGAAGCAGCACTGAGGGATCCGAAGTGAGCAGCATTGCACTGTGGGGGATGGAGGTAAGTAATCATTACTGAGGAATGTTGGGTGTGATAAATGAGAAGAATGTCGGGGGTTAAATAAAACCCAAAGCGCATTGAAGGAGCTGAAGATAGAAATAAGAATGAATCCGGAGAAAGCGTCGTTCTGCTTTGTAACGCTGCGATTAAACGCGCCGCGGCTTTGATTTGCGATAATGAGGACGCCCCGTGTGACGCAGCAAAGTTTAAGAAGCCTTTGTGTGAAGGAGAGGACAGAAGTGCGCAGATTACAGCGGTGAGAAACCGCGAGCCGCGATAATCCCACCCCCGGCAAGGCGGGATCTCACCGATGTATCATTTCTCTCTTCCCAACACAAACTTCTTATTGTGACTTTGTTTCTTTTTATATATAAATGAGGATTCTTATTGGACGGCGTTCCTCTTCTCCTCGCCTTTCCATTTTCGGCGTCGCCATCTGAACGCCCACTCGCTTCGCATCCATGTGTGCCGGGCAGATGGAACGCTGGAAACAAAAAAAAAACCAGACATTTAAAATGTATTTAAGAGGAGCGAAAATAAACAAATCGCTGGAAGCGGAAGAGCCGGGGGCGTGCGCTGAGAGCGGGGAACGCGGGGTCAGAGCGGGGGAGCTGGCGGGACGCACCCAGGAGACGAGGCTTTTTTTAAGGTGTCGTGAATAAACCGCCAGCGATGGGCGCTTGTTTTTTTTCTTTACTTTTTTTTTTTTTTTTTTTTTTTTTTACTTCTTTTTTTTTTTTTTTGGGGATGTCATTCTGAACTCATTTCACACTCGAGCCGCACGATTCCGCATGAAAATGAGAATCGCAATTGTTTTGCTTAGAATAAAGATCACAATTCTCAGCATGACATCTTTTACATTGTACAACAAAAATTGGGCTTACTTTTTTTTTTTTCCAAAAGGATTTTTTTTTTCAATTAGTTGAATTTTTTCCCCAAACATTTATTTTGAAAGACTTCTGCGCAAATATGTGACATAAAATATTGCAACAACCGCCATTTTATTCTCTAGGGCAGGGGTGGGGAACCTGCGGCCCGCACAATCATTGCGTGCCGCTGAGCCTGTGTATGCAGATGGCTCCATCTGACAGTGTGAGTCACAGAAAAGGGTGGACCTCTGCGCCCCAAGCCCACCCATTTGTGTGACAATAGCGAATGAAAATTCGCTATTGTCACACGGATCCTCCTCCTGGCCAATCAGGAAGCGGGTCAGAGACTAGCTTCCTGATTGGCCGAAAGGCGATCACATGCCATTGGACGAGGAGGAGGCGGGAGGACTCGAGGAGAAGCCGCCAATGCAGGTAAGTGCACTGGCTTTCTGCATTGAAAGGGGCACGCTGTGATCACTCTGCATTGAAAGGGGTACGCTGTGGTCACTCTGCATTGAAGGGGGCACGCTGTGGTCAGTCTGCATTGAAAGGGGGCATGCTGTGGTCACTCTTTATTGAAGGGGGCACGCTGTGGTAAGTCTGCATTGAAAGGGGGCACGCTGTGGTCACTCTTTATTGAAGGGGGCACACTGTGGTCACTCTGCATTGAAAGGGGGCACGCTGTGGTCACTCTGCATTGAAGGGGGCACGCTGTGGTCACTCTTTATTGAAGGGGGCACGCTGTGGTAAGTCTGCATTGAAAGGGGGCACATTGTGGTCGGTCTGCATTGAAAGGGGGCACGCTGTGGTCAGTCTGCATTGAAAGGGGGCACGCTGTGGTCAGTCTGCATTGAGGGGGGCACGCTGTGGTCAGTCTGCATTGAAGGGGGCACGCTGTGGTCACTCTGCATTGAAGGGGGCACGCTGTGGTCACTCTGCATTGAAGGGGGCACGCTATGGTCACTCTGCATTGAAGGGGGCACGCTGTGGTCACTCTGCATTGAAGGGGGCACGCTGTGGTCACTCTGCATTGAAAGGGGGCACGCTGTGGTCACTCTGCATTGAAAGGGGGCACGCTGTGGTCACTCTGCATTGAAGGGGGCACGCTGTGGTCAGTCTGCATTGAAAGGGGGCACGCTGTGGTCACTCTGCATTGAAGGGGGCACGCTGTGGTAACTCTGCATTGAAGGGGGCACGCTGTGGTCAGTCTGCATTGAAAGGGGGCACGCTGTGGTCACTCTGCATTGAAGGGGGCACGCTGTGGTCAGTCTGCATTGAAAGGGGGCACGCTGTGGTCACTCTGCATTGAAGGGGGCACGCTGTGGTCACTCTGCATTGAAGGGGGCACGCTGTGGTCAGTCTGCATTGAAAGGGGGCACGCTGTGGTCACTCTGCATTGAAGGGGGCACGCTTTGGTCAGTCTGAATTGAAAGGGGGCACGCTGTGGTCACTCTGCATTGAAGGGGGCACGCTGTGGTCAGTCTGCATTGAAAGGGGGCACGCACGTTGTGGTCAGTCTGCATTGAAAGGGGGCACGCTGTTGTCAGTCTGCATTGAAAGGGGGCACGCTGTGGTCAGTCGTTATTGAAGGGGGCACGCTGTGGTCAGTCTGCATTGAAGGGGGCATGCTGTGGTCACTCTGCATTGAAGGGGGCACGCTGTGGTCACTCTGCATTGATGGGGGCACACTGTGGTCACTCTGCATTGAAGGGGGCACGCTGTGGTCACTCTGCATTGAAGGGGGCACGCTATGGTCACTCTGCATTGAAGGGGGCACGCTGTGGTCACTCTGCATTGAAGGGGGCACGCTGTGGTCACTCTGCATTGAAAGGGGGCACGCTGTGGTCAGTCTACATTGAAAGGGGGCACGTTGTGGTCAGTCTGCATTGAAGGGGGCACGCTATGGTCACTCTGCATTGAAGGGGGCACGCTATGGTCACTCTGCATTGAAGGAGGCATGCTATGGTCACTTTGCATTGAAGGGGGTACACTGTGGTCACTCTGCATTGAAGGGGGCACGCTATGGTCACTCTGCATTGAAGGGGGCACACTGTGGTCACTCTGCATTGAAGGGGGCACGCTGTGGTCACTCTGCATTGAAGGGGGCACGCTATGGTCACTCTGCATTGAAGGGGGTACCCTATGGTCACTCTGCATTGAAGGGGGCACGCTATGGTCACTCTGCATTGAAGGGGGCACGCTGTGGTCAGTCTGCATTGAAGGGGGCACTCTGTGGTCACTCTGCATTGAAGGGGGCACGCTATGGTCACTCTGCATTGAAGGGGGCACGCTGTGGTCACTCTGCATTGAAGGGGGCATGCTGTGGTCACTCTGCATTGAAGGGGGCACTCTGTGGTCACTCTGCATTGAAGGGGGCACGCTATGGTCACTCTGCATTGAAGGGGGCACGCTGTGGTCACTCTGCATTGAAGGGGGCACGCTATGATCACTCTGCATTGAAGGGGGCACACTGTGGTCACTCTGCATTGAAGGGGGCACGCTGTGGTCACTCTGCATTGAAGGGGGCACGCTGTGGTCACTCTGCATTGAAGGGGGCACACTATACCTTGATTACTGAATGCCCCTTTCACACTTTTGTGACCTCAAAGTGACGCAATTTTTTACTGCGTTTTTTGCCGCAAAGCAATGCCTATTACATTTATGCATACATTTTGTACGGCCCCTGAATAATGTTACAAACATCCAAATGGCCCTTGGCAGAAAAAAGGTTCCCCACCCCTGCTCTAGGGTCTCTGCTAAATATATATATATATATATATATATAATGTTTCGGGGTTTTAAGTAATTTTCTAGCAAAAAATACAGATTTTACCTAAGTTTACCTAAGAAACAAATGTCAGAAAAAGGCCAATAACAAAAGGATCCTGCGAGCTCCTACGATCGAAACTCATTCAATTAACCTCTTCCTGTCCGTTCTGTAGCCGAAAGACAGCAACAGCGCGGACCTTAATTGCCGGGAGGGCGTCCATGGCATGTAAGTCCTCCCATGCATGGGCTGCCTGCGCGCTCCCTGCGGAACGTACGCGGTTCGCTCTGTGATCAGTGAGTCCATGTGACTCGGCTGATCACAGAACAGAGTAAGGGGCCGGCCCCTCCCCCTTACCACATGATCAGCTGTCAGCCAATGACAGCTGTTCATGTGATATAAATAGCAGCCGGCGATCAGCTTTTTTTTTTTTTTTTTCTCCTTGCGCTGTCAGAGGGACATCGGTCACCAACGCCACCTATCAAGGCCCACCAGTGCCACCTATCAGTGGCAATTATTGCCCATCAGTGCCACCCATCATTGCCACCTATCAGTGCCCATCAGAGCCACATATTAGTGCCCAGCAGTGCCAATGACTGCCACCTACCAGTTATACCTATTAGTGCCCTTCAGTGCCGTCCATCAGTGCTAATCGGTGCCACCCATCAGTGCCAACCAGTGCCACCTATCAGTGCCTATCAGTGCTACCTATCAGTGCCCATCATCAGTGCTGCCTATCAGTGTTACCTACCAGTGCCTGTCATTGCCCATCAGTGCCACCTATTAGTGCCTATCAGTGCCCATGATTGCCACCTATTAGTGCCACCTATCAGTTCCACCTATTAGTGCCCTTCAATGCCACCTACCAGTTCCTTTCAGTGCCACCCATCAGTGCCACCTACCTGTGCCCATCAGTGCCACCTACTAGTGCCCATCAGTGCCCCCTATTAGTGCCTATCAGTGCCCATAAGTGTCCCCTATCAGTGCCACCTATTAGTGCCCTTCAGTGCCATATTCCAGTACTCTTAAGTGCGGCCCATCAGTGCATATCGGTGCCACCTAGCAGTGCCACATATCAGTGTCTACCAGTGCCGCCTTATTAGTGCCCATCAGTGTCGCCTATCAGTGCCCATCAGTGCAGCCTATCAGTGCCCATTATTGCCGCCTATCAGCGCACATCAATGAAGGAGAAAGATTACCTGTTTGCAAAATTTTATAACAAAACTATAAAAACTGTTTTTTGTATTTTTTGTTTTTTAGCAAAAAATCTAAAACCCCCAATGTGATCAAATACCACAAAAAGAAAGCTCTATTTGTTTCAAAAAATATATATAAAAATGTCATATGATGGGTACAGTGTAGCATGACCGCGCAATTGTCATTCAAAGTGTGACAGCGCTGAAATCTGAGAATTGGCCTGGGCAGGAAGGAGGGGGGGGGGGTGGGGGGAGTGCCCGGTAGGCAAGTGGATAAAAGTAAAACCTGATTGAAAGCTGCAGACACCAATCACCTTCTCATTCAAAAGTGTAATGTGTAAATATTCAACCAATAGTAGTGCCGGGCTTCAAAACACAAATAGGACCGCATAAATAATAATACAATGATATAAAAATAATAAAATGGATATTACAAACTTCTTCATATCTCCGTCACACTGAGGAAATCCTGATAATAGGAGCCATGCATGAGAGACAAACTAATGAAGTCAGCATGTGTGCAATATAAAGATAAATATAAATAGTGAGGATCTTCCCCATCTCCGATATCCTCATTGTGTAAAGTCTGGACTCACCATGAAGAAATGTGCTCCCCCTTCAGATGGGTTCTCACCGATGTTCTCCTATGTCTCCCCGGCATGTTCTCCTATGTCTCCCCGGCATGTTCTCCTATGTCTCCCCGGCATGTTCTCCTATGTCTCCCCGGCATGTTCTCCTATGTCTCCCCGGTATGTTCTCCTATGTCTCCCCGGCATGTTCTCCTATGTCTCCCCAACATGTTCTCCTATGTCTCCCCGGCATGTCCTCCTATGTCTCCCCAGCATGTTCTCCTATGTCTCCCCAGCATGTTCTCCTATGTCTCCCCCAGCATGTTCTCCTATGTCTCCCCGGCATGTTCTCCTATGTCTCCCTGGCATGTTCTCCTATGTCTCCCCAGCATGTCCTCCTATGTCTCCCCAGCATGTCCTCCTATGTCTCCCCAGCATGTTCTCCTATGTCTCCCCAGCATGTTCTCCTGTGTCTCCCCGGCATGTTCTCCTATGTCTCCCCGGCATGTTCTCCTATGTCTCCCCGGCATGTTCTCCTATGTCTCCCCAACATGTTCTCCTATGTCTCCCCGGCATGTCCTCCTATGTCTCCCCGGCATGTTCTCCTATGTCTCCCCAGCATGTTCTCCTATGTCTCCCCAGCATGTTCTCCTGTGTCTCCCCGGCATGTTCTCCTATGTCTCCCCGGCATGTTCTCCTATGTCTCCCCAACATGTTCTCCTATGTCTCCCCGGCATGTTCTCCTATGTCTCCCCAGCATGTTCTCCTATGTCTCCCCAGCATGTTCTCCTATGTCTTCCCGGCATGTTCTCCTATGTCTTCCCGGCATGTTCTCCTATGTCCTCCTGTAGACATCACTGAGACTGAGCAGCTGTAGTCAGTGTGAGGCTGTAGACATCACTGAGACTGAGCAGCTGTAGTCAGTGTGAGGCTGTAGACGTCACTGGGACTGAGCAGCTGTAGTCAGTGTGAGGCTGTAGACATCACTGAGACTGTGCAGCTGTAGTCAGTGTGAGGCTGTAGACATCACTTAGACTGAGCAGCTGTAGTCAGTGTGAGGCTGTAGACATCACTGAGTCTGAGCAGCTGTAGTCAGTGTGAGGCTGTAGACATCACTGAGACTGAGCAGCTGTAGTCAGTGTGAGGCTGTAGACATCACTGACACTGAGCAGCTGTAGTCAGTGTGAGGCTGTAGACATCACTGACACTGAGCAGCTGTAGTCAGTGTGAGGCTGTAGACATCACTGAGACTGAGCAGCTGTAGTCAGTGTGAGGCTGTAGACATCACTGAGACTGAGCAGTTGTAGTCAGTGTGAGGCTGTAGACATCACTGAGACTGATCAGCTGTAGTCAGTGTGAGGCTGTAGGCTTCACTGAGACTGTGCAGCTGTAGTCAGTATGAGGCTGTAGACATCACTGAGACTGAGCACCTGTAGTCAGTGTGAGGCTGTAGACTTAACTTAGACTGAGCTTCTGTAGTCAGTGGGAGGCTGTAGACATCACTTAAGGCCCGTACACACGTACCGATCGTCGGCATACAAACGTCGGTGGACGAAGGATCTGCCGATTGTACGCGTGTTAGTATGGTGCCTCCGACAGATGTCTGCGCACAATCCGCGGACAAAAGTCTTTCGTGCAAACATGAAAATATTTGTATGCCGACACCAGAACGGAAGATTGTTCGCCTGTCAGTACACAATTCGGCCGACAGACCGCAGATTTGCAAGACTGGGCATGCTCAGAAAATAGAAAACACAGGGAAAGTTAACCATTACATGACATCACTTCTGCAGTCGGCGGACAAAATTCTTGTGCTGTCCTTGTGCTGTCTTTGCACTTTTCAGCAGACACCGACATCCCGGGGAGAAAAGAGGAACATTTGTAAGCCGACCATCGGTACGTGTGTACGGGGCTTTAGACTGAGCAGCTGTAGTCAGTGTGAGGCTGCAGACATCACTGAGACTGAGCAGCTGTAGTCAGTGTGAGGCTGTAGACATCACTTAGACTGAGCAGCTGTAGTCAGTGTGAGGCTGCAGACATCACTGAGACTGAGCAGCTGTAGTCAGTGTGAGGCTGTAGACATCACTGAGACTGATCAGCTACAGTCAGTGTGAGGCTGTAGATATCACTGGGACTGATCAGCTGTAGTCAGTGTGAGGCTGTAGACATCACTGGGACTGTGCAGCTGTAGTCAGTGTAAGGCTGTAGACATAACTTAGACTGAGCAACTGTTGTCAGTGTGAGGCTGTAGACATAACTTAGACTGAGCAACTGTAATCAGTGTGAGGCTGTAGATATCACTGAGACTGAGCAGCTGTAGTCAGTGTGAGGCTGTAGACATCACTTAGACTGAGCAGCTGTAGTCAGTGTGAGGCTGTAGACATCACTGGGACTGAGCAGCTGTAGTCAGTGTGAGGCTGTAGATATCACTTAGGCTGGCCATACACTATACAATTTTCTTGTTCAACTTTCCTTTAGATTTACCAAAACCATGTAATATAGGGTCAAACCTAAACACTTTCAATTTGTATGCAGTCAGGCAGGCCCTTGCACTACATAGTTTAAGGTAAATCTAAAGGAAATTGAATAAGAAAATTGTATAGTGTATGGCCAGCCTTAGACTGAGCAGCTGTAGTCAGTGTGAGGCTGTAGACATCACTGAGACTGAGCAGCTGTAGTCAGTGTGAGGCTGTAGACATCACTGAGACTGAGCAGCTGTAGTCAGTGTGAGGCTGTAGATATCACTGAGACTGAGCAGCTGTAGTCAGTGTGAGGCTGTAGACATCACTGAGACTGAGCAGCTGTAGTCAGTGTGAGGCTGTAGACATCACTGAGGATGACAGGGAGTCAGCCAGATCCAAGTATTGGTACTTTACAATCCCTTTAAAGCGTAACTCCACTTTTGTGGGAATAAAAAAAATTGCAATTAAAAGAAAAAACAATATAGCGTATACAAATACGGTAAGTCATATTGTAATCGAATGGTATTTAAGAATTACCTTTCCTTTTTAACCATTTGCCGACCAGTCGCCGCAGTTATATGGCGGCAGGTTCCTGCGAATCGCCGTACCGTACCTGTATGGTAGTTCACTGGAGTACTCCTGTGGATGCGCGCGCCCACACCCACTTGACAGAGGGGAAGCCAAGGCGTGGGGCCAGCGGCCACAATTGCTGCCAGAGCACCCGCGGTCACTACTCGTGAAGAGAGAACGACGGTCTGCTGGTATCAACAAAGGGATCCTCCTATTTAGGATCACAGGTCTCTGTGTTGATTTCACAAACCCACCCCCCCTACAGTTAGAAAGCACCCCCTAGGCTCACATTTAACCCTTTGATCGCCCCTGGTGTTAACCCCTTCCCTGCCAGTGTCATTAGTACAGTAACAGTGCATTTTTTTTAGCACTGATTACTGTAGTAATGTCACTGGTCCCTCCAAAAGTGTCAACAATGTCAGTTAGGGGTCCGATCTGTCTGCCTCAATGTCGCAGTCCCGCTAAAAATCGCTGATCGCCGCCATTACTGGAAAAAAAAAAATGACATAAATCTTTCCCCTAGTTTGCAGACGCGATAACTTTTGCGCAAACCAATTAAAATACGCTTATTGGGGATTTTAAAAAAAAATAAAAAATATGTAGCATAATACAAATTGGCCTAAAATGATGAAAAAAATTAGATTTTTTTTTTTTTTTTTTTTTTTTATTGGGAATGTCATTAAGCAGAAAGTAAAACATTTTTTGTTTTTTTTTTTTTCAGAATTGTCGCTCTTTTTTTGTTTATAGCGCAAAATCTAAAAACTGCAGAGGTGATCAAATACCACCAAAAGAAATCTCTATTTGTGGGAAAAAAAGGACATCAATTTTATTTGGGTACAGCATCGAACGACCGCGCAATTGTATGTTAAACGAACGCAGTGCCGAATCGCACAATATGGCCTGGTCATTAACCACTTCAGCCCGGAAGATTTTCCTGCTTAAAGACCAGGCCCTATTTTGCTATTCAGCACTGCGTTACTTTAACGGACAATTGCGCGGTTGTGCAATACTGGACCCAAATAAAATTGATGTCCTTTTTTCCCCACAAACAGAGAATTCTTTTGGTGGTATTTGATCACCTGTGCGATTTTTATTTTTTTGTGCTATAAACAAAAAAAGAGCGACAATTTTGGAAAAATAAAAAACAATATTTTATACATTCTGCTATTTAACATTCCCAAAACTAAAAAATGTAAAAATCTAATTTTTTTTAACATTTGAGGCCAATTTGTTTTCTGCTACATATTCTTGGTAAAAAAAAAAATCGCAATAAGCATATTTTTATTGGTTTGCGCAAAAGCTATTGCGTCTACAAAACTACGGGAAAGATTTATGTCATTTTTATTGTTTTTTACTAGCAATGGCGGCGATTTGCGATTTTTTGCGGGACTGCGACATTACAGCGGACAGATCTGACCCCTATTTGACATTTTTGACACTTTTGGGATACCAGTGACATTACCACAGTAATCAGTGCTAAAAATATGCACTGTCACTGTACTAATGACACTGGCAGGGAAGGGGTTAATACTAATGGTGATCAGTGGGTTAAATGTGACCCTAGGGAGTGATTCTAACTGTGGGGGGCGTGGCTTGTGGGATGATCACAGAGACATGCGATCCTATATAGCAGGATCACATGGTCTCTATGATCCTCTCAGGGAGAAGGACGGACGGTTGTGTTTACATCAGCCATCTGTCCTTCCCTGCCAGCGGGGGGAGTTTGCCGGTGTCAGGCGGCAATTGGAGCCGCCTGACACATGCACTGGCTCCCCGGCTGACGAGCGGGGGCGGGAGCACACCGCCGGCGGCGTGGGCTCTCCCCCTAGCCCGAGAGCGAACAGCGCAGAGCTACGTCGCTTTGCCCAGGAGCGGCTGCCTGCCACAGTAAATCTATGGCGGGCGGGCGTTTAGTGGTTAAGGGGGAAAATCTTCCGGTCCCGAAGTGGTTTTAACTTATGTGGGGATCTACTGCCCAATGAGGTTCTGGAAGTTGAAAGGAGGGGCAGAGCCTTGTGCCAGGACAAGGGAGAGAAGATGAGGCCCCACATACAGCCTGGACTGTATATGGGGCATATGGGGAAAATCTTCCGGTCCAGAAGTGGTTAAAGGGTAACTCTACTTTCGTGGGGATGCAAAAATTGCACATAAAGATAAAACAATCTAGTGTATACAATTGCGACACAAATCATAATGTGATTGAATGTTAATAAAAAATGACCTTTCCTTTTTAATCTGCAGCTCTCTAATATT
This sequence comes from Pelophylax lessonae, assembly GCF_965119305.1. Lineage (NCBI taxonomy): Eukaryota > Metazoa > Chordata > Amphibia > Anura > Ranidae > Pelophylax > Pelophylax lessonae. The sequence continues at coordinate 3,863,891 of NC_138771.1, read as the reverse complement.
TTGAAAATGCAATATGGCCACCTGGAGGCGCTCTGCACACAGAATCCCAGAAACATCATTTCCTGCTTGTGTGATTGGCTCACTGATTTTCCCGCAAGTTTATTATCTTCTCTAAGATATTTGAGGAAGACGTAAAACATCTGGAGCGGGTGTTGGTCTAAAACCCCCAGCACACTATAAGGAGCAAGCTGGAGCTCAAGAACCAGATGGTGGGGCAGCCGTTCCCACCAATCCCAGTCTATGACCTGTTCTCTAAAGGACCCGATCCCATCAAAATGAGACTTCATGGAAACATGCTGAGATCTCGTGTGCTGGGCGGTCACAGCCCCAGAAGGCCCACCGATGACCGGGAGGCGATCGACACTGCAAATCTTCCCCTGGTGCACGAAACCCCAAGGAAACGGTTCCTACCACCTATCATACTCGAGTCTCCAGTCTCCCAGAACCCCATTATAGTTCTCAAGATAGTTTCCATACATCCTTGTACAGAGTTAATATAAGTGCCCCCAAGGCCGCTGATAAGGGGGTACCACCAGTCCTCCTGTCTGGGGCCGAGCACACAGGGGGGCCCAGGCTGCAGGGGGAATCAGATGTGGGCGGGACAGGGAGGATGATTGGTGCTGTGGGGTGCAGTTACAGGAATGATACTCTGTGTGTCTCTCCCCCTGCAGCAGCTGAAAGCTAGTTTCTCCTCTCCTCCCTCCAGCCTGCAGTCGGCTGCTGCAGGGGGGAGACACACAGCAGAGGCAAGAAACCATGAAGGGTCACCCGGACCCCCGGCCAGGGCCCTTCCCTTCAAGCCTGGGGCTCTTCCCGCTGATCCTGGGGCCCTTTACTCTCATTGCGGGGCCCTTTATTACGGTCCCGCAGGGGGACCCTTTCACAAGTTCTGCAGTGGGCCCCCTTCCTGCCATCTTGGGGCCTCCCCACAGCGGTGGAATGCCAGGGCCCGGTCGCAAGTGTGACCTTTGCGATCCTGGAAGTTCCCCCACTGGTGTCAGTAGTTTTTATTTTTTGGTATTTAATTGTATTATTCGGGTTAGCGACCCTGGAAAGACGGGCGTAGTTGTGTAGCCGGTTGGCTTGTTTTATGGCTTCTGATCACTAGGTTTCTGTAAGTGCATACTAATTTATCTGTTAATAAACCATCTTATATTTTTACACCATGGCGCATCTTCTGTTGTATTTTATGGGTAGTGTTATCCTTTCACAAAGCTGCCTACAAGTTGGAGGTACACAGAGGAGATACCACGGCCCTTGTTGTGGGATATATTCCAAGCGCCGTAGACCCTTGTGGTCTTTTATTTTTCTGGTAAGCAGGTTTCCTATTATTGGTGGAGGACGCTGCAATCGGTGGTGGAGGACGCTGCAGTCAGTGGTGGTGGACGCTGCAGTCGGTGGTGGAGGACGCTGCAGTCGGTGGTGGTGGATGCTGCAGTCGGTGGTGGTGGACGCTGCAGTCGGTGGTGGAGGACGCTGCAGTCGGTGGTGGAGGACGCTGCAGTCGGTGGTGGAGGACGCTGCAGTCGGTGGTGGAGGACGCTGCAGTCGGTGGTGGTGGACGCTGCAGTCGGTGGTGGAGGACGCTGCAGTCGGTGGTGGAGGACGCTGCAGTCGGTGGTGGAGGACGCTGCAGTCGGTGGTGGTGGACGCTGCAGTCGGTGGTGGAGGACGCTGCAGTCGGTGGTGGAGGACGCTGCAGTCGGTGGTGGAGGACGCTGCAGTCGGTGGTGGAGGACGCTGCAGTCGGTGGTGGAGGATGCTGCAGTCGGTGGTGGAGGACGTTGCAATCGGTGGTGGAGGACGTTGCAATCGGTGGTGGAGGACGCTGCAATCGGTGGTGGAGTTTTTATTTCTTCACAGATACAGCCTGTGTGTCATTTACATGGTTCGAAACGTACTGGTTCCCAGTTTGCTGGACTATCACTGGTGTTCACATTGACCAAGAACCTTTGTCACATTTTGCCTTTTATGGCGATATAATTAATTCACTTTCCATTTTTTTGTCACAATATAATTGTTTTATTTATGTAAATTTCATCCCTCCTTCACATTCAGCGCAACTTACCGTTTTTGCATATTGTTTGTTTGTGTGTATCTCACTTTTAAATTGCTGCTCCGGATTGTGCATTTAGCACAATTTATTTTTTGTATGTAGCACCCAGTGTTGGGCATGTAACTTAAAAAAAGTAATTAGTTATAGTTACTTCTCCCAAAAAGTAACTGAGTTACATCAGTAAAAAAGTAACTAATTACCAGGGAAAGTAACTATTGCGTTACTTTAAAAAAATAATCAAATATGTCAAATAACTTGTATGAGTGGTATTTGCTGAGTGGTACACTGCCGGTGTATAGGGTGGGTAGGTAGGTGTATATAGGGGTCAGTGGGTGTATAGGCTGGGTAGGTACTAGGTGTATATAGGGGTGGGTCAGTGGGTGTTTAGGGTGGGTAGGTACTAGGTGTATATAGGGGTCAGTAGGTGTATAGGGTGGGTAGGTAGGTGTATATAGGGATCAGTAGGTGTATAGGGTGGGTAGGTAGGTGTATATAGGGATCAGTAGGTGTATAGGGTAGGTAGGTAGGTGTATATAGGGGTCAGTGGGTGTGTAGGGTGGGTAGGTAGGTGTATATAGGGGTCAGTGGGTGTATAGGGTGGGTAGGTACTAGGTGTATATAGGGGTCAGTAGGTGTATAGGGTGGGTAGGTAGGTGTATATAGGGGTCAGTAGGTGTATAGGGTGGGTGGGTAGATGTATATAGGGGTCAAGGGGTGTATAGGGTGGGTAGGTATTAGGTGTATATAGGGGTCAGTAGGTGTATAGGGTGGGTAGGTAGGTGTATATAGGGGTCAGTGGGTGTGTAGGGTGGGTAGGTACTAGGTGTATATAGGGGTCAGTGTGTGTATAGGGTGGGTAGGTAGGTGTATATAGGGGTCACTGTGTGTATAGGGTGGGTAGGTAGGTGTATATAGGGGTCAGTGGGTGTATAGGGTGGGTAGGTAGGTGTATATAGGGGTCACTGTGTGTATAGGGTGGGTAGGTAGGTGTATATAGGGGTCAGTGGGTGTATAGGGTGGCTAGGTACTAGGTGTATATAGGGGTCAGTGGGTGTGTAGGGTGGGTAGGTAGGTGTATATAGGGGTCAGTGGGTGTATAGGGTGGGTAGGTAGGTGTATATAGGGGTCAGTGGGTGTATAGGATGGGTAGGTATTAGGTGTATATAGGGGTCAGTGGGTGTATAGGGTGGGTAGGTAGGTGTATATATGGGTCAGTGGGTGTATAGGCTGGGTAGGTAGGTGTATATAGGGGTCAATGGGTGTATAGAGTGAGTAGGAAGGGGTATATATGGGTCAGTGGGTGTATAGGGTGGGTAGGTAGGTGTATAGGGTGGGTAGGTACTAGGTGTATATAGGGGTCTGTGGGTGTATAGGGTGGGTAGGTACTAGGTGTATATAGAGGTCAATGGGTGTATAGAGTGAGTAGGTAGATGTATATAGGGGTCAGTGGGTGTATAGGGTGGGTAGGTACTAGGTGTATAGGGTGGGTAGGTACTAGGTGTATATAGAGGTCAATGGGTGTATAGAGTGAGTAGGTAGGTGTATATATGGGTCAGTGGGTGTATAGAGTGGGTAGGTAGGTGTATATAGGGGTCAGTGGGTGTATAGGGTGGGTAGGTACTAGGTGTATATAGGGGTCTGTGGGTGTATAGGCTGGGTAGGTACTAGGTGTATATAGGGGTCAATGGGTGTATAGAGTGAGTAGGTAGATGTATATAGGGGTCAGTGGGTGTATAGGGTGGGTAGGTACTAGGTGTATAGGGTGGGTAGGTACTAGGTGTATATAGAGGTCAATGGGTGTATAGAGTGAGTAGGTAGGTGTATATATGGGTCAATGGGTGTATAGAGTGGGTAGGTAGGTGTATATAGGGGTCAGTGGGTGTATAGGGTGGGTAGGTACTAGGTGTATATAGGGGTCTGTGGGTGTATAGGCTGGGTAGGTACTAGGTGTATATAGGGGTCAATGGGTGTATAGAGTGAGTAGGTAGATGTATATAGGGGTCAGTGGGTGTATAGGGTGGGTAGGTACTAGGTGTATAGGGTGGGTAGGTAAGTTTATAAGGTGGGTAGGTAGATGTATATGGGGGGTAGTTGGTGGATGTACAGGCACAGTGCAGGGCTCTCACCGTTCTCACGGTTCCCCTCGGCCGGTCCGCTCTCCCCCTCCGCTCTCCTCCATGTCACACGTGCCAGGGCCTGCAGACAGCACCGGCAGGGTCATAGAGTAGTGAGGAGGAATTACACTACTGCCATCTAGTGGCGGTAGATGTAATTGCGGTAACGCCGCCTAAGTAATGCGAATGGCGTTACCGAGAGGGGAAAAGTAATCAATTAGATTATTAGTTACCCGCAAAAGTATTGCATTAAGTAACACCGTTTACTTTAATGCCGTTATTCCCATCACTGGTAGCACCCTCCTAGGTAGGTGCTAGGAAAAAGCATCTACGTATTTGCTCCTGCTGCTTATCAGGAGGGCCTGATCTATTAGGTTGTCTGTCACATGTTTCCAGGTGTGATTCACTGGGTCTGAGGGAGTGTCCCCACTGCATCCAATGAGGGAGCCTGTTGGACAGTGGAGGAAACCCAGACAGTGACACATCAGGTTTTATGACAGTCCCAGTGGGAGGGCATTCCTGCAATGCATCCTGGGATTGACCATAAATATGGAGGGGACGTGTGACAGGGCATCTTTGGTTGGAAGCAGAGTCCTAGGAGGAGGTGGATGGCTGTCTCTCCTCCTGCTTTTGAGAGGAAGGTGGTCTTAGGGGGTTGGCCTAGTGAACCAGGTGTGGAGCTGAGCTGCAGAGGATCCAGTGAAGCTGACGGTGGAGCTGCTGGCAGAGTCTCTCGGGAAAAACAGTGTCCGTGAGTACCGGGACATTTGCCAAAGGGTCTGCCCAGGAAGGGGGACCACTCCAGTGAAGTCAGGGGATCAAGGAGCCAGCTCACACAGAGAGAGTTACAGTAAAGGGGGTGCCGTGTAGAGAACCCTGAAAAATAGGGACAAAGGGGGTGCCAGGAAGGGCCCTGAAGTATAGGATCAAGGGGGTGCCGTGTAGAGAACCCTGAAGAATAGGGACAAGGGGGTGCCAGGAAGGGCCCTGAAGATTGTTCTGCAAGTCAAGTTTATCTCCATAGTTCATTACCTACTTCTTCACCGCTACTGACAAGATGAAGCAGCAGCCTTGCCGCATTCAGCAATTTTCAGTCGTCCCAGCAGATTGTGTAAAGTTATATGAGTTGGAGTATCCCAATCATTCTCTTCTCCTACTCAAGTTCTCAATAAAAACACAAAAACCAAAGCTACTGGACTGTTTCCTGACTGAGCCAAAACACTTGGGAAAATGTTAAACTGTCGTGCTGTTGCTAAGGGTAACCCAGGGGAACCCCTAACCAGGAGCTCCCTAAGGAGTAGTGCTACATGTAAGTCATATATTGCAGCTTACCAATCATTAAATGTGGCATCTGCATATGTTTTCCTCAGTAAACCCTTACTGGTTTTCACTTGGTAATCTGGCCAGTAACACATCCCCTGTATTAGAGCGCCCCCACTCTGGATGGAGGAGAACAGGGGGCACCTTTGGACAGGGGAATTGTCAGTCTGGGGAGATTTAAATGCACAAACACACAGGTTTCAAACACAAGGCCCGGGGGCCGAATCCGTCCCACCAGGCGACTTCATGTGGCCCTCGCACCTCTCCTGGGCTGAGGCATCCCGCTCTTCTTCGCCCACCCCCTTGTCTCAGCAGTTGGCAGCAGAGAGGAGGACAAAAAACTCCTCCGCAAGATCCTGCGCTTCTCTGTGAAGCTGCTGAGAGACTCCTCTCTGCCCTTGCCCCCTGTCTCAGGAGTCAGCAGCAGGGAGAAGGACAGAACTCCTCCTACAGATGTTGTGCCTCTCTGTGCAGCACAAGTTCTTCTCTCCGCCTACGCTGGTCTCCGCATTCAGCAGACTCTGGCAGCTGACTTCTGCCCTCCTCTGGTCCTCCTCCAGACCCTACACTTTATGCTTCTCAGCTCCACACCCGGCTTCTTCCTGGAAGCAGCACAAGGTAACGGGGGTGCACTGTGATATAAGGGAGGGTGGAGGACTCTTAACTTCTTATAGTGGGGGGGGGGGCTCTGGATATCTGATATCAGGGGGAGTGGGGTGCTCAGGACATTTAGTCTTACAGATACAACCGGCCCTTTGAAGGGAACCAGAATGCTGATTGAGTTTGACCCCCCCCCGCACTAACACATTGAAACTGAACTCCACATAAGACTTTATAGGCCGTTACAGCAAACATTATTATTTTTTTTTTCCCTTTTGGGTAAGATATTCATAAGGCGACCATCAGTCCAAGGGACAGACAGACAGCCGTGGGGTCCAAGCATTTGACTCTTTTAGCAATACATCTTCGTTTTTAGAAATGCGATTTTCCTGCTGTGAGGATCCGAGGCTCCAGGGGGCAGTACGGGTGATACAAGTGAGAACCAAGTGTGTGGCGTTACATCATTTGCACCCCAACTAACTTTGAGAGGCGCAACCGTCATTTACAAATTAATTTTGCTCCCGGCCGCGGTGATGACACGTTTTCATCATTTCTGGTAATCTATGAGACGCAGTGAAGTCATTTTCAGCATTAAAAGACGCATTAAAAGAAATATCGCTCTATGCATGCAGAATGACTTTGATGACACGGATCTTAATTAGCGAGACTCCAGTGAAGGATGGGGAGGATGGGAGATACAATGTGTCTGCTTAACAACCAGAATCCTCAGAATATGAAATCTAAATTCAGAACAGTAATGTGAGATGAAATAAAAATGTGCCGTATTCAGCGTAATGTGGAACGCATGCGCAGTGCACCCCCTGAACAGGACTCAGCGCCTTACATCCTAAATTACAGCCAGCAATTCTGTCCCTCAACCATTGAGATATTCCTGAAATAAAATCCATTGAAAGAAATCCTGGGATGTGACCGGCGCAAAGGTCACCCTCTGCCAGAGGTTATAATCTACAATGATTGAGACAGCTCCTGCATCACCGCACACAGCTCCTGCATCACCTCACACAGCTCCTGCATCACTGCGCACAGCTCCTGCATCACCGCACACAGCTCCTGCATCACCGCACACAGCTCCTGCATCACCGCGCACAGCTCCTGCATCACCGCGCACAGCTCCTGCATCACCGCGCACAGCTCCTGCATCACTGCGCACAGCTCCTGCATCACCTCACACAGCTCCTGCATCACCGCACACAGCTCCTGCATCACCGCACACAGCTCCTGCATCACCGCGCACAGCTCCTGCATCACCGCGCACAGCTCCTGCATCACCGCGCACAGCTCCTGCATCACTGCGCACAGCTCCTGCATCACCTCACACAGCTCCTGCATCACCGCACACAGCTCCTGCATCACCGCACACAGCTCCTCAATCACCTCTTTTGGTTACTTGGTTTGTGTAAAGCTTTTTTCCCAGTTGCCCCGGACTGTGTGTGGAGAAGGAGCCCCAAGTTATAGACTAGGGATAGACCGATATGTTTTTTCAGGGCCGATACCGATATTTTGGTCACAACGTATCGGTATTGGCCGATATTTTGTACATTTAAAGTTTTGAAAAATAAAGACAATTTTTGACACAAACCTGGTACTGACCATGTTAATTTTTGTTTAATGCTTAATGGCTGGCTTGCTGGCACCCTGTGGTGGGTGGCTGACTGGCACCCTGTGGTGGGTGGCTGGCTGACTGGCACCCTGTGGTGGATGGCTGGCTGACTGGCACCCTGTGGTGGGTGGCTGGCTGGCTGGCACCCTGTGGTGGGTGGCTGGCTGGCACCCTGTGGTGGGTGGCTGGCTGACTGGCACCCTGTGGTGGGTGGCTGGCTGGCTGGCACCCTGTGGTGGATGGCTGGCTGACTGGCACCCTGTGGTGGGTGACTGGTTGGCACCCTGTGGTGGCTGGCTGGCTGGCACCCTGTGGTGGCTGGCTGGCTGGCACCCTGTGGTGGATGGATGGCTGGCTGGCACCCTGTGGTGGGTGGCTGGCTGGCATCCTGTGGTAAGTGGGTGGCTGGCACAGGGCTTGTGGGTGGCTGGTACAGAGCCTATGGGTGGCTGGCTGTCTGGCACCCTGTCTGTGGGTGGCTGGCTGGCTGGCACCCTGTGGTGGATGGCTGGCTGGCTGGCACCCTGTGGTGGGTGGATGGCTGACACCCTGTGGTGGATGGCTGGCTGACTGGCACTCTGTGGTGGGTGGCTGGCTGGCACCCTGTGATGACTGGCTGGCTTGCACCCTGTGGTGGGTGGCTGGCTGGCATCCGGAGTAAGTGGGTGGCTGGCACAGGGCTTGTGGGTGGCTGGTACAGGGCCTATGGGTGGCTGGCTGGCTGGCACCCTGTGGTGGGTGGCTGTCTGGCACCCTGTGGTGGGTGGGTGGCTGGCTGGCTGGCAACCTGTAATGGGTGGCTGTCTGGCACCCTGTGGTGGGTGGCTGACTGACTGGCACCCTGTGGTGGGTGGCTGGCTGGCTGGCACCCTGTGGTGGGTGGCTGGCTGGCACCCTGTGGTGGGTGGCTGGCTGACTGGCACCCTGTGGTGGGTGGCTGGCTGGCTGGCACCCTGTGGTGGATGGCTGGCTGACTGGCACCCTGTGGTGGGTGACTGGTTGGCACCCTGTGGTGGCTGGCTGGCTGGCACCCTGTGGTGGCTGGCTGGCTGGCACCCTGTGGTGGATGGATGGCTGGCTGGCACCCTGTGGTGGGTGGCTGGCTGGCATCCTGTGGTAAGTGGGTGGCTGGCACAGGGCTTGTGGGTGGCTGGTACAGAGCCTATGGGTGGCTGGCTGTCTGGCACCCTGTCTGTGGGTGGCTGGCTGGCTGGCACCCTGTGGTGGATGGCTGGCTGGCTGGCACCCTGTGGTGGGTGGATGGCTGACACCCTGTGGTGGATGGCTGGCTGACTGGCACCCTGTGGTGGGTGGCTGGCTGGCACCCTGTGATGACTGGCTGGCTTGCACCCTGTGGTGGGTGGCTGGCTGGCATCCGGAGTAAGTGGGTGGCTGGCACAGGGCTTGTGGGTGGCTGGTACAGGGCCTATGGGTGGCTGGCTGGCTGGCACCCTGTGGTGGGTGGCTGTCTGGCACCCTGTGGTGGGTGGGTGGCTGGCTGGCTGGCAACCTGTAATGGGTGGCTGTCTGGCACCCTGTGGTGGGTGGCTGACTGGCTGGCACCCTGTGGTGGGTGGCTGTCTGGCACCCTGTGGTGGGTGGCTGGCTGGCTGGCACCCTGTGGTGGGTGGCTGGCTGGCTGGCACCCTGTGGTGGGTGGGTGGGTGGGTGGCTGGCACAGGGGCTGTGGGTGGCTGGCTGGTACAGGGCCTGTGGGTGGCTGGCTGGCTGGTACAGTGCCTGTGGGTGGCTGGTACAGGGCCTGTGGGTGGCTGGCTGGCTGGTACAGTGCCTGGCTGGTACAGTGCCTGTGGGTTGGCTAGCTGGTACAGTGCCTGTGGGTTGGCTGGCTGGTACAGGACCTGTGGATGTGGGTGGCTGGCTGGCACCCGGCTGCTGTGGGTGGGTGTATGGCTGTGATACACTACCGCAAGACTAGTCCCGACTCCAGACGAGGCTGTCCAAGACGAGGGAGGCGGCCTAAGAAGGCAGAATGATGTCACAAAAATATCGGCCAGTTCCAGGACCGATACCGATATATCGGGGAAAGTGCATATCGGCCATCGATATATCGGCCTTGCCGATAATCCGTCTATCCCTATTATAGACCCCCTTTTTAGTGTTGTCCTTTTTTATTGATTTATCAAAGTTTGACAAAGATTGGAAGTCACTATTTCAGTTGCAAAGGTTGCACAACAGATTAGTAACACGACATTAGACACAGAGGTGTTCCAAGGTAATTATTACATATTTTTCCAATAGATATCTACATAGGGTATAAACTTGTTATGAAGGAGAAGTAAAGATAACTGGTAAGATAACATTTCTCTTAGTTTTGCTAAATTTGTGGCCACGGTTCCCACGAATGCCTACATTTGGTAAGTGAGTCAGATTGTAGGGCTGTGTAGTGTTCATATTTCCTAATCAGGTTGAGATGCAATTTTACATCAGATATGTTTGGGACAGTAAATTGTCTCCATTATTGCATTATCATGAGCCTTGCAGCAAAAACAATGTATAGAAGTAGGATCCTGAACTTAGATGGTGTAACGCTCCTGCGTTTTTATTGTAAGCTGGATTTGCAGCTGCAGAATCTCCACTCAGTAGTCATGTAGAGATGTGTTGGAATACCAGATCCAACTCTCCAGACTCATCACTGTGGGCCTGTCTGCTTCAGCATACAGATATACACACACTCAATAAGATGTTCCTGGAGTGATAGGATGTATATGATAGTATGGAAGTGATGTGCTGAAGGGACAGGTGTGAGCAGTGACAGTAATGGTAAGCACCTGATAGTAATGTTCAGGAGAGTAGTAGATGGTAATAGGTAGAATGCAGATAGGTTAGTAATCATGTATGGTAACAGGTGGTAAGGACAGCAGATGACATAGACAGGATAGACTAACCCAGTGCAAGGATTGATGGTAGTAGACTCAAGAGCTAGCAATCTATGTAACAGTGCAGATGCAATTAGTATGCATAGATAGTAACAGTCCTTAATGTGCAGAAGATGATAGTGTAAGTTAGTTATGGAGGATTCCCCTGTGGGGTACTTATCACTAGTAAGGTTTAGTAAGTAGAGGGGTCCAGTAGTGAGGGAGTGATCCGGTAGCGAGATACGGGATCAGATGCGAGCTTCCGGTCTGTTCCAGGTAAAGGCAAATAGCTGGAGGTTCCGACAGCAAGACAAGGCTTGTGAGCATGTAGACACACATTGAACGAACAACGTGAGAGAGAATGCTGGCGATTGAAATAGCCGCTCAGCGGCGCTCAGCGATGACGTCATCCGTCTTAAAGGTGTATGCGTTCCACCTAACTAAAAAGGTGGGACGCAATGTTTTGAAAGGAAAATGGTAAATAAGGGTACCAAAGGTACCAGAATCTTACAGATGGGAAGGAAGTCATCCCCAAGCTAAGGATCACCAGTGATGGGAAGGAAGTCATCCCTAAGCTAAGGATCATCAGCTATGGGAAGGAGGTCATCCCCAAGCTAAGGATCACCAGCGATGGGAAGGAAGTCATCCCCAAGCTAAGGATCACCAGCGATGGGAAGGAAGTCATCCCCAAGCTAAGGATCATCAGCGATGGGAAGGAAGTCATCCCCAAGCTAAGGATCACCAGCGATGGGAAGGAGGTCATCCCCAAGCTAAGGATCACCAGCGATATAGAAGGTTTAGTTGCATATTATATCTGTTAACTCAGATATGAAGGTAAATACTTTTTTCCAAAATGGGGAAAAATGTGGACAATCCTAAAGTATGTGAGGCAATGAGCCAGAGGCGTAACTAGAACCTTCAGGGCCCAGGGGCAAAAAACCATAAAGGGCCTCCCAAACCTCTGGCCGGGGCCCTTCCCTTCAAGCCTTGGGCCCTTCCCTTCAAGCCTGGGGCTCTTCCCACTGATCCTGGGGCCCTTTACTCTCACTGCGGGGCCCTTCATTATGGGTCCGCAGTGGGACCCTTTCACAAGTTCTGCAGTGGGCCCCCTTCCTGCCATCTTGGGGCCTCCCCACGGTGGTGGAATGCCAGGGCCCAGTGGCAAGTGTGACCTTTGCAATCCTGGAAGTTCACCCACTGGTGTCAGTAGTTTTTATTTTTTGGTATTTTAATTGTATTATTTTTTTTTCATTTTATTTAATTTTTTTACAATGTGACTGACTACGACTCTGTCCATTCAGAAAAGGAAGGAGCTGGTAAATTACATATTTACCGACCCCTTCCTGGTTCTCTATTGTGACACATCCCCTGCAGCAGCCGCCACTGGAGGGGAGGGAGCACAGTGGGGGGGGGGGGACCAGGGGAGCACACGGGGGCCCAGAGACAGCAGAACACAAGTGAACTGGATAGGAGGAGTGGCGGGGACAGCATACAGAGGAACCAATCTTCTCCATTTTCCTCCTGCAGCTACAGGAGGAAAAAGGAGGACAGTGATTTCTCTATATGCTGCCCCCGCCGCCCCTCCTATCCAGGTGTACAGGGGAGCCGCACAGGCCCTGAAGCATGGGGCCCGGTTGCAATTGCAACCCCTGCAACCCCTGTAGTTATGCTCCTGAAGATAACTGTGGAACACTAAGATACCTTTTAGTTTTGAGGAATTATAGGATAAAAAGGCGCACACTTTCCCAGGTAAATATGTAAGTGGGTTGTTGTTGTTTTTTAAGAATGAGGCCAATTGCCTATAAGTAAATAAGCTTTGCGGGGGTTAGTTGTGTTCAGTTTGTAATATTTGGTAAGGAAATAGTTTATCAGCTGTGAGCTCAGTAGACAATGGTTTGTGTGTGAGATAGGACCAGTGATTCAGTGAAATTTCCAGGAGGATGAATTGGAAAATTTCCAGTTTTGTAGGGATGCGTGTGTCTGGTGCTCTTACATTAACATTGGAGACAATAAACCTCCTTGCCCTGAGGGTTGCTGTAATTGTTGGATGGTTTGTGTTGTAATTGACATGGGAGAACCCATTCTCTAAAAGTAATGAGCCAAGATCCCCTTTAGGTACGAAAGTCTGTTCTATGTGTCTCCATTGTTAGGGTAAACCGGTGTCTAGTTTGGTCAAGCAGTCCCGCTATATAGTAGTCTTTTACGTCTGGGAGCCCCATGCCACCCGCCAGTCTGATATTAGCAGAGTAAGGGCATCTTGGTTTTTTAGTTGACCAAATATAGGATCTCAGCATTCTTTGTATGGAGTAAAAAAAAGTAACAAGACAAAAATTTCCTCCTTGGGGGTGGAACTTTAATGGCAATCACACTTCCAAAAAAAAGTAAAAACAATAGTTTATTTATAGCAAGATAAAATAGATCAAGAGATCAATCAATATACAATTAACCATTTTACCGCTGCTCACTGAGCTGGTACTGCGGCAAAGTGGCTCGTTATCGTCTGGCGATGTAGACCTAAGTCGCCAGACACTCCCCTTTCTCGGTGGCACGCGCGCGCAGCCGGATGGGCTCGCTCCCGCTGTATTCAGTCACAGCAGGAGTCGGGTCAGGGGAGGAGCGGAGGTGATCACCGCCGCTCTTCCCCGATCGTCTGGGAATCGAGTGTGGAGATCCGCCCCCTTGTGTAAACAAAGCAGGCGGATCTCCTAAGTGACAAACAGTGACAGATTACAGGGTTCAGCATAGCTCAACCTGCGATCTGTCCTTGTGTCACACAGTCCCCTCCCCCTACACACATTAGTAAGCACCAGGCATACATTAACCCCTTGATCACCAATAAAAATTAACCCCTTCCCTGCCAGTGTCATTTTTACAGTAACAGTGGATATTTATAGCACTGATTACTGTAGTAATGTCACTGGTCCCCCCAAAAGTGTCAAAAATGTCAGTCAAGGGTCCGATCTGTCCGCCGCAATGTCGCAGTCCAGCAAAAAAAATCGCAGATCGCCGCCATTGCTCGTTAAAAAAAAAAAACACCAAAAACAACAGAAATCTTTCCCTTAGTTAATAAACGCAATAACTTTTGCGCAAACCAATCAAAATACGCTTATTGCGATTTACCAAAAATATGTAGCAGAAAACAAATTGGCTTAAAATGATAAAAAATTTTGGTTTTTACATTTTTTGGGGGGAATTTCATATAAAAAAATGTGACAATATTATTTTTTCAGAATTGTCGCTCTTTTTTTGTTTATAGCGCAAAAAGTAAAAATCGCACAGGTGATCAAATACCACCAAAAGAAAGCTCTGTTTGTGAAAAAAAAAGGACGTAAATTTAGTTTGGGTACGGCGTTGCACGACCGCGCAATTGTCAGTTAAATTCGCACAGTGCCGAATCGCAAAAAGTGGCCCAGACGTAAGACAGCAAAATCCTCCAGTGGTAAAGTGGTTAAATAACATTTACAAAGGTGTAATGCATGGATATGAAACCATGTGTGAGACGTAAGTATTACATATAATGTGGGGTGTATGATGCAGAATGTGAAAATCCTCCAACCCAACGCGTTTCAGGCGAGTGTGCTTTTCTTCAGGGGTATATAGATGGAGAACATTGATTTCCTAAACAGTACAGTAAATAGTATCATATTAGTAACTGGATTATATAACATCATGTAACATTGATCACGTAGGATCAAGAGGATATGATAATCTAAAACAAAAAACAAAAATTGGATGCATACCAAATGACTATAAGGCCCCGTTCACACTGGGGCGACGCTACTTCCCGGGGCGACCTCAGAGGTCGCGGCGCGCTGCTCGCACCGCGACCTCGGAGCGGCCGGCACGGACTTCATAACATTGAAGTCAATTCAGGTCGCTCCGGGTCGCCCCAAAGAAGCTCCGGACCCTTTTTCTAAGTCGGAGCGACTTGTGTTGCTCCTATTAGAACAGGTCCACAGCTTCTCTGTGGAAGGTGACCTACGGCGACCTGTCAAGCGACCAGGTCGCCTGACAGGTCGCCCCAGTGTGAACGGGGGCTAAAGGTGCGACAAGGGAGTCGCAGCAGATAAAATCAAGAAGGCTGATAGTAGATCTGCTGTGGAAGACGGTGTGTATGGACGAAGATTGGCTGCCAAGAGATACCTTCCCCCCCGAGGAGTTTCAGCGAGGATGCCAATGCATAAAGGCCGCTGTGGCGTCCCTAGTGGTGTGTGTGAAGAAGTCAGAGAAGGAAAATAAATATGCATAAAAGATACTGACACTGTCTGCATGAGACGTCATATCTGGAGTGGAACATGGGATATAAAGAAATGGTAAGTTGTACCTTATACCTATGCCAGATCAGTGCAGGTGGGCTGAAGGAGAATAAGCTCCAGAGGTTTGGTCATAAGATTCCAAACGGGGTCTAAAACACATATGCATGTGTGAGCGTAAAGCTGTGATGTTAAAAGTAAAAAAAAGTGTCTGGAATGTCTATCGGTAAAGCTTTATACAAGTATAGAAGTTTCGGGAGTATAACCATTTTGAATGCTGCTACCCTACCTGCCCATGATAGGTGTTGTATACAAGACCTCCGGCAGATCAACAAACAAGTGTTTAGAAAGGGAGTGAAGTTGTGTGAGAATAGTGTGTTTAACATGGTGGTTAGGGAGATGCCAAGATATGGCTGTAGCACTGCCCCCTTGAAGACTGATGGATAACACACCCTCGGGTCCCCCTGGGTTACCGTTGGCAACACTAGCATTCACAATTTAACACTTTACTTCTTGGCTCAGTCAATGATCAGTCCAGGGGTATGTAGTTGTTTTTGGTAATTTATTTTAAATAGGGATGGGAGAAGGGATAGTGGGATACTCCAAATTAACTATTCACAAAGTTGGGAGGACATCTATCTGTAGATACAGCCAGGCTGTTGATCCACCTTGCCACTTAGGTGGATTTAGGGTTAAGTCTCTTTCCAGATGACTTGATGAACTACTGTTATCTTCAGGACACTCTCCTAGTATCCTCTTTCTTGACCACTGACACCCGTCCACTGACTATCCTAATCCGGTGTGGCCCTCCTCAGGTCAGGCCCCTTGACACAATCCCCTGTACTCACAATACTAGGGTCTCCTGTGTCTCCCCCCTCAGTCAGCTTTCCTGGACCTCTGGGTTAAGCACCGTTCCTCTGGCCCTCAGAATGACCTCCTGATTCCATGTGCCACTGCTACAGAGGAGGAGGCAGCCGCCACCCTCCCTCTGGGACTCTGCTCACCAGCCAAAGACCCCGATCACATGTGCTCCTGGCTTTTATACAGTATCACAGAATGCACTGAGACAGCCTGTCTCTACCAATCACCAGGACTGTACCAAAGCCTATGTATCCATTGGTCAGATTTCCCCACTGTCCAATATGACTCCCTATTGAACCAGTGTGAAACACTCCCTAGACCAGATGAATCACGTACTGAGAACACTGAGCAGACCTAACTCACAGATCCTGATCTCTGGTAGGCAGAAAATGATATAGATGTGCCTGCTGCTCCATTGATAGGCAGACAGAGCCAAAAACTATACTCTCTCACTAGCACCTACCTAGGAGGGCGCTACACTCACTCATCGCCAAACTGAGCCATGTCCTCACTAGCACCTACCTAGGAGGGTGCTACACTCACCCCCCGCCAAACCGAGCCATGTCCTCACTAGCACCTACCTAGGAGGATGCTACACTCACCCCCCTCCAAATCAAGCCATGTCCTCACTAGCACCTACCGAGGAGGGTGCTACACTCATTCCCCCTGCCAAACCAAGCCCTGTCCTCACTAGCACCTACCTAGGAGGGTGCTACACTCACCCCCTGCCAAACTGAGCCATGTCCTCAATAGCACCTACCTAGGAGGGTGCTACACTCACCCCCCCGCCAAACCGAGCCATGTCCTCACTAGCACCTACCTAGGAGGATGCTACACTCACCCTCTGCCAAACTGAGCCATGTCCTCACTAGCACCTACCTAGGAGGGTGCTACACTCACCCCCTGCCAAAACGAACCATGTCCTCACTAGCACCTACCTAGGAGGGTGCTACACTCATTCCCCCCTGCCAGTGGCGGAGCTAGACTTTTAAAACAGGGGTGGCAAAGGGGTGGCTAGGTATTATTTTGGGGGGTCAATATACAAAGTGTAATTTAGTGTCAGATTCGTCCACCGCAATGTCGCAGTCCCTCTAATGATCACTGCCATTACTAGTAAAGACAGGATACAGGTGGTGGTGATCAGAGGATACAGACAGGATACAGGTGGCGATCAGAGGATACAGGTTTGCCCCCAATGATTATTGCAGAGTGCCACAGCAATGCCCCCAATGATTATTGCAGAGTGCCACAGCAATGCCCCCAATGATTATTGCAGAGTGCCACAGCCTTGCCCCCAATGATTATTGCAGAGTGCCACAGCAATGCCCCCAATGATTATTGCAGAGTGCCACAGCCTTGCCCCCAATGATTATTGCAGAGTGAGACAGCAATGCCCCCAATGATTATTGCAGAGTGCCACAGCAATGCCCCCAATGATTATTGCAGAGTGCCACAGAAATGCCCCCAATGATTATTGCAGAGTGCCACAGCCTTGCCCCCAATGATTATTGCAGAGTGAGACAGCAATGCCCCCAATGATTATTGCAGAGTGCCACAGCAATGCCCCCAATGATTATTGCAGAGTGCCACAGAAATGCCCCCAATGATTATTGCAGAGTGCCACAGCCTTGCCCCCAATGATTATTGCAGTGAGACAGCAATGCCCCCAATGATTATTGCAGTGAGAAAGCAATGCCCCCAATGATTATTGCAGAGTGCCACAGAAATGCCCCCAATGATTATTGCAGAGTGCCACAGCCTTGCCCCCAATGATTATTGCAGAGTGCCACAGCAATGCCCCCAATGATTATTGCAGAGTGCCACAGCCTTGCCCCCAATGATTATTGCAGAGTGCCACAGCCTTGCCCCCAATGATTATTGCAGAGTGCCACAGCCTTGCCCCCAATGATTATTGCAGAGTGAGACAGCAATGCCCCCAATGATTATTGCAGAGTGCCACAGCCTTGCCCCCAATGATTATTGCAGAGTGCCACAGCAATGCCCCCAATGATTATTGCAGAGTGCCACAGCAATGCCCCCAATGATTATTGCAGAGTGCCACAGCCTTGCCCCCAATGATTATTGCAGAGTGAGACAGCAATGCCCCCAATGATTATTGCAGAGTGCCACAGCAATGCCCCCAATGATTATTGCAGAGTGCCACAGAAATGCCCCCAATGATTATTGCAGAGTGCCACAGCCTTGCCCCCAATGATTATTGCAGAGTGCCACAGCAATGCCCCCAATGATTATTGCAGAGTGCCACAGCAATGCCCCCAATGATTATTGCAGAGTGCCACAGAAATGCCCCCAATGATTATTGCAGAGTGCCACAGCCTTGCCCCCAATGATTATTGCAGTGAGACAGCAATGCCCCCAATGATTATTGCAGTGAGAAAGCAATGCCCCCAATGATTATTGCAGAGTGCCACAGAAATGCCCCCAATGATTATTGCAGAGTGCCACAGAAATGCCCCCAATGATTATTGCAGAGTGCCACAGAAATGCCCCCAATGATTATTGCAGAGTGCCACAGAAATGCCCCCAATGATTATTGCAGAGTGCCACAGAAATGCCCCCAATGATTATTGCAGAGTTCCACAGAAATGCCCCCAATGATTATTGCAGTGAGAAAGCAATGCCCCCAATGATTATTGCAGTGAGAAAGCAATGCCCCCAATGATTATTGCAGAGTGCCACAGAAATGCCCCCAATGATTATTGCAGAGTGCCACAGCCTTGCCCCCAATGATTATTGCAGAGTGCCACAGCAATGCCCCCAATGATTATTGCAGAGTGCCACAGCAATGCCCCCAATGATTATTGCAGAGTGCCACAGCAATGCCCCCAATGATTATTGCAGAGTGCCACAGCCTTGCCCCCAATGATTATTGCAGAGTGCCACAGCCTTGCCCCCAATGATTATTGCAGAGTGCCACAGCAATGCCCCCAATGATTATTGCAGAGTGCCACAGCCTTGCCCCCAATGATTATTGCAGAGTGAGACAGCAATGCCCCCAATGATTATTGCAGAGTGCCACAGCAATGCCCCCAATGATTATTGCAGAGTGCCACAGAAATGCCCCCAATGATTATTGCAGAGTGCCACAGCCTTGCCCCCAATGATTATTGCAGAGTGCCACAGCAATGCCCCCAATGATTATTGCAGAGTGCCACAGCAATGCCCCCAATGATTATTGCAGAGTGCCACAGAAATGCCCCCAATGATTATTGCAGAGTGCCACAGCCTTGCCCCCAATGATTATTGCAGTGAGACAGCAATGCCCCCAATGATTATTGCAGAGTGCCACAGAAATGCCCCCAATGATTATTGCAGAGTGCCACAGAAATGCCCCCAATGATTATTGCAGAGTTCCACAGCAATGCCCCCAATGATTATTGCAGTGAGAAAGCAATGCCCCCAATGATTATTGCAGAGTGCCACAGCAATGCCCCCAATGATTATTGCAGTGAGACAGAAATGCCTCCAATGATTATTGCAGAGTGCCACAGCATTTGCCCGCAATCATTGCAGAGTGCCAGCGTCGCCCCCCCCCATGAGGCCGGCTTACTTACCTCACGGACGGACGGTCATCACAGCAGCTTATCATCGGTCCGCGGCTCCCTGCATCTTCTCAGTCTTCCCGCCGGCGCCTCCTCGACCAATGGCACGGCATTTGCCATTCGGCCAATCAGGAAGCGGGAGGACCCGCTCCCTGATTGGCCGGAGGAGGATCCATGTGACAATAGCGAATTTTCATTCGCTATTGTCACAGAATGGGCGGACTCGGCTTCGGGACGCACTGCTCTGCTGCTCCCTGACCCTGGCCGCCAGCTTAGAGGGATCAGCCGGTTCTGCGAACCGGCTGATCCCATCCCACCACTGCCTGTGATTCCTCCGCTGCCAGCCTGGATCGGGGTGGCAACAGGGGTGGCAGGGACTTTTTCTGGGGTGTCAATTGACACCCCAGCTAACCCTCTGGCTCCGCCACTGCCCCCTGCCAAACCAAGCCCTGTCCTCACTAGCACCTACCTAGGAGGGTGCTACACTCACCCCCTGGCAAACTGAGCCATGTCCTCACTAGCACCTACCTAAGAGGGTGCTACACTCACCCCCTGCCAAACCGAGCCATGTCCTCACTAGCACCTACCTAGAAGGGTGCTACACTCACCCCCCACCAAACCAAGCCATGTCCTCACTAGCACCTACCTAGGAGGGTGCTACATGGCATTGATGATGACACCCACTGGAATGGAATTTTGGATTGTAGTGCATTTTTAACAGAGTTACTTACATCCACATTTAAATTTTAGATTTTGTTGACTTTGTAGAAGGAGCATGCATTAAATCTATTGAGTACATCAAAAATCGTTGGTAGGGAAGAAGCCGGTTTAGTTGTGGAGATGATAATGTTATCCACAAACAGGGTGACTTTGTGGTTCTGATCTGCAACTTGTATACCTGGAATTGATATGTTGTTGCATATTGTTTATAGACCCCCTTTTTACATAAGACTGGAGGGCATGCTGGGCTTTATATGCAAGATGGCAAAATTCCTGTGGCTTCCAATTTGCAGCGATACCAGTCCGTATATCAGATGTCACAACCTAGGAAGCAGAAGGATACAGTTTTACACTTTGTACTTGCTTGTTGAGCACATGAAATTTGTACAATCCTCTATCTGTAGAGTCTGGGTCAGACCTCAGGACCACTGTCTAGTTAGAAACACAGAACAGGGAACTGTTCCCTTTACCAGAACCAGGATCAATGTCAATTTTCACAACTAGGCTCACTAGAACCAAAATCAGGGTCCATTATCAGGACCAAGTCCAAGTTTTATTACTTTGCACGAGGATCAAGTTTCATCACCAGATCCAGGCCAATTGTCCATTGACCCAAAAATGGCTACCTAAGATGCAGCTTAGATCGATGACAGGCTCTGTTACCCAAATTAAGACTTCATTACCAGAACCAGGACTAGGCTCCTGTACCAGGACTAAGACAAGACTCCAATGCCAAGAACAATACCAGACTCTATTATCAGGACCAGGACTAGGTCTCCATTACCAAGACCAGGACTAGGCTCTATTACCAGCACCAAGACAAGGCTTCATTACCAAGACCAGGATTAGACTCCATTACCAAGACCAAGACAAGACTCCATTACCAAGACCAGGACTAGGCTCTATTACCAAGACCAGGACTAGGCTCTATTACCAGCACCAAGACAAGGCTTCATTACCAAGACCAGGATTAGACTCCATTACCAAGACCAGAACTAATCTCCATTACCAGGACCAGGACAAGGCTCCATTACCAGGGCCATACTCCATTAGAAGCACCAAGACCAGGCTCTGTTACCCTCACCAGGCTCTAATACCAGAACCAAGCTTAAAAAGGTTCAGGATGGCAATATGCAGCTAAGATCAAGAACAGGGTCTGTTATCCAAAGCAGAACTAGGCTCCAGAACTAGGACTATGCTCCATTCCCAGAACCAGAACTAAGCTCCATTACCAGAACCAGGACTAGGCTCCCGTACCAGGACTAAGACAAGACTCCGATGCCAAGAACAATACCAGACTCCATTATTGGGACCAGGACTAGGTCTCCATTACCAAGACCAGGACTAGGCTCTATTACCAGCACCAAGACAAGACTCCATTACCAAGACCAGAACTAAGCTCCATTACCAGAACCAGGACTAGGCTCCATTACCAGGCTCTGTTACCCTCGCCAGGTTCTAATACCATAACCAGACTTAATAAGGAAAACATGGGAATAACAGTTGTATAAGATCTTAGATTGTAAGCTCTAAGGAGCGGGACCCTCTGATTCCTGCTGTATTAAAGTGTATTGTATTTGTACTGTCTCTACCCTCAAGTTGTAGAGCGCTGCGTAAACTGTCAGCGCTATATAATAATAATGTATAAATGCATCGGTACAGGGGGGGACTTTAACCACTTTAAGACCGGAAGGATTTGCCCCCTTCCTGACCAGGCCACATTTTGCGATTCGGCACTGCGTTATTTAACGGACAATTGTGCAGTCGTGCGACGCTGTACCCAAATTAAATTGACGTCCTTTTTTTCCACAAACAGAGATTTCTTTTGGTGATATTTGATCACCTGTGCGATTTTTATTTTTTGCGCTATAAACAAAACAATATTGACAATTTTGAAAAAAAAAAAAAAAACAATATTTTTCATATTCTGCTATATAACATTACCAAAAAAAATTAAAAAATCAAAATTTTTTAACATTTTAGGCCAATTTGTTTTTCCGCTACATATTTTTGGTAAAAAAAAATTGCAATAAGCGTATATTGATTGGTTTGCACAAACTTTTTCGCGTCTACAAACTAGGGGAAAGATTTATGTCATTTTTATTGTTTTTTTTATTACTAGTAATGGCGGCGATCTGCGATTTTTTTTGCTGGACTGCGACATTGCGGCGGACAGATCGGACCCCTAACTGACATTTTTGACACTTTTGGGGGTACCAGTGACATTACTACAGTAATCAGTGCTAAAAATATGAACTGTCACTGTAATAATGACACTGGCAGGGAAGGGGTTAACACTGTGGGTGATCAAGAGGTTAAATGTGAGCCTAGGGGAGTGATTCTAACTGTGGGGGGAGGGGCTTGTGAAATGACCATAGAGACATGTGTTCTTATATAGAAGGAGCTCTGTGATCATTCCAGGGAGAAGAACAGTCAGCTGTGATTACAACATCCGACCGTCCTTCTCTCTCAGCGGGGAACGATCGCGGGTGCCAGGAGGTAATCGGAGCCGCCTGCCCTCTGCATCAGCTTCCCCGCGAATAAGCAGGGGCAGAAGCGCACCGGCGCCCACTCGACCCCTAGCCTCCCGAGAGCGAGCGCCGTACATGTACGCCCATTTGCCTGGGAGCGGCTGCCTGTACATCTGCGGTTGTAAAGTGGTTAAGGTATAGGTTAACATGGGTAAAAGGATTAGGGTGCTCTACTAATACCTTCATTGGGAACATCTAAAACATTTACTGGTATTGCCATCTTTTTGAGGTGCCTGGGCGCCCCTTTTTTCCCCTCTTTTTGTTTCACACTTGATACAAGCAATCTCCTTGGCTTTTCTGCAGTTTTTATTACAGCTTTCTGGTGGATTTGCCCCGTCCATGGGTAAAATCCTTAACCACTTGCTGACTGCCTAACGACTATTTATTGCGGCGGTCAGCCCCTCACAGGCAGAGCGACGTAGGGGTACGTCACTAGCCTGTGAGGCTCTAGGGAGCGAGCGCGCGCCGCCGGAGGCACGCTCCCGCTCGCTCACGGACCCCCCCACGCGTGTGCCCGGCGGGCACTTGCGATTGTCCGTTAGAGCGGGAGAAAGGCAGGCGGCTAATGTAAACACAGCCGCCTGTCATTCTCCCCCGTGTAAGAATGGAGATCACACGGTTCTGCTATGTAGGACCGTTAATCTCTGTTCTTACACCTCAAGCCACATCCAATCACAGTTAGAAGCACGCCCCTAGGGACACACATAACCACTCCCTCTCAAATAAAGTTAACCCCTTCCCTGCCAGTGTCATTTTTACAGTGACAGTGCATATATATAGCACTGATTACTGCAGTAATGTCACTGGTACCCCCAAGAGTGTCAAAAATGTCAGTCAAGGGTCCGATCTGTCCGCCGCAATGTCGAAGTCCCGCAAAAAAAAATCGCAGGTCGCCGCCATTACTCGTTAAAAAAAAAAACACCAAAAATGACAAATATTTCCCATAGTTAGTAAACGCAATAACTTTTGCGCAAACCAATCAAAATACGCTTATTGCAGGGTTTTTTTTTTACCAAACATAGGTAGCATAAAACAAATTGGCCTAAAATGATAAAAAAATTTGATTTTTACATTTTTTTGGGGGGGAATTTCATATAAAAAATGTGAAAAATATTGTTATTTTTTCAAAATTGTCGCTATTTTTTTGTTTATAGCGCAAAAAGTAAAAATCGCAGAGGTGATCAAATACCACCAAAAGAAATCTCTGTTTGTGGGGAAAAAAAGGACATCAATTTTATTTGGGTACAGCGTCGCACGACTGCGCAATTGTCCGTTAAAGTAACGCAGAGCCGAATCACAAAATATGGCCTGGTCAGGAATGGGGTAAAACCTTCCGGTCATAAAGAGGTTAAAAATACGCTCATTGAGAATTTTTTTGTCAAAGACATGGAGCTAAATACATTTTGGCCTAAATATATGACAAAAATTGAATATATTAGATATTTTTTAACTGTCAAAGTAGAAAAATATTGTTATTTTTTCAAAATATTTGCATTTTTTTATTAATATCGCAAAAAAATAAAAAAGCGCAGAGGTGATCAAATACCACCAAAAGAAAGCTCTGTTTGTGGGGAAAAAAGGACGTAAATTTCGTTTGGGTACAGTGTTGCATGACCGCGCAATTGTCAGTTAAAGTCGCACAGTGCCGAATCGCAAAAAGTGTCCTGGATGTAAGACAGCAAAATCCTCCGGTGGTAAAGTGGTTGAAGATATATTCTGTTTCTCAGGTGTCTCTATTTATACGATCGATCTTTCTTATCTTGTATCTGGCCCATTGATGACATCTTTTATTCAAGATTCTATCTGGCCAATGCTGCAAGGACATACTTACCTGACAGACAGACAGACCTGGTCCCCTGGTTCCCCTGTGTCCACCCCAAGCTGAGTTTCCTGTTGAGTGTTTTAGAGAGAAGAGTACTTGTACCCTGCGCATCTACAAGGTCTTGATGAAGCACCCTGCGAAATGCGTCGACCCTTGATACAGTTGTACCCTTTTTGGTTTCATTTACGTAATTTGGATGCATATTTTCTTCCGTCATTACCCATGTGACTTGTACTCTTCATTATTGTATGTCTACTTTCTCCTTTTATGATCAGGCTGACCTCCCATTTGGCCGGGTCAGTCCTCTTCTACTTTAACTTGCATTATTTATTATTATTATTATTATTATTATTATTATTATTATTATTATTATACACACATTGTAATTAATAAAATGTGATTTTGTGTATCATGTGTTTTTTTTATTGTAGCCCATTCCAGCCTTGTGCCGGTCTCCAATCTTCTCCCTGACCTCCTCTGACAGCTCTTTGGTCTTCCCATGATGGTGAGATGTGATTGGAGGAAAGAGATTCTGTGGACGGGTGTCTTCTATACACATAATGAGTTGTCGTTAGGAGCTCCTTCTTACATTGACAGGACTAATCTGTGTACCACATGAGCACCTCCTGTAGCCAGTCTGTGGGAGGGAGAATTATTGTTAGTTGCTTGGGGATCAAATACTTATTTTACTCTCTGAACTGCGACTCCATTTATAACATTTGTATCATGTGATTTTTCTGGGTTATTGGTTGATATTCCGTCTCTATCATATAAAATACACCAATGATAAAAATTATACACCCGCCAATTCTTTGTAAGTGGGAAAACTTACACAATCTTTAGGGAGTCAAGCCAGTATTTTCCCGGCTGTGTTGGTGTATATGATATTATTTGTATCATGCGTTGCGGTGACTCATTTTGCTCATTTCAGATATAAAAATAATTCCCGGATGCATTTAGTAAAAATAAAACAGACATTTTTATTGAACCCCGGCCGGGACACACGACACAGGACACACGACACATGAGACAGGACACATGAGACAGGACACAGGACACACGACACAGGACACATGAGACAGGACACATGAGACAGGACACATGAGACAGGACACACGACGCATGAGATAGGACACATGAGACATGACACATGAGACAGGACACATGAGACATGACACATGAGACACGACACACAACACATGACACGCGACACATGACACATAAGACATGACACATGAGACATAACACAACAGAGGACACATACACATGACACATACACATGACACACGACACATGAGACATGACACATGAGACATGACACACGACATTGGACACATACACATGACACACCACACACGCCACATGACACACGACACACAACACATGACACACGACACATGCCACATGACGCACGACACACAACACATGAGACATGACACATGAGACATGACACACTACACAGGACACATACACATGACACACGACACATGACACATGCCACATGACACACGCAGCGCTTCAGTCCTACAACAGGTCGTTTTTGTAGTAAGTTGCTTTCTGCTTTGGTAGCGATTCAGGCCGCTCCAGTAGACGTCTGATAACGAAACGCGTAGGGCGGAGTTTGTACGTCAACGTCACTTCCGGTTTTTGCAGTTGGGAGCCGTGGAACGCGGAAGAAGCTTCAGCGTCTGGCGTCTGCATCCCATACTGAATCTGATCAACCCAAAGCGTGAGTTTGCCTACACTTGCCTTTACATTATTGAAACATACTACACCATGGGGCTTTCTTTGTCTTTGAGCACCTAGACCGGACCCATACTTGGAGGATCCTCTGAGGTTTGCCCAGCCTAAGACCATTCGCTTGTCCCTATTTGGTGTATCCGGATATATACAGCCTGCTTTAATAGTGTGCCTTCTAAAGGGGTGAGTGCGACACCTAGTGTCCTTTTATAGGCACAACCTTTTACCATTTTTTATCACGGTTTTTAGTGATTTTCACCATCTATTCTTGCACTAGCACCACTCTTTTGGCACAATGCAGTTTGGTAGTTTTATGGACAATAATTTTTACCCGTTTATAATATTTTCATTTAATAAATACCCGCACTATTTATTTATGCACTGTTTGTGAACAATAAAATGCACTTTATTGGATGTTTGCACATTTATTTTTATCACTTAAGCACTTTCTGGGGCATACATTATTGAGCCCAATATATAGATCCTGACCTTTGGCACTTGCACTTTTATGACTTTTATCATAAGTTAATTTATTTACCTGTTATGGTAATCACTATTTACATTTATACACGGGATCTTGTGCAATATACACAAAAATCAGGTTAGCGCCATCACCAACCTTTTTGCACTTTATTCACACGACACACGACACACGACACAAGACACAAGACACAAGACACACGAGACATGACACAAGACACAAGACACAAGACACACGAGACATGACACATGACACATGACACACGACACATGACACATGACACACGAGACATGAGACATGACACATGACACACGAGACATGACACATGACACATGACACACGAGACATGAGACATGACACATGACACACGAGACATGACACATGACACATGACACACGAGACATGAGACATGACACATGACACACGAGACATGACACATTACACATGACACACGACACACGACACATGACACATGACACACGAGACATGACACATGACACACGACACAAGACACACGAGACATGACACATGACACATGACACATGACACACGAGACATGAGACATGACACACGACACAAGACACACGAGACATGACACATGACACATGACACACGAGACATGAGACATGACACACGACACATGACACACGAGACATGAGACATGACACACGACACACGCAGCGCTTCAGTCCTAGAACAGGTAGTTTTTGTAGTAAGTTGTTTTCTGTAAAAGGTTTCCCGGCCTCTGATT